>NC_143022.1:48115000-48851875 GCF_057628025.1 Oncorhynchus mykiss | reverse complement strand
GTGCAGACATCTTTAAAGAAAATAAGAAATAGGGAAAAGGAAAGAAACAAAATTGCATTGAGTGTATACAACTTGAAAATTTAAAGTAGTAAACATCTCGTGAGCTAATACCCTGACCCTACCCAACCCCTTCCCCAACTGAGGGAGTGAAAGTACCCATATCCTTAGATGCTATTCTTTAAACTAGATGTACCTACTATGCATAGCATCGCTCTAATTAGGTTAATTCTAAATTATATGTATATGGAATTGGAACTACATTGACTGTTCCTTGTAGCATAAACATATTGTTAGTCAAGTAACAAAATACAATTTGATTACAACAATAATGACCGGATTATTTAGCCCAACTTGAGCGTGTCTCAACAACAACAACAAAAACCTTGTGTGCGTTCATTGTCACCAACAGAGCCTACAAGCACACCCAAATGTCAACCAATCGGCATTCCCCAATGCGCCCTGAGACCTGTGCTGCGAGGCGACAAAAGCGATGACCACAAACGCACCCCAGCAGGTCAGGAAAAAAGACATCAAGCTGTGATGTATAAATGAAAACCTTTAACAGACGATAACAATCATCTCTCATAAAATAGGGACAAGTAGTTAAACAATCACCATCCTCCTGAGTTCACTGTCCCCCCAAAAATATATATATATATATATACACACACACACGTATGCACATACACAAGTGTAAAGCTATCAGCTAGTTGGCAAATAGGCGGCCAGCGAGTAACTTATCCCGGTCTCGGTATCAGTAACACTAGCATATATCTCTCACAATAAACAAGCCAGCAAACGTAATAGTAGCTAAAATTCCCTGAAGTAAAATAAACATAGTTAGGCTTGAAACCCAGTCAAATGCCACATAACTATTTAACCAAACCCGGCTGGACCTCTCTGCATAAATTAAAGTATACAGAAAAATTATAACTACCTGGCATAGTGTGGACGTATAGTAGCTAAAGCTACAACCTTGTAAACTTAGCGAGCTGGCTAAGTAGCACAGCCAACATTAGCTAACATCCAACTTTACCTCGCTAGTCATTATCGCACTAGCCATCTAGCCAGCCATCCAGCCAGTCGATCATATGAGTAATTTCATTGTTTCATCATGTGCTAACAGTTCACTATCCACTGTATCCAAGTTCAAAAGACAGTTCCTCGGGATGTAGTAGACGTGAACAAGTCAGGAAGTTCTTTCCTCATGTATGTTTCAGCCATCTTCACAGAGTCAAATGTGCGCTCACCATTCTTGGTTTCGATCCACAAAGTCGCTGGGTAGCTCAGGTCGTATGCCAAGCCAGCCTGACGTAGAAGTCTCTTCAGTGGGGAGAAAGCCATCCTCCTCTTGTGTAGTGTGGGAGAAAGATCCGGAAAGATCATGATTCTGGCATCTCCATACTTGAGCTCTCCCTTTGCTCGGGCAGCAGACAGGATGCGAACAGTGTTCTGGTGTAGAAATGTAATGACAAATGCCCTGGGTGCAACCTGGCCAGGCAGCCGCCTCCGTAGGGTGCGATGGGCCCTCTCGATCTCCAGTGGGTGTGCGGGAGGGGGTAGATCCAGAATTTTGGGAATCCATTCCTGTAGAAAGCAGATTGCGTCTCTTCCCTCCACGGCCTCTGGGAAACCTTGAAGTCTCAAATTCTCACTTCTTGTATTTTTGGTCCACTTCCTCGTGATGTCCAGGATGGCAGCCTGGTGGTCAGCATGGGCTTTTTCTAACTTTGTCACTCGTCCCTTTGTGACTATCTGGTCTTCGTGGAGTTTATCGACCAGTACATCAATTTTGCTGAGGTGTTCAGAAAGTGTCTCTTGGATTTTTGTTATACCCTCGTCCATCTCTATTCTGAACCATGCTGGTGCTTCTTCCGAGCTAGCATCTGCCGAATCCGAAGAAGGGCTGTCAGAGAGGGGCATTTTTCCATGCCTCGTCTGAGGCTTTGACATATTGGGCATATTTTAATTTGACGATACAATAGATGTTTTAACTTCCAACTCACTATTGACGAAAAGGTAAACCATGTCAAATGCCTTAAAAAGGTTTGAAAGTTTGAGGACGCTACGCAGACACGTCTTGTTAGAGCTTAGCCATTTCCGGAAGTCTCAATTGTCATACTTGAGTAAAAGTAAAGTTACCTTTAGTAGAAAATTATTCAAATAAAAGTGAAAGTCAGCCAATAAGATACTACCTGAATAAAAGTCTAAAAGTATTTGGTTTTAAATATAGTGGAAGTGATTAGCGAGTACACCAGATTAGAGGCAGTAGGGATGACCAGGGATGTTCTCTTGAAGTGTGGGAATTGGACCATTTTCTGTCCTGCTAAGCATTCAACATGTAATGAGTACTTTTGGGTGTCAGGGAAATGTATGGAGTAAAAAGTACATTATATTCTTTAGGAATGTTGTTAAGTAAGTGTAAAATATGTCAAAAACATAAATAATAAAGTACAGATACAGTACTTTAAAGTATTTTTACTTAAATACTTTATATCAAAATAAAGAAAGTCGCACACTCCATATAAAACCTCCCATATGTGTGTTATTTACAGTGGTGTAAAGTACTTAAGCAGATTAAAAAACATGAGCTGGCGCACACCCAGAAAAATGTGTTTTTGTGGGGAAATAAACGATAAACTATCAAAATAAAGAAAGTCGCTCACTCCGTATATAAACTCCCAGTAATTTATTGGGTATTTGCCCACGTTTCTGCATCACTGTGCCTTCTGCAGGGAAAGTTTCTAAAACCATCCTATGGAAGAGATACATAGATGATGTATTTGTGCTCTGGGAAGGAAGTCAGCAGGAACTAAATGAATTCCAAACTCTACTAAACGAGAGCTCTGAATACCTTAAAATCCCCATGCAGACTGATGAGAGAAAAATACACTACCTGGACTTATGGATCATCAAGTATAATGATGCAGTACACACAGACTTATATACAAAGCCCACAGACCGCAATGCCTTGCTATGTGTGAATAGTATGCACCCCCTTCCCCTCAAGAATGGTCAACCAGTTATGCAGGATTAAACAAATCTGTGGCCACCAGACAGATTTTGACAACAATGCTAAAAAAAATGACAGATCAATTCAAAATGAGAAGCTACAAGGACAAAACTCTTGATGCTGCAATGATGAAAATATCTCATAAACCAAGAGAGGAATTACTTAACTCAACCTAAGAAGAAAAACAACGCAACCATCTTTTGCACTAAATACACCAAGGGTTCAGAGAAAATGAAAGCAATCCTGAAAAAGGACTGGCATATTCTGCAATCAGACAAAAAAAATAATTGCACACCTCTTCAAGGAATCCCCGCTGGTGGTCTATAAGCGTGGTCACAATATTGGAGACAGCTTGGTGAGATCTGACATGCCCCCTGAGCTCACTCAGACACTCTTGACACCTATCCCAAATGGGAACTACAAATGTGGATCATGCGCACAGTGCAATAGCATTATAAAAACATCCTCCTTCAGACACCCACATACAGGTCGAAACATCCCTGTTAGGGGTAATCATCTCATGCAAGACCCCGGGAGTAATCTATCTCATCATCTGTTCGTGTGGAAAAGCCGACAAAGGGAGCCTTACAGGATATCCTCTCTAAAAACATTGACCCCTAGTGGTCTGAATATTGACTTTGATCTCAGGCCCTTCTTATGAACAATTCCTTCTTTTATGAACAAGTCTTATAAATGTATATAATCTTTCTACAGCTTATTAGTGTACACCTAATATGTTCCCCCTGTTGATGATGCTCATTATAGATTAAGGTTGAACCAAAAGATTACATGTAACAAATATGAAATGAAATACGAAACAATGAAATATGTGAAATTGAATTAAACAATAATGTATGTGGATGCTAATATGATGTACTATATTCAATGATGTTTCTATACGATAACAATAGCCTAATATATTTAATATGCCATAAACAATTGTTTTTTTTTAAATCATTAATTAAATCTAATTAACTTAATCATTATGGCACTAATTGCACTATTTGTCTACATAACCTGGTTCAAGTTTTCATGACCCATTACCCTGAAGAAGGCACAGTGATGCTAAAACATTGGTAAATACCCAATACATTACTGGGAGTTTATATATGGAGTGTGCAACTTTCTTTATTTTGATAAAAACAAGTATTTAAGTAAAAATACTTTAAAGTACTGTATCTGTACTTTATTATTTATGTTTTTGACATATTTTACTTTTACTTAACATTTCTAAAGAATATGATGTACTTTTTACTCCATATATTTTCCCTGACACCCAAAAGTACTCATTACATTTTGAATGCTTAGCAGGACCGAAAATGGTCCAATTCCCACACTTATCAAGAGAACATCCCTGGTCATCCCTACTGCCTCTGATCTGGCGGACTCACAAATCACTAAACACAAATTCTTTGTTTTTAAATGATGTCTGGGTGTGACTCTGGCTATCTGATTTGCTTAATTTAAGGAATTTTAAATTCATACTTTAACTTTTGATACTTAAGTATATTTTAGCAACTACATTTACTTTTGATACTGAAGTATGTTTAAAACCAAATACTTTTAGACTTTTACTCAGGTAGTATTTTATTGGCTGACTTACACTTTTATTTGAGTCATTTTCTACAAAGGTAACTACTTTTACTCAAGTATGACAATTGAGTACTTTTTCCATCACTGGTTATTTACATTTTAGTCATTTAGCATACGGTCACACTGGTCACCCGTGGGAATCGCACCCACAACCCTGGCGACTAAACCACACTGCTTCATCAAATAGCAAAACCAAATTACTTGGTTTGAAGTTGAGAATACATTAAAAGTACATGGTCCAAGTAATCAATGTCGTTCGAGAATCTACTTAGACAACATCAATTGTGAATATCTAAACAGATCCGCCACAACCTATAGTAGGCATGCTGTCTTGAACATGCACGCTTTATATGATGAACATTACATACGAATAAATGTATAGTTACAGTAGCCTCAAAATGTGGCCATGGATCTGTTACTTATTTTAAGGTTGAATAAATACTGTTACATTAGTGGTTAAGATGGCTATTTACTGTATTACAAAATTAATATTGAATTGTGTTTAGTTGACAACGCTTCCAAATTTCAACATTTAAAGGATATATTTACTGCTTGGATAGTTCAATCTAAGACACTGGCTTAATTCCATTATTTCACTTTCATTTTTGGTTGAGTTGGAGACGTGAAGCCAACATATAATTTATGAACTTGTTTTGTCGACAAATTAACAGGCTATTTATTGTATTTCAAAAGTGAAATTGAAATGTGTTTGGTCGACAACATCAATTTAGGCATCAGGCATGTCACTTCCCCTATTGGCTGACGGTGCTAATACCGAATGGGACCAACATATTGCGGGATTAGCGTTGACTCAAAACGAATGCACAACAAGAAAACACACACAACTACTACTATTATAGTATAGAAGTTAAAATACCTGTAGCTATGTTCCTACTTGGACATAATCAAACACATTGACACCACAGTGATTCTCATTCTAAGATGATGCTATAATAAATAGATCATTGCGATTTTCAGATTTATTTGAGTACTGGGAATTTATTTGTTGTGCATATATGCTGATAAATTGAATATGAAACTAAAATCGTGAATTTTGGTGTCTGTGTGGCGTCAGCTGCGAACGTTCCACACAGGTGTTCAATGAGCGATCAAGTTCTACTAAACTCACTAGGCCTACTCTCATTTTAATTAATTCAAAACCACTACTGTAAAGAAAATAAAAGCCAATAAACTGAATAATTACTGTCAAAGTATTGTTTTTATTCAATTGTTGAATTAGGCCTATTGTATTTAATTGGACATTTCATGCCTATTCAAGTAGTTTTGACAAACTTTTATTATGTGGACGGCTGCTATGTCATAATGTACATGATGTCATAATGAAGCATTCTCTTGTTAAAATACGACATTTCATAGACAGGTCATTGATGCTCTTCCATATCTGAGGTAGGACCTATAATTTAATGAAATAATCTCAAATACACTACTTTTATCTTATGAGAACTTTATTTGATCAATAACTGTAAGAAAAACTGATATGTTTTGTGATTTGTGACAACAACAAAAACATTTAAACTAGGTATTGTGGTCTTGTGTTTCTGTTTTCAAGAATATATTGTTGAAACTGTATAGTCAAATCCTATGTGTGCAAATTATCTGGAAATCCAAATTGAAGGTAGGTCTTAGTCTGTGAATCTTTCATTTTTATGAATTTGTGAACATTTTGGCAGGAATTGGAATGTCCTTTGAAAGTGGAAAAACACTAGTTTATAATTACAATTTTGATCAAATTCTATTGTAATATATGTAATTTATTCTATATTCTTATTCTCAAACATGTTGTTTGCTCTTCCACTGTGACTCTCACAGCAATGAAAGACAGAGGGAAGTCCAGGACTAGGACACAAGAGACCAGTCAGAACAGTTCTGAGAACAGCCTGACAGACATCCTCAGTGTCCAGTGTGCCAGTGATATTGTCCTACAGCCAATGCCGCCAGGGAGAAAGAATAGCCGATCCCACTTCCACAACATGGATGTGATTAAAGAGAGGGCTGACATGGGAAGGCTTCCAATGGCCACTTCACCCATCAGGCTCCCAATGCTCACTGTGACCTCTCTCAATGCCCAAAGTAACAAAAACACCCTCAAGGTGCCTCGCACGCCTCGTCTGCAGCTGGAGAGACAGATGGGTAGCAAGCGTCTGGGTCCGGTTAAAAATAAAACCAGAGGGAGCACATTTACCTCCAGCCACAAGAAGGAGCCAGATGTTAAATCCAGCAGACCACAGACATCAGGAAGCATCCCTAGGAGCCCCAAAATATGCTCCACTGCAGCCAAGGCAGTAGCTCCTTTATCTGAGACTCCATGCAGCCAGTCTGAGGTCAGGATCCAGGCCAATCCTCTCCAGAGGTCTAACATCCACGACCAAAGGCCCCGCTCTCCTCCTGCTCAGGCCAGACGGTCTCTGTCCGACGGCAGCCTCTTGCAGCCGCTATGTTTTCCTGTGGATGTCCTCCAGCCGGAGGTCCAGGCCAGCAGAAGCCTGGCTCGACCCAAGACCGGGATAGCTAAGATAACAAGACATACTGATGGCAGCACTCTGAGGTTCCCTAACCAGACCTTAGATCTTATAAACTCCACGGATGGGAGGGAGAGCACCAATTCCTTCCATGTGCTGCCAACCATTGCAGTGTCAGCCTCCCCTGCCCAGATGGCCATCCCATTGCCTACCCCAATGGTCAGCTATGTACCTGACCTTCTGGTGCCTACTCCATCTGCTTCACCTTTTCCTTCCAGCCGAGTGCCTGCCCCACCTGCCTCCCCAGTGCCAGCCCGGCCTGCCAACGCCAGATCACGGCGTGTGTCGAAGAGGATCCAGCTCTTACAGATCCGGTCTGCTATGCTGGACCAGCAGCTACCAGAACAACTGGGTGACAAACAAATCATATTACCCTCTGAGCCCCTGTCCTTCAGTAGCACTGAGAGGTTGTTCCTCTGTGGTCCACCTTTAGTCTACCACCCAGCCAACGTAGGCAGAGATGATGGCTGTCACGCCCTTTCCAGACCTACGCACAGCCACACAGGTCGCACCGACCACTCCCCATTATTGACCAGTAGGAGAGCCGTGCAGGCGGGTGAGAAGTGCCCCGTTGAAATCCTCTTGACCCCCTTGGTCCCACTGGCAGAACAGCCTCCTATCAAGCAGGGGCACATGCCCGCCTCCTGTGCCAAGACCGAGCGGGAATGGGAGAATAGCAAACGAGGGCGCAGGAAGAGAGTGAAGCCCATTCACTGGGACGTTAACTTTAAGTCTGGGCCTTTCTTCCCAGTGTGTGTCTCTCCATCACTGCCCTCGATCTTGGAGGTGGATGAAGAGTCTCTTTCTGAAGAGATGGAGTAAAGACAGTTTTAAGGGGTCGCACACACACACACACTCACTCACACACGTACACATATCCTCATTTTATTTTTTTGACCTTTATTTAAATTGTGAAGTTAGTTAAGAACAAATTCTTATTTACAATGACAACCTACCCCGGCCAAACCCTGACGACACTGGGCCAATTGTGAACCGCCCTATGGGACCAGTGCCTTATACCGCTGCGCCAATCAGGAGCCCTATTGAGACCTCATGGTCTTCCATGGACCAGAGAGGATCAACCAGCATCATCCCAGCATCTGCCCTGCCTGTCATCCTAGTACCTCCACTTCCCTTTCAACCCCAAACCACAAAGGGCAGGTGACAGAAATGATCCAGCGCCCACCAATCCAGGCTGTTCTGCATGAGCAGCAGCAGCTACTGTCGGAAGTACTGTTGGAACAGACTTTTCCTATGAGACCCAACAGGAGCCACAAGCTGTCAAAGTACTTTCATCTCTGGGGTGTGGAGCTTCTCGAACAGTGTTCTCTTCCTGAAGATGGACTGCTTCAACCCCTTAGGAGTATCCAGAGTATCTAGTACGCTGGTGTGATGATAGAATATGTCCCTCAGTATCAACTAGAGATTAATATTAATCAACTTGTTAGTCTAGTTGGGCAAATGTTAATTTATTCCAAAGAATTCTGTTTCTATAAAGTTTTATTGCAGTTGAAAATGATGTGTGGTGTGTGTTGTTGGTTTCTTGTGAGCTATGAAGTATACCCTTTTAGTAGAATGTTTATTTCTTCATTGGACTTGTTGATTTGTTGACCAAGGAGAAGAGGTAAGTGCTGAGCGGACTAATATAAATGAAGTTCCGATTCAAATTTTTATTAATCCGAAGGTGGCACATCTGACTCACAATTTAATGTCATAATTCTTCACGTTTTCAATGTATAGCAACACTGACAAATTCTAAGGTGGAACTATTTGTACTACAGCATTTGAAATGAGGATATATCCAAACACAGTGGTTATGAATTGCGAGAATGCTGAACAACATTTTCTGACCAATAGGCTTGTTTGTCGTAATATTTGGCCAAAGGTTTCTTTGCTTGAGTCAAGAGGCCCTGTCTCAACTTGCACATGTAAGGGAAGCAGACAGCTGCAGATTTAATATAACTGCTGGGTTACACGATAACCAGGTCTCTCTTGACAAAATAACCCACTTTTGCAAGAAAGACCTGATAGTGCCACATAACACAATGCTTATATAATTCTTCCTTTTAAAATTAGCCCTTTAACTGGAATAGATGTAGTGTTGCCTTACATTTTCTGAAATGTGAATGACATTTGCTTAGCCTTCAAACTGTGCTTTGTTTAAAATACCGTTGGTTGGACTGCGACGCAGTGACTATATCGTTTTTCTTTTGATCTGAAGCCTGACACTGTACGACACGTCGTGTCTCATCCTCCGTCATTTGAATAAAGCTTCCTCAGCATGATTTTATTCTCACATTACCCATGTGTTTTTTTCAACCCTCACAAACAAATGTTGATCCCCATGAAATGACACGTGATATTCCACAGGGGGGCACTAAAGGTCTGTAAGAAAGGAGGTTGAACACTTTGTACCTTGACACCATCTGAATTTACACACAGCCTCAACTATTTAAATGACAGAAAATGTCATATCTGCTCTCACACCGTACATTAATAGATGATGATCCCTGGGGTTTTTCACAGTCCATCATAATAAGTACTTTTTGGCAACTTATGTGTTGTTGTCTAAGGATCATTCCGAAAAGCATTCTCTCCACCAAAGCCCAAAGTTTACTAGCATTATAAAGATATCCATCAAGTTTAAGAGGTGTTACCACATTTTTGTAGATATGTATCTGCGGGCCAGTGCAAAGACTCACATTGCATTGTAAGATTAGTCATGCATCGTACCCAGTTCCTCTCTAGAAACATGCATGAGAAGCTATGACTAAGCAGAGCAGTATGGCTGTATCAATTGTTCTAGAACTGGTTCAAGAAAGAAGGTTAGGTTAGTTAGGCTACATGTGATCGTGCGTCACCATAACTGAAACATGGCCTTTCTTTCACTGTTTCACGTCATGGTGCAAGTATTTCCATGAACTGGGAAACATTTGCATACATTTCAATTTCTCTGGCCGGCAGTGAAGGGGTTAGTCAGCTGTGTGCTCTCAGTATACGCTCACTAGCAGAATCTGTCTGCCACAGCTGCTGCGACCAGCTTCAAACCAAACCATGTACGCACACATACACACACAGATCTAGGAGGAGTTGACCTCCACAGAATGTGAACATTAGCCACTAATATCTGACATCAGTATAGTTTATAAAAGTGTTTATGTTTGTCTGTCTTTCAGTTTCTGTTTAGACTACATCAAAGATAGAGAAGCTGTGCAGCCACACCATGTTCAATCATGTTACCTAATTAGCTAGCTAGCTAGCTGACAATCTGGTTGACCTGTAGCATATAGACATTTGTTGGCACAGAAAGAAAGGGGATTTAAAAATGATTGATTGAAATTCCCCCCGCCACATTCTGACTGGGTTAATAACTTAATATTAAGTTAATATGGACCCATTGTCTTAGACTTGAAATCTTGGACTGGGATTCAAACACAGGGACTTGTGACTCGACTCAAACATTGACGACTTTGACTCAATTCAGAGTTAGCTATGGCTAACTGTGTTGTGAATAAACTCGGACTTATGCTTTAGTGACTCGACTACAACACTGCTGCCATGACATGGCTACTACTACTGCTACAACTAACAATTCTAGCAAGGGGTACCCCAGCTTGGATACACTTTTCTTCTGCTCCCTCTAAAGCATTAAGCAGACATTTTTATTATATCTCCCAACTCATAACTCCCTGTTGGGGTGAGTCTATCTACAAATAAACTCAGCAAGAAGATAACAGCTAACACAGGAAGCTGAAATCCTGGGGTCCGCCTTATGTTCCCTCAGTTCTACCCCATTTTGAACAGATGCTTTCATCCATGACCAGGCCATGTTTTGGCAGTTTTGCTGCACGACATTCTCCAATCCGACAAAAAAAATAGGCCTATAGTGTAGAGTGTCGGCCTATAATGTCATTTTATAACTAGGCCTACCATAAGATAGCCTACCATTTTTAAAACATGCAGTTGCGTTGGATTTATTAACCTAGTCCTGATTCCTGACAAAAGCTTATAGGGACTTGTCCTTTAAGGTATGAACATCAGTTATCCATCAGCTACCCAAGTTTATTACAAGTTTTCTTGAGGCTTTTTGCAAAGAGATCAATAGTGATGTAACGGCCTACGTCTTCACAGCAGTACAAAGCTGAAATCACTTATCAGTACATTTGATTCCACCTTGTGAAACCAGGGGTCTAGTGGAGGGTAAATGTGAATAGGATTTAAAAAAGGCCTGTTATGAGAGAGAAAGAGAGATGGTGAGAGTAGCTGAGTGCCTATAGTAAGAGATGGCTGTTAATATCACTAGGCTGTTTGGTCTGTGTGCAGGTAGTGAACCTGATTGCTGAGAGGTTAGGTTGCAAGTAAGAATCTTAACCTGCCATAAACTGCTTTTGTGTCAGCAAGTCTACAGACCATTCAAGTAACTGCACTGAACACCTCACTGATACTGACGGTGTGAGCTACAAACCCAAATTGTCTACGGAAATGTAGGTGACTGTCACGGTTTTCTTCCTCTTCTTCTGAGGAGGAGTAGGAAGGATCGGACCAATACGCAGCGTGGTAAGTGTTCGTCATATTTTTTATAAAAACTGAACCCTACACAGATTGAAACCGAAATAGTTCTGTGTGGAAAAAACTGAAAACAATCACCCACAACCAAAATGGGGAAAACAGGCTACCTAAGTATGATTCTCAATCAGAGACAACGATCGACAGCTGCCTCTGATTGAGAACCATACCAGGCCAAACACAGAAATACAACATAGAAAAAAGAACATAGACTACCCACCCCAACTCACGCCCTGACCAAACTAACACAAAGACATAATAAAGGAACTAAGGTCTGAATTTGACAGTGACAGTAATAATATTGCACACATATTCAGAAATCTGCAAGTTTTTATACTACTTCTATATTGCACCGTTACCAACATGATCTCGTTTTTTTAAATCCATTAATTTCCCTGTAATCTGCTAAGATTGTGATAGTGTTCAGGTTTTGAAGGGAGTTTTGACTGGATTTACTAGAAATGTGAAATTGACCTGGCAAGCATGTCTCTGCCTGAGCATGATCACAACAAAAGTAGCTGTGCAGCACGGTTTTTAAGGAAGAGGAGGATGGTTGCAGACGTTCGCATTTATGCAAGAAGGTAAGTTATTAATTAAACTGTTAACCAATATGTTAACTAAAATTGTATGTGGTGTATTGGCAAGCAATGGATGTTCCCATTGTCTTTATTTGTAATTAATGTTAGCTCATGTATGTCTTTCGGTGGAATTCAACATGCATTGACATTGTCCGAAAGCCGCATTGTATCAGATATACTTCATCATGAGATTGAAATTGGTAGGCTCATCCAAACAATTCATTAATATGCAATTGTTACTTTGCATGTTTTTACCTTATATTTATTTACTGCTTGCTAATGATTAGCGTGCTAGCTAGCGGTTAGTGTGCTAGCTAACGGTTAGCGTGCTAGTTTAGCATAATTGGTCAAAATGTCTTTGATTCAGAATACATGTTTGTGGTTAACCCAATGTTACATGATTTGGAAAATAATATTGCCAATGTAACTTGAATTGGTTTACAAGCTAGCCAGAAAAGCCAGTTCCTTTTCATCTGTTTTGTCAAGTCATAAGCATGCATGTGTGCTGAAATATTTAAATAAATCCCCTCATTTAATTATTTTATTTAAGTTTGGGCAGTTTTTTTTTTATCACCCTTTCTTACCCAAAGAGAAATAGGTTGCTAGTTATTTTGGCTTTGCAGTAAAAGAGTAAAACACCACAACAGGAATTATGATTGTGTAAAGTGTCAAATTTGGTAGGACTGCCAATTCACATGCCTTCCTTTAGCCATATCACTCTTACTGTTACTGGTTTAGACCATCCATAAAAGCAGATGTGCTTTAGTTGCATCCAGGAACTTGCATAATGTGCTTATACTTGCTTTTTTTTACCTTGAAAGTCGTCTTAAAAAAGGAAATTGTAATAGATGTTTGTAGGACCTCATTCAGTCAATGATAACAGTCATTGGTGTCCCCCAGCCCATCCCCTTTGTTGTGTGCCAAGCAATCTTGTCATTCTTTTAGAAACTTGTCTTTCTTTATGAAGGCACTGCAGAGGCTAAGAAGACGTATGGAAACTCTAAAAGAAACATAATTGTAGGCCAGATTTGAAAAGGAAATAATAAATCCTGAAGCTCAGGTTTGTCAGTTGTTTAGAATGAGGATACTGGGGATTGTGTAATCATATTCAATTGCCTAAGTGGCACATGACTAATTTAATATTATTGTATCCTTAGATGTCAGACACCGAGGCTGCCAGTACCGTATACGTAAGTTAGTGTCATTTAACACCAGCACATACTGTAAGTTCTTGTGAATCTGCTTTGTAAATCAAAGACAGGCAAGTCTGCACTTTCATCCCAAATTCTTTGTATTATAACAAAATGTAAAGTAGAGGAGCACAGAGCCATAACTAATCAAAATGTCCAAATACTTTGTGTTATCTCTCCAGTTATCTAAGATGCTTTTTTCTGCAATACAGTTGACCAAAGCTATGCTTGGATACAAGACTGATGACTCAATAACTATTATGGACAAATGTGAAGATGTTATGTCCCAGGGTCATCAGAGGAAGGCAATTTCTATGAAGAAAATCTGACCGGTATGCCTATCTATACCATACATACACATGGACCTATTCTTATCTGATACAGTGCCTTGGGAAAGTATTCGGCCCCCTTGAACTTTGCGACCTTTTGCCACATTTCAGGCTTCAAACATAAAAATATAAAACTGTATTTTTTTTGTGAAGAATCAACAACAAGTGGGACACAATCATTAAGTGGAACGACATTTATTGGATATTTCAAACTTTTTTAACAAATCAAAAACTGAAAAATTGGGCGTGCAAAATTATTCAGCCCCCTTAAGTTAATACTTTGTAGCGCCACCTTTTCCTGCGATTACAGCTGTAAGTTGCTTGGGGTATGTCTCTATCAGTTTTGCACATCGAGAAACTGAATTTTTTTCCCATTCCTCCTTGCAAAACAGCTCGAGCTCAGTGAGATTGGATGGAGAGCATTTGTGAACAGCAGTTTTCAGTTCTTTCAACAGATTCTCGATTGGATTCAGGTCTGGACTTTGACTTGGCCATTCTAACACCTGGATATGTTTATTTTTGAACCATTCCATTGTAGATTTTGCTTTATGTTTTGGATCATTGTCTTGTTGGAAGACAAATCTCCGTCCCAGTCTCAGGTCTTTTGCAGACTCCATCAGGTTCTTCCAGAATGGTCCTGTATTTGGCTCCATCCATCTTCCCATCAATTTTAACCATCTTCCCTGTCCCTGCTGAAGAAAAGCAGGCCCAAACCATGATGCTGCCACCACCATGTTTGACAGTGGGGATGGTGTGTTCAGGGTGAATAGCTGTGTTGCTTTTACGCCAAACATAACGTCTTGCATTGTTGCCAAAAAGTTCAATTTTGGTTTCATCTGACCAGAGCACCTTCTTCCACATGTTTGGTGTGTCTCCCAGGTGGCTTGTGGCAAACTTTAAACAATACTTTTTATGGATATCTTTAAGAAATGGCTTTCTTCTTGCCACTCATAGATCACTGCACCTGTACATAGCCCTCCTGTAATCAGTCCATCCAACTACGTCATCGCCATACTGTTATCTATTTTATTTATTTTGCTCCTTTGCACCCCAGTATCTCTACTTGTACACTCATCTTCTGCACATCTATCACTCCAGTGTTTAATTGCTATATTGTAACTATTTCGCCACTATGGCCTATTTATTGCCTTACCGCCGTTATCCTTCCTCATTTGCACACATTATATAGACGTTTTCTATTGTATTATTGACTGTATGTTTGTTTATTCCATGTGTAACTCTGTGTTGTTGTTGTTTGTGTTGCACTGCTTGGCTTTATCTTGGCCAGGTCGCAGTTGTAATTGAGAACTTGTTCTCAGCTAGCCCACCTTGTTAAATACAGGTGAAATAAAATAAATAAAAATACACACAAGTGTAAAGGAATGAATATGTACATGTAAGTATATGGATGAGGGAGATACAGAACATGGTATAGAGTACAGTATATACATATGAGATGAGTAATGTAGGGTATGTAAACAGTTTAGAAAGTAGCATTGTTAAAAGTGACATTTATTAAAAAATGTAATTATTAAAGTGCCTAGAGATTTTGAGTCAGTATGTAAGCAGCAGCCACTCAATGTTAGTGATTGCTGTTTAACAGTCTGATGGCCTTGAGATAGAAGCTGTTTTTTCAGTCTCTCGGTCCCAGCTTTGATGCACCTGTACTGACCTCACCTTCTGGATGATAGCCTGGGTGAACAGGCAGTGGCTCGCTCGGGTGGTTGTTGTCCTTGAGGATCTTTTTGGCCTTCCTGTGACATCGGATGGTGTAGTTGTCCTGGAGGGCAGGTAGTTTGCCCCCGGTGATGCGTTGTGCAGACCTCACTACCCTCTGAAGAGCCTTACGGTTGTGGGCGGAGAAGTTGCCGTACCAGGCGGTGATACAGCCCGACAGGATGCTCTCGATTGTGCATCTGTAAAGGTTTGTGAGTGTTTTTGGTGACGAGACAAATTTCTTCAGCCTCCTGAGGTTGAAGAGGCGCTGTTGCGCCTTCTTCACCATACTGTGTGTGGGTGGACCATTTCAGTTTGTGTACGCCGAGGAACTTAAAACTTTCCACCTTCTCCACTACTGTCCCGTTGAAGTGGATAGGGGGGTGCTCCCTCTGTTGTTTCCTGAATTCCACGATCATCTCCTTTGTTTAGTTGACGTTGAGTGTGAGGTTATTTTCCTGACACCACACTCCGAGGGCCCTCACCTCCTCCCTGTAGGCTGTGTTGTCATTGTTGGTAATCAAGCCTACCACTGTAGTGTCGTCTGCAAACTTGATGATTGAGTTGGAGGCGTGCATGGCCACGCAGTCATGGGTGAACAGGGAGCACAGGAGAGGGCTGAGAATGCACCCTTGTGGGACCGCAGAGTTGAGGATCAGCGGGATGGAGATGTTGTTTTCTTCCCTCACCACCTGGAGGTGGCCCGTCAGAAAGTCCAGGATCCAGTTGCACAGGGCGGGGTCAAGACCCAGGGTCTCGAGCTAAATGACAGGTTTGGAGGGTACTATGGTGTTAAATGCTGAGCTGTAATCGATGAACATGATTCTTACATAGGTATTCCTCTTGCCCAGATGGGTTAGGGCAGTGTGATTGCGATTGCGTCGTCTGTGGACCTATTGGGGCGGTAAGCAAATTGGAGTGGGTCTAGGGTGGAGGTGATATGATCCTTGACTCGTCTCTCAAAGCATTTCATGATGACGGAAGTGAGTACTACGGGGCGATAGTCGTTTATCTCAGTTACATTAGCTTTCTTGGGAACAGGAACAATGTTGGCACTCTTGAAGCATGTGGGTACAGCAGACTGGGATAGGGATTGATTGAATATGTCCGTAAACACACCAGCCAGCTGGTCTGCGCATGCTCTGAGGACACGGCTAGGGATGCCGTCTGGGCCGTCAGCCTTGCGAGTTTTAAGACATTTAAATGTTTTACTCACGTTGGCTGCGGTGAAAAAGAGCCCGCAGGTTTTGGTAGTGGGCCGTGTCAGTGGCACTGTATTGTCCTCAAAGCGAGCAAAGAAGTTGTTTAGTTTGTCTGGGAGCAAGACTTCAGTGTCCACGACGGGGCTGGTTTTCGTTTTATAATCCGTGATTAGCTACACTGTTTGTATTCGGTCATGTTTCCGGTTGCCTTGCCATGATTAAAAGCAGTGGTTAGCGTTTTCAGTTTTGTGTGAATACTGCCATCAATCCATGGTTTCTGGTTGGGGAAGGTTTTAATAGTCACCGTGGGTAACTTGCACTTGCTAATAAACTCGCTCACCGAATCAGCGTATACATCAATGTGGTTGTCTAAGGCTATCTGGAACATATCCCAGTCCACGTGATCGTAGCAATCTTGAAGTGTGGAATCAGATTGGTCGGACCAGCATTGAACAGACCTGAGCACGGACGTTTCCTGTTTTAGTTTCTGTCTATAGGCTGGGAGCAAGAAAATCGAGTCGTGGTCAGATTTGCGACTCTTTAATCATAAGACATACACCCCCGCCCTTCTTCTTACCAGAGAGATGTTTGTTTCTGTCGGCGCGATGTGTGAAGAAACCGGGTGGCTGTACCGAGTCTGATAACGTAACGAAACAGAGAATGTTACAATCTCTGATGTCTCTCTGGAAGGCAACCCTTGCTCGAATTTCGTCTACCTTGTGGTCAAGAGACTGGACATTGGCGAGTACTATATTCGGAAGCGGTGAGCGAAGGGCCCGTCTACGGAGCCTGACCAGAAGACCGCTCCGTCTTCCCCTTCTGGGACGCCATTGTTTTTGGTCGCCTTCTGGAATCCGATCCATTGTCCTGGGTGGTGGTCCAAACAGAGGATCCACTTTGGGAAAGCCATATTCCTGGTCGTAATGTTGGTAAGTTGACGTTGCTCTTATATCCAATAGTTCTTCCCGGCTGTATGTAATTAGACTTCAGATTTCCTGGGGAACAGTGTAAGAAATAGACATTAAAAAACAAAATACTGCCTCCCGGGTGGCGCAGTGGTTAAGGGCCCTGTACTGCAGCGCCAGCTGTGCCACCAGAGACTCTGGGTTCGCGCCCAGGCTCTGTCGTAACCGGCCGCGACGGGGAGGTCCGTGGGGAGACGCACAGTTGGCCTAGCGTCGTTCGGGTTAGGGAGGGTTTGGCCGGTAGGGAAATCCTTGTCTCAACGCGCAAAAGCGACTCCTGTGGCGGGCCGGGCGCAGTGCACGCTAACCAAGGTTGCCAGGTGCACCGTGTTTCCTCCGACACATTGGTGCGGCTGGCTTCCGGGTTGGATGCGCGCTGTGTTAAGAAGCAGTGTGGCTTGGTTGGGTTGTGTATCGGAGGACGCATGACTTTCAACCTTCGTCTCTCCCGAGCCCGTACGGGAGTTGTAGCGATGAGACAAGATACTACGAAATTGGGGAGGAAAAGGGGTAAAATTCCCTCCCACCCCCCCCCAAAAAAACCCAAAAATACTGCATAGTTTCCTAAGAACGCGAAGCGAGGCGACCATCTCTGTCAGTTAGTGTATTTCCAACCATGCCAGCACAGAACGGTTCCGTTTGGATTGTACAGTGGTGTGAAAAAGGTTAGGATCCACCCTGATGGAGTCTGCCTTCATTTCAGCATGGTATTGCGCGTTCCCCTCTCACTACATGGCTGTATCTGTAGGGTTTGTGTGGCTGTAGCCATCCCTCTCATACCATATTCAATAGGCTTGAATGGCACAGCTGTTATAAACCTGCATTTTGAGTTGCTCCAACAGTTATCGCTTATGGATTGGTTCATAGGTTGGATTGGGTGAAACTAAAATGAATCCCACTGATGTTTTCCAGGAGAGATGGTGGCGATTCGGGCCAATGACCAAGGGAAAGCTGGGACAAAAGAGAGGTTCACACGGTAAACATTTTTACTACTGTCTTCAGTCAGTGCATTTTCAAAAATGCTGACTAATTTGTTGTGCATTTATTTAACTTGCTGCAATTAGATTTTGTTTTTATTGTCTTTTACAAACTATTATGTCTGAAGAAATGGATGCTGCGGCCACTGATTGCGCATCAGAGAATGACTCTGAGAAAGAGGAGTTATCTGACCGGTATGCCTATACCTTACACATGGACCTATTCTTAATTACAATGTCCTTTTCAACATGTCTTCCAGGAGAGATGTCAGCGATTCGGGCCAAACAACCAATGACCAAGGGAAGACTGGGACAAAAGAGAGGCTCACACGGTAAGCATGTTTCCTACTGCCTTCAGGCAGTGCATTTTCACTCTGTAGTGTCAACTTATGGCCGTACTGTGCTGGTCCAGATCAATCCTGTCTTTATCAGTTAGTGTATTTCCAACCATGCCAGCACAGAATGGTTCAGTTTGGATTGGACACAAGTCAAGACGTTAGATCTGGAACTAGTGTGTCAGGATAGATGATAACACAGAAGGATTACCACGCTTTACATTGTTTTTCTTGAGGGAGGGAACTTGATTTAATAGGTATTGCTTTTATTAGAAGGTTTACGTTGCAAACAGATTGTTGGGCTTAGATTCCATACAGATTGAGTCTGCTTTGATGTCAGCATTGCACATTCTCCTCTCACATCCTTATCTATGTAGTTATTTAGTTGGGATTATTAGTTTAATTTCAACACACTCTCTGCAGATACAGCTGTAACCTTGTAGAGTTAATACAGAGAGATGTTCAAGTACTGTATTGTAGTCAACCTTTATTTAATGTAGTCATTCATAATGCCATCTCTTTACAAAGGTGACAAAGGAACAAAAAGGTATTGGTCGACAATAGAGGTGGATGCAGTTGAAGATTCCTTGATGAACTTTATCCGAATGGGGAAAAATGCCTGGAAAACAAGACTGTGAGAAATGCATTGCTGCTTCTCCCCAAGCGCTAGTAAACAGGGACTGGAGAGCAGTACAGTTCTATAGACACAACAGAATAGTTGCAGATCAGATAAAATAAGTGTATGAGATGCTTCTGGCTATCTCATAGGCAGATGACAAATGTCCTCTATCTCACTGTTCAGGGAAGTTTGTCCTGGTGGATGGTTCACTTTTGGAGTGACTAAGGTCTCAAGAATACAAAGCCTGCTGACTTGAAATGTTACAGAAAAATTAAGAAAAGTCTAAACTATTAATCTGTTACTTGGATATATTGAATCCATTACTAAAATGTTTTTTCCAGTTTAAATACTTTAATGAAGAACTACACTACAGCCGTTGAGTTGCCATCCGTGTTGCTTCCTTTAGGTACAACTTAGGCAGTTGGATAGCTTTTATAGATTTCATAGGAGGCATTCTCTCGATGGCTGATGGCAATGCATTGCAATGCATTGGGTGGCTGCTGCCAACATACAGACTCAATCTCTAGCCACTTTAATAATGAATAATTTGATGTAATAAATGTATCACTAGTCACTTAAACAATGCCACTTTATATAATGTTTACATACCCTACATTACTCATCTCATATGTATATACTGTACTCTATACCGTCTACTGCATCTTGCCTATGCCGTTCGGCCATCGCTCATCCTTATATTTATATGTACGTATTCTTAAATATTCCTTTACACATTTGTGTATAAGGTAGTTGTCGTGAAATTGTTAGATTACTTGTTAGATATTTCTGCACAGTTGGAACTAGAATCGTACAAGCATTTCGCTACACTCGCATAAACATCTGCTAACCATGTGTATGAGACTGATTTGATTTGCAATGTATGGTCTCAAGTAGTTGTTAAAATTTCAAGTTAACTTTTTTCAAGGAGTCAGCAACTTTACGTGATTTCCTCATAATTGATTTTTTTTCTAACTCATGAGTGTAATTTCTGTGCTTCTATGATGTCTGGAAAGCATGGTCCTCAAAAGGTATGTATTTGTGAGGAATCCTAAATTGGTTACAAATACAAGACTGTGTGTGTGTGTGTGTGGGGGGGCGGGGGTTAGGTTTGAAGCTTCTGTAACCTGCTCTGTTGTTGGCCTCTGGAAACACCTCTGGTTGTCAGTCCTCTCTGTGATAGAATAGTCACCTTAACGCAGCATCTGTGGCAGACGTATTCTGCTAGTGAGCGTAAACTAAGAGCACACAGCTGATTAACCCCTTTAGTGCCGGCCAGGGAAATTGAAATGTATGCAAATGTTTCCTAGTTTATGGAAAATACTGAAAGAAAGAAGGCTGTGTTTCAGTTATGGTGACGCACAATCACATGTAGCCTAACTTACCTAACCTTCCTGAGAGTATGATGGAAAGTGTTCATATGTTACCCAACATCCTTCTATGCTTTGTCTCTATCTCTCGCTCTTCTTTCTTGAACAATTGATTAAGACATACTTCTCTGCTGAGTCATAGCTTTCTCATGCATGTTTCTGGAGAGAGACTGGGTACGATGCATGACTGATCTTACAGTGCAATGTGAGTCTTTGCGCTGGCCCCCATATAAATATCTACAAAAATGTGGTAACACCTCTTAAACTTGAGTGATATCTTTATAATGCTAGTAGGCTTTGGTGGAGAGAATGCGTTTCGGAATGAACCTTAGACAACAATACATACGTTGCCAAAAAGTATTTATTATGATGGACTGTGAAAAACCAAAGGGATCATCATCTATTAATGTACTGTGTGAGAGCAGATATGACATTTTCTGTCATTTAAATAGTTGAGGCTGTGTGTAAGTTTAGATGGTGTTCAAGGTCCAAAGTCTTCAACCTCCTTTCGTTACAGACCTTTAGTGCCCCCCTGTGGAATAACACGTGTCGTTACATGGGGATCAACATTTGTTTTTGAGGGTTGAAAAAAAAAAACATGGATAATGTTAGAATAAAATCATGCTGAGGAAGCTTTATTCAAATGACGGAGGATGAGACACAAAGTGTCGTACAGTGTCAGGCCTCAGATCAAAAGAAAAACGATACAGTCACTGCCTTGCAGTCCAATCAACAGTATTTTAAACTAAGCACAGTTTGAAGGCTAAGTAAATGTTATCTATTCCAGATAAAGGGGTAATTTTTATTCGTATTAAAGGAATAATTTATATAAGCGTCGTCTTATGTGGCACTATCCAGGTATTTTTCTTTTGGCAAAAGAGACCTGGTTATCGCAGCAGTTATATTTCATCTGCGGCTGTCTGCTTCCCTTACATGTGCAAGTTGAGACAGGGCCTCTTGACTCAAGCGAAGAGAACTTTGGCCAAATATTACGACAAACAAGCCTATTGGTCAGAAAATGATGTTCAGCATTCTCGCATTTCATAAACACTGTGTTTGGATAGATCCTCATTTCAAATGCTGTAGTACAAATAGTTCCACCTTAGAATTTGTCAGTGTTGCTATACATTGAAAACGTGAAGAATTATGACACTAAGGTGTGAGTCAGATGTGCCACCTTCGGATTAATACAAATTTGAATCACTTCACTTATATTAGTCCGGTCAGCACTTACCTCTTCTCTTTGGTCAACAAATCAACCAATCCAATGAAGAAATAAACATTCTACTAAAAGGGTATACTTCATAGCTCACAAGAAACCAACAACACACACCACAGATCATTTTCAACAGCAATAAAACTTTATAGACACAGAATTCTTTGGAACATGGTGATGATAAATTAACATTTGCCTTATTAGAATAACAAGTGGATTAATATTAATCTCTAGTTGATACTGAGGGACATATTCCACCATCACACCAGCGTACTAGATACTGGATACTCCTAAGGAGTTGAAGCAGTCCATCTTCAGGAAGAGAACACTGTTCGAGAAGCTCCACACCCCAGGGATGAAAGTACTTTGACATCTTGTGGCTCCTGTTGGGTCTCATAGGAAAAGTCTGTTCCAACAGTACTTCCGACAGTAGCTGCTGCTGCTCATGCAGAACAGCCTGGATCGGTGGGCGCTGGATAATTTCTGTCACCTGCCCTTTGTGGTTTGGGGTTGAAAGGGCAGTGGAGGTACTAGGATGGCAGGCAGGGCAGATGCTAGCTGATCCTCTCTGGTCCATGGGAGGCCATGAGGTCTCAATAGGGCTCCTGATTGGCGCAGCGGTATAAGGCACTGGTCCCATAGGGCGGCTCACAATTGGCCCAGTGTCGTCCGGGTCAGGGTTTAGCCGGGGTAGGTCATCATTGTAAATAAGAATTTGTTCTTAACTAACTTCACAATTTAAAAAAAGGTAAAAAATAAATAAAATGAAGGTGTGCGTGTGTGTGCGACCCCTTACAACTGGCTTTGCTGCATCTCTTCAGACAGACTCTTCATCCACCTCCAAGATCGAGGGCAGTGATGGAGAGACACACACTGGGAAGAAAGGCCCAGACTTAAAGTTAACGTCCCAGTGAATGGGCCCCACTCTCTTCCTGCGCCCTCGTTGGCTATTCTCCCATTCCCGCTCGGCCTTGGCACGGGAGGCGGGCATGTGCCCCCGCTTGATAGGAGGCTGTTCTGCCAGTGGGACCAAGGGGGTCAAGAGGGTATCAAAGGGGCACTTCTCACCCACCTGCACGACTCTCCTACTGGTCAATAAAGGGGAGTGGTCGGTGCGACCTGTGTGGCTGGGCGAAGTTCTGGTCAGGGGGTGACAGCCATCATCTCCGCAGACTAAGGGTGGACCACAGAGGAACAATCTCTCAGTGCTACTGAAGGACAGGGGCTCAGAGGGTAATATGATTTGTTTGTCACCCAGTTGTTCTGGTCGCTGCTGTTCCAGCATAGCAGACCGGATCTGTAATAGCTGGATCTTCTTCGACACACGCCGTGATCTGGCGTTGGCAGGCCGGGCTGGCACTGGGGAGGCAGGTGGGGCAGGCACTCGGCTGGAAGGAACCGGAGATGCAGATGGAGTAGGCACCAGAAGGTCAGGCACATGGCTGACCATTGGGGTAGGCAATGGGATGGCCATCAGGGGAGGTGAGGCTGACACTGCAATGGTTGGCAGCACAGGGAAAGAATTGGTGCTCTCCCTCCTACCCATGGAGTTTATAATCTCTAAGGTCTGGTTAGGGAACCTCAGAGTGCTGCCATCTGTATGTCTTGTTATCCTAGCTATCCCGGTCTTGGGTCGAGCCAGGCTTCTGCTGGCCTGGACCTCCGGCTGGAGGATATCCACAGGAGAACATGGCGGCTGCAAGAGGCTGCCGTCGGACAGAGACCGTCTGGCCTGAGCAGGAGGAGAGCGGGGCCTTTGGTCCTGGATGTTAGACCTCTTGAGAGGATTGGCCTGGATCCTCACCTCAGACTGGCTGCATGGAGTCCCAGATAAAGGAGCTACTGCCTTGGCTGCAGTGTAGCATAAATTGGGCCTCCTAGGGATGCTTCCTGGTGTCCGTGGTCTGCTGGATTTAACCTCTGGCTCCTTCTTGTGGCTGGAGGTAAATGTGCTCCCTCCGGTTTTGGTTTTAACCGGACCCAGACGCTTGCTACCCATCTGTCCCTCCATCTGCAGACGAGGCATGCGAGGCACCTTGAGGATGTTTTTGTTACTTTGGGCATTGAGAGAGGTCACAGTGAGCATTGGGAGCCTGATGGGTGGAGTGGCCAATGGAAGCCTTCCCATGTCAGCCCTCTCTTTAGTCACATCCATGTTGTGGAAGTGGGATCGGCTATTCTTTCTCCCTGGTGGCATTGGCTGTAGGACAATATCACTGGCACACCGGACACTGAGGATGTCTGTCAGGCTGTTCTCAGAACTGTTCTGACTGGTCTCTTGTGTCCTAGTCATGGACTTCCCTCTGTCTTTCATGGCTGTGAGGGTCACAGTGGAAGAGCAAACAACATGTTTGAGAATAAGAATATAGACTAAATTACATATATTACAATAGAATTTGATCAGTTGTTTTTATGAACTAGTGTTTTTCCACTTTCAAAGGACATTCCTGACAAAATGTTCACAAATTCATAAAAATGAAAGATTCACAGACTAAGGCCTACCTTCAATTTGGACTTCCAGATCATTTGCACACGTAGGATTTGACTATACAGTTTCAACAATATATTCTTGAAAACAGAAACACAAGACCACAATACCTAGTTTAATAAAATACTTTTTTTGTCACACATCGCAAAACATAAGTTTTTCTTACAGTTATTGATCAAATAAAGTTATCATAAGATAAAAGTAGTGTATTTGAGATTATTAGGTCCTACCTCAGTTCTGGAAGAGCATCAATGACCTGTCTATGGAATGTCTTTTTTTAACAAAAGAATGCTTCATTATGACATCATGTACATTATGACATAGTAGCCGTCCACATCATAAAAGTTTGTCAAAACCACTTGAATAGGCATGAAATGTCAAATTAAGTACAATATGCCTAATTCAACAATTGAATAGAAATAGAAATCGTTTGACAGTAATTATTCAGTTTATTGGCTTTTATTTTCATTACAGTAGAGTGGTTTTGAATGTATTAAAATGAGAGTAGGCCTAGTGAGTTTAGTTGAACTCGATCGCTCATTGAACATCTGTGTGGAATGTTCGCAGCTGACGCCACACAGACGCCTTTGAAAAACATTCACGATTTTAGTTTCATATTCAACTTATGAGCATATATGCACGACAAATAAATTCCCAGTACTCAAATAAATCTGACTATCGCAATTATTTATTTATTAGAGCATCCTCTTAGAACGAGAATCACTGTGCTGTCAATGTTTTTGATTATGTCCAAGTAGGAACATATCTACAGGTATTTTGACTTCTATACTATAATAGTAGTAGTTGTGTGTGTTTTCCTGTCGTGCATTCGTTTTGAGTCAACGCTAAACCCACAATATTTTGGCTCCATTTGGTATTGGCACCGTCAATAGGGGAAGTGACATGTCTGATGCCTAAATTGATGTTGTCGACCAAACACATTTCAATTTCACTTTTGAAATACAACAAATAGCCTGTTAATGAAAGTTAAAGAATGGAATTAAGCCAGTGTCTTAGATTGAAGTATCCAAGCAGTAAATATATCATTTAAATGTTGATATTTGGTTGCTTTGTCAACTAAACACAATTCAATTTTACTTTTGTAATATAGTAAATAGCCTAAAGTTAAGGCCCTATTACAAACTAATGTAACAGTATTTATTCAACCTTAAAATAAGTAACAGATCCATGGCCACATTTTGAGGTTACTATAACTATACATGTATTCATTCATATGTCAAGTTAATCATATAAAATGTGCATGTTCAAGATAGCATACCTACTGTAGGTTGAGGAGATCTGTGGAGATATTCACAATTGCTGTAGTCAATGTAGAATCTCGAACGGCACTGATCACTTGCACCATGTCATCTCAACTTCAAACCAGGTCATTTGGTTCTGCTGTTTGATGAAGCAGTGTGGTTTAGTCACCAGGGTTGTGGGTGCGATTCCCACGGTTGACCAGTGTGACCGTATGCTCAATGACTAAAATGTAAATAACCAGTGGTGGAAAAAGTACTCAATTGACATACTTTTTTTTTTACAATACATTTATTGGCATTTCTTCTTTTTTTAAACAATTTTAACATTCATCAGAATATGATACAGATAATGCCCCGTTATTCCTTCCACCTAAACAAAACAACATGCTGCATGGGAGCACATCGTGCAAAACCCTTCCCTCCCCAACACAGGAACACCCCCCTCCCTCCCCTCTACCGGTATTAACTTCACTGATTAACAACAAAAAAAGAAACAGAATGACCTTCACATTCCATGCTAGAAAATAAATGATTCAACACAAAAACAAATAATAATAATAGATTCATGAAGAAAGTAGTAATGAGGCAGCTAAGGTGACGTCTCTAGAAACTACTGAAAGTCCCCCCAGACATCAGTAAATTCAAAGGGTTTATTACGTCAATTGTATTTTATTCTTTCAGATGGAATATAGAAAGATAGTTCTTTTAGCCACATCTGCTTGCTTGGCGGAGTGTCACTCTTCCATATAATAGCTGTGCATTTATTGGCTGCAATGACTGCCAATTGAATGAATCTGGTTTTGCTACAAATATTAACTGGTAGAACAGAATCATCTCCAAGAAGAATAAGGGAAGGATCTAGTGGTACCGTCATGTTAGTGACCTGTGATAAGATCTGAATAATGTCTTTCCAATAATTGCTTAGTTCAGTGCAGGACAACAACATATACATAACTGTGCACACTCCCGTTTTACACCTTGGGCAAAATGTTAAATATTTAGAAGTGATCTTGTACAGTCTCTCTGGTGTAAAGTAGACCCTATGTAAAAAATGGAATTGCATCAACTTGTGCCTTGTGTTAAATGAAAGACGCTGAGCATCTAAAAAGAGCTTTCCCCATTTCTCATCCTCAAATATGAGACCAAGGTCATCATGCCACTTCATGCAAGCTTTCAGAGGTTCATCATTCCCCGACAGAGCTTGAAGCCTCGAGTACATGTAGGAAATGAAACCTTTTACCCCTTTCCTCTCCAGCCACAGTTTATCAGTTTTAGGTTTACACATGGGCTGAATCCTACCTCCCTGCTGAGTGGTAAATATCATGCCTAACCTGTAGGTACTTGAAGAAAATAGTTTGAGGTAACTTAAAATGAGATGCCAGTTGTTGAAAGGATAGTTGTTCACCTTCTCCATAGAGATTACCAAATGTTTTAATTCCTTTGTTGAACCAAGAAAATGTAATACCATCTCTCAGGGCTTTGGGTAAGATGTGGTTATTATAGAAAGGTGTTTGTTCATATATAGATCTAAGCTCTTCTGTTTGTTTACAGACTTCAATCCATATATTTAAAGTGTTTTTAATGAAAGGGTTGTTTATGAGACCTAGCAAAGCTTTAGGTGGGCTAATATAAGGTATAGATGCCAATGTAGCAGGGGTCAGACACTCCTCCTCTGTCTGTCTCCCAGAGGGTGAACTTGTTGTTGTATCTTGCCATATCCACACAGTTTAACTGAGATGCCCAGTAATACAACTGGAAGTCAGGTAGAGTGAGTCCTCCTTCTGAGTATGGTTTGCATAAAGTTGTGTTTCACTCTGGAGGGTTTCCCTTTCCACAGAAATGAAGAAATCTTCCTATTAAGTTGTTAGAAAAATACTTTGGGAAAAGGAAAGGGCAAAGTTTGAAAAAGGTACAAGAATTTTGGTAATATATTCATCTTTACACAATTGACCCGCACAATAAGAGAAATTGGTAAATCCCGCCATCTATCCAATTCTTCCCCAACCTTTTTGAGAAGTGGAGTATAGTTCAGTTAATATGTCTTAATAGTTTCAGAAGGAATTTGCAATCCAAGATATGTTATTTTCTGTGGTTTCCAAGAAAAAGTTTGGTCTAAGATTGGGTTCTGCATAGCTGCCCTGTTAAAAGGCATAATTATATTCTGCAATTTTTTTTTTATATCCTGAAAAGGTTCCATATTCTTTCAGGATGTCAACTAATGTTTGGAGTGAAATTTCTTGTTTAGTGAGGTAAAGCAAAATGTCATCGGCATATAGCGAGACCAGATGTTCACGCCCACCTATACAAACACCATGGATGGATGAGATCTAAAAGCTTCTGCCAGTGGCTCTATAGCCAAAGAAAATAGGAGCAGACTAGTGGGACAACCCTGTCTTATGCCACATGATAGGGAGAACTGTGAGGAAATGTTTCCATTAGTCAGGATCTGAGCTACCGGACATTTGTACAGTAATCTAACCAGACCTACATACTTAGGTCCAATATTCATCCTCTGTAAAACTTCTAACAGGTAGTTCCATTCTATGCGGTCAAAAGCTTGTTCCGCATCTAATGAAGCCGCCACTACAGATTCTTGGTCATTCTCTACACATAATGCATAATATTAAATAATCTTCTGATATTATCAGGAGATGAGCGGTTTCTTACAAAGCCTGTTTGGTCCATATCAACCAAGTCCGGTAGAACCTTATCCAGTCTAAGAGCAATGAGTTTCACAAGAATCTTATATGAAGTGTTCAATAGAGATATTGGTCTATACGACCCACAAAGCATAGGATCTTTCCCAGGTTTTAACAAAACTGTGATCATTGTCTGGGAGCTTTTCTGTCTCTATGGCATAATTAAACATACTGCAAAGAAGCTCAATTAGTTTGGGTAAAAACGACTGATAGAATTCAATAGGGAATCCGTCTAACCCTGGTGATTTTCCCCCAGCAGTGTTGAAAATGGATTCCCTAATTTCCTTTGATGTAATCTCTTTCTCCAAGTGCTCTCTATCCTCATCATTAAAGTTTGTAAATTGAGTTTGTTCAAAAACTCATGACTTGTACAATGTTTCATAAAACTCCCTGAAGACTGGATAAATTTCCTCAGGACTGTGAACAACTGTGTTACTGGGTAGCTTAATAGAGCTAATAACTCTACTAGCATCCTCTCGTCTTATCTGGCCAGGAAGCAACTTTCCTGCTTTATCTCCATGTTCGTAGTGGTTTTGTTTTGTTCTCCTGAGAGCATTTTCCACTTCATGGGTCGTCAGGGTGTTATATTCCAATCGCTTTGAGTCTAATTTTTGTAGAGTTGAGTCGTCAAATGTTACACTATGTTCATTTTCCAGATCTGTAATTTCATTCTCCAACGAATCTACTTGAGCCTTATACATTTTACGAGCATCTGAACTAAAGGATATGATTTGCCCCCTCAGATATGCAAGGAGAGCTTCTCATAAAATTAGGGAGGAGGCAGAGTTGTTAAAAATTATGTCTATATGAGTGTTCAGAAATGTTACAAATGTGGGATTATTTAGTAAATATGTGCCAAACCTCCATCTTCTTGAGGGTGGCTGTGCTCTACTGACGGGTACTGAAGCCAGCAGGGCAGAATGATCTGATATACATCTTGGTAAGTACTTACACCCAGTAGTTAAACTTCCCCTGGCTGCAGGAATAAGAAATAAGTCTCTTCTAGAGTAATTGTTATGGACAGGGGAGTAAAATGAATATTCTTTAACCTTTTGGTTGTGAAATGTCCATAAGTCTACGAGTCCAAAGTGTTTCATTTCTACTTTTAACATTTTAGCTTTGTGTCTCCTGAAGAGCTATATCAACCTTATGCTGCTTTAGATCATTCAGAATGCGTTTGCGCTTGACTGGGCATTTAGTACCCCTAATGTTAAGTGTCATAAAAGTATAGTTATTAGGTGCAGACATCTTTAAAGAAAATAAGAAATAGGGAAAAGGAAAAACAAAATTGTATTGAGTGTATACAACTTGTAACAACTAAAATTATGAAAGTTTAAAGTAGTAAACATCTCGTGAGCTAATACCCTGACCCTACCACAAACCTACCCAACCCCCTCCCCAACTAGGGAGTGACAGAACCCATATCCTTAGATGCTAGTCTTTAAACTAGATGTACCTGCTATGCATAGCATCGCTCTAATTAGGTTAATTCTAAATTATATGTATATGGAAGTAGAAGTACATTGACTGTTCCTTGTAGCATAAAAATATTGTTAGTCAAGTAACAAAATACAATTTGATTACAACAATAATGACCGGACTATTTTGCCCCACTTGAGCATTTCTCAACAACAACAACAAAAACCTTGTATGCGTTCATAGTCACCAACAGAGCCTACAAGCACACCCAAATGTCAACCAATCGGCATTCCCCAATGCGCCCTGAGACCTGTGCTGCGAGGCAACAAAAGCGATGACCACAAACGTACCCCAGCAGGTCAGGAAAAAGACATCAAGCTGTGATGTATAAATTAAAACCTTTAACTGACGATCTCTCAAATATAAAATAGGGACAAGTAGTTAAACAATAACCATCCTCCTGAGTTATAACTATTTAAACAAACCCTACTGGACCTCTCTGCATAAAACAAAAGTATACAGAGAAAATGTAACTACCTGGCATAGTGTGGACATATAGTAGCTATAGCTACACCCATGTAAACTTAGCGAGCTGGCTAAGTAGCACAGCCAACATTAGCTATGATCTAACTTTACCTCGCTAGTCATTATCACGCTAGCCATCTAGCCAGCCAGCCAGCCAGCCAGCCAGTTGATCATATGAGTAATTTCGTTGTTTCATCATGTGCTAACAGTTCACTATCCACTGTTTCCAAGTTCAAAAGACAGTTCCTCGGGATGTAGTAGACGTGAACAAGTCAGGAAGTTCTTTCCTTATGTATGTTTCAGCCATCTTCACAGAGTCAAATGTGCGCTCACCATTCTTGGTTTCGATCCACAAAGTCGCTGGGTAGCTCAGGTCGTATGCCAAGCCAGCCTGACGTAGAAGTCTCTTCAGTGGGGAGAAAGCCATCCTCCTCTTGTGTAGTGTGGGAGAAAGATCCGGAAAGATCATGATTCTGGCATCTCCATACTTGAGCTCTCCCTTTGCTCGGGCAGCAGACAGGATGCGAACAGTGTTCTGGTGTAGAAATGTAATGACAAATGCCCTGGGTGCAACCTGGCCAGGCAGCTGCCTCCGTAGGGTGCGATGGACCCTCTCGATCTCCAGTGGGTGCACGGGAGGGGGTAGATCCATAATTTTGGGAATCCATTCCTGTAGAAAGCAGATTGCGTCTCTTCCCACCACGGCCTCTGGGGAAACCTTGAAGTCTCAAATTTGAGCGCCTTTGGAAATCTTCATAATAATCAAATTTCTCCTCGAGTTTAGAGTCTTCTAACTTCTTGTATTTTTGGTCCACTTCCTCGCGGACGTCCAGGATGGCAGCCTGGTGGTCAGCATGGGCTTTTTCTAACTTTGTCACTCGTCCCTTTGTGACTATCTGTTCTTCGTGGAGTTTATCGACCAGTACATAAATTTTGCTGAGGTGTTCAGAAAGTGTCTCTTGGATTTTTGTTATACCCTCGTCCATCTCCATTCTGAACCATGCTGGTGCTTCTTCCGAGCTAGCATCTGCCGAATCCGAAGAAGGGCTGTCAGAGAGGGGCATTTTTACATGCCTCGTCTGAGGCTTTGACATATTGGGCATCTTTTGCTTTGGCGATACAATAGATGTTTTAACTTCCAACTCACTATTGACGAACAGGTAAACCATCTCAAATGCCTTAAACAGGTTCGAAAGTTTGAGGACGCTACGCAGACACGTCTTGTTAGAGCTTAGCCATTTCCAGAAGTCCCAATTATCATACTTGAGTAAAAGTAAAGTTACCTTGATTCAAATAAAAGTGAAAGTCAGCCAATAAGATACTACCTGAGTAAAAGTCTAAAAGTATTTGGTTTTAAATATACTTAAGTATCAAAAGTAAAAGTATGAATTTAAAAGTCGTTAAATTAAGCAAATCAGATAGCCATGGTCACACTCAGACATCATTTAAAAACAAAGAATTTGTGTTTAGTGATTAGTGAGTCCGCCAGATCAGAGGCAGTAGGGATGACCAGGGATGTTCTCTTGATAAGTGTGGGAATTGGACAATTTTATGTCCTGCTAAGCATTCACAATGTAATGAGTACTTTTGGGGGTCAGGGAAAATGTATTGAGTAAAAAGTACATCATATTCGTTAGTAATGTTGTTAAGTAAATGTAAAATATGTCAAAAACATAAATTTATTTAACTAGGCAAGTCAGTTAAGAACAAACTCCTATTTTCAATGATGGCCTAGGAGCAGTGGGTTAACTGCCTGTTCAGGGGCAGAATGACAGATTTGTACCTTGTCAGCTCAGGGATTTGAACTTGCAACCTTTCGGTGACAAGTCCACCACTCTAACCACTAGGCTACCCTGCTGCCCCATAACTAATAATGTGCAGATACAGTACTTTAAAATATTTTTACTTAAATACTTTATATCAAAATAAAGAAAGTTGCACACTCCATATGTACACTCCTATATGTGTGTTATATACAGTGGTGTAAAGGACTTAAGCAGATTAAAAAATATGAGCTGGCGCACACCCAGAAAAATGTGTTTGTGTGGGGAAATAAATTATTAACTGTCAAAATAAAGTCGCTCACTCCGTATATAAACTCCCAGTAATTTATTGGGTATTTGCCAACGTTTCTGCATCACTGTGCCTTCTGCAGGGAAAGTTTCTTAAGTCATCCTATGGAAGAGATACATAGATGATGTCTTTGTGCTCTGGGAAGGAAGTCAGCAGGAACTAAATGAATTCCAAACTCTACTAAACAGGAGCTCTGAATACCTCAAAATCACCATGCAGACTGATGAGAGAAAAATAAACTACCTGGACTTATAGATCATCAAAGAGAATGACATTACACACAGACTTATACACAAAGCCCACAGACTGTAATATCTTGCTATGTGTGAATAGTATGCATCCCCTTCCCCTCAAGAATGGTCAACCATACAGTCAGTTATGCAGGATTAAACAAATCTGTGGCCACCAGACAGATTTTGACAACAATGCTAAAAAAATGCTAGTGGCTCCTTTATCTGGGACTCCATGCAGCCAGTCTAAGGTCAGGATCCAGGCCAATCCTCTCAAGAGGTCTAACATCCAGGAACAAAGGCCCTGCTCTCCTCCTGGTCAGGCCAGACGGTCTCTGTCCGACGGCAGCCTCTTGCAGCCGCCATGTTCTCCTGTGGATGTCCTCCAGCCGGAGGTCCAGGCCAGCAGAAGCCTGGCTCGACCCAAGACCGGGATAGCTAGGATAACAAGAAATACTGATGGCAGCACTCTGAGGTTCCCTAACCAGACTTTAGAGCTTATAAACTCCATGGGTAGGATGGAGAGCACCAATTCTTTCCCTGTGCTGCCAACAATTGCAGTGTCAGCCTCACCTGCCCTGATGGTCAGCTATGTACCTAACCTTCTGGTGCCTACTCCATCTGCTTCTCCGGTTCCTTCCAGCCTGAGTGCAGAGTGCCTGCCCCACCTGCCTCCCCAGTGCCAGCCCGGCCTGCCAACGCCAGATCACGGAGTGTGTCGAAGAGGATCCAGCTCTTACAGATCCGGTCTGCTATGCTGGACCAGCAGCTACCAGAACAACTGGGTGACAAACAAATCATATTACCCTCTGAGCCCCTGTCATTCAGTAGCACTGAGAGGTTGTTCCTCTGTGGTCCACCTTTAGTCTGCCACCCAGCTAACGTAGGCGGAGATGATGGCTGTCACCCCCTGCCCAGACCTACGCCCAGCCACACAGGTCGCACCGACCACTCCCCCTTATTGACCAGTAGGAGAGCTGTGCAGGCGGGTGAGAAGTGCCCCTTTGAAATCCCCTTGACCCCCTTGGTCCCACAGGCAGAACAGCCTCCTATCAAGCGGGGGCACATGCCCGCCTCCCGTGCCAAGGCCAAGCGTGAATGGGAGAATAGCCAACGAGGGCGCAGGAAGAGAGTGAAGCCCATTCACTGGGACGTTAACTTTAAGTCTGGGCCTTTCTTCCCAGTGTGTGTCTCTCCATCACTGCCCTCGATCTTGGAGGTGGATGAAGAGTCTCTTTCTGAAGAGATGGAACAAAGACAGTTGTAAGGGGTCGCGCACACACACACACACACACACACAAACATATCTTTATTTTTTTTAACCTTTATTTAAATTGTGTAGTTAGTTAAGAATAAATTCTTATTTACAATGACGACCTACCCCGGCCAAACCCTAACCCGGACGACACTGGGCCAATTGTGAGCCACCCTATGGGACCAGTGCCTTATACCGCTGCGCCAATCAGGAGCCCTATTGAGACCTCATTGCCTCCCATGGCCAGAGAGGATCAGCCAGCATCATCCCAGCGTCTGCCCTGCCTGCCATCCTAGTACCTCCATTGCCCTATCAACCCCGAACCACAAAGGGCAGGTGACAGAAATGAACCAGCGCCCACCGATCCAGGCTGTTGTGCATGAGCAGCAGCAGCTACTGTCGGAAATACTGTTGGAACAGACTTTTCCTATGAGACCCAACAGGAGCCACAAGCTGTCAAAGTACTTTCATCCCTGGGGTGTGGAGCTTCTCGAACAGTGTTCTCTTCCTGAAGATGGACTGCTTCAACCCCTTAGGAGTATCCAGAGTATCTAGTACGCTGGTGTGATGATATAATATGTCCCTCAGTATCAACTAGAGATTAATATTAATCCACTTGTTATTCTAGTTAGGCAAATGTTAATTTATCATCACCATGTTCCAAAGAATTCTGTTTCTATAAAGTTTTATTGCAGTTGAAAATTATCTGTGGGGTGTTGTTCGTTTCTTGTGAGCTATGAAGTATTCCCTTTTAGTAGAATGTTTATTTCTTCATTGGATTGGTTGATTTGTTGACCAAAGAGTAGAGGTAAGTGCTGAGCAGACTAATATAAATTAATTTCCGATTCAAATTTTTATTAATCCGAAGGTGGCACATCTGACTCACAATTTAATGTCATAATTCTTCACGTTTTCAATGTATAGCAACACTGACAAATTCTAAGGTGGAACTATTTGTACTACAGCATTTGAAATGAGGATATATCCAAACACAGTGTTTATGAAATGCGAGAATGCTGAACAACATTTTCTGACCAATAGGCTTGTTTGTCGTAATATTTGGCCAAAGGTTTCTTCGCTTGAGTCAAGAGGCCCTGTCTCAACTTGCACATGTAAGGGAAGCAGACAGCTGCAGATTTAATATAACTGCTGGGTTACACAGTAACCAGGTCTCTCTTGCCAAAATAACCCACTTATGCAAGAAAGACCTGGATAGTGCCACATAACACAATGCTTATATAAATCTTCCATTTATACAAATAAAAATGACCCCTTTATCTGGAATATATGTAGTGTTGCCTTACATTTGTGAAATGTGACTGACATTTCACAGCCTTCAAACTGTGCTTAGTTTAAAATACCGTTGGTTGGACTGCGAGGCAGTGACTGTATCGTTTTTCTTTTGATCTGAAGCCTGACACTGTACGACACTTTGTGTCTCATCCTACATCATTTGAATAAAGCTTCCTCAGCATGATTTTATTCTAACATTACCCATGTTGTTTTTGCAACCATCACAAACAAATGTTGATCCCCATGTAACGACAGGTGATATTCCACAAGGGGGCACTAAAGGTCTGTAACGAAAGGAGGTTGAACAATTTGCACCTTGAACACCATCTAAACTTACACACAGCCTCAACTATTTAAATGACAGAAAATGTCATATCTGCTCTCACACAGTACATTGGGTTTTTCACAGTCCATCATAATAAATACTTTTTGGCAACTTATGTATTGTTGTCTAAGGTTAATTCCGAAACGCATTCTCTCCACCAAAGCCCAAAGCTTACTTGCATTATAAAGATATCCATCAAGTTTAAGAGGTGTCACCACATTTTTGTAGAGATGTATATGGGGGGCAGTGCAAAGACTCATATTGCAGTGTAAGATCAGTCATGCATCGTACCCAGTTTCTCTCTAGAAACATGATGAGAAGCTATGACTTAGCAGAGCAGTATGGCTGTATCAATTGTTCTAGAACTGGTTCAAGAAAGAAGGTTAGGTTAGTTAGGCTACATGTGATCGTGCGTCACCATAACTGAAACATGGCCTTCTTTCTTTCACGGTTTCACGTCATGGTTCAAGTATTTGCATAAACTGGGAAACATTTGCATACATTTCAATTTCTCTGGCCGGCAGTGAAGGGGTTAATCAGCTGTGTGCTCTCAGTATACGCTCACTAGCAGAACAACAGCTAACACAGGGAGCTGAAATCCTGGGGTCCGCCTTATGTTCCCTCAGTTCTACCCCATTTTGAACAGATGCTTTCATCCATGACCAGGCCATGTTTTGGCAGTTTTGCTGCACTAGGCAAGACAATTGCAGACATACTCCAATCCGGCAAAAATAGGCCTATAGTGTACAGTGTCGGCCTATAATGTCATTTTATAACTAGGCCTAACATAAGATAGCCTACCATTTCTAAAACAACAAACAATGCAGTTGCGTTGGATTTATTAACCTAGTCCTGATTCCTGACAAAAGCTTATAGGGACTTGTCCTTTAAGATATGAACATCAGTTATCCATCAGCTACCCAAGTTTATTAGAAGTTTTCTTGAGGCTTTTTGCAAAGAGATAAATGCTGATGTAACGGCCTACGTCTTCACAGCAGTACAAAGCTGAAATCACTTATTATCAGTACATTTTATTCCACCTTGTGAAACCAGGGGTCTAGTGGAGGGTAAATGTGAATAACATTTTAAAAAAGGCCTGTTATGAGAGAGAAAGAGAGATGGTGAGAGTAGCTGAGTGCCTATAGTAAGAGATGGCTGTTAATATCACTAGGCTGATTGGTCTGTGTACAGGTAGTGAACCTGATTGCTGAGAGGTTAGGTTGCTAGTTAGAATCTTAATCTGCCATAAACTACTTTTGTGTCAGCAAGTCTACAGACCATTTAAGTAGCTGCACTGAACACCTCACTGATACTGACTGTGTATCTACAAACCCAAATTGTCTAAGGAAATGTAGGTGACTGTCACAGTTTTCTTCCTCCTCTTCTGAGAAGGAGTAGGAAGGATCGGACCAATACGCAGCGTGGTAAGTGTTCGTCATATTTTTAATCAAAACTGAACACTACACAAACTGAAAACGAAATGATGATATGATATATATGATATATATATTTTTTTCATCCATTCATTTCCCTGTAATCTGCTGAGATTGTGATAGTTTTCAGGCTTTGAAGGGAGTTTTCACTGGATTTACTAGAAATGTGAAATTGACCTGGCAAGCCTGTCTCTGCCTGAGCATGATCACAACAAAAGTAGCTGTGCAGCACGTTTTTTAAGGAAGAGGAGGATGGTTGCAGACGTTCGCATTCATGCAAGAAGGTAAGCTATTAACTAAACTGTTAACCAATATGTTAACTAAAATGGTATGTGGTGTATTGGCAAGCAATGCATGTTCCCATTGTCTTTATTTGTAATTAATGTTAGCTCATGTCTCATGTCTATGTCTTTCGGTGGAATCCAACATGCATTGACAATGTCCGAAAGCCGCATTGTATCAGATATACTTCATCATGAGATTGAAATTGGTAGGCTCATCCAAACAATTCATTAATGTACAATTGTTACTTTGCATGTTTTTACCTTATACTTATTTACTGCTTGCTAATGATTAGCGTGCTAACTAGCGGTTAGCGTGCTAGCTAACGGTTAGCGTGCTAGCTAACGGTTAGCGTGCTAGTTTAGCTTAATTGGTCAAAATGTCTTTGATTCAGAATATATGATTGTGGTTAACCCAATGTTACATGCATTGAACAATAATATTGCCAATGTAACTTGAATTGGTTTACAAGCTAGCTAGAAAAGCCAGTTCCTTTACATCTGTTTTGTCAAGTCATAAGCATGCATGTGTGCTGAAATATTTAAATAAATCCCCTCATTTAATTATTTTATTGAAGTTTTGGCAGTTTTTTTTAGCACCCTTTCTTACCCAAAGAGAAATAAGTTGCTAGTTACTTTGGCTTTGCACTCAATAGAGTGAAACACCACAACAGGAATTATGATTGTGGAAAGTGTAAAATTAGGTAGGACTGCCAATTCACATGCCTTCCTTTAGCCATATCACTCATACTGTTTCTTGTTTAGTTCATCCATAAAAGCAGATGGGCTTTAGTTGCATCCAGGAACTTGTATAATGTGCTTATGTTATGCTTATACTTGCTTTTTTACCTTGAAAGTCGTCTTAAAAAAGGAAATTGTAATATATGTTTGTAGGACCTCTATCAGTCAATGATAACAGTTATTGGTGTCCCCCAACTCATCCCCTTTGTTGTGTGCCGAGCAATCTTGTCATTCTTTTAAGTGTCAACCATTCTTTTAGAAACTTGTCTTCCTTTACTCAGGCACTGCAGAGTCTAAGAAGACGCATGGAAACTCTATAAGAAACATAATTCAATTTGTAGGCCAGATTTGAAAAGGAAATAATAAATCCTGAAGCTCAGGTTTGTCAGTTGTTTAGAATGAGGATACTGGGGATTGTTGAATCATATTCCATTGCCTAAGTGGCAAATGACTAATTTAATATTATTGTATCCTTAGATGTCAGACACCGAGGCTGCCAGTACCGTATACATAAGTTAGTGTCATTCAACACCAGCACATACTGTAAGTTCTTGTGAATCTGCTTTGTAAATCAAAGACAGGCAAGTCTGCACTTTCATCCCAAATGATTTGTATTATAACAAAATGTAAAGTAGAGGAGCACAGATCCATAACTAATCAAAATGTCCAAATACTTTGTGTTATCTCTCTAGTTATCTAAGATGCTTTTTTCTGCAATACAGTTGGATACAAGACTGATGACTCAATAACTAGTATTGACAACAGTGAAGATGTTATGTCCCAGGGCCATCAGGTTCATCAGAGGAAGGCAATTTCTCTGAAAAAAATCTGACCGGTATGCCTATACCTTACATACACATGGACCTATTCTTATCTGATATGTCAGTGCATTTTCACTCTGTAGTCAAATAAAATGTTATTGGTCACATGCACATGGTTAGCAGATGTTTATACGAGTGTAGCGAAATGCTTGTGTTTCTATTTCTGATTTTGCAGTAATATCTTACAAGTAATCTAACAATTTCACAACAACTACCTTATCTCTTCAACTGATCGCTGCTCACACCTGCCCGCCAGCCCAGCATCACTACTCTGGATGGTTCTGACTTAGCATATGTGGACAACTACAAATACCTAGCTGTCTGGTTAGACTGTAAACTCTCCTTCCAGACTCACATTAAGCATCTCCAATCCAAAATGAAATCTAGAATCAGCTTCCTATTTCGCAGCAAAGCATCCATCACTCATGCTGCCAAACGTACTCATGCTGCCAAATGATCCTTGACTTCGGCGATGTCATTTACAAAATAGCCTCCAACACTCTACTCAGCAAATTGGATGCAGTCTATCACAGTGCCATCTGTTTTGTCACCAAAGCCCCATATACTACCCACCATTGCGACCTGTATGCTCTCGAAGGCTGGCCCTCGCTTCATATTCGTCGCCAAACCCACTGGCTCCAGGTCATCTATAAGTCTTTGCTAGATAAAGCCCCGCCTTATCTCAGCTCACTGGTCACCATAGCAGCACCCACCCGTAGCACGCACTCCAGCAGGTATATTTCACTGGTCACCCCCTTAGCCAATTCCTCCTTCGGCCACCTTTCCTTCCAGTTCTCTGCTGCCAATGACTGGAATGAACTGCAAAAATCACTGAAGCTGGGGACTCATATCTCCCTCACTAGCTTTAAGCATCAGCTGTCCGAGCAGCTCATAGATCACTGCACCTGTACATAGCCCTCCTGTAATCAGCCCATCCAACTACCTCATCCCCATACTGTTATCTATTTTATTTATTTTGCTCCTTTGCACCCCAGTATCTCTACTTGTACACTCATCTTCTGCACATCTATCACTCCAGTGTTTAATTGCTATATTGTAATTATTTCGCCACTATGGCCTATTTATTGCCGTACCTCCGTTATCCTACCTCATTTGCACACATTATATAGACGTTTTCTATTGTATTATTGACTGCATGTTTGTTTATTCCATGTGTAACTCTGTGTTGTTGTTTGTGTTGCACTGCTTTGCTTTATCTTGGCCAGGTCGCAGTTGTAATTGAGAACATTTTCACTCTGTAGTGTCAACTTATGGCCGTACTGTGCTGGTCCAGATCAATCCTGTCTTTATCAGTTAGTGTATTTCCAACCATGCCAGCACAGAACGGTTCGGTTTGGATTGGACACAAGTCAGCCTACCTGGTTAAATAAAGGTGAAATAAAAAAATAAAAAATACACACAAGTGTAAAGGAATGAATAAGAATATGTACATGTAAGTATATGGATGAGGGAGATACAGTAGATGGTATAGAGTACAGTATATACATATGCGATGAGTAATGTAGGGTATGTAAACAGTTTAGTAAGTGGCATTGTTAAAAGTGACTAGTGATACATTTATTACATCCAATTTTTTATTATTAAAGTGGCTAGAGATTTGAGTCAGTATGTAAGCAGCAGCCACTCAATGTTAGTGATGGCTGTTTAACAGTCTGATGGCCTTGAGATAGAAGCTTTTTTTTCAGTCGTTTAGCTCAGTTACATTAGCTTTCTTGGGAACAGGAACAATGGTGGCACTCTTGGAGCATGTGGGTACAGCAGACTTGGATAGGGATTGATTGAATATGTCCGTAAACACACCAGCCAGCTGGTCTGCGCATGCTCTGAGGACACGGCTAGGGATGCTGTCTGGACCGGCAGCCTTGCGAGGGTTAACTAGTTTGAATGTTTTACTCACGTTGGCTGCGGTGAAAAAGAGCCCGCAGGTTTTGGTTTGGTCAGTGTATTGTCCTCAAAGCGAGCAAAGAAGTTGTTTGAGTTTGTCTGGGAGCAAGACGTCAGTGTCCACGACGGTGCTGGTTTTCTTTTTATAATCCGTGATTGACTGTAGACCCTGCCACATACAGTGGGGAGAACAAGTATTTGATACACTGCCGATTTTATAAAATGCAAATTAATTACTTAAAAATCATACAATGTGATTTTCTGGATTTTTGTTTTAGATTCCGTCTCTCACAGTTGAAGTGTACCTATGATAAAAAATTATGGACCTCTACATGCTTTGTAAGTAGGAAAACCTGCAAAATCGGCAGTGTATCAAATACTTGTTCTCCCCACTGTAGGTCTCATGTCTGAGCCGTTGAATTGCGACTCTACTTTGTCTCTATACTGATGCTTAGCTTGTTTGATTGCCTTGCGGAGGGAGTAGCTACACTGTTTGTATTCGGTCATGTTTCCGGTTGCCTTGCCATGATTAAAAGCAGTGGTTCGCGTTTTCAGTTTTGTGCGAATGTTGCCATCAATCCACGGTTTCTGGTTGGGAAAGGTTTTAATAGTCACCGTGGGTACAACATCACCGATGCACTTGCTAATAAACTCGCTCACCGAATCAGCGTATACATCAATGTTGTTGTCTGAGGCTATCCGGAACATATCCCAGTCCACGTGATCGAAGCAATCTTGTGTGTGGAATCAGATTGGTCGGACCAGCATTGAACAGACCTGAGCACGGGCGTTTCCTGTTTTAGTTTCTGTCTATAGGCTGGGAGCAACAAAATCGAGTCGTGGTCAGATTTGCGACTCGTTAATCATAAGACATACACCCCCGCCCTTCTTCTTTCCAGAGAGATGTTTGTTTCTGTCAGCGCGATGCGTGAAGAAACCGGGTGGCAGTACCGAGTCTGATAACGTATCCCGAGTGAGCCATGTTTCCGTGAAACAGAGAATGTTACAATCTGATGTCTCTCTGGAATGCAACCCTTGCTTGAATTTCGTCTACCTTGTGGTCAAGAGACTGGACATTGTCGAGTAGTATACTCGAGAGTGGTGAGCGATGTGCCCGTCTACGGAGCCTGACCAAAAGACCGCTCCGCCTTCCTCTTCTGGGGCGCCATTGTTTTTGGTCGCCTTCAGGAATCCGATCCATTGTCCTGGGTGGTGGTCCAAACAGAGGATCCACTTTGGGAAAGCCATATTCCTGGTCGTAATGTTGGTATGTTGACGTTGCTCTTATATCCAATAGTTCTTCCCGGCTGTATGTAATAAGACTTAAGATTTCCTGGGGAACAGTGTTAGAAATAATACATAAAAAAAAAAAAATTCTGCATAGTTTCCTAAGAACGCGAATCGAGGCGACCATCTCTGTCAGTTAGTGTATTTCCAACCATGCCAGCACAGAACGGTTCCGTTTGGATTGTACAGTGGTGTGAAAAAGGTTAGGATCCACCCTGATGGAGTCTGCCTTCATTTCAGCATGGTATTGTGCGTTCCCCTCTCACTACATGGTTGTAGGGTTTGTGTGGCTGTAGCCGTCCCTCTCATACCATATTCAATAGGCTTGAATGGCACAGCTGTTATAAACCTGCATTTTGAGCTGCTCCAACAGTTATCGCTTATGGATTGGTTCATAGGTTGGATTGGGTGAAACTGACATGATTCCCACTGATGTTTTCCAGGAGAGATGTCGGCGATTCGGGCCAATGACCAAGGGAAAGCTGGGACAAAAGAGAGGTTCACACGGTAAACATTTTTACTACTGTCTTCAGTCAGTGCATTTTCACTCTGGCAAAAAATGCTGACTCTAATTTGTTGTGCATTGATTTAACTTGCTGCAATTTGATTTTGTTTTTTGTCTTTTACAAACTATTATGTCTGAAGAAATGGATGCTGCGGCCACTGCGCATCAGAGAATGACTCTGAGAGGAGTCATCTGAAGAATCCTATGAAGAAAATCTGACCGGTATGCCTATACCTTACATACACATGGACCTATTCTTAATTACAATGTCCTTTTCAACATGTTTTCCAGGAGAGATGTCAGCGATTCGGGCCAAACAACCAATGACCAAGGGAAGACTGGGACAAAAGAGAGGCTCACACGGTAAGCATGTTTCCTACTGCCTTCAGGCAGTGCATTTTCAATCTGTAGTGTCAACTTATGGGCCATACTGTGCTGGTCCAGATCAATCCTGTCTTTATCAGTTAGTGTATTTCCAACCATGCCAGCACAGAACGGTTCGGTTTGGATTGGACACAAGTCAAGACGTTAGATCTGGAACTAGTGTGTCAGGATAGATGATAACACAGAAGGATTACCACGCTTTACATTGTTTCTCTTGAGGGAGGGAACTTGATTTAATAGGTATTGCTTTTATTAGAAGGTTTACATTGCAAACAGATTGTTGGGCTTAGATTCCATACAGATTGAGTCTGCCTTGATGTCAGCATTGCACATTCTCCTCTCACATCCTTATCTATGTAGTTATTTAGTTGGGATTGTTAGTTTAATTTCAACACAGTCTCTGCAGATACAGCTGTAACCTTGTAGAGTTAATATAGAGAGATGTTCAAGTACTGTATTGTAGTCAACCTTTATTTAATGTAGTCATTCATAATGCCATCTCTATACAAAGGTGACAAAGGAACAAAAAGGTATTGGTCGACAATAGAGGTGGATGCAGTTGAAGATTCCTTGATGAACTTTATCCGAATGGGGAAAAATGCCTGGAAAACAAGACTGTGAGAAATGCATTGCTGCTTCTCCCCAAGCGCTTTTAAACAGGGACTGGAGAGCAGTACAGTTCTATAGACACAACAGAATAGTTGCAGATCAGAGAAAATAAGTGTATGAGATGCTTCTGGCTATCTCATAGGCAGATGACAAATGTCGTCTATCTCACTGTTCAGGGGAAGTTTTTCCTGGTGGATGGTTCACGAGGTGAGATCTTGCATGGAGCCCCAGATCGAGGGTGATTGACCGTCATCTTGAACTTCTTCCATTTTCTTTTAATTGCGCCAACAGTTGTTGCCTTCTCACCAAGCTGATTTCATATTGTCCTGTAGCCTATCCCAGCCTTGTGCAGGTCTACAATTTTATCCCTGATGTCCTTACACAGCTCTCTAGTCTTGGCCATTGTGGAGAGGTTGGAGTCTGTTTGATTGAGTGTGTGGATAGGTGTCTTTTATACAGGTAACGAGTTCAAACAGGTGCAGTTAATACAGGTAATGAGTGGAGAACAGGAGGGCTTCTTAAAGAAAAACTAACAGGTCTGTGAGAGCCGGAATTCTTACTGGATATATTGAATCCATTACTAAAATGGTTGTTCCAGTTTAAATACTTTAATGAAGAACTACACTAAAGCCGTTGAGTTGCCTTCCGTGTTGCTTCATTCTGGCATTCTACATGGATATTTTCAGTCATAAAATAGAAATAATGTGTCAAATATAGAGATTTTAAAATGGTTAATTATTTTACGCTTTCATTAGGTACAACTTAGGCAGTTGGATAGCTTTTATAGATTTCATAGGAGACATTCTCTCGATGGCTGATGGCAATGCATTGAGTGGCTGCTGCCAACATACAGACTCAATCTCTAGCCACTTTAATAATGAATTATTCGATGTAATAAATGTATCACTAGTCATTTAAACTGTGCCACTTTATATAATGTTTACATACCCTACATTTCTGTCATTTAAATAGTTGAGGCTGTGTGTTAGTTTAGATGGTGTTCAAGGTACAAAGTGTTCAACCTCCTTTCTTACAGAACTTTAGTGCCCCCCTGTGGAATATCACGCGTCGTTACATGGGGATCAACATTTGTTTTTGAGGGTTGAAAAAAACAAACATGGATAATGTTAGAATAAAATCATGCTGAGGAAGTTTTATTCAAAAGACGAAGGATGAGACATGACGTGTCGTACAGTGTCAGGCTTCAGATCAAAAGAAAAACAATACAGTCTCTTCCTCGCAGTCCAACCAACGGTATTTTAAACGAAGCACAGTTGGAAGGCTAAGCAAATGTCATTCATATTTCACAAATGTAAGGCAACACTACATATATTCCAGATAAAGGGGTGGTTTTTATTCGTATAAAAGGAATAATTTATATAAGTGTTTCTTATGTGGCACTATCCAGGTCTTTCTTGCAAAAGTGGGTTATTTTGGCAAGAGAGACCTGGTTACCGCAGAACCCAGCAGTTATATTTCATCTGCAGCTGTCTGCTTCCCTTACATGTGCAAGTTGAGACAGGGCCTCTTCGCGTCAGATGTACCTCCTTCGGAATAATACAAATTTGAATCGGAACTTCACTTATATTATTATTCCGATCAGCACTTACCTCTACTCTTTGGTCATAAAATCCAATGAAGAAATAAACATTCTACTAAAAGGGTATACTTCATAGCTCACAAGAAACCAACAACACACACCACAGATAATTTTCAACTGCAATAAAACTTTATAGAAACAGAATTCTTTGGAACATGGTGATGATAAATTAACATTTGCCTAACTAGAATAACAAGTGGATTAATATTAATCTCTAGTTCATACTGAGGGACATATTCTATCATCACATCAGCGTACTAGATACTCTGGATACTCCTAAGGGGTTGAAGCAGTCCATCTTCAGGAAGAGGCTCACAATTGGCCCAGTGTCGTCCGGTTTAGGGTTTGGCCGGGGTAGGTCGTCATTGTAAATAAGAATTTGTTCTTAACTAACTTCACAATTTAAATAAAGGTACAAAATAAATTAAATTAAGACGTGTGTGTGTGCGACCCCTTACAACTGGCTTTGCTCCATCTCTTAAGAAAGAGACTCTTCATCCACCTCCAAGATAGAGGGCAGTGATGGAGAGACACACACTGGGAAGAAAGGCCCAGACTTAAAGTTAACGTCCCAGTGAATGGGCTTCACTCTCTTCCTACGCCCTCGTTGTCTATTCTCCCGCTCGGCCTTGGCACGGGAGGCGGGCATGTGCCCCCGCTTGATAGGAGGCTGTTCTGCCAGTGGGACCAAGGGGGTCAAGAGGGTATCAAAGGGGCACTTCTCATCCGCCTGCACGGCTCTCCCACTGGTCAGTAAAGGGGAGTGGTCGGTGCGACCTGTGTGGCTGGGTGTATGTCTGGTCAGGGGGTGACAGCCATCTCCGCAGACTAAAGGTGGACCACAGAGGAACATCCTCTCAGTGCTACTGAAGGACAGGGGCTCAGAGGGTAATATGATTTGTTTGTCACCCAGTTGTTCTGGAAGCTGCTGGTCCAGCATAGCAGACTGGATCTGTAATAGCTGGATCTTCTTCGACACACGCCGTGATCTGGTGTTGGCAGGCCGGGCTGGCACTGGGGAGGCAGGTGGGGCAGGCACTCGGCTGGAAGGAACCGGAGATGCAGATGGAGTAGGCACCAGAAGGTCAGGTACATAGCTGACCATTGGGGTAGGCAATGGGAAGGCCATCAGGGGAGGTGAGGCTGACACTGCAATGGTTGGCAGCACAGGGAAAGAATTGGTGCTCTCCCTCCTACCCATGTAGTTTATAATCTCTAAGGTCTGGTTAGGGAACCTCAGAGTGCTGCCATCAGTATGTCTTGTTATCCTAGCTATCCCGGTCTTGGGTCGAGCCAGGCTTCTGCTGGCCTGGACCTCCGGCTGGAGGACATCCACAGGAGAACATGGCGGTTGCAAGAGGCTTCCGTCGGGCAGAGACCGTCTGGCCTGAGCAGGAGGAGAGCGGGGCCTTTGGTCCTGGATGTTAGACCTCTTGAGAGGATTGGCCTGGATCCTGACCTCAGACTGGCTGCATGGAGTCCCAGATAAAGGAGCTACTGCCTTGGCTGCAGTGGAGCATAAATTGGGTCTCCTAGGGATGCTTCCTGGTATCTGTGGTCTGCTGGATTTAACCTCTGGCTCCTTCTTGTGGCTGGAGATCAATGTGCTCCCTCCGGTTTTGGTTTTAACCGGACCCAGAGGCTTGCTACCCATCTGTCCCTCCAGCTGCAGACGAGGCATGCGAGGCACCTTGAGGGTGTTTTTGTTCCTTTGGGCATTGAGAGAGGTCACAGTGAGCATTGGGAGCCTGATGGGTGGAGTGGCCAATGGAAGCCTTCCCATGTCAGCCCTCTCTTTAATCACATCCATGTTGTGGAAGTGGGATCGGCTATTCTTTCTCCCTGGTGGCATTGGCTGTAGGACAATATCACTGGCACACCGGACACTGAGGATGTCTGTCAGGCTGTTCTCAGAACTGTTCTGACTGGTCTCTTGTGTCCTAGTCCTGGACTTCCCTCTGTCTTTCATGGCTGTGAGAGTCACAGTGGAAGAGAAAACAATATGTTTGAGAATAAGAATATAGAATAAATTACATATATTACAATAGAATTTGATCAAAGTTGTTTTTATGAACTAGTGTTTTTCCACTTTCAAAGGACATTCCAATTCCTGCCAAAATGTTCACAAATTCATAAAAATGAAAGATTCACAGACTAAGGCCTACCTTCAATTTGGACTTCCAGATAATTTGCTCACGTAGGATTTGACTGTACAGTTTCAAGAATATATTAAGACCACAATACCTAGTTTAAATAAATACTTTTTTTTGTCACAAATCACAAAACATAACCGTTTTTCTTACAGTTATTGATCAAATAAAGTTCTCATAAGATAAAAGTAGTGTATTTGAGATTATTTCATTAAATTATAGGTCCTACCTCAGTTCAGGAATAGCATCAATGACCTGTCTATGGTATGTCTTCATTTAACAAAAGAATGCTTCATTATGACATCATGTACATTATGACATAGTAGCCGTCCACATAATAAAAGTTTGTCAAAACCACTTGAATGGGCATGAAATGTCGAATTAAATAAAATAGACCTAATTCAACATTTGAATAAGATAGTACTTTGACAGTAAATATTCAGTTTATTGGCTTTTATTTTCATTACAGTAGTGGATTTGAATGTATTAAAATGAGAGTAGACATAGTGAGTTTCCTAGAACTCAATCGCTCATTGAACATCTGTGTGGAACGTTCGCAGCTGACGCCACGGACGCCTTTGAAAAACATTCACGATTTTAGTTTCATATTCAACTTATCAGCAATAATGCACGGCAAATAAATTCCCAGTACTCAAATAAACCTGACAATCGCAATTGTTTATTTATTAGAGCATCCTCTTAGAACGAGAATCACTGTGGTGTCAATGTTTTTGATTATGTCCAAGTAGGAACATAGCTACTGGTATTTTGACTTCTATACTATAATAGTAGTAGTTGTGTGTGTTTTCTTGTTGTGCATTCGTTTTGAGTCAAAGCTAAACCCACAATTTTTTGGTCCCATTCAGTATTAGCACCATCAGCCAATAGGGGAAGTGACATGCCTGAAGCCTAAATTGATGTTGTCAACTAAACACAATTCAATATTACTTTTGTAATACAGGTAATAGCCTAAAGTTAAGGCTCTCTTACAAACTAATGTAACAGTATTTATTCAACCTTAAAATAAGTAACAGATCCATGGCCACATTTTGAGGTTACTGTAACTATACATGTATTCATATGTAAAGTTAATCATATAAAATGTGCATGTTCAAGATAGCATGCATACTGTAGGTTGTGGAGATATTCACAATGGCTGTAGTCAATGTAGAATCTCGAACGGCACTGATCACTTGCACCATGTCATCTCAACTTCAAACCAGGTCATTTAGTTCTGCTGTTTGATGAAGCAGTGTGGTTTAGTCGCCAGGGTTGTGGGTGTGATTCCCACGGGTGACCAGTGTGACCGTATGCTAAATGACTAAAATGTAAATAACCAGTGGTGGAAAAAGTACTCAATTGTCATACTTTTTTTTTTACAATATATTTATTGCCATTTTTTATTTATTTTTTAACAATTTAACAATCATCAGAATATGATACAGATAATGCCCCGTTATTCCTTCCACCTAAACAAAACACCATGCTACATGGGAGCACATCGTGCAAAACCCTTCCCTCCCCAACCCCCTCCCTCCCCTCTACCGGTATTAACTTCACTGATTAACAACAAAAAAAGAAACAGAATGACCTTCACATTCCATGCTAGAAAATAAATGATTCAACACAAAAACAAATAATAATAATAGATTCATGAAGAAAGTAGTAATGAGGCAGCTAAGGTGACGTCTCTAGAAACTACTGAAAGTCCCCCCAGACATCAGTAAATTCAAAGGGTTTATTACATCAATTGTATGTTATTCTTTCAGATGGAATATAGGAAGATAGTTCTTTTAGCCACATCTGCTTGCTTGGCGGAGTGTCACTCTTCCATATAATAGCTCTGCCAATTTAATGAATCTGGTTTTGCTACAAATATAATACATTTGTACAGTAATCTAATCAGACCTACATACTTAGGTCCAATATTCTTCCTCTGTAAAACTTCAAACAGATAGTTCCATTCTATGCGGTCAAAAGCTTTTTCCGGTCATTCTCTACATAATGCATAATATTAAATAATCTTCTGATATTATCAGGAGATGAGCGGTTTCTTACAAAGCCTGTTTGGTCCATATCAACCAAGTCCGGTAGAACCTTATCCAGTCTAAGAGCAATGAGTTTCGTAAGAATCTTATATGAAGTGTTCAATAGAGATATTGGTCTATACGACCCACAAAGCATAGGATCTTTCCCAGGTTTTAACAAAACTGTGATCATTGTCTGGGAGCTTTTCTGTCTCTATGGCATAATTAAACTTACTGTAAAGAGGCTCAATTAGTTTGGGTAAAAAGGATCGAAAGAAATCAATAGGGAATCCGTCTAACCCTGGTGATTTTCCCCCAGCAGTGTTGAAAATGGATTCCCTAAATGGATTCCCTAATCTCTTTCTCCAAGTGCTCTCTATCCTCATCATTAAAGTTTGTAAATTGAGTTTGTTCAAAAACTCATGCATTGTGGCAGGGGCATCCCCTTCAGACTTGTACAATGTTTCATAAAACTCCCTGAAGACTGGATACATTTCCTCAGGACTGTGAACAACTGTGTTACTGGGTAGCTTAATAGAGCTAATAACTCTACTAGCATCCTCTCGTCTTATCTGGCAAGGAAGGAACTTTCCTGCTTTATCTCCATGTTCGTAGTGGTTTTGTTTTGTTCTCCTGAGAGCATTTTCCACTTCATGGGTCGTCAGGGTGTTATATTCCAATCGCTTTGAGTCAAATTTTTGTAGAGTTGAGTCATCAAATGTTACACTATGTTCATTTTCCAGATCTGTAATTTCATTCCCCAACGAATCTACTTGAGCCTTATACATCTGACAAGCATCTGAACTAAAGGATATGATTTGCCCCCTCAGATATGCAAGGAGAGCTTCTCATAAAATTAGGGAAGAGGCAGAGTTGTTATTGGTGCTAAAAAATAAGTATATATGAGTGTTCAGAAATGTTACAAATGTGGGAGTATTTAGTAAATATGTACCAAACCTCCATCTTCTTGAGGGTGGCTGTGCTCTACTGACGGGTACTGAAGCCAGCAGGGCAGAATGATCTGATATACATCTTGGTAAGTACTTACACCCAGTAGTTAAACTTCCCCTGGCTGCAGGAATAAGAAATAAGTCTCTTCTAGAGTAATTGTTATGGACAGGGGAGTAAAATGAGTATTCTTTAACCTTTTGGTTGTGAAATGTCCATAAGTCTACGAGTCCAAAGTGTTTAATTTCTGCTTTTAACATTTTAGCTTCCTGTGTGAGGTTGATACTATTAGAGGAAGATCTATCACTGGAAGGGTCCAGTACCAAGTTAAAATCCCCTGCCATTATTATCTCTGATGATGGGCATATTAACTTTAAAAAGATGTCTTTGTAAAATGTAGGATCATCATGGTTAGGACCATACACAATCACAATGGTAATGGGCTCAATATTAATGAAACCTTGAATGATCACAAACCTTCCCCCTTTGTCTTTATTCTGAGATTGTATCTGAAAGGGGCAATGCTTATTAATGAGTATGGCCACCCCTCTTGCCCGAGATGTGAAAGATGAATAGTACACTTGGCCCACCCATTCTCTTCAGTTTATCATGCTCAGAGTCAGTCAGGTGTGTCTCCTGAAGAGCTATATCAACCTTATGCTGCTTTAGATCATTCAGAATGCGTTTGCGCTTGACTGGGCATTTAGTACCCTTAATGTTAAGTGTCATAAAAGTATAGTTATTAGGTGCAGACATCTTTAAAGAAAATAAGAAATAGGGAAAAGGAAAGAAACAAAATTGCATTGAGTGTATACAACTTGAAAATTTAAAGTAGTAAACATCTCGTGAGCTAATACCCTGACCCTACCACAAACCCACCCAACCCCCTCCCCAACTGAGGGAGTGAAAGTACCCATATCCTTAGATGCTAGTCTTTAAACTAGATGTACCTACTATGCATAGCATCGCTCTAATTAGGTTAATTCTAAATTATATGTATATGGAATTGGAACTACATTGACTGTTCCTTGTAGCATAAACATATTGTTAGTCAAGTAACAAAATACAATTCGATTACAACAATAATGACCGGATTATTTAGCCCAACTTGAGCATGTCTCAACAACAACAAAAACCTTGTGTGCGTTCATTGTCACCAACAGAGCCTACAAGCACACCCAAATGTCAACCAATCGGCATTCCCCAATGCGCCCTGAGACCTGTGCTGCGAGGCGACAAAAGCGATGACCACAAATGCACCCCAGCAGGTCAGGAAAAAAGACATCAAGCTGTGATGTATAAATGAAAAACTTTAACAGACGATAACAATCATCTCTCATAAAATAGGGACAAGTAGTTAAACAATCACCATCCTCCTGAGTTCACGGTCTCCAAAAAAAATATTATATATATACACACACACACACACGTATGCACATACACAAGTGTAAAGCTTTCAGCTAGTTGGCAAATAGGCGGCCAGCGAGTAACTTATCCCGGTCTCGGTATCAGTAACACTAGCATATATCTCTAACAATAAACAAGCCAGCAAACGTAATAGTAGCTAAAATTCCCTGAAGTAATATAAACATAGTTAGGCTTGAAACCCAGTCAAATGCCACATAACTATTTAACCAAACCCGGCTGGACCTCTCTGCATAAATTAAAGTATACAGAAAAATTATAACTACCTGGCATAGTGTGGACGTATAGTAGCTAAAGCTACAACCTTGTAAACTTAGCGAGCTGGCTAAGTAGCACAGCCAACATTAGCTAACATCCAACTTTACCTCGCTAGTCATTATCGCACTAGCCATCTAGCCAGCCATCCAGCCAGTCGATCATATGAGTAATTTTGTTGTTTCATCATGTGCTAACAGTTCACTATCCACTGTTTCCAAGTTCAAAAGACAGTTCCTCGGGATGTAGTAGACGTGAACAAGTCAGGAAGTTCTTTCCTCATGTATGTTTCAGCCATCTTCACAGAGTCAAATGTGCGCTCACCATTCTTGGTTTCGATCTTCAAAGTCGCTGGGTAGCTCAGGTCGTATGCCAAGCCAGCCTGACGTAGAAGTCTCTTCAGTGGGGAGAAAGCCATCCTCCTCTTGTGTAGTGTGGGAGAAAGATCCGGAAAGCTCATGATTCTGGCATCTCCATACTTGAGCTCTCCCTTTGCTCGGGCAGCAGAGAGGATGCAAACCTTGTTCTGGTAGTGTAGAAATGTAATGACAAATGCCCTGGGTGCAACCTGGCCAGGCAGCCGCCTCCGTAGGGTGCGATGGGCCCTCTCGATCTCCAGTGGGTGCGCGGGAGGGGGTAGATCCAGAATTTTGGGAATCCATTCCTGTAGAAAGCAGATCGCGTCTCTTCCCTCCACGGCCTCTGGGAAACCTTGAAGTCTCAAATTCTCACTTCTTGTATTTTTGGTCCACTTCCTCGCGGACGTCCAGGATGGCAGCCTGGTGGTCAGCATGGGCTTTTTCTAACTTTGTCACTCGTCCCTTTGTGACTATCTGGTCTTCGTGGAGTTTATCGACCAGTACATAAATTTTGCTGAGGTGTTCAGAAAGTGTCTCTTGGATTTTTGTTATACCCTCGTCCATCTCTATTCTGAACCATGCTGGTGCTTCTTCCGAGCTAGCATCTGCCGAATCCGAAGAAGGGCTGTCAGAGAGGGGCATTTTTCTATGCCTCGTCTGAGGCTTTGACATATTGGGCATATTTTAATTTGACGATACAATAGATGTTTTAACTTCCAACTCACTATTGACGAAAAGGTAAACCATGTCAAATGCCTTAAAAAGGTTTGAAAGTTTGAGGACGCTACGCAGACACGTCTTGTTAGAGCTTAGCCATTTCCGGAAGTCTCAATTGTCATACTTGAGTAAAAGTAAAGTTACCTTTTAGTAGAAAATTATTCAAATAAAAGTGAAAGTCAGCCAATAAGATACTACCTGAGTAAAAGTCTAAAAGTATTTGGTTTTAAATATAGTGGAAGTGATTAGCGAGTACACCAGATTAGAGGCAGTAGGGATGACCAGGGATGTTCTCTTGAAGTGTGGGAATTGGACCATTTTCTGTCCTGCTAAGCATTCAACATGTAATGAGTACTTTTGGGTGTCAGGGAAATGTATGGAGTAAAAAGTACATTATATTCTTTAGGAATGTTGTTAAGTGTAAAATATGTCAAAAACATAAATAATAAAGTACAGATACAGTACTTTAAAGTATTTTTACTTAAATACTTTATATCAAAATAAAGAAAGTCGCACACTCCATATAAAACCTCCCATATGTGTGTTATATACAGTGGTGTAAAGTACTTAAGCAGATTAAAAAACATGAGCTGGCGCACACCCAGAAAAATGTGTTTTTGTGGGGAAATAAACGATAAACTATCAAAATAAAGAAAGTCGCTCACTCCGTATATAAACTCCCAGTAATTTATTGGGTATTTGCCCACGTTTCTGCATCACTGTGTCTTCTGCAGGGAAAGTTTCTAAAACCATCCTATGGAAGATATACATAGATGATGTATTTGTGCTCTGGGAAGGAAGTCAGCAGGAACTAAATTAATTCCAAACTCTACTAAACGAGAGCTCTGAATACCTTAAAATCCCCATGCAGACTGATGAGAGAAAAATAAACTACCTGGACTTATGGATCATCAAATAGAATGATGCAGTACACACAGACTTATATACAAAGCCCACAGACCGCAATGCCTTGCTATGTGTGAATAGTATGCACCCCCTTCCCCTCAAGAATGGTCAACCAGTTATGCAGGATTAAACAAATCTGTGGCCACCAGACAGATTTTGACAACAATGCTAAAAAAATGACAGATCAATTCAAAATGAGAAGCTACAAGGACAAAACTCTTGATGCTGCAATGATGAAAATATCTCATAAACCAAGAGAGGAATTACTTAAAACTCAACCAAAGAAGAAAAACAACGCAACCATCTTTTGCACTAAATACACCAAGGGTTCAGAGAAAATGAAAGCAATCCTGAAAAAGGACTGGCATATTCTGCAATCAGACAAAAATAATAATTGCACACCTCTTCACGGAATCCCCGCTGGTGGTCTATAAGCGTGGTCACAATATTGGAGATAGCTTGGTGAGATCTGACATGCCCCCTGAGCTCACTCAGACACTCTTGACACCTATCCCAAATGGGAACTACAAATGTGGATCATGCGCACAGTGCAATAGCATTATAAAAACATCCTTCTTCAGACACCCACATACAGGTCGAAACATCCCTGTTAGGGGTAATCATCTCATGCAAGACCACGGGAGTAATCTATCTCATCATCTGTTCGTGTGGAAAAGCCGACAAGGGGAGCCTTACAGGATATCCTCTCTAAAAACATTGACCCCTAGTGGTCTGAATATTGACTTTGATCTCAGGCCCTTCTTATGAACAATTCCTTCTTTTATGAACAAGTCTTATAAATTGAAATAATCTTTCTACAGCTTATTAGTGTACACCTAATATGTTCCCCCTGTTGATGATGCTCATTATAGATTAAGGTTGAACCAAAAGTTTACATGTAACAAATATGAAATGAAATACGAAACAATTAAATATGTGAAATTGAATTGAACAATAATGTATGTGGATGCTAATATGATGTACTATATTCAATGATGTTTCTATACGATAACAATAGCCTAATATATTTAATATGCCATCAACGATTGTTTTTTAAAAACATTTTCACTAATTAATTCTAATTAACTTAATCATTATGGCACAAATTGCAATGTTTGTCTACATAACCTGGTTCAAGTATTCATGACATTACCCTGAAGAAGGCATAGTGACGCTAAAACATTGGTAAATACCCAATAAATTACTGGGAGTTTATATATGGAGGGTGCAACTTTATTTTGATATAAAGTATTTAAGTAAAAATACTTTAAAGTACTGTATCTGTACTTTATTATTTATGTTTTTGACATATTTTACTTTTACTTAACATTTCTAAAGAATATGATGTACTTTTTACTCCATACAGTTTCCCTGACACCTAAAAGTACTCATTACATTTTGAATGCTTAGCAGGACCGAAAATGGTCCAATTCCCACACTTATCAAGAGAACATCCCTGGTCATCCCTACTGCCTCTGATCTGGCGGACTCACTAATCACTAAACACAAATGCTTTGTTTTTAAATGATGTCTGGGTGTGACTCTGGCTATCTGATTTGCTTAATTTAAGGAATTTTAAATTCATACTTTTACTTTTGATACTGAAGTATATTTAAAACCAAATACTTATAGACTTTTACTCAGGTAGTATTTTATTGGCTGACTTTCACTTTTATTTGAGTCATTTTCTACTAAGGTAACTTTACTTTTACTCAAGTATGACAATTGAGTTATTTTTCCATCACTGGTTATTTACATTTGAGTCATTTAGCATACGGTCACACTGGTCACCCGTGGGAATCGCACCCACAACCCTGGCGACTAAACCACACTGTGCTTCATCAAATAGCAAAACCAAATTACTTGGTTTGAAGTAGAGAATACATTAAAAGTACATGGTGCAAGTCATCAATGTCGTTCGAGAATCTACTTAGACAACATCAATTGTGAATATCTCCACAGATCTGCCACAACCTACAGTAGGCATGCTGTCTTGAACATGCACGCTTTATATGATGAACATTACATACGAATAAATGTATAGTTACAGTAGCCTCAATGTGGCCATGGATCTGTTACTTATTTTAAGGTTGAATAAATACTGTTAGATTAGTTTGTAAAATGGCTATTTACTGTATTACAAAAGTAATATTGACTTGTGTTTAGTTGACAACGCTTCCAAATTTCAACATTTTAAATGATATATTTACTGCTTGGATAGTTCAATCTAAGACACTGGCTTAATTCCATTCTTTCACTTTCATTTTTGGTTGAGTTGGAGATGTGAAGCCAACATATAATTTATGAACTTGTTTTGTCGACAAATTAACAGGCTATTTATTGTATTTCAAAAGTGAAATTGAAATGTGTTTGGTCGACAACATCAATTTAGGCATCAGGCATGTCACTTCCCCCATTGGCTGACGGTGCTAATACCGAATGGGACCAAAATATTGTGGGATTAGCGTTGACTCAAAACAAATGCACGACAAGAAAACACACACAACTGCTACTATTTTAGTATAGAAGTTAAAATACCTGTAGCTATGTTCCTACTTGGACATAATCAAACACATTGACACCACAGTGATTCTCATTCTAAGAGGATGCTATAATAAATAGATCATTGGAATTGTCAGATTTATTTGAGTACTGGGAATGTATTTGCCGTGCATTATTGCTGATAAATTGAATATGAAACTAAAATCGTGAATGTTTTTCAAAGGCGTCTGTGTGGCGTCAGCTGCAAACATTCCACACAGATGTTCAATGAGCGATCGAGTTCTACTAAACTCGCTAGGCCTACTCTCATTTTAATTAATTCAAAACCACTACTGTAATGAAAACAAAAGCCAATAAACTGAATAATTACTGTCAAAGTATTGTTTTTATTCAATTGTTGAATTAGGCCTATTGTATTTAATTGGACATTTCATGCCTATTCAAGTGGTTTTAACAAACTTTTATGGACGGCTGCTATGTCATAATGTACATGATGTCACAATGAGCATTATTTTGTTAAAATACGACATTTCATAGACAGGTCATTGATGCTCTTCCATATCTGTGGTAGAACCTATAATTTAATGAAAAAATCTCAAATACACTACTTTTATCTTATGACAACTTTATTTGATCAATAACTGTAAGAAAAACTTATGTTTTGTGATTTGTGACAAAAAAAAAAAAAATTAAACTAGGTATTGTGGTCTTGTGTTTCTGTTTTCAAGAATATATTGTTGAAACTGTATAGTCCAATCCTACGTGTGCAAATTATCTGGAAGTCCAAATTGAAGGTAGGCCTTAGTCTGTGAATCTTTCATTTTTATGAATTTGTGAACATTTTGGCAGGAATTGGAATGTCCTTTGAAAGTGGAAAAACACTAGTTTATAATTACAACTTTGATCAAGTTCTATTGTAATATATGTAATTTATTCTATATTCTTGTTCTCAAACATGTTGTTTGCTCTTCCACTGTGACTCTCACAGCCATGAAAGACAGAGGGAAGTCCAGGACTAGGACACAAGACACCAGTCTGAACAGTTCTGAGAACAGCCTGACAGACATCCTCAGTGTCCGGTGTGCCAGTGATATTGTCCTACAGCCAATGCCGCCAGGTAGAAAGAATAGCCGGTCCCACTTCCACAACATGGATGTGATTAAAGAGAGGGCTGACATGGGAAGGCTTCCAATGGCCACTCCACCCACCAGGCTCCCAATGCTCCACCACTTCCGGCGCCGACAGAGATGGCCGCCTCGCTTCGCGTTCCTAGGAAACTATGCAGTGTTTTGTTTTTTTACGTGTTATTTCTTACATTAGTACCCCAGGTCATCTTAGGTTTCATTACATACAGTCGAGAAGAACTACTGAATATAAGATCAGCGTCAACTCACCATCAGTACGACCAAGAATATGTTTTTCGCAATGCGGATCCTGTGTTCTGCCTTTCACCCAGGACAACGGAGTGGATCCCATGCAGCGACCCAAAAAAACGACTCAGAAAAAGAGGGAAACGAGGCGGTCTTCTGGTCAGACTCCGGAGACGGGCACATCGTGCACCACTCCCTAGCATCCTTCTCGCCAATGTCCAGTCTCTTGACAACAAGGTTGATGAAATCCGAGCAAGGGTAGCATTCCAGAGGGACATCAGAGACTGTAACGTTCTTTGCTTCACGGAAACATGGCTCACTGGAGAGACGCTATCGGGGGCGGTGCAGACAGCGGGTTTCTCCACGCATCGCGCCGACAGAAACAAACATCTTTCTGGTAAGAAGAGTGGCGGGGGCGTATGCCTTATGACTAACGAGACATGGTGTGATGAAAGAAACATACAGGAACTCAAATCCTTCTGTTCACCTGATTTAGAATTCCTCACAATCAAATGTAGACCGCATTATCTACCAAGAGAATTCTCTTCGATTATAATCACAGCCGTATATATCCCCCCCCAAGCAGACACATCGATGGCTCTGAACGAACTTTATTTGACTCTTTGCAAACTGGAATCCATTTATCCGGAGGCTGCATTCATTGTTGCTGGGGATTTTAACAAGGCTAATCTGAAAACAAGACTCCCAAAATTTTATCAGCATATCGATTGCGCAACCAGGGGTGGAAAAACCTTGGATCATTGTTACTCTAACTTCCGCGACGCATATAAGGCCCTGCCCCGCCCTCCTTTCGGAAAAGCTGACCACGACTCCATTTTGTTGATCCCTGCCTACAGACAGAAACTAAAACAAGAGGCTCCCACGCTGAGGTCTGTCCAACGCTGGTCCGACCAAGCTGACTCCACACTCCAAGACTGCTTCCATCACGTGGACTGGGACATGTTTCGTATTGCGTCAGATAACAATATTGACGAATACGCTGATTCGGTGTGCGAGTTCATTAGAACGTGCGTTGAAGATGTCGTTCCCATAGCAACGATTAAAACATTCCCTAACCAGAAACCGTGGATTGATGGCAGCATTCGTGTGAAACTGAAAGCGCGAACCACTGCTTTTAATCAGGGCAAGGTGACTGGTAACATGACCGAATACAAACAGTGCAGCTATTCCCTCCGCAAGGCTATCAAACAAGCTAAGCGTCAGTACAGAGACAAAGTAGAATCTCAATTCAACGGCTCAGACACAAGAGGCATGTGGCAGGGTCTACAGTCAATCACGGACTACAAGAAGAAATCCAGCCCAGTCACAGACCAGGATGTCCTGCTCCCAGGCAGACTAAATAACTTTTTTGCCCGCTTTGAGGACAATACAGTGCCACTGACACGGCCTGCAACGAAAACATGCGGACTCTCCTTCACTGCAGCCGAGGTGAGTAAGACATTTAAACGTGTTAACCCTCGCAAGGCTGCAGGCCCAGACGGCATCCCCAGCCGCGCCCTCAGAGCATGCGCAGACCAGCTGGCCGGTGTGTTTACGGACATATTCAATCAATCCCTATACCAGTCTGCTGTTCCCACATGCTTCAAGAGGGCCATCATTGTTCCTGTTCCCAAGAAAGCTAAGGTAACTGAGCTAAACGACTACCGCCCCGTAGCACTCACTTCCGTCATCATGAAGTGCTTTGAGAGACTAGTCAAGGACCATATCACCTCCACCCTACCCGACACCCTAGACCCACTCCAATTTGCTTACCGCCCAAATAGGTCCACAGACGATGCAATCTCAACCACACTGCACACTGCCCTAACCCATCTGGACAAGAGGAATACCTATGTGAGAATGCTGTTCATCGACTACAGCTCGGCATTCAACACCATAGTAACCTCCAAGCTCGTCATCAAGCTCGAGACCCTGGGTCTCGACCCCGCCCTGTGCAACTGGGTACTGGACTTCCTGATGGGCCGCCCCCAGGTGGTGAGGGTAGGCAACAACATCTCCACCCCGCTGATCCTCAACACTGGGGCCCCACAAGGGTGCGTTCTGAGCCCTCTCCTGTACTCCCTGTTCACCCACGACTGCGTGGCCACGCACGCCTCCAACTCAATCATCAAGTTTGCGGACGACACAACAGTGGTAGGCTTGATTACCAACAACGACGAGACGGCCTACAGGGAGGAGGTGAGGGCCCTCGGAGTGTGGTGTCAGGAAAATAACCTCACACTCAACGTCAACAAAACTAAGGAGATGATTGTGGACTTCAGGAAACAGCAGAGGGAACACCCCCCTATCCACATCGATGGAACAGTAGTGGAGAGGGTAGCAAGTGTTAAGTTCCTCGGCATACACATCACAGACAAACTGAATTGGTCCACTCACACAGACAGCATCGTGAAGAAGGCGCAGCAGCGCCTCTTCAACCTCAGGAGGCTGAAGAAATTTGGTTTGTCACCAAAAGCACTCACAAACTTCTACAGATGCACAATCGAGAGCATCCTGGCGGGCTGTATCACCGCCTGGCACGGCAACTGCTCCGCCCACAACCGTAAGGCTCTCCAGAGGGTAGTGAGGTCTGCACAACGCATCACCGGGGGCAAACTACCTGCCCTCCAGGACACCTACACCACCCGATGTTACAGGAAGGCCATAAAGATCATCAAGGACATCAACCACCCGAGCCACTGCCTGTTCACCCCGCTATCATCCAGAAGGCGAGGTCAGTACAGGTGCATCAAAGCTGGGACCGAGAGACTGAAAAACAGCTTCTATCTCAAGGCCATCAGACTGTTAAACAGCCACCACTAACATTGAGTGGCTGCTGCCAACACACTGACACTGACACTGACTCAACTCCAGCCACTTTAATAATGGGAATTGATGGGAAATGATGTAAATATATCACTAGCCACTTTAAACAATGCTACCTTATATAATGTTACTTACCCTACATTATTCATCTCATATGCATACGTATATACTGTACTCTATATCATCGACTGCATCCTTATGTAATACATGTATCACTAGCCACTTTAACTATGCCACTGTTTACATACTCACCTCATGTATATACTGTACTCGATACCATCTACTGTATCCTGCCTATGCTGCTCTGTACCATCACTCATTCATATATCCTTATGTACATATTCTTTATCCCCTTACACTGTGTATAAGACAGTAGTTTTGGAATTGTAAGTTAGATTACTTGTTGGTTATTACTGCATTGTCGGAACTAGAAGCACAAGCATTTCGCTACACTCGCATTAACATCTGCTAACAATGTGTATGTGACAAATAACGATTTGATTTGATGCTCACTGTGACCTCTCTCACTGTCCAAAGGAACAAAAACACCCTCAAGGTGCCTCGCATGCCTCGTCTGCAGCTGGAGGGACAGATGGGTAGCAAGCGTCTGGGTCCTGTTAAAACCAAAACCAGAGTGAGCACATTTACCTCCAGCCACAAGAAGGAGCCAGATGTTAAATCGAGCAGACCACAGACATCAGGAAGCATCCCTAGGAGCCCCAAAATATGCTCCACTGCAACCAAGGCAGTAGCTTCTTTATCTGGGACTCCATGCAGCCAGTCTGAGGTCAGGATCCAGGCCAATCCTCTCCAGAGGTCTAACATCCAGGACCAAAGGCCCCGCTCTCCTCCTGCTCAGGCCAGACGGTCTCTGTCCGACGGCAGCCTCTTGCAGCCGCCATGTTCTCCTGTGGATGTCCTCCAGCCGGAGGTCCAGGCCAGCAGAAGCCTGGCTCGACCCAAGACCGGGATAGCTAGGATAACAAGACATACTGATGGCAGCACTCTGAGGTTCCCTAACCAGACCTTAGATCTTATAAACTCCATGGATGGGAGGGAGAGCACCAATTCCTTCCATGTGCTGCCAACCATTGCAGTGTCAGCCTCTCCTGCCCAGATGGCCATCCCAATGCCTACCCCAATGGTCAGCTATGTACCTGACCTTCTGGTGCCTACTCCATCTGCTTCTCCGGTTCCTTCCAGCCGAGTGCCTGCCCCACCTGCCAACGCCAGATCACGGAGTGTGTCGAAGAGGATCCAGCTCTTAGAGATCCGGTCTGCTATGCTGGACCAGCAGCTACCAGAACAACTGGGTGACAAACAAATTATATTACCCTCTGAGCCCCTGTCCTTCAGTAGCACTGAGAGGATGTTCCTCTGTGGTCCACCTTTAGTCTGTGGAGATGATGGCTGTCACCCCCTGACCAGACCTACGCCCAGCCACACAGGTCGCACCGACCACTCCCCTTTACTGACCAGTAGGACAGCCGTGCAGGCGGGCGAAAAGTGCCCCTTTGATACCCTCTTGACCCCCTTGGTCCCACTGGCAGAACAGCCTCCTATCAAGCGGGGGCACATGCCCGCCTCCCGTGCCAAGGCCGAGCGGGAGAATAGACAACGAGGGCGCAGGAAGAGAGTGAAGCCCATTCACTGGGACGTTAACTTTAAGTCTGGGCCTTTCTTCCCAGTGTGTGTCTCTCCATCACTGCCCTCGATCTTGGAGGTGGATGAAGAGTCTCTTTCTGAAGAGATGGAGCAAAGACAGTTGTAAGGGGTCGCACACACACACACACTCACACACACACCTTAATTTAATTAATTTTTTACCTTTATTTAAATTGTGAAGATAGTTAAGAACAAATTCTTATTTACAATGACAACCTACCCCGGCCAAACCCTAAACCGGACGACACTGGGCCAATTGTGAGCCTCTTCCTGAAGATGGACTGCTTCAACCCCTTAGGAGTATCCAGAGTATCTAGTACGCTGGTGTGATGATAGAATATGTCCCTCAGCATCAACTAGAGATTAATATTAATCCACTTGTTATTCTAGTTAGGCAAATGTTAATTTATCATCACCATGTTCCAAAGAATTCTGTTTCTATAAAGTTTTATTGCAGTTGAAAATGATCTGTGGTGTGTGTTGTTGGTTTCTTGTGAGCTATGAAGTATACCCTTTTAGTAGAATGTTTATTTCTTCATTGGATTGGTTGATTTGTTGACCAAAGAGAAGAGGTAAGTGCTGACCGGACTAATATAAGTGAAGTTCCGATTCAAATTTGTATTAATCCGAAGGAGGCACATCTGACGCGAAAAGGCCCTGTCTCAACTTGCACATGTAAAGGAAGCAGACAGCTGCAGATGAAATATAACTGCTGGGTTCAGCGGTAACCAGGTCTCTCTTGCCAAAATAACCCACTTTTGCAAGAAAGACCTGGATAGTGCCACATAACACAACGCTTATATAAATTATTCCTTTTATACGAATAAAAACCAACCCTTTATCTGGAATAGATGTAGTGTTGCCTTACATTTGTGAAATATGAATGACATTTGCTTAGCCTTCAAACTGTGCTTCGTTTAAAATACTGTTGGTTGGACTGCGAGGCAGTGACTATCGTTTTTCTTTTGATCTGAAGCCTGACACTGTACGACACGTCGTGTCTCATCCTTCGTCATTTGAATAAAACTTCCTCAGCATGATTTTATTCTAACATTATCCATGTTGTTTTGTTGCAACCCTCAAAAACAAATGTTGATCCCCATGTAACGACACGTGATATTCCACAGGGGGGCACTAAAGGTCTGTAACGAAAGGAGGTTGAACACTTTGTACCTTGAACACCATCTAAACTAACACACAGCCTCAACTATTTAAATGACAGAAATGTAGGGTATGTAACATTATATAAAGTGGCATTGTTTAAGTGACTAGTGATACATTTATTACATCAAAATATTCATTATTAAAGTGGCTAGAGATTGAGTCTGTATGTTGGCAGCAGCCACTCAATGCATTGCAATGCATTGCCATCAGCCATCGAGAGAATGCCTCCTATGAAATCTATAAAAGCTATCCAACTGCCTAAATTGTACCTAATGGAAGCGTAAAATAATTAACCATTTTAAATTCAATATTATTTCTATTTTATGACTGAAAATATTCATGTAGAATGCCAGAATGATGCAACACGGAGGGCAACTCAACGGCTGTAGTGTAGTTCTTCATTAAAGTATTTAAACTGGAACAACCATTTTAGTAATGGATTCAATATATCCAACTAACAGATTAACAGCTTAGAATTTTATTTATTTTTCTGTAACATTCAAAGTCAGCAGGCTTTGTATTCTTGAGACCTTAGTCACTCCAAAAGTGAACCATCCACCAGGAAAAACTTCCCCTGAACAGTGAGATAGAGGACATTTGTCATCTGCCTATGAGCTTAAGTCAAGTAAGTCCCATTAAATCCTCAGAAGTACACCAAGAGAGCCAGAAGCATCTCATAGACTTATTTTCTCTGATCTGCAACTATTCTGTTGTGTACATAGAACTGTACTGCTCTCCAGTCCCTGTTTACTAGCGCTTGGGGAGAAGCAGCAATGAATGCGTTTTCCAGGCATTTTTCCCCATTCGGATAAAGTTCATCAAGGAATCTTCAACTGCATCCACCTCTATTGTCGACCAATACCTTTTTGTTCCTTTGTCACCTTTGTAAAGAGATGGCATTATGAATGACTACATTAAATAAAGGTTGACTACAATACAGTACTTGAACATCTCTCTGTATTAACTCTACAAGGTTACAGCTGTATCTGCAGAGACTGTGTTGAAATTAAACTAATAATCCCAACTAAATAACTACATAGATAAGGATGTGAGAGGAGAATGTGCAATGCTGACATCAAGGCAGACTCAATCTGTATGGAATCTAAGCCCAACAATCCGTTTGCAATGTAAACCTTCTAATAAAAGCAATACCTATTAAATCAAGTTCCCTCCCTCAAGAAAAACAATGTAAAGTGTGGTAATCCTTCTGTGTTATCATCTATCCTGACACACTAGTTCCAGATCTAACGTCTTGACTTGTGTCCAATCCAAACCGAACCGTTCTGTGCTGGCATGGTTGGAAATACACTAACTGATAAAGACAGGATTGATCTGGACCAGCACAGTATGGCCCATAAGTTGACACTACAGAGTGAAAATGCACTGCCTGAAGGCAGTAGGAAACATGCTTACCGTGTGAGCCTCTCTTTTGTCCCAGTCTTCCCTTGGTTATTGGTTGTTTGGCCCGAATCGCTGACATTTCTCCTGGAAAACATGTTGAAAAGGACATTGTAATTAAGAATAGGTCCATGTGTATGTAAGGTATAGGCATACCGGTCAGATTTTCTTCATAGGATTCTTCAGATGACTCCTCTTTCTCAGAGTCATTCTCTGATGCGCAATCAGTGGCCGCAGCATCCATTTCTTCAGACATAATAGTTTGTAAAAGACAAAAACAAAATCAAATTGCAGCAAGTTAAATCAATGCACAACAAATTAGAGTCAGCATTTTTTGCCAGAGTGAAAATGCACTGACTGAAGACAGTAGTAAACATGTTTACCGTGTGAACCTCTCTTTTGTCCCAGCTTTCCCTTGGTCATTGGCCCGAATCGCTGACATCTCTCCTGGAAAACATCAGTGGGAATCATGTCAGTTTCACCCAATCCAACCTATGAACCAATCCATAAGCGATAACTGTTGGAGCAACTAAAAATGCAGGTTTATAACAGCTGTGCCATTCAAGCCTATTGAATATGGTATGAGAGGGACGGCTACAGCCACACAAACCCTACAGATACAGCCATGAGGTGAGAGGGGAAAGCGCAATACCATGCTGAAATGAAGGCAGACTCCATCAGGGTGGATCCTAACCTTTTTCACACCACTGTACAATCCAAACGGAACCGTTCTGTGCTGGCATGGTTGGAAATACACTAACTGACAGAGATGGTCGCCTCGATTCGCGTTCTTAGGAAACTATGCAGTATTTTGGTTTTTTAATGTATTATTTCTAACACTGTTCCCCAGGAAATCTTAAGTCTTATTACATACAGCCGGGAAGAACTATTGGATATAAGAGCAACGTCAACATACCAACATTACGACCAGGAATATGGCTTTCCCAAAGTGGATCCTCTGTTTGGACCACCACCCAGGACAATGGATCGGATTCCTGAAGGCGACCAAAAACAATGGCGCCCCAGAAGGGGAAGGCGGAGCGGTCTTTTGGTCAGGCTCCGTAGACGGGCACATCGCTCACCGCTCTCGAGTATACTACTCGACAATGTCCAGTCTCTTGACCACAAGGTAGACGAAATTCAAGCAAGGGTTGTCTTCCAGAGAGACATCAGAGATTGTAACATTCTCATTGTAACATTCTCTGTTTCACGGAAACATGGCTCACTTGGGATACGTTATCAGACTCGGTACTGCCACCCGGTTTCTTTACGCATCACGCTGACAGAAACAAACATCTCTCTGGAAAGAAGAAGGGCGGGGGTGTATGTCTTATGATTAACGAGTCGCAAATCTGACCACGACTCGATTTTGTTGCTCCCAGCCTATAGACAGAAACTAAAACAAAACGCCCGTGCTCAGGTCTGTTCAATGCTGGTCCGACCAATCTGATTCCACACTTCAAGATTGCATTGTTTGGAGGAAGAAGAAGGATGAGTACAACCCCAAGAACACCATCCCAACCGTGAAGCATGGAGGTGGAAACATCATTCTTTGGGGATGCTTTTCTGCAAAGGGGACAGGACGACTGCACCGTATTGAGGGGAGGATGGATGGGGCCATGTATCACGAGATCTTGGCCAACAACCTCCTTCCCTCAGTAAGAGCATTGAAGATGGGTCGGGGCTGGGTCTTCCAACATGACAACGACCCGAAACACACAGCCAGGGCAACTAAGGAGTGGCTCCGTAAGAAGCATCTTAAGGTCCTGGAGTGGCCTAGCCAGTCTCCAGACCCGAACTCAATAGAACATCTTTGGAGGGAGCTGAAAGTCCGTATTGAAAGTCCGCGACAGCCCCGAAACCTGAAGGACCTGGAGAAGTTCTGTACGGAGGAGTGGGCCAAAATCCCTGCTGCAGTGTGTGCAAACCTGGTCAAGAACTACAGGAAACGTATGATCTCTGTAATTGCAAACAAAGGTTTCTGTACCAAATATTAAGTTCTGCTTTTCTGATGTATCAAATACTTATGTCATGCAATAAAATGCAAATGAATGACTTAAAAATCATACAATGTGATTTTCTGTATTTTTGTTTTAGATTCCGTCTCTCACAGTTGAAGTGTACCTATGATAAAAATGTACAGACCTCTACATGCTTTGTAAGTAGGAAAACCTGCAAAATCAGCAGTGTATCAAATACTTGTTCTCCCCACTGTATGTGGCAGGGTCTACAGTCAATCATGGATTATAAAAAGAAAACCAGCACCGTCGTGGACACTGACGTCTTGCTCCCAGACAAACTAAACAACTTCTTTGCTCGCTTTGAGGACAATACACTGACCAAACCAAAACCTGCGGGCTCTTTTTCACCGCAGCCAACGTGAGTAAAATATTTAAACTAGTTAACCCTCGCAAGGCTGCCGGTCCAGACGGCATCCCTAGCCGTGTCCTCAGAGCATGCGCAAACCAGCTGGCTGGTGTGTTTACGGACATATTCAATCAATCCCTATCCAAGTCTGCTGTACCCACATGCTCCAAGAGTGCCACCATTGTTCCTGTTCCCAAGAAAGCTAATGTAACTGAGCTAAACGACTGAAAAAAAAAGCTTCTATCTCAAGGCCATCAGACTGTTAAACAGCCATCACTAACATTGAGTGGCTGCTGCTTACATACTGACTCAAATCTCTAGCCACTTTAATAATAAAAAATTGGATGTAATAAATGTATCACTAGTCACTTTTAACAATGCCACTTACTAAACTGTTTACATACCCTACATTCCTCATCTCATGTGTATGTACTGTACTCTATAACATCTACTGTATCTCCCTCATCCATATACTTACATGTACATATTCTTATTCATTCCTTTACACTTGTGTGTATTTTTTTATTTTTTATTTCACCTTTATTTAACCAGGTAGGCTAGCTGAGAACAAGTTCTCAATTACAACTGTGACATGGCCAAGATAAAGCAAAGCAGTGCAACACAAACAACAACAGAGTTACACATGGAATAAACAAACATGCAGTCAATAATACAATAGAAAACGTCTATATAATGTGTGCAAATGAGGTAAGATAACGGAGGTACGGCAATAAATAGGCCATAGTCGCGAAATAATTACAATATAGCAATTAAACAGTGGAGTGATAGATGTGCAGAAGATGAGTGTACAAGTAGAGATACTGGAGTGCAAAGGAGCAAAATAAATTAAATAGATAACAGTATGGGGATGAGGTAGTTGGATGGGCTGATTACAGGAGGGCTATGTACAGGTGCAGTGATCTATGAGCTGCTCGGACAGCTGGTGCTTAAAGCTAGTGAGGGAGATATGCATTTCGCTACACTCGTATAAACATCTGCTAACCATGTGCATGTGACCAATAACATTTTATTTGACTACAGAGTGAAACTGCACTGACATATCAGATAAGAATAGGTCCATGTGTATGTAAGGTATAGATAGGCATACCGGTCAGATTTTTTTCAGAGAAATTGCCTTCCTCTGATGAACCTGATGGCCCTGGGACATAACATCTTCAAGGTTGTCAATACTAGTTATTGAGTCATCAGTCTTGTATCCAACTGTATTGCAGAAAAAAGCATCTTAGATCACTAGAGAGATAACAAAGTATTTTGACATTTTGATTAGTTATGGCTCTGTGCTCCTCTACTTTACATTTTGTTATAATACAAAGAATTTGGGATGAAAGTGCAGACTTTTCTTTGATTTACAAAGCAGATTCACAAGAACTTACAGTATGTGCTGGTGTTGAATGACACTAACTTATGTATACGGTACTGGCAGCCTCGGTGTCTGACATCTAAGGATACAATAATATTAAATTAGTCATGTGCCACTTAGGCAATGGAATATGATTACACAATCCCCAGTATCCTCATTCTAAACAACTGACAAACCTGAGCTTCAGGATTTATTATTTCCTTTTCAAATCTGGCATACAAGTTGAATTATGTTTCTTTTAGAGTTTCCATATGTCTTCTTAGCCTCTGCAGTGCCTGCGTAAAGGAAGACAAGTTGGGCTGGGGGACACCAATAACTGTTATCATTGACTGATAGAGGTCTTACAAACATATATTACAATTTCCTTTTTTAAGACCACTTTCAAGGTAAAAAAAAGCAAGTATAAGCATAACATAAGCACATTATACAAGTTCCTGGATGCAACTAAAGCGCATCTGCTTTTATGGATGAACTAAACAAGAAACAGTATGAGTGATATGGCTAAAGGAAGGCATGTGAATTGGCAGTCCTACCAAATTTTACACTTTCCACAATCATAATTCCTGTTGTTGTGTTTCACTCTTTTAAGTGCAAAGCCAAAATAACTAGCAACTTATTTCTCTTTGGGTAAGAAAGGGTGCTAAAAAAACTGCCAAAACTTAAATAAAATAATTAAATGAGGGGATTTATTTAAATATTTCGGCACACATGCATGCTTATGACTTGACAAAACAGATGAAAAGGAACTGGCTTTTCTAGCTAGCTTGTAAACCAATTCAAGTTACAATGGCAATATTATTGTTCAATGCATGTAACATTGGGTTAACCACAATCATGTATTCTGAATCAAAGACATTTTGACCAATTATGCTAAACTAGCACGCTAACCGTTAGCTAGCACGCTAACCGCTAGTTAGCACGCTAATCATTAGCAAGCAGTAAATAAGTATAAGGTAAAAACATGCAAAGTAATAATTGCACATTAATGAATTGTTTGGATGAGCCTACCAATTTCAATCTCATGATGTAGTATTGATACAACGCGGCTTTCTGACATTGTCAATGCATGTTGGATTCCACCGAAAGACATAGACATGAGACATGAGCTAACATTAATTACAAATAAAGACAATGGGTACATGCATTGCTTGCCAATACACCACATACCATTTTAGTTAACATATTGGTTAACAGTTTAGTTTATAACTTACCTTCTTGCATGAATGCGAACGTCTGCAACCATCCTCCTCTTCCTTAAAAAACGTGCTGCACAGCTACTTTTGTTGTGATCATGCTCAGGCAAAGACAGGTTTGCCAGGTCAATTTCACATTTCTAGTAAATCCAGTGAAAACTCCCTCCAAAACCTGAAAACTATCACAATCTCAGCAGATTACAGGGAAATGAATGGATTTTTTTTTAAAGATCATGCAATATAGAAGTAGTATAAAAACTTGAAGTGTTAGTTGTAGCAGTAGTAGTAGCCATGTCATGGCAGCAGTGTTGTAGTCGAGTCACTAAAGCATAAGTCTAAGTCAATTCACAACACCCTGTGGCTAACTCTGAATTGAGTCAAAGTCGTCAATGTTTGAGTCGAGTCACAAGTCCCTGTGTTTGAATCCCGGTCCAAGATTTCAAGTCTAAGACAATGGGTCCATATTAACTTAATATTAAGTTGTTAACCCAGTCAGAATGTGGCAGGGGGAATTTCAATCAATCATTTTTAAATCCCCTTTCTTTCTGCGTCAACAAATGTTTATATGCTACAGGTCAAACAGATTGTCAGCTAGCTAGCTAGCTAATTAGGTAACATGATTGAACATGGTGTGGCTGCACAGCTTCTCTATCTTTGATGTAGTCTAAACAGAAACTGAAAGACAGAGACAAACAGATACACTTTTATAAACTATACTGATGTCAGATATTAGTGGCTAATGTGGAGGTCAACTGCTCCAAGATCTGTGTGTGTGTGTGCGTACGTGGTTTGGTTTGAAGCTTCTCTAACCAGCTCTGTGTTGTTGTCCTCTGGAAACACCTCTGGTTTTCAGCGCTGTGATAGAAGATAAGCGCAGAAGCTGTGGTAGACAGATTCTGCTAGTGAGCGTATACTGAGAGCACACAGCTGATTAACCCCTTCACTGCCGGCCAGAGAAATTGAAATGTATGCAAATGTTTCCCAGTTTATGCAAATACTTGCACCATGACGTGAAACCGTGAAAGAAAGAAGGCCATGTTTCAGTTATGGTGAAGCACGATCACATGTAGCCTAACTAACCTAACCTTCTTTCTTGAACCAGTTCTAGAACAATTGATGCAGCCATACTGCTCTGCTAAGTCATAGCTTCTCATCATGTTTCTAGAGAGAAACTGGGTACGATGCATGACTGATCTTACACTGCAATATGAGTCTTTGCACTGCCCCCCATATACATCTCTACAAAAATGTGGTGACACCTCTTAAACTTGATGGATATCTTTATAATGCTAGTAAGCTTTGGGCTTTGGTGGAGAGAATGCGTTTCGGAATGAACCTTAGACAACAATACATAAGTTGCCAAAAAGAATTTATTATGATGGACTGTGAAAAACCCAATGTACTGTGTGAGAGCAGATATGACATTTTCTGTCATTTAAATAGTTGAGGCTGTGTGTAAGTTTAGATGGTGTTCAAGGTACAAATTGTTCAACCTCCTTTCGTTACAGACCTTTAGTGCCCCCCTGTGGAATATCACGTGTCGTTACATGGGGATCAACATTTGTTTGTGAGGGTTGCAAAAACAACATGGGTAATGTTAGAATAAAATCATGCTGAGGAAGCTTTATTCAAATGATGTAGGATGAGACACGACGTGTCGTACAGTGTCAGGCTTCAGATCAAAAGAAAAACGATACAGTCTCTGCCTCGCAGTCCAACCAACGGTATATTAAACTAAGCACAGTTTGAAGGCTAAGCAAATGTCATTCACATTTCACAAATGTAAGGCAACACTACATCTATTCCAGATAAAGGGGTCATTTTTATTTGTATAAATGGAAGATTTATATAAGCATTGTGTAATGTGGCACTATCCAGGTCTTTCTTGCATAAGTGGGTTATTTTGGCAAGAGAAACCTGGTTACTGTGTAACCCAGCAGTTATATTAAATCTGCAGCTGTCTGCTTCCCTTACATGTGCAAGTTGAGACAGGGCCTCTTAACTCAAGCGAAGAAACCTTTGGCCAAATATTACGACAAACAAGCCTATTGGTCAGAAAATGTTGTTCAGCATTCTCGCATTTCATAAACACTGTGTTTGGATAGATCCTCATTTCCAATGCTGTAGTACAAATAGTTCCACCTTAGAATTTGTCAGTGTTGCTATACATTGAAAACGTGAAGAATTATGACACTAAGGTGTGAGTCAGATGTGCCACCTTCGGAATAATACAAATTTGAATCAGAACTTCACTTCTATTAGTCCGGTCAGCACTTACCTCTTCTCTATGGTCAACAAATCAACCAATCCAATGAAGAAATAAACATTCTACTAAAAGGGTATACTTCATAGCTCACAAGAAACCAACAACACACACCACAGATCATTTTCAACTGCAATAAAACTTTATAGAAACAGAATTCTTTGGAACATGGTGATGATAAATTAACATTTGCCTAACTAGAATAACAAGTGGATTAATATTAATCTCTAGTTGATACTGAGGGACATATTCTATCATCACACCAGCGTACTAGATACTCTGGATACTCCTAAGGGGTTGAAGCAGTCCATCTTCAGGAAGAGGGTCACAATTGGCCCAGTGTCTTCCGGGTCAGGGTTTGGCCGGGGTAGGTCGTCATTGTAAATAAGAATTTGTTCTTAACTAACTTCACAATTTAAATAAAGGTAAAAAATAAATTAAATTAAGATGTGTGTGTGCGACCCCTTACAACTGGCTTTGCTCCATCTCTTTAGAAAGAGACTCCTCATCCACCTCCAAGATCGAGGGCAGTGATGGAGAGACACACACTGGGAAGAAAGGCCCAGACTTAAAGTTAACGTCCCAGTGAATGGGCTTCACTCTCTTCCTGCGCCCTCGTTGGCTATTCTCCCGCTCGGCCTTGGCACGGGAGGCGGGCATGTGCCCCCGCTTGATAGGAGGCTGTTCTGCCAGTGGGACCAAGGGGGTCAAGAGGGTATCAAAGGGGCACTTTTCGCCCGCCTGCACGGCTCTCCTACTGGTCAGTAAAGGGGAGTGGTCGGTGCGACCTGTGTGGCTGGGCGTAGGTCTGGTCAGGGGGTGACAGCCATCATCTCCACAGACTAAAGGTGGACCACAGAGGAACAACCTCTCAGTGCTACTGAAGGACAGGGGCTCAGAGGGTAATATGATATGTTTGTCACCCAGTTGTTCTGGTAGCTGCTGGTCCAGCATAGCAGACCGGATCTGTAAGAGCTGGATCCTCTTCGACACACGCCGTGACCTGGTGTTGGCAGGCCGGGCTGGCACTGGGGAGGCAGGTGGGGCAGGCACTTGGCTGGAAGGAACCGGAGAAGCAGATGGAGTAGGCACCAGAAGGTCAGGCACATTGCTGACCATTGGGGTAGGCAATGGAATGGCCATCTGGGCAGGTGAGGCTGACACTGCAATGGTTGGTAGCACAGGGAAAGAATTGGTGCTCTCCCTCCTACCCATGGAGTTTATAATCTCTAAGGTCTGGTTAGGGAACCTCAGAGTGCTGCCATCAGTATGTCTTGTTATCCTAGCTATCCCGGTCTTGGGTCGAGCCAGGCTTCTGCTGGCCTGGACCTCCGGCTGGAGGACATCCACAGGAGAACATGGCGGCTGCAAGAGGCTGCCGTCGGACAGAGACCGCCTGGCCTGAGCAGGAGGAGAGCGGGGCCTTTGGTCGTGGATGTTAGACCTCTTGAGAGGATTGGCCTGGATCCTGACCTCAGACTGGCTGCATGGAGTCCCAGATAAAGGAGCCACTGCCTTGGCTGCAGTGGAGCATAAATTGGGCCTCCTAGGGATGCTTCCTGGTGTCTGTGGTCTGCTGGATTTAACCTCTGGCTCCTTCTTGTGGCTGGAGGTAAATGTGCTCCCTCCGGTTTTGGTTTTAACCGGACCCAGACGCTTGCTACCCATCTGTCCCTCCAGCTGCAGACGAGGCATGCGAGGCACCTTGAGGGTATTTTTGTTCCTTTGGGCATTGAGAGAGGTCACAGTGAGCATTGGAAGCCTGATGGGTGGAGTGGCCATTGGAAGCCTTCCCATGTCAGCCCTCTCCTCAGTCACATCCATGTTGTGGAAGTGGGATCGGCTATTCTTTCTCCCTGGTGGCATTGACTGTAGGATAATATCATTGACACACCGGACACTGAGGATGTCTGTCAGGCTGTTCTCAGAACTGTTCTGACTGGTCTCTTGTGTCCTAGTCCTGGACTTCCCTCTGTCTTTCATGGCTGTGAGAGTCACAGTGGAAGAGCAAACAACATGTTTGAGAATAAGAATATAGAATAAATTACATATATTACAATAGAATTTGATCAAAATTGTTTTTATAAACTAGTGTTTTTCCACTTTCAAAGGACATTCCAATTCCTGCCAAAATGTTCACAAATTCATAAAAATGAAAGATTCACAGACTAAGGCCTACCTTCAATTTGGACTTCCAGATAATTTGCACACGTATGATTTGACTATACAGTTTCAACAATATATTATTGAAAACAGAAACACAAGACCACAATACCTAGTTTAAATGTTTTTGTTGTTGTCACAAATCACAAAACATATCAGTTTTTCTTACAGTTATTGATCAAATAAAGTTCTCATAAGATAAAAGTAGTGTATTTGAGATGATTTCATTAAATTATAGGTCCTACCTTAGTTCAGGATGAGCGTCAATGACCTGTCTATGGAATGTCTTTTTTTAACAAAAGAATGCTTCATTATGACATCATGTACATTATGACATAGTAGCCGTCCACATCATAAAAGTTTGTCAAAACCACTTGAATGGGCATGAAATGTAAAATTAAATAAAATAGACCTAATTCAACATTTGAAAAAGATAGTACTTTGACAGTAAATATTCAGTTTATTGGCTTTTATTTTCATTACAGTAGTGGTTTTGAATGTATTATAATGAGAGTAGACCTAGTGAGTTTCCTAGAACTCGATCGCTCATTGAACATCTGTGTGGAACGTTCGCACCTGACGCCACACAGATGTTTTTGAAAAACATTCACGATTTTAGTTTCATATTCAATTTATGAGCATATATGCACGGCAAATAAATTCCCAGTACTCAAATAAATCTGACAATCCCAATTATTTATTTATTATAGCATCCTCTTAGAATGAGAATCACTGTGGTGTCAATGTTTTTGATTATGTCCAAGTAGGAACATAGCTACAGGTATTTTGACTTCTATACTATAATAGTAGTAGTTGTGTGTGTTTTCTTGTTGTGCATTCGTTTTGAGTCAACGCTAATCCCACAATATTTTGGTCCCATTCGGTATTAGCACCGTCAGCCAATGGGGGAAGTGACATGCCTGAAGCCTAAATTGATGCTGTCGACCAAACACATTTCAATTTCACTTTTGAAATACAATAAATAGCCTGTTAATTTGTCGACAAAACAAGTTCATAAATTATATGTTAGCTTCAGGTCTCCAACTCAACCAAAAATGAAAGTTAAAGAATGGAATTAAGCCGGTGTCTTAGATTGAACTATCCAAGCAGTAAATATATCCTTTAAATGTTGATATTTGGTTGCTTTGTCAACTAAACACAATTCAATTTTACTTTTGTAATACAGTAAATAGCCTAAAGTTAAGGCTCTCTTACAAACTAATGTAACAGTATTTATTCAACCTTAAAATAAGTAACAGATCCATGGCCACCGAGGTTACTATAACTATACATGTATTCATATGTAAAGTTAATCATATAAAATGTGCATGTTCAAGATAGCATGCATACTGTAGGTTGTGAAGATCTGTGGAGATATTCACAATTGCTGTAGTCAATGTAGAATCTCGAATGGCACTGATCACTTGCACCATGTCATCTCAACTTCAAACCAGGTCATTTAGTTCTGCTGTTTGATGAAGCAGTGTGGTTTAGTCGCCAGGGTTGTGGGTGTGATTCCCACGGGTGACCAGTCTGACCGTATGCTAAATGACTAAAATGTAAATAACCAGTGGTGGAAAAAGTACTCAATTGTCATACTTTTTTTTTTACAATATATTTATTGCCATTTCTTTTTTTGTTACAATTTAACAATCATCAGAATATGATACAGATAATGCCCAGTTATTCCTTCCACCTAAACAAAACACCATGCTACATGGGAGCACATCGTGCAAAACCCTTCCCTCCCCAACACAGGAACACCCCCCTCCCTCCCCTCTACCAGTATTAACTTCACTGATTAACAACAAAAAAAGAAACAGAATGACCTTCACATTCCATGCTAGAAAATAAATGATTCAACACAAAAACAAATAATAATAATAGATTCATGAAGAAAGTAGTAATGAGGCAGCTAAGGTGACGTCTCTAGAAACTACTGAAAGTCCCCCCAGACATCAGTAAATTCAAAGGGTTTATTACATCAATTGTATGTTATTCTTTCAGATGGAATATAGGAAGATAGTTCTTTTAGCCACATCTGCTTGCTTGGCGGAGTGTCACTCTTCCATATAATAGCTGTGCCAATTTAATGAATCTGGTTTTGCTACAAATATAATACATTTGTACAGTAATCTAATCAGACCTACATACTTAGGTCCAATATTCTTCCTCTGTAAAACTTCAAACAGATAGTTCCATTCTATGTGGTCAAAAGCTTTTTCCGGTCATTCTCGACATAATGCATAATATTAAATAATGTTCTGATATTATCAGGAGATGAGCGGTTTCTTACAAAGCCTGTTTGGTCCATATCAACCAAGTCAGGTAGAACCTTATCCAGTCTAAGAGCAATGAGTTTCGCAAGAATCTTATATGAAGTGTTCAATAGAGATAGATATTGGTCTATACGACCCACAAAGCATAGGATCTTTCCCAGGTTTTAACAAAACTGTGATCAGTGTCTGGGAGCTTTTCTGTCTCTATGGCATAATTCAACTTACTGCAAAGAGGCTCAATTAGTTTGGGTAAAAACGATTGATAGAATTAAATAGGGAATCCGTCTAACCCTGGTGATTTTCCCCCAGCAGTGTTGAAAATGGATTCCCTAATTTCCTCTGATGTAATCTCTTTCTCCAAGTGCTCTCTATCCTCATCATTAAAGTTTGTAAATTGAGTTTGTTCAAAAACTCATGCATTGTGGCAGGGGCATCCCCTTCAGACTTGTACAATGTTTCATAAAACTCCCTGAAGACTGGATAAATTTCCTCAGGACTGTGAACAACTGTGTTACTGGGTAGCTTAATAGAGCTAATAACTCTACTAGCATCCTCTCGTCTTATCTGGCAAGGAAGCAACTTTCCTGCTTTATCTCCATGTTCGTAGTGGTTTTGTTTTGTTCTCCTGAGAGCATTTTCCACTTCATGGGTCGTCAGGGTGTTATATTCCAATCGCCTTGAGTCTAATTTTTGTAGAGTTGAGTCGTCAAATGTTACACTATGTTCATTTTCCAGATCTGTAATTTCATTCTCCAACGAATCTACTTGAGCCTTATACATCTTACGAGCATCTGAACTAAAGGATATGATTTGCCCCCTCAGATATGCAAGGAGAGCTTCTCATAATATTAGGGAGGAGGCAGAGTTGTTAAAAAATATGTCTATATGAGTGTTCAGAAATGTTACAAATGTGGAACTATTTAGTAAATATGTACCAAACCTCCATCTTCTTGAGAGTGGCTGTGCTCTACTGACTGGTATTTTTTTATTTATTTTTTTATTTCACCTTTATTTAACCAGGTAGGCTAGTTGAGAACAAGTTCTCATTTGCAACTGCGACCTGGCCAAGATAAAGCATAGCAGTGTGAACAGACAACACAGAGTTACACATGGAGTAAACAATTAACAAGTCAATAATACAGTAGAAAAAAGGAGAGTCTATATACATTGTGTGCAAAAGGCATGAGGAGGTAGGCGAATAATTACAATTTTGCAGATTAACACTGGAGTGATAAATTATCAGATGGTCATGTACAGGTAGAGATATTGGTGTGCAAAAGAGCATCAAATAAAATACATAAAAACAGTATGGGGGTGAGGTAGGTAAAAATGGTTGGGCTGACCAGTGAACTGAGATAAGGCGGAGCTTTACCTAGCATGGACTTGTAGATGACCTGGAGCCAGTGGGTCTGGCGACGAATATGTAGCGACGGCCAGCCGACTAGAGCATACAGGTCGCAGTGGTGGGTGGTATAAGGTGCTTTAGTGACAAAACGGATGGCACTGTGATAAACTGCATCCAGTTTGCTGAGTAGAGTGTTGGAAGCAATTTTGTAGATGACATCGCCGAAGTCGAGGATCGGTAGGATAGTCAGTTTTACTAGGGTAAGTTTGGCGGCGTGAGTGAAGGAGGCTTTGTTGCGGAATAGAAAGCCGACTCTAGATTTGATTTTCGATTGGAGATGTTTGATATGAGTCTGGAAGGAGAGTTTACAGTCTAGCCAGACACCTAGGTACTTATAGATGTCCACATATTCAAGGTCGGAACCATCCAGGGTGGTGATGCTAGTCAGGCGTGCGGGTGCAGGCAGCGAACGGTTGAAAAGCATGCATTTGGTTTTACTAGCGTTTAAGAGCAGTTGGAGGCCACGGAAGGAGTGTTGTATGGCATTGAAGCTTGTTTGGAGGTTAGATAGCACAGTGTCCAAGGACGGGCCGGAAGTATATAGAATGGTGGCGTCTGCGTAGAGGTGGATCAGGGAATCGCCCGCAGCAAGAGCAACATCATTGATATATACAGAGAAAAGTGTCGGCCCGAGAATTGAACCCTGTGGCACCCCCATAGAGACTGCCAGAGGACCGGACAGCATGCCCTCCGATTTGACACACTGAACTCTGTCTGCAAAGTAGTTGGTGAACCAGGCAAGGCAGTCATCAGAAAAACCGAGGCTACTGAGTCTGCCGATAAGAATATGGTGATTGACAGAGTCGAAAGCCTTGGCAAGGTCGATGAAGACGGCTGCACAGTACTGTCTTTTATCGATGGCGGTTATGATATCGTTTAGTACCTTGAGCGTGGCTGAGGTGCACCCGTGACCGGCTCGGAAACCAGATTGCACAGCGGAGAAGAGGGTCCAGATTGTCAAGCCCAGCTGATTTGTACGGGTCCAGGTTTTGCAGCTCTTTCAGAACATCTGCTATCTGGATTTGGGTAAAGGAGAACCTGGAGAGGCTTGGGCGAGTAGCTGCGGGGGGAGGTCGGAACCATCCAAGGTACTGAAGCCAGCAGGGCAGAATGATCTGATATACATCTTGGTAAGTACTTACACCCAGTAGTTAAACTTCCCCTGGCTGCAGGAATAAGAAATACGTCTCTTCTAGAGTAATTGTTATGGACAGGGGAGTAAAATGAGTATTCTTTAACCTTTTGGTTGTGAAATCTCCATAAGTCTACGAGTCCAAAGTGTTTCATTTCTGCTTTTAACATTTTAGCTTCCTGTGTGAGGTTGATACTATTAGAGGAAGATCTATCACTGGAAGGGTCCAGTACCAAGTTAAAATCCCCTGCCATTATTATCTCTGATGATGGGCCATATTAACTTTAAAAAGATGTCTTGGTAAAATGTAGGATCATCATGGTTAGGACCATACACAATAACAATGGTAATGGGCTCAATATTAATGAAACCTTGAATGATCACAAACCTTCCCCCTTTGTCTTTATTCTGAGATTGTATCTGAAAGGGGCAATGCTTATTAATGAGTATGGCCACCCCTCTTACCCGAGAGGTGAAAGATGAATAGTACACTTGGCCCACCCATTCTCTTCAGTTTGTCATGCTCAGTGTCAGTCAGGTGTGTCTCCTGAAGAAGAGCTATATCAACCTTATGCTGCTTTAGATCATTCAGAATGTGTTTGCGCTTGACTGGGCATTTAGTACCCCTAATGTTAAGTGTCATAAAAGTATAGTTGTTAGGTGCAGACATCTTTAAAGAAACTAAGAAATATGGAAAAGGAAAAACAAAATTGTATTGAGTGTATACAACTTGTAACAACTAAAATTATGAAAGTTTAAAGTAGTAAACATCTCGTGAGCTAATACCCTGACCCTACCACAAACCTACCCAACCCCCTCCCCAACTGAGGGAGTGAAAGAACCCATATCCTTAGATGCTAGTCTTTAAACTAGATGTACCTGCTATGCATAGCATCGCTCTAATTAGGTTAATTCTAAATTATATGTATATGGAAGTAGAAGTACATTGACTGTTCCTTGTAGCATAAAAATATTGTTAGTCAAGTAACAAAATATAATTTGATTATAACAATAATGACCGGACTATTTCGCCCCACTTGAGCATATCTCAACAACAACAAAAACCTTGTATGCGTTCATAGTCACCAACAGAGCCTACACGCACACCCAAATGTCAACCAATCGGCATTCCCCAATGCGCCCTGAGACCTGTGCCGCGAGGCAACAAAAGCGATGACCACAAACGCACCCCAGCAGGTCAGGAAAAAGACATCAAGCTGTGATGTATAAATTAAAACCTTTAACTGACGATCTCTCAAATATAAAATAGGGACAAGTAGTTAAACAATAACCATCCTCCTGAGTTCACCGTCCCCCAAAAAATATTGTGTATATATATATATATATACACACACACACAAACACACACACACACGTACACAAGTGTAAAGCTTTCAGCTAGTTGGCAAATAGGCAGCCAGCGAGTAGCTTATCCCGGTCTCGGTATCAGTAACGCTAGCACAATAACGCACAGTAACGCGCTCACAATAAACAAGCCAGCAAATGTAATAGTAGCTAAAATTCCCTGAAGTAATATAAACATAGTTAGGCTTGAAACACAGTCAAAAGCCACATAACTATTTAACCAAACCCGACTGGACCTCTCTGCATAAAACCAAAGTATACAGAGAAAATGTAACTACCTGGCATAGTGTGGACATATAGTAGCTATAGCTACACCCTTGTAAACTTAGCGAGCTGGCTAAGTAGCACAGCCAACATTAGCTATGATCTAACTTTACCTCGCTAGTCATTATCACGCTAGCCATCTAGCCAGCCATCCAGCCAGTCGATCATACGAGTAATTTTGTTGTTTCATCATGTGCTAACAGTTCACTATCCACTGTTTCCAAGTTCAAAAGACAGTTCCTCGGGATGTAGTAGACGTGAACAAGTCAGGAAGTTCTTTCCTCATGTATGTTTCAGCCATCTTCAGAGTCAAATGTGCGCTCACCATTCTTGGTTTCGATCCACAAAGTCGCTGGGTAGCTCAGGCCGTATGCCAAGCCAGCCTGACGTAGAAGTCTCTTCAGTGGGGAGAAAGCCATCCTCCTCTTGTGTAGTGTGGGAGAAAGATCCGGAAAGATCATGATTCTGGCATCTCCATACTTGAGCTCTCCCTTTGCTCGGTTAGCAGACAGGATGCGAACAGTGTTCTGGTGTAGAAATGTAATGACAAATGCCCTGGGTGCAACCTGGCCAGGCAGCTGCCTCCGTAGGGTACGATGGGCCCTCTCGATCTCCAGTGGGTGCACAGGAGGGGGTAGATCCAGTATTTTGGGAATCCATTCCTGTAGAAAGCAGATCGCATCTCTTCCCTCCACGGCCTCTGGGAAACCTTGAAGTCTCAAATTCGATCGCCTTTGGAAATGTTTGTAATAATCAAATTTCTCCTCGAGTTTAGAGATGGCATCTTCTCACTTCTTGTATTTTTGGTCCACTTCCTCGTGGACGTCCAGGATGGCAGCCTGGTGGTCAGCATGGGCTTTTTCTAACTTTGACACTCGTCCCTTTGTGACTATCTGGTCTTCGTGGAGTTTATTGACCAGTACATACATTTTGCTGAGGTGTTCAGAAAGTGTCTCTTGGATTTTTGTTATACCCTCGTCCATCTCCATTCTGAACCATGCTGGTGCTTCTTCCGAGCTAGCATCTTAAAAAAAAAAAAAAAAGTATGACAATTGAGTACTTTTTTAAGTTAAAATTTTAGTAATTTAGCATACGGTCACACTGGTCACCAGTGGGAATCGCACCTACAACCCTGGCGACTAAACCACACTGTGCTTCATCAAATAGCAAAACCAAATTACCTGTTTTGAAGTGGAAAATATATTAAAAGTACATGGTGCAAGTCAATGTCATTTGAGATTCTACTTAAACTACAGCAATTGTGAATATCTCCACAGATCTGCCACAACCTACAGTAGGCATGCTGTCTTGAACATGCACGCTTTATATGATGAACATTACATACATGTATAGTTACAGTAACCTCAATGTGGCCATGGATCTGTTACTTATTTTAAGGTTGAACAAATACTGTTACATTAGTTTGTAAGATGGCAATTTACTGTATTACAAAAGTAATATTGAATTGTGTTTAGTTGAAAAAGCAACCTGTAAGGGCGTTCGTCTGTAGGAGGAGGAGAAGCGGACCAAAGCGCAGCGTGGTGGTTATTCATATTTTAATAAATCACTACACATGAACAAACTAACGAAAACAAGAAATGTGAGAACGCAAAACAGTCCTATCCTGTGACGACAAACACAGTGACAAGAACAATCACCCACAAACACACAGTGAAACCCAGGCTACCTAAGTATGATTCTCAATCAGAGACAACTAATGACACCTGCCTCTGATTGAGAACCATACTAGGCCGAAAACATAGAAATGCCCCAAAACATAGAAAAACAAACATAGACTGCCCACCCAACTCACGCCCTGACCATACTAAATAAATACAAAACAACAGAAATAGAGGTCAGAACGTGACAGTACCCCCCCCCCAAAGGTGCGGACTCCGGCCGCAAAACCTTGACCTATAGGGGAGGGTCTGGGTGGGCGTCTGTCCGCGGTGGCGGCTCTGGCGCGGGACGCGGACCCCACTTCACCATTGTCTTAGTCCGCCTTATTGTCCGCCTCCCTGGCTTACTCACCATGGCCACCCCTCTCAATGACCCCACTGGACAGAGGGGCTGCTCGGGACAGAGGGGCAGCTCGGGACAGAGGTGAAGCAGCTGCTCGGGACAGAGGGACAACTGCTCGGGACAGAGGGGCAGCTGCTCGGGACAGAGGGGCGATAGCAGCTCGGGACAGAGGGGCGATAGCTGCTCGGGACAGAGGGGCAGCTGCTCGGGACAGAGGGACAGCTGCTCGGGACAGAGGGACAGCTGCTCGGGACAGAGGGACAGCTGCTCGGGACAGAGGGACAGCTGCTCGGGACAGAGGGACAGCTGCTCGGGACAGAGGGGCGGCAGCAGCTTGGGACAGAGGGGCGACAGCTGCTCTGGACAGAGGGGCAGCTGCTCGGGCGGCCCCTGGCTGACTGACGGCACTGGCGGCCCCTGGCTTACTGGCGGCCCCTGGCTGACTGGCGGCCCCTGGCTTACTGGCGGCCCCTGGCTTACTGGCGGCCCCTGGCGGCACTGGCGGCCCCTGGCTGACTGGCGGCACTGGCGGCCCCTGGCTGACTGGCGGCACTGGCGGCCCCTGGCTGACTGGCGGCACTGGCGGCCCCTGGCTGACTGGCGGCACTGGCGGCCCCTGGCTGACTGGCGGCACTGGCGGCCCCTGGCTGACGGGCGGCACTGGCGGCCCCTGGCAGACGGGCGGCACTGGCGGCCCCTGGCTGACGGGCGGCACTGGCGGCCCCTGGCTGACGGGCGGCACTGGCGGCCCCTGGCTGACGGGCGGCACTGGCGGCCCCTGGCAGACGGGCGGCACTGGCGGCCCCTGGCAGACGGGCGGCACTGGCGGCCCCTGGCAGACGGGCGGCACTGGCGGCTCCTGGCAGACGGGCGGCACTGGCGGCTCCTGGCAGACGGGCGGCGCTGGGCAGACGGGCAGCACTGGCGGCGCTGGGCAGACGGGCAGCACTGGCGGCGCTGGGCAGACGGGCAGCACTGGCGGCGCTGGGCAGACGGGCAGCACTGGCGGCGCTGGGCAGACGGGCAGCACTGGCGGCGCTGGGCAGACGGGCAGCACTGGCGGCGCTGGGCAGACGGGCAGCACTGGCGGCGCTGGGCAGACGGGCGGCACTGGCGGCGCTGGAGAGGAGGAAGGCTCTGGAACCGCCGGACTGACGGGCGGCACTGGCGGCGCTGGGCAGACGGGCGGCGTTGGCGGCGCTGGGCAGACGGGCGGCGTTGGCGGCGCTGGAGAGGAGGAAGGCTCTGGAAGCGCCGGACTGAGTAGCTCTCGTAGCGCCGAACAGGCGGGAGACTCCGGCAGCGCTGGAGAGGAGGAAGGCTCTGGTAGCGCCGGAGAGGCGGGAGACTCCGGCAGCGCTGGAGGCGCTGGAGAGGAGGAAGGCTCTGGAAGCGCCGGACTGAGTAGCTCTCGTAGCGCCGAACAGGCGGGAGACTCCGGCAGCGCTGGAGAGGAGGAAGGCTCTGGTAGCGCCGGAGAGGCGGGAGACTCCGGCAGCGCTGGAGAGGAGAGAGCCCCTGCAAGGATGGGCCGGAGAGACAGCCTGGTACGGGGAGCTGCCACCGGAGGGCTGGTGCGTGGAGGTGGTGACGGATAGACCGGGCCGTGCAGGCGCACTGGAGCTCTTGAGCACCGAGCCTGCCCAACCTTACCCGGTTGAATGGTCCCGGTCGCCCTGCCAGTGCGGCGAGGTGGAATAGCCCGCACTGGGCTATGCAGGCGAACCGGGGACACCGTGCGCAAGGCTGGTGCCATGTAAGCCGGCCCAAGGAGACGCACTGGAGACCAGATGCGTAGAGCCGGCTTCATGGCACATGGCTCGATGCCCACTCTAGCCCGGCCGATACGCGGAGCTGGAATGTACCGCACCGGGCTGTGCACCCGCACTGGGGACACCGTGCGCTCCACAGCATAACACGGTGCCTGCCCGGTCTCTCTAGCCCCCCGGTAACCACAGGAAGTTGGCTCAGGTCTCCTACCTGGCGTAGCCATACTCCCTGTTAGCCCCCCCCCAAGAAATTTTTGGGGCTGACTCCCGGGCTTCCTTGCCAACCGTGTTCCCTCATATCGCCGGCTCCTCTCTCCGGCTGCCTCTGCTCTCCTCGCTGCCTCCACCTGTTCCCATGGAAGGCGATCCTTTCCCGCCAGGATCTCCTCCCATGTGTAGCAACCCTTGCCGTCCAACACATCATCCCAAGTCCATTCCTCCTTGTGCCGCTGTTGCCCGTTACCACGCCGCTTGGTCCTGTTGTGGTGGGTGATTCTGTAAGGGCGTTCGTCTGTAGGAGGAGGAGAAGCGGACCAAAGCGCAGCGTGGTGGTTATTCATATTTTAATAAATCACTACACATGAACAAACTAACGAAAACAAGAAATGTGAGAACGCAAAACAGTCCTATCCTGTGACGACAAACACAGTGACAAGAACAATCACCCACAAACACACAGTGAAACCCAGGCTACCTAAGTATGATTCTCAATCAGAGACAACTAATGACACCTGCCTCTGATTGAGAACCATACTAGGCCGAAAACAGAGAAATGCCCCAAAACATAGAAAAACAAACATAGACTGCCCACCCAGCTCACGCCCTGACCATACTAAATAAATACAAAACAACAGAAATAGAGGTCAGAACGTGACACAACCAAATATCAACATTTAAAGGATATATTTACTGCTTGGATAGTTCAATCTAAGACACTGGCTTAATTCCATTCTTTAACTTTCATTTTTGGTTGAGTTGGAGACGTGAAGCCAACATATCATTTATTAACTTGTTTTGTCAACAAATTAACAGGCTATTTATTGTATTTCTAAAGTGAAATTGAAATGTGTTTGGTCGACAACATCAATTTAGGCTTCAGGCATGTCACTTCCCCCATTGGCTGACGGTGCTAATACCAAATGGGACCAACATATTGTGGGATTAGCGTTGACACAAAACGAATGCACGACAAGAAAACACACACAACTACTACTATTATAGTATAGAAGTTAAAATACATGTAGCTATGTTCCTAACCCTAACCTTACATAATCAAAAACATTGACACCACAGTGATTCTCATTCTAAGAGGATACTATAATAAATAGATTATTGCGATTTTCAGATTTATTTGAGTACTGGGAATTTATTTGTCGTGCATATATGCTGATAAATTGAATATGAAACTAAAATCGTGAATGTTTTTCAAAGGTGTCTGTGTGGCGTCAGATGCGAACGTTCCACACAGATGTTCAATGAGCGATCGAGTTCTACTAAACTCACTAGGCCTACTCTCATTTTAATTAATTCAAAACCACTACTGTAAAGAAAATAAAAGCCAATAAACTGAATAATTACTGTCAAAGTATTGTTTTTATTCAATTGTTGAATTAGGCCTATTGTATTTAATTGGACATTTCATGCCTATTCAAGTGGTTTTAACAAACTTTTATGGACGGCTGCTATGTCATAATGTACATGATGTCATAATGAAGCTTTCTTTTGTTAAAATAAGACATTCCATAGACAGGTCACTGATGCTCTTCCATATCTGAGGTAGGACCTATAATTTAATGAAATAATCTCAAATACACTACTTTTATCTCATGACAACTTTATTTAATCAATAACTAAGAAAAACGTATGTTTTGTGATTTGTGACAAAAATATTTCTTTAAACTAGGTATTGTGGACTTGTTTCTGTTTTCAAGAATATATTGTTGAAACTGTATAGTCAAATCCTACGTGTGCAAATTATCTGGAAGTCCAAATTGAAGGTAGGCCTTAGTCTGTGAATCTTTCATTTTTAAGAATTTGTGAACATTTTGGCAGGAATTGGAATGTCCTTTGAAAGTGGAAAAACACTAGCTTATAATAACAACTTTGATCAAATTCTATTGTAATATATGTAATTTATTCTATATTCTTATTCTCAAACATATTGTTTGCTCTTCCACTGTGACTCTCACAGCCATGAAAGACAGAGGGAAGTCCAGGACTAGGACACAAGAGACCAGTCAGAACAGTTCTGAGAACAGCCTGACAGACATCCTCAGTGTCCGGTGTGCCAGTGATATTGTCCTACAGCCAATGCCGCCAGGGAGAAAGAATAGCCGATCCCACTTCCACAACATGGATGTGACTAAAGAGAGGGCTGACATGAGAAGGCTTCCAATGGCCACTTCACCCATCAGCCTCCCAATGCTCACTGTGACCTCTCTCAATGCCCAAAGGAACAACAACACCCTCAAGGTGCCTCGCATGCCTCGTCTACAGCTGGAGGGACAGATGGGTAGCAAGCGTCTGGGTCCGGTTAAATCCAAAACCGGAGGGAGCACATTTACCTCCAGCCACAAGAAGGAGCCAGAGGTTAAATCGAGCAGACCACAGACATCAGGAAGCATCCCTAGGACGCCCAATTTATGCTCCACTGCAGCCAAGCTAGTGGCTCCTTTATCTGGGACTCCATGCAGCCAGTCTAAGGTCAGGATCCAGGCCAATCCTCTCAAGAGGTCTAACATCCAGGAACAAAGGCCCTGCTCTCCTCCTGCTCAGGCCAGACGGTCTCTGTCCGACGGCAGCCTCTTGCAGCCGCCATGTTCTCCTGTGGATGTCCTCCAGCCGGAGGTCCAGGCCAGCAGAAGCCTGGCTCGACCCAAGACCGGGATAGCTAGGATAACAAGAAATACTGATGGCAGCACTCTGAGGTTCCCTAACCAGACTTTAGAGCTTATAAACTCCATGGGTAGGATGGAGAGCACCAATTCTTTCCCTGTGTTGCCAACAATTGCAGTCTCAGCCTCACCTGCCCAGATGGCCATCCCATTGCCTACCCCAATGGTCAGCTATGTACCTAACCTTCTGGTGCCTACTCCATCTGCTTCTCCGGTTCCTTCCAGCCGAGTGCCTGCCCCACCTGCCTCCCCAGTGCCAGCCCGGCCTGCCAACGCCAGATCACGGAGTGTGTCGAAGAGGATCCAGCTCTTACAGATCCGGTCTGCTATGCTGGACCAGCAGCTACCAGAACAAGTGGGTGACAAACAAATCATATTACCCTCTGAGCCCCTGTCATTCAGTAGCACTGAGAGGTTGTTCCTCTGTGGTCCACCTTTAGTCTGCCACCCAGCTAACGTAGGCGGAGATGATGGCTGTCACCCCCTGCCCAGACCTACGCCCAGCCACACAGGTCGCACCGACCACTCCCCCTTATTGACCAGTAGGAGAGCTGTGCAGGCGGGTGAGAAGTGCCCCTTTGAAATCCCCTTGACCCCCTTGGTCCCACTAGCAGAACAGCCTCCTATCAAGCGGGGGCACATGCCCGCCTCCCGTGCCAAGGCCAAGCGTGAATGGGAGAATAGCCAACGAGGGCGCAGGAAGAGAGTGAAGCCCATTCACTGGGACGTTAACTTTAAGTCTGGGCCTTTCTTCCCAGTGTGTGTCTCTCCATCACTGCCCTCGATCTTGGAGGTGGATGAAGAGTCTCTTTCTGAAGAGATGGAACAAAGACAGTTGTAAGGGGTCGCACACACACACACACACACACACACACAAACATATCTTTATTTTTTTTAACCTTTATTTAAATTGTGTAGTTAGTTAAGAACAAATTCTTATTTACAATGACGACCTACCCCGGCCAAACCCTAACCCGGACGACACTGGGCCAATTGTGAGCCACCCTATGGGACCAGTGCCTTATACCGCTGCGCCAATCAGGAGCCCTATTGAGACCTCATGGCCTCCCATGGCCAGAGAGGATCAGCCAGCATCATCCCAGCGTCTGCCCTGCCTGCCATCCTAGTACCTCCATTGCCCTATCAACCCCGAACCACAAAGGGCAGGTGACAGAAATGAACCAGCGCCCACCGATCCAGGCTGTTGTGCATGAGCAGCAGCAGCTACTGTCGGAAATACTGTTGGAACAGACTTTTCCTATGAGACCCAACAGGAGCCACAAGCTGTCAAAGTACTTTCATCCCTGGGGTGTGGAGCTTCTCGAACAGTGTTCTCTTCCTGAAGATGGACTGCTTCAACCCCTTAGGAGTATCCAGAGTATCTAGTACGCTGGTGTGATGATATAATATGTCCCTCAGTATCAACTAGAGATTAATATTAATCCACTTGTTATTCTAGTTAGGCAAATGTTAATTTATCATCACCATGTTCCAAAGAATTCTGTTTCTATAAAGTTTTATTGCAGTTGAAAATTATCTGTGGGGTGTTGTTCGTTTCTTGTGAGCTATGAAGTATATCCTTTTAGTAGAATGTTTATTTCTTCATTGGATTGGTTGATTTGTTGACCAAAGAGAAGAGGTAAGTGCTGACCGGACTAATAGAAGTGAAGTTCCGATTCAAATTTGTACTATTCCGAAGGAGGTACATCTGACTCACACCTTAGTGTCATAATTCTTCACGTTTTCAATGTATAGCAACACTGACAAATTCTGGAACTATAAGGTGGAACTATTTGTACTACAGCATTGGAAATGAGGATCTATCCAAACACAGTGTTTATGAAATGCGAGAATGCTGAACAACATTTTCTGACCAATAGGCTTGTTTGTCGTAATATTTGGCCAAAGGTTTCTTCGCTTGAGTCAAGAGGCCCTGTCTCAACTTGCACATGTAAGGGAAGCAGACAGCTGCAGATTTAATATAACTGCTGGGTTACACAGTAACCAGGTCTCTCTTGCCAAAAGAACCCACTTATGCAAGAAAGACCTGGATAGTGCCACATAACACAATGCTTATATAAATCTTCCATTTATACAAATAAAAATGACCCCTTTATCTGGAATATATGTAGTGTTGCCTTACATTTGTGAAATGTGACTGACATTTCACAGCCTTCAAACTGTGCTTAGTTTAAAATACCGTTGGTTGGACTGCGAGGCAGTGACTGTATCGTTTTTCTTTTGATCTGAAGCCTGACACTGTACGACACTTTGTGTCTCATCCTACATCATTTGAATAAAGCTTCCTCAGCATGATTTTATTCTAACATTATCCATGTTGTTTTTGCAACCATCACAAACAAATGTTGATCCCCATGTAACGACAGGTGATATTCCACAAGGGGGCACTAAAGGTCTGTAACGAAAGGAGGTTGAACAATTTGCACCTTGAACACCATCTAAACTTACACACAGCCTCAACTATTTAAATGACAGAAAATGTCATATCTGCTCTCACACAGTACATTGGGTTTTTCACAGTCCATCATAATAAATACTTTTTGGCAACTTATGTATTGTTGTCTAAGGTTAATTCCGAAACGCATTCTCTCCACCAAAGCCCAAAGCTTACTTGCATTATAAAGATATCCATCAAGTTTAAGAGGTGTCACCACATTTTTGTAGAGATGTATATGGGGGGCAGTGCAAAGACTCATATTGCAGTGTAAGATCAGTCATGCATCGTACCCAGTTTCTCTCTAGAAACATGATGAGAAGCTATGACTTAGCAGAGCAGTATGGCTGTATCAATTGTTCTAGAACTGGTTCAAGAAAGAAGGTTAGGTTAGTTAGGCTACATGTGATCGTGCGTCACCATAACTGAAACATGGCCTTCTTTCTTTCACGGTTTCACGTCATGGTGCAAGTATTTGCATAAACTGGGAAACATTTGCATACATTTCAATTTCTCTGGCAGGCAGTGAAGGGGTTAATCAGCTGTGTGCTCTCAGTATACGCTCACTAGCAGAACAACAGCTAACACAGGGAGCTGAAATCCTGGGGTCCACCTTATGTTCCCTCAGTTCTACCCCATTTTGAACAGATGCTTTCATCCATGACCAGGCCATGTTTTGGCAGTTTTGCTGCACTAGGCAAGACAATTGCAGACATACTCCAATCCGGCAAAAATAGGCCTATAGTGTACAGTGTCGGCCTATAATGTCATTTTATAACTAGGCCTAACATAAGATAGCCTACCATTTCTAAAACAACAAACAATGCAGTTGCGTTGGATTTATTAACCTAGTCCTGATTCCTGACAAAAGCTTATAGGGACTTGTCCTTTAAGATATGAACATCAGTTATCCATCAGCTACCCAAGTTTATTAGAAGTTTTCTTGAGGCTTTTTGCAAAGAGATAAATGCTGATGTAACGGCCTACGTCTTCACAGCAGTACAAAGCTGAAATCACTTATTATCAGTACATTTTATTCCACCTTGTGAAACCAGGGGTCTAGTGGAGTGTACATGTGAAAAGGGTTAAAAAAGGCCTGTTATGAGAGAGAAAGAGAGATGGTGAGAGTAGCTGAGTGCCTATAGTAAGAGATGGCTGTTAATATCACTAGGCTGATTGGTCTGTGTACAGGTAGTGAACCTGATTGCTGAGAGGTTAGGTTGCTAGTTAGAATCTTAATCTGCCATAAACTACTTTTCTGTCAGCAAGTCTACAGACCATTTAAGTAGCTGCACTGAACACCTCACTGATACTGACTGTGTATCTACAAACCCAAATTGTCTAAGGAAATGTAGGTGACTGTCACAGTTTTCTTCCTCCTCTTCTGAGAAGGAGTAGGAAGGATCGGACCAATACGCAGCGTGGTAAGTGTTCGTCATATTTTTAATCAAAACTGAACACTACACAAACTGAAAACGAAATGATGATATGATATATATGATATATATATTTTTTTCATCCATTCATTTCCCTGTAATCTGCTGAGATTGTGATAGTTTTCAGGCTTTGAAGGGAGTTTTCACTGGATTTACTAGAAATGTGAAATTGACCTGGCAAGCCTGTCTCTGCCTGAGCATGATCACAACAAAAGTAGCTGTGCAGCACGTTTTTTAAGGAAGAGGAGGATGGTTGCAGACGTTCGCATTCATGCAAGAAGGTAAGCTATTAACTAAACTGTTAACCAATATGTTAACTAAAATGGTATGGGGTGTATTGGCAAGCAATGCATGTTCCCATTGTCTTTATTTGTAATTAATGTTAGCTCATGTCTCATGTCTATGTCTTTCGGTGGAATCCAACATGCATTGACAATGTCCGAAAGCCGCATTGTATCAGATATACTTCATCATGAGATTGAAATTGGTAGGCTCATCCAAACAATTCATTAATGTACAATTGTTACTTTGCATGTTTTTACCTTATACTTATTTACTGCTTGCTAATGATTAGCGTGCTAACTAGCGGTTAGCGTGCTAGTTTAGCTTAATTGGTCAAAATGTCTTTGATTCAGAATATATGATTGTGGTTAACCCAATGTTACATGCATTGAACAATAATATTGCCAATGTAACTTGAATTGGTTTACAAGCTAGCTAGAAAAGCCAGTTCCTTTACATCTGTTTTGTCAAGTCATAAGCATGCATGTGTGCTGAAATATTTAAATAAATCCCCTCATTTAATTATTTTATTGAAGTTTTGGCAGTTTTTTTATCACCCTTTCTTACCCAAAGAGAAATAAGTTGCTAGTTACTTTGGCTTTGCACTCAAAAGAGTGAAACACCACAACAGGAATTATGATTGTGGAAAGTGTAAAATTAGGTAGGACTGCCAATTCACATGCCTTCCTTTAGCCATATCACTCATACTGTTTCTTGTTTAGTTCATCCATAAAAGCAGATGCGCTTTAGTTGCATCCAGGAACTTGTATAATGTGCTTATGTTATGCTTATACTTGCTTTTTTACCTTGAAAGTCGTCTTAAAAAAGGAAATTGTAATATATGTTTGTAGGACCTCTATCAGTCAATGATAACAGTTATTGGTGTCCCCCAGCTCATCCCATTTGTTGTGTGCCGAGCAATCTTGTCATTCTTTTAAGTGTCAACCATTCTTTTAGAAACTTGTCTTCCTTTACTCAGGCACTGCAGAGTCTAAGAAGACGCATGGAAACTCTATAAGAAACATAATTCAATTTGTAGGCCAGATTTGAAAAGGAAATAATAAATCCTGAAGCTCAGGTTTGTCAGTTGTTTAGAATGAGGATACTGGGGATTGTTGAATCATATTCCATTGCCTAAGTGGCACATGACTAATTTAATATTATTGTATCCTTAGATGTCAGACACCGAGGCTGCCAGTACCGTATACATAAGTTAGTGTCATTCAACACCAGCACATACTGTAAGTTCTTGTGAATCTGCTTTGTAAATCAAAGACAGGCAAGTCTGCACTTTCATCCCAAATGATTTGTATTATAACAAAATGTAAAGTAGAGGAGCACAGATCCATAACTAATCAAAATGTCCAAATACTTTGTGTTATCTCTCTAGTTATCTAAGATGCTTTTTTCTGCAATACAGTTGGATACAAGACTGATGACTCAATAGCTAGTATTGACAACAGTGAAGATGTTATGTCCCAGGGCCATCAGGTTCATCAGAGGAAGGCAATTTCTCTGTATGCCTATACCTTACATACACATGGACCTATTCTTATCTGATATGTCAGTGCATTTTCACTCTGTAGTCAAATAAAATGTTATTGGTCACATGCACATGGTTAGCAGATGTTTATACGAGTGTAGCGAAATGCTTGTGTTTCTATTTCTGATTTTGCAGTAATATCTTACAAGTAATCTAACAATTTCACAACAACTACCTTATCTCTTCAACGATCGCTGCTCACACCTGCCCGCCAGCCCAGCATCACTACTCTGGATGGTTCTGACTTAGCATATGTGGACAACTACAAATACCTAGCTGTCTGGTTAGACTGTAAACTCTCCTTCCAGACTCACATTAAGCATCTCCAATCCAAAATGAAATCTAGAATCAGCTTCCTATTTCGCAGCAAAGCATCCATCACTCATGCTGCCAAACGTACTCATGCTGCCAAATGATCCTTGACTTCGGCGATGTCATTTACAAAATAGCCTCCAACACTCTACTCAGCAAATTGGATGCAGTCTATCACAGTGCCATCTGTTTTGTCACCAAAGCCCCATATACTACCCACCATTGCGACCTGTATGCTCTCGAAGGCTGGCCCTCGCTTCATATTCGTCGCCAAACCCACTGGCTCCAGGTCATCTATAAGTCTTTGCTAGATAAAGCCCCGCCTTATCTCAGCTCACTGGTCACCATAGCAGCACCCACCCGTAGCACGCACTCCAGCAGGTATATTTCACTGGTCACCCCCTTAGCCAATTCCTCCTTCGGCCACCTTTCCTTACAGTTCTCTGCTGCCAATGACTGGAACGAACTGCAAAAATCACTGAAGCTGGGGACTCATATCTCCCTCACTAGCTTTAAGCACCAGCTATCCGAGCAGCTCATAGATCACTGCACCTGTACATAGCCCTCCTGTAATCAGCCCATCCAACTACCTCATCCCCATACTGTTATCTATTTTATTTATTTTGCTCCTTTGCACCCCAGTATCTCTACTTGTACACTCATCTTCTGCACATCTATCACTCCAGTGTTTAATTGCTATATTGTAATTATTTCGCCACTATGGCCTATTTATTGCCGTACCTCCGTTATCCTACCTCATTTGCACACATTATATAGACGTTTTCTATTGTATTATTGACTGCATGTTTGTTTATTCCATGTGTAACTCTGTGTTGTTTGTGTTGCACTGCTTTGCTTTATCTTGGCCAGGTCGCAGTTGTAATTGAGAACATTTTCACTCTGTAGTGTCAACTTATGGCCGTACTGTGCTGGTCCAGATCAATCCTGTCTTTATCAGTTAGTGTATTTCCAACCATGCCAGCACAGAACGGTTCGGTTTGGATTGGACACAAGTCAGCCTACCTGGTTAAATAAAGGTGAAATAAAAAAATAAAAAATACACACAAGTGTAAAGGAATGAATAAGAATATGTACATGTAAGTATATGGATGAGGGAGATACAGTAGATGGTATAGAGTACAGTATATACATATGCGATGAGTAATGTAGGGTATGTAAACAGTTTAGTAAGTGGCATTGTTAAAAGTGACTAGTGATACATTTATTACATCCAATTTTTTATTATTAAAGTGGCTAGAGATTTGAGTCAGTATGTAAGCAGCAGCCACTCAATGTTAGTGATGGCTGTTTAACAGTCTGATGGCCTTGAGATAGAAGCTTTTTTTTCAGTCGTTTAGCTCAGTTACATTAGCTTTCTTGGGAACAGGAACAATGGTGGCACTCTTGGAGCATGTGGGTACAGCAGACTTGGATAGGGATTGATTGAATATGTCCGTAAACACACCAGCCAGCTGGTCTGCGCATGCTCTGAGGACACGGCTAGGGATGCCGTCTGGACCGGCAGCCTTGCGAGGGTTAACTAGTTTAATTGCGACTCTACTTTGTCTCTATACTGATGCTTAGCTTGTTTGATTGCCTTGCGGAGGGAGTAGCTACACTGTTTGTATTCGGTCATGTTTCCGGTTGCCTTGCCATGATTAAAAGCAGTGGTTCGCGTTTTCAGTTTTGTGCGAATGTTGCCATCAATCCACGGTTTCTGGTTGGGAAAGGTTTTAATAGTCACCGTGGGTACAACATCACCGATGCACTTGCTAATAAACTCGCTCACCGAATCAGCGTATACATCAATGTTGTTGTCTAAGGCTATCCGGAACATATCCCAGTCCACGTGATCGAAGCAATCTTGAAGTGTGGAATCAGATTGGTCGGACCAGCATTGAACAGACCTGAGCACGGGCGTTTCCTGTTTTAGTTTCTGTCTATAGGCTGGGAGCAACAAAATCGAGTCGTGGTCAGATTTGCGACTCGTTAATCATAAGACATACACCCCCGCCCTTCTTCTTTCCAGAGAGATGTTTGTTTCTGTCAGCGCGATGCGTGAAGAAACCGGGTGGCAGTACCGAGTCTGATAACGTATCCCGAGTGAGCCATGTTTCCGTGAAACAGAGAATGTTACAATCTGATGTCTCTCTGGAATGCAACCCTTGCTTGAATTTCGTCTACCTTGTGGTCAAGAGACTGGACATTGTCGAGTAGTATACTCGAGAGTGGTGAGCGATGTGCCCGTCTACGGAGCCTGACCAAAAGACCGCTCCGCCTTCCTCTTCTGGGGCGCCATTGTTTTTGGTCGCCTTCAGGAATCCGATCCATTGTCCTGGGTGGTGGTCCAAACAGAGGATCCACTTTGGGAAAGCCATATTCCTGGTCGTAATGTTGGTATGTTGACGTTGCTCTTATATCCAATAGTTCTTCCCGGCTGTATGTAATAAGACTTAAGATTTCCTGGGGAACAGTGTTAGAAATAATACATAAAAAAAACAAAATACTGCATAGTTTCCTAAGAACGCGAATCGAGGCGACCATCTCTGTCAGTTAGTGTATTTCCAACCATGCCAGCACAGAACGGTTCCGTTTGGATTGTACAGTGGTGTGAAAAAGGTTAGGATCCACCCTGATGGAGTCTGCCTTCATTTCAGCATGGTATTGTGCGTTCCCCTCTCACTACATGGTTGTATCTGTAGGGTTTGTGTGGCTGTAGCCGTCCCTCTCATACCATATTCAATAGGCTTGAATGGCACAGCTGTTATAAACCTGCATTTTGAGTTGCTCCAACAGTTATCGCTTATGGATTGGTTCATAGGTTGGATTGGGTGAAACTGACATGATTCCCACTGATGTTTTCCAGGAGAGATGTCGGCGATTCGGGCCAATGACCAAGGGAAAGCTGGGACAAAAGAGAGGTTCACACGGTAAACATTTTTACTACTGTCTTCAGTCAGTGCATTTTCACTCTGGCAAAAAATGCTGACTCTAATTTGTTGTGCATTGATTTAACTTGCTGCAATTTGATTTTGTTTTTTGTCTTTTACAAACTATTATGTCTGAAGAAATGGATGCTGCGGCCTCTGATTGCGCATCAGAGAATGACTCTGAGAGGAGTCATCTGAAGAATCCTATGAAGAAAATCTGACCGGTATGCCTATACCTTACATACACATGGACCTATTCTTAATTACAATGTCCTTTTCAACATGTTTTCCAGGAGAGATGTCAGCGATTCGGGCCAAACAACCAATGACCAAGGGAAGACTGGGACAAAAGACGTTAGATCTGGAACTAGTGTGTCAGGATAGATGATAACACAGAAGGATTACCACGCTTTACATTGTTTCTCTTGAGGGAGGGAACTTGATTTAATAGGTATTGCTTTTATTAGAAGGTTTACATTGCAAACATATTGTTGGGCTTAGATTCCATACAGATTGAGTCTGCTTTGATGTCAGCATTGCACATTCTCCTCTCACATCCTTATCTATGTAGTTATTTAGTTGGGATTATTAGTTTAATTTCAACACAGTCTCTGCAGATACAGCTGTAACCTTGTAGAGTTAATACAGAGAGATGTTCAAGTACTGTATTGTAGTCAACCTTTATTTAATGTAGTCATTCATAATGCCATCTCTTTACAAAGGTGACAAAGGAACAAAAAGGTATTGGTCGACAATAGAGGTGGATGCAGTTGAAGATTCCTTGATGAACTTTATCCGAATGGGGAAAAATGCCTGGAAAACAAGACTGTGAGAAATGCATTGCTGCTTCTCCCCAAGCGCTTTTAAACAGGGACTGGAGAGCAGTACAGTTCTATAGACACAACAGAATAGTTGCAGATCAGAGAAAATAAGTGTATGAGATGCTTCTGGCTATCTCATAGGCAGATGACAAATGTCCTCTATCTCACTGTTCAGGGGAAGTTTTTCCTGGTGGATGGTTCACGAGGTGAGATCTTGCATGGAGCCCCAGATCGAGGGTGATTGACCGTCATCTTGAACTTCTTCCATTTTCTTTTAATTGCGCCAACAGTTGTTGCCTTCTCACCAAGCTGATTGCATATTGTCCTGTAGCCTATCCCAGCCTTGTGCAGGTCTACAATTTTATCCCTGATGTCCTTACACAGCTCTCTAGTCTTGGCCATTGTGGAGAGGTTGGAGTCTGTTTGATTGAGTGTGTGGATAGGTGTCTTTTATACAGGTAACGAGTTCAAACAGGTGCAGTTAATACAGGTAATGAGTGGAGAACAGGAGGGCTTCTTAAAGAAAAACTAACAGGTCTGTGAGAGCCGGAATTCTTACTGAATATATTGAATCCATTACTAAAATGGTTGTTCCAGTTTAAATACTTTAATGAAGAACTACACTACAGCCGTTGAGTTGCCCTCCGTGTTGCATCATTCTGGCATTCTACATGGATATTTCCAGTCATAAAATAGAAATAATGTGTCAAATATAGAGATTTTAAAATGGTTAATTATTTTACGCTTCCATTAGGTACAACTTAGGCAGTTGGATAGCTTTTATAGATTTCATAGGAGACATTCTCTCGATGGCTGATGGCAATGCATTGAGTGGCTGCTGCCAACATACAGACTCAATCTCTAGCCACTTTAATAATGAATTATTCGATGTAATAAATGTATCACTAGTCATTTAAACTGTGCCACTTTATATAATGTTTACATACCCTACATTTCTGTCATTTAAATAGTTGAGGCTGTGTGTAAGTTTAGATGGTGTTCAAGGTACAAAGTGTTCAACCTCCTTTCTTACAGAACTTTAGTGCCCCCCTGTGGAATATCACGTGTCGTTACATGGGGATCAACATTTGTTTTTGAGAGTTGAAAAAAACAAACATGGATAATGTTAGAATAAAATCATGCTGAGGAAGTTTTATTCAAAAGACGAAGGATGAGACACGGCGTGTCGTACAGTGTCAGGCTTCAGATCAAAAGAAAAACGATACAGTCACTGCCTCGCAGTCCAATCAACAGTATTTTAAACGAAGCACAGTTGGAAGGCTAAGCAAATGTCATTCATATTCCACAAATGTAAGGCAACACTACATCTATTCCAGATAAAGGGGTGGTTTTTATTCGTATAAAAGGAATAATTTATATGTGGCACTATCCAGGTCACTATCCAGGTCTTTCTTGCAAAAGTGGGTTCTTTTGGCAAGAGAGACCTGGTTACCGCAGAACCCAGCAGTTATATTTCATCTGCAGCTGTCTGCTTCCCTTACATGTGCAAGTTGAGACAGGGCCTCTTCGCGTCAGATGTACCTCCTTCGGAATAATACAAATTTGAATCGGAACTTCACTTATATTATTATTCCGATCAGCACTTACCTCTACTCTTTGGTCATAAAATCCAATGAAGAAATAAACATTCTACTAAAAGGGTATACTTCATAGCTCACAAGAAACCAACAACACACACCACACATCATTTTCAACTGCAATAAAACTTTATAGAAACAGAATTCTTTGGAACATGGTGATGATAAATTAACATTTGCCTAACTAGAATAACAAGTGGATTAATATTAATCTCTAGTTCATACTGAGGGACATATTCTATCATCACATCAGCGTACTAGATACTCTGGATACTCCTAAGGGGTTGAAGCAGTCCATCTTCAGGAAGAGGCTCACAATTGGCCCAGTGTCGTCCGGTTTAGGGTTTGGCCGGGGTAGGTCGTCATGCTCAATAAGAATTTGTTCTTAACTAACTTCACAATTTAAATAAAGGTAAAAAATAAATTAAATTAAGATGTGTGTGTGTGACCCCTTACAACTGGCTTTGCTCCATCTCTTCAGAAAGAGACTCTTCATCCACCTCCAAGATAGAGGGCAGTGATGGAGAGACACACACTGGGAAGAAAGGCCCAGACATAAAGTTAACGTCCCAGTGAATGGGCTTCACTCTCTTCCTACGCCCTCGTTGTCTATTCTCCCGCTCGGCCTTGGCACGGGAGGCGGGCATGTGCCCCCGCTTGATAGGAGGCTGTTCTGCCAGTGGGACCAAGGGGGTCAAGAGGGTATCAAAGGGGCACTTCTCATCCGCCTGCACGGCTCTCCCACTGGTCAGTAAAGGGGAGTGGTCGGTGCGACCTGTGTGGCTGGGTGTATGTCTGGTCAGGGGGTGACAGCCATCTCCGCAGACTAAAGGTGGACCACAGAGGAACATCCTCTCAGTGCTACTGAAGGACAGGGGCTCAGAGGGTAATATGATTTGTTTGTCACCCAGTTGTTCTGGTAGCTGCTGGTCCAGCATAGCAGACTGGATCTGTAATAGCTGGATCTTCTTCGACACACGCCGTGATCTGGTGTTGGCAGGCCGGGCTGGCACTCCGGAGGCAGGTGGGGCAGGCACTCGGCTGGAAGGAACCGGAGATGCAGATGGAGTAGGCACCAGAAGGTCAGGTACATAGCTGACCATTGGGGTAGGCAATGGGATGGCCATCAGGGGAGGTGAGGCTGACACTGCAATGGTTGGCAGCACAGGGAAAGAATTGGTGCTCTCCCTCCTATCCATGGAGTTTATAATCTCTAAGGTCTGGTTAGGGAACCTCAGAGTGCTGCCATCAGTATGTCTTGTTATCCTAGCTATCCCGGTCTTGGGTCGAGCCAGGCTTCTGCTGGCCTGGACCTCCGGCTGGAGGACATCCACAGGAGAACATGGCGGTTGCAAGAGGCTTCCGTCGGGCAGAGACCGTCTGGCCTGAGCAGGAGGAGAGCGGGGCCTTTGGTCCTGGATGTTAGACCTCTTGAGAGGATTGGCCTGGATCCTGACCTCAGACTGGCTGCATGGAGTCCCAGATAAAGGAGCTACTGCCTTGGCTGCAGTGGAGCATAAATTGGGTCTCCTAGGGATGCTTCCTGGTATCTGTGGTCTGCTGGATTTAACCTCTGGCTCCTTCTTGTGGCTGGAGATCAATGTGCTCCCTCCGGTTTTGGTTTTAACCGAAACCAGAGGCTTGCTACCCATCTGTCCCTCCAGCTGCAGACGAGGCATGCGAGGCACCTTGAGGGTGTTTTTGTTCCTTTGGGCATTGAGAGAGGTCACAGTGAGCATTGGGAGCCTGATGGGTGGAGTGGCCAATGGAAGCCTTCCCATGTCAGCCCTCTCTTTAATCACATCCATGTTGTGGAAGTGGGATTGGCTATTCTTTCTCCCTGGTGGCATTGGCTGTAGGACAATATCACTGGCACACCGGACACTGAGGATGTCTGTCAGGCTGTTCTCAGAACTGTTCTGACTGGTCTCTTGTGTCCTAGTCCTGGACTTCACCCTGTCTTTCATGGCTGTGAGAGTCACAGTGGAAGAGCAAACAACATGTTTGAGAATAAGAATATAGAATAAATTACATATATTACAATAGAATTTGATCAAAGTTGTTTTTATGAACTAGTGTTTTTCCACTTTCAAAGGACATTCCAATTCCTGCCAAAATGTTCACAAATTCATAAAAATGAAAGATTCACAGACTAAGGCCTACCTTCAATTTGGACTTCCAGATAATTTGCTCACGTAGGATTTGACTGTATAGTTTCAAGAATATATTAAGACCACAATACCTAGTTTAAATAAATACTTTTTTTTGTCACAAATCACAAAACATAACCGTTTTTCTTACAGTTATTGATCAAATAAAGTTCTCATAAGATAAAAGTAGTGTATTTGAGATTATTTCATTAAATTATAGGTCCTACCTTAGTTCAGGTATAGCATCAATGACCTGTCTATGGAATGTCTTATTATGACATCATGTACATTATGACATAGTAGCCGTCCACATAATAAAAGTTTGTCAAAACCACTTGAATAGGCATGAAATGTAAAATTAAATAAAATAGGCCTAATTCAGCAATTGAATAAGATAGTACTTTGACAGTAAATATTCAGTTTATTTGCTTATATTTTCATTACAGTAGTGGTTTTGAATTTATTAAAATGAGAGTAGGCCTAGTGAGTTTCCTAGAACTCAATCGCTCATTGAACATCTGTGTGGAAGGTTCGCAGCTGACGCCACGGACGCCTTTGAAAAACATTCACGATTTTAGTTTCATATTCAACTTATCAGCAATAATGCACGGCAAATACATTCCCAGTACTCAAATAAACCTGACAATCGCAATTGTTTATTTATTAGAGCATCCTCTTAGAACGAGAATCACTGTGGTGTCAATGTTTTTGATTATGTCCAAGTAGGAACATAGCTACTGGTATTTTGACTTCTATACTATAATAGTAGTAGTTGTGTGTGTTTTCTTGTTGTGCATTCGTTTTGAGTCAAAGCTAAACCCACAATTTTTTGGTCCCATTCGGTATTAGCACCGTCAGCCAACAGGGGAAGTGACATGCCTGAAGCCTAAATTGATGTTGTCAACTAAACACAATTCAATATTACTTTTGTAATACAGGTAATAGCCTAAAGTTAAGGCTCTCTTACAAACTAATGTAACAGTATTTATTCAACCTTAACATAAGTAACAGATTCATGGCCACATTTTGAGGTTACTATAACTATACATGTATTCATATGTAAAGTTAATCATATAAAATGTGCATGTTCAAGATAGCATGCATACTGTAGGTTGTGGAGATCTGTGGAGATATTCACAATGGCTGTAGTCAATGTAGAATCTCGAACGGCACTGATCACTTGCGCCATGTCATCTCAACTTCAAACCAGGTCATTTGGTTCTGCTTTTTGATGAAGCAGTGTGGTTTAGTCGCCAGGGTTGTGGGTGTGATTCCCACGGGTGACCAGTGTGACCGTATGCGAAATGACTAGAATAAAAATAACCAGTGGTGGAAAAAGTACTCAATTGTCATACTTTTTTTTTTACAATATATTTATTGCCATTTTATTTTTATTTTTTTAACAATTTAACAATCAGAATATGATACAGATAATGCCCAGTTATTCCTTCCACCTAAACAAATCACCATGCTACATGGGAGCACATCGTGCAAAACCCTTCCCTCCCCAACCCCCTCCCTCCCCTCTACCGGTATTAACTTCACTGATTAACAACAAAAAAAGAAACAGAATGACCTTCACATTCCCTGCTAGAAAATAAATGATTCAACACAAAAACAAATAATAATAATAGATTCATGAAGAAAGTAGTAATGAGGCAGCTAAGGTGACGTCTCTAGAAACTACTGAAAGTCCCCCCAGACATCAGTAAATTCAAAGGGTTTATTACATCAATTGTATGTTATTCTTTCAGATGGAATATAGGAAGATAGTTCTTTTATCCACATCTGCTTGCTTGGCGGAGTGTCACTCTTCCATATAATAGCTCTGCCAATTTAATGAATCTGGTTTTGCTACAAATATAATACATTTGTACAGTAATCTAATCAGACCTACATACTTAGGTCCAATATTCTTCCTCTGTAAAACTTCAAACATAGTTCCATTCTATGCGGTCAAAAGTTTTTTCCGGTCATTCTCTACATAATGCATAATATTAAATAATCTTCTGATATTATCAGGAGATGAGCGGTTTCTTACAAAGCCTGTTTGGTCCATATCAACCAAGTCCGGTAGAACCTTATCCAGTCTAAGAGCAATGAGTTTCGTAAGAATCTTATATGAAGTGTTCAATAGAGATATTGGTCTATATGACCCACAAAGCATAGGATCTTTCCCAGGTTTTAACAAAACTGTGATCATTGTCTGGGAGCTTTTCTGTCTCTATGGCATAATTAAACTTACTGCAAAGAGGCTCAATTAGTTTGGGTAAAAAGGATCGAAAGAAATCAATAGGGAATCCGTCTAACCCTGGTGATTTTCCCCCAGCAGTGTTGAAAATGGATTCCCTAATTGGATTCTCTAATCCCTTTCTCCAAGTGCTCTCTATCCTCATCATTAAAGTTTGTAAATTGAGTTTGTTCAAAAACTCATGCATTGTGGCAGGGGCATCCCCTTCAGACTTGTACAATGTTTCATAAAACTCCCTGAAGACTGGATAAATTTCCTCAGGACTGTGAACAACTGTGTTAATGGGTAGCTTAATAGAGCTAATAACTCTACTAGCATCCTCTCGTCTTATCTGGCAAGGAAGCAACTTTCCTGCTTTATCTCCATGTTCGTAGTGGTTTTGTTTTGTTCTCCTGAGAGCATTTTCCACTTCATGGGTCGTCAGGGTGTTATATTCCAATCGCTTTGAGTCTAATTTTTGTAGAGTTGAGTCGTCAAATGTTACACTATGTTCATTTTCCAGATCTGTAATTTCATTCTCCAACAAATCTACTTGAGCCTTAAACATCTTACGAGCATCTGAACTAAAGGATATGATTTGCCTCCTCAGAAATGCAAGGAGAGCTTCTCATAAAATTAGGGAGGAGGCAGAGTTGTTAAAAAAATGTCTATATGAGTGTTCAGAAATGTTACAAATGTGGGACTATTTAGTAAATATGTACCAAACCTCCATCTTCTTGAGGGTGGCTGTGCTCTACTGACGGGTACTGAAGCCAGCAGGGCAGAATGATCTGATATACATCATGGTAAGTACTTACACCCAGTAGTTAAACTTCCCCTGGCTGCAGGAATAAGAAATAAGTCTCTTCTAGAGTAATTGTTATGGACAGGGGAGTAAAATGAATATTCTTTAACCTTTTGGTTGTGAAATCTCCATAAGTCTACGAGTCCAAAGTGTTTCATTTCTGCTTTTAACATTTTAGCTGCCTGTGTGAGGTTGATACTATTAGAGGAAGATCTATCACTGGAAGGGTCCAGTACCAAGTTAAAATCCCCTGCCATTATTATCTCTGATGATGGGCACATTAACTTTAAAAAGATGTCTTGGTAAAATGTAGGATCATCATGGTTAGGACCATACACAATCACAATGGTAATGGGCTCAGTATTAATGAAACCTTGAATGATCACAAACCTTCCCCCTTTGTCTTTATTCTGAGATTGTATCTGAAAGGGCCAATGCTTATTAATGAGTATGGCCACCCCTCTTGCCCGAGATGTGAAAGATGAATAGTACACTTGGCCCACCCAATCTCTTCAGTTTATCATGCTCAGAGTCAGTCAGGTGTGTCTCCTGAAGAAGAGCTATATCAACCTTATGCTGCTTTAGATAATACAGAATGCGTTTGCGCTTGACTGGGCATTTAGTACCCTTAATGTTAAGTGTCATAAAAGTATAGTTATTAGGTGCAGACATCTTTAAAGAAAATAAGAAATAGGGAAAAGGAAAGAAACAAAATTGCATTGAGTGTATACAACTTGAAAATTTAAAGTAGTAAACATCTCGTGAGCTAATACCCTGACCCTACCACAAACCCACCCAACCCCCTCCCCAACTGAGGGAGTGAAAGTACCCATATCCTTAGATGCTAGTCTTTAAACTAGATGTACCTACTATGCATAGCATCGCTCTAATTAGGTTAATTCTAAATTATATGTATATGGAATTGGAACTACATTGACTGTTCCTTGTAGCATAAAAATATTGTTAGTCAAGTAACAAAATACACTACCTGGACTTATGGATCATCAAATAGAATGATGCAGTACACACAGACTTATATACAAAGCCCACAGACCGCAATGCCTTGCTATGTGTGAATAGTATGCACCCCCTTCCCCTCAAGAATGGTCAACCAGTTATGCAGGATTAAACAAATCTGTGGCCACCAGACAGATTTTGACAACAATGCTAAAAAAAATGACAGATCAATTCAAAATGAGAAGCTACAAGGACAAAACTCTTGATGCTGCAATGATGAAAATATCTCATAAACCAACAGAGGAATTACTTAACTCAACCAGAGAAGAAAAACAACGCAACCATCTTTTGCACTAAATACACCAAGGGTTCAGAGAAAATGAAAGCAATCCTGAAAAAGGACTGGCATATTCTGCAATCAGACAAAAAAAAAAAGCCCGCTGGTGGTCTATAAGCGTGGTCACAATATTGGAGATAGCTTGGTGAGATCTGACATGCCCCCTGAGCTCACTCAGACACTCTTGACACCTATCCCAAATGGGAACTACAAATGTGGATCATGCGCACAGTGCAATAGCATTATAAAAACATCCTTCTTCAGACACCCACATACAGGTCGAAACATCCCTGTTAGGGGTAATCATCTCATGCAAGACCCCGGGAGTAATCTATCTCATCATCTGTTCGTGTGGAAAAGCCGACAAAGGGAGCCTTACAGGATATCCTCTCTAAAAACATTGACCCCTAGTGGTCTGAATATTGACTTTGATCTCAGGCCCTTCTTATGAACAATTCCTTCTTTTATGAACAAGTCTTATAAATTGAAATAATCTTTCTACAGCTTATTAGTGTACACCTAATATGTTCCCCCTGTTGATGATGCTCATTATGGATTAAGGTTGAACCAAAAGATTACATGTAACAAATATGAAATGAAATACGAAACAATTAAATATGTGAAATTGAATTAAACAATAATGTATGTGGATGCTAATATGATGTACTATATTCAATGATGTTTCTATACGATAACAATAGCCTAATATATTTAATATGCCATCAACGATTGTTTTTTAAAAACATTTTCACTAATTAATTCTAATTAACTTAATCATTATGGCACAAATTGCAATGTTTGTCTACATAACCTGGTTCAAGTATTCATGACATTACCCTGAAGAAGGCACAGTGATGCTGAAACATTGGTAAATACCCAATACATTACTGGGAGTTTATATATGGAGGGTGCAACTTTCTTTATTTTGATATAAAGTATTTAAGTAAAAATACTTTAAAGTACTGTATCTGTACTTTATTATTTATGTTTTTGACATATTTTACTTTTACTTAACATTTCTAAAGAATATGATGTACTTTTTACTCCATATATTTTCCCTGACACCTAAAAGTACTCATTACATTTTGAATGCTTAGCAGGACCGAAAATGGTCCAATTCCCACACTTATCAAGAGAACATCCCTGGTCATCCCTACTGCCTCTGATCTGGCGGACTCACAAATCACTAAACACAAATTATTTGTTTTTAAATTATGTCTGGGTGTGACTCTGGCTATCTGATTTGCTTAATTTAAGGAATTTTAAATTCATACTTTTACTTTTGATACTGAAGTATATTTAAAACCAAATACTTATAGACTTTTACTCAGGTAGTATTTTATTGGCTGACTTTCACTTTTATTTGAGTCATTTTCTACTAAGGTAACTTTACTTTTACTCAAGTATGACAATTGAGTTATTTTTCCATCACTGGTTATTTACATTTGAGTCATTTAGCATACGGTCACACTGGTCACCCGTGGGAATCGCACCCACAACCCTGGCGACTAAACCACACTGTGCTTCATCAAATAGCAAAACCAAATTACCTGTTTTGAAGTAGAGAATACATTAAAAGTACATGGTGCAAGTCATCAATGTCGTTCGAGATTCTACTTAGACAACATCAATTGTGAATATCTCCACAGATCTGCCACAACCTACAGTAGGCATGCTGTCTTGAACATGCACGCTTTATATGATGAACATTACATACGAATAAATGTATAGTTACAGTAGCCTCAATGTGGCCATGGATGTTACTTATTTTAAGGTTGAATAAATACTGTTAGATTAGTTCATAAAATGTCTATTTACTGTATTACAAAAGTAATATTGACTTGTGTTTAGTTGACAACGCTTCCAAATATCAACATTTAAAGGATATATTTACTGCTTGGATAGTTCAATCTAAGACACTGACTTAATTCCATTCTTTCACTTTCATTTTTGGTTGAGTTGGAGACGTGAAGCCAACATATAATTTATGAACTTGTTTTGTCGACAAATTAACAGGCTATTTATTGTATTTCAAAAGTGAAATTAAAATGTGTTTGGTCGACAACATCAATTTAGGCATCAGGCATGTCACTTCCCCCATTGGCTGACGGTGCTAATACCGAATGGGACCAAAATATTGTGGGATTAGCGTTGACTCAAAACAATTGCACGACAAGAAAACACACACAACTGCTACTATTTTAGTATAGAAGTTAAAATACCTGTAGCTATGTTCCTACTTGGACATAATAAAACACATTGACACCACAGTGATTCTCATTCTAAGAGGATGCTATAATAAATAGATCATTGGAATTGTCAGATTTATTTGAGTACTGGGAATGTATTTGCCGTGCATTATTGCTGATAAATTGAATATGAAACTAAAATAATAATAATTAATAATAATTACTGTCAAAGTATTGTTTTTATTCAATTGTTGAATTAGGCCTATTGTATTTAATTGGACATTTCATGCCTATTCAAGTGGTTTTAACGAACTTTTATGGACGGCTGCTATGTCATAATGTACATGATGTCATAATGAAGCATTCTTTTGTTAAAATACGACATTTCATAGACAGGTCATTGATGCTCTTCCATATCTGTGGTAGAACCTATAATTTAATGAAAAAATCTCATACACTACTTTTATCTTATGACAACTTTATTTGATCAATAACTGTAAGAAAAACTTATGTTTTGTGATTTGTGACAAAAAAAAAAAAATTAAACTAGGTATTGTGGTCTTGTGTTTCTGTTTTCAAGAATATATTGTTGAAACTGTATAGTCAAATCCTACGTGTGCAAATTATCTGGAAGTCCAAATTGAAGGTAGGCCTTAGCCTGTGAATCTTTCATTTTTATGAATTTGTGAACATTTTGGCAGGAATTGGAATGTCCTTTGAAAGTGGAAAAACACTAGTTTATAATTACAACTTTGATCAAATTCTATTGTAATATGTAATTTATTCTATATTCTTGTTCTCAAACATGTTGTTTGCTCTTCCACTGTGACTCTCACAGCCATGAAAGACAGAGGGAAGTCCAGGACTAGGACACAAGACACCAGTCTGAACAGTTCTGAGAACAGCCTGACAGACATCCTCAGTGTCCGGTGTGCCAGTGATATTGTCCTACAGCCAATGCCGCCAGGTAGAAAGAATAGCCGGTCCCACTTCCACAACATGGATGTGATTAAAGAGAGGGCTGACATGGGAAGGCTTCCAATGGCCACTCCACCCACCAGGCTCCCAATGCTCCACCACTTCCGGCGCCGACAGAGATGGCCGCCTCGCTTCGCGTTCCTAGGAAACTATGCAGTGTTTTGTTTTTTTACGTGTTATTTCTTACATTAGTACCCCAGGTCATCTTAGGTTTCATTACATACAGTCGAGAAGAACTACTGAATATAAGATCAGCGTCAACTCACCATCAGTACGACCAAGAATATGTTTTTCGCAATGCGGATCCTGTGTTCTGCCTTTCACCCAGGACAACGGAGTGGATCCCATGCAGCGACCCAAAAAAACGACTCAGAAAAAGAGGGAAACGAGGCGGTCTTCTGGTCAGACTCCGGAGACGGGCACATCGTGCACCACTCCCTAGCATCCTTCTCGCCAATGTCCAGTCTCTTGACAACAAGGTTGATGAAATCCGAGCAAGGGTAGCATTCCAGAGGGACATCAGAGACTAATGTTCTTTGCTTCACGGAAACATGGCTCACTGGAGAGACGCTATCGGGGGAGGTGCAGCCAGCGGGTTTCTCCACGCATCGCGCCGACAGAAACAAACATCTTTCTGGTAAGAAGAGTGGCGGGGGCGTATGCCTTATGACTAACGAGACATGGTGTGATGAAAGAAACATACAAGAACTCAAATCCTTCTGTTCACCTGATTTAGAATTCCTCACAATCAAATGTAGACCGCATTATCTACCAAGAGAATTCTCTTCGATTATAATCACAGCCGTATATATCCCCCCCCAAGCAGACACATCGATGGCTCTGTACAAACTTTATTTGACTCTTTGCAAACTGGAATCCATTTATCCGGAGGCTGCATTCATTGTTGCTGGGGATTTTAACAAGGCTAATCTGAAAACAAGACTCCCAAAATTTTATCAGCATATCGATTGCGCAACCAGGGGTGGAAAAACCTTGGATCATTGTTACTCTAACTTCCGCGACGCATATAAGGCCCTGCCCCGCCCTCCTTTCGGAAAAGCTGACCACGACTCCATTTTGTTGATCCCTGCCTACAGACAGAAACTAAAACAAGAGGCTCCCACGCTGAGGTCTGTCCAACGCTGGTCCGACCAAGCACACTCCAAGACTGCTTCCATCACGTGGACTGGGACATGTTTCGTATTGCGTCAGATAACAATATTGACGAATACGCTGATTCGGTGTGCGAGTTCATTAGAACGTGCGTTGAAGATGTCGTTCCCATAGCAACGATTAAAACATTCCCTAACCAGAAACCGTGGATTGATGGCAGCATTCGCGTGAAACTGAAAGCGCGAACCACTGCTTTTAATCAGGGCAAGGTGACTGGTAACATGACCGAATACAAACAGTGCAGCTATTCCCTCCGCAAGGCTATCAAACAAGCTAAGCGTCAGTACAGAGACAAAGTAGAATCTCAATTCAACGGCTCAGACACAAGAGGCATGTGGCAGGGTCTACAGTCAATCACGGACTACAAGAAGAAATCCAGCCCAGTCACAGACCAGGATGTCCTGCTCCCAGGCAGACTAAATAACTTTTTTGCCCGCTTTGAGGACAATACAGTGCCACTGTCACGGCCTGCAACGAAAACATGCGGACTCTCCTTCACTGCAGCCGAGGTGAGTAAGACATTTAAACGTGTTAACCCTCGCAAGGCTGCAGGCCCAGACAGCATCCCCAGCCGCGCCCTCAGAGCATGCGCAGACCAGCTGGCCGGTGTGTTTACGGACATATTCAATCAATCCCTATACCAGTCTGCTGTTCCCACATGCTTCAAGAGGGCCACCATTGTTCCTGTTCCCAAGAAAGCTAAGGTAACTGAGCTAAACGACTACCGCCCCGTAGCACTCACTTCCGTCATCATGAAGTGCTTTGAGAGACTAGTCAAGGACCATATCACCTCCACCCTACCCGACACCCTAGACCCACTCCAATTTGCTTACCGCCCAAATAGGTCCACAGACGATGCAATCTCAACCACACTGCACACTGCCCTAACCCATCTGGACAAGAGGAATACCTATGTGAGAATGCTGTTCATCGACTACAGCTCGGCATTCAACACCATAGTACCCTCCAAGCTCGTCATCAAGCTCGAGACCCTGGGTCTCGACCCCACCCTGTGCAACTGGGTACTGGACTTCCTGACGGGCCGCCCCCAGGTGGTGAGGGTAGGCAACAACATCTCCACCCCGCTGATCCTCAACACTGGGGCCCCACAAGGGTGCGTTCTGAGCCCTCTCCTGTACTCCCTGTTCACCCACGACTGCGTGGCCACGCACGCCTCCAACTCAATCATCAAGTTTGCAGACGACACAACAGTGGTAGGCTTGATTACCAACAACGACGAGACGGCCTACAGGGAGGAGGTGAGGGCCCTCGGAGTGTGGTGTCAGGAAAATAACCTCACACTCAACGTCAACAAAACTAAGGAGATGATTGTGGACTTCAGGAAACAGCAGAGGGAACACCCCCCTATCCACATCGATGGAACAGTAGTGGAGAGGGTAGCAAGTGTTAAGTTCCTCGGCATACACATCACAGACAAACTGAATTGGTCCACTCACACAGACAGCATCGTGAAGAAGGCGCAGCAGCGCCTCTTCAACCTCAGGAGGCTGAAGAAATTCGGTTTGTCACCAAAAGCACTCACAAACTTCTACAGATGCACAATTGAGAGCATCCTGGCGGGCTGTATCACCGCCTGGTACGGCAACTGCTCCGCCCACAACCGTAAGGCTCTCCAGAGGGTAGTGAGGTCTGCACAACGCATCACCGGGGGCAAACTACCAGCCCTCCAGGACACCTACACCACCCGATGTTACAGGAAGGCCATAAAGATCATCAAGGACATCAACCACCCGAGCCACTGCCTGTTCACCCCGCTATCATCCAGAAGGCGAGGTCAGTACAGGTGCATCAAAGCTGGGACCGAGAGACTGAAAAACAGCTTCTATCTCAAGGCCATCAGACTGTTAAACAGCCACCACTAACATTGAGTGGCTGCTGCCAACACACTGACACTGACACAACTCCAGCCACTTTAATAATGGGAATTGATGGGAAATGATGTAAATATATCACTAGCCACTTTAAACAATGCTACCTTATATAGTGTTACTTACCCTACATTATTCATCTCATATGCATACGTATATACTGTACTCTATATCATCGACTGAATCCTTATGTAATACATGTATCACTAGCCACTTTAACTATGCCACTTTGTTTACATACTCACCTCATGTATATACTGTACTCGATACCATCTACTGTATCCTGCCTATGCTGCTCTGTACCATCACTCATTCATATATCCTTATGTACATATTCTTTATCCCCTTACACTGTGTATAAGACAGTAGTTTTGGAATTGTTAGTTAGATTACTTGTTGGTTATTACTGCATTGTCGGAACTAGAAGCACAAGCATTTCGCTACACTCGCATTAACATCTGCTAACCATGTGTATGTGACAAATAACATTTGATTTGATTTGATGCTCACTGTGACCTCTCTCACTGTCCAAAGGAACAAAAACACCCTCAAGGTGCCTCGCATGCCTCGTCTGCAGCTGGAGGGACAGATGGGTAGCAAGCGTCTGGGTCCTGTTAAAACCAAAACCAGAGTGAGCACATTTACCTCCAGCCACAAGAAGGAGCCAGATGTTAAATCGAGCAGACCACAGACATCAGGAAGCATCCCTAGGAGCCCCAAAATATGCTCCACTGCAACCAAGGCAGTAGCTTCTTTATCTGGGACTCCATGCAGCCAGTCTGAGGTCAGGATCCAGGCCAATCCTCTCCAGAGGTCTAACATCCAGGACCAAAGGCCCCGCTCTCCTCCTGCTCAGGCCAGACGGTCTCTGTCCGACGGCAGCCTCTTGCAGCCGCCATGTTCTCCTGTGGATGTCCTCCAGCCGGAGGTCCAGGCCAGCAGAAGCCTGGCTCGACCCAAGACCGGGATAGCTAGGATAACAAGACATACTGATGGCAGCACCCTGAGGTTCCCTAACAAGACCTTAGATCTTATAAACTCCATGGATGGGAGGGAGAGCACCAATTCCTTCCATGTGCTGCCAACCATTGCAGTGTCAGCCTCTCCTGCCCAGATGGCCATCCCAATGCCTACCCCAATGGTCAGCTATGTACCTGACCTTCTGGTGCCTACTCCATCTGCTTCTCCAGTTCCTTCCAGCCGAGTTTTTTTACCTTTATTTAAATTGTGAAGATAGTTAAGAACAAATTCTTATTTACAATGACAACCTACCCCGGCCAAACCCTAAACCGGACGACACTGGGACAATTGTGAGCCTCTTCCTGAAGATGGACTGCTTCAACCCCTTAGGAGTATCCAGAGTATCTAGTACGCTGATGTGATGATAGAATATGTCCCTCAGCATCAACTAGAGATTAATATTAATCCACTTGTTATTCTAGTTAGGCAAATGTTAATTTATCATCACCATGTTCCAAAGAATTCTGAATCTATAAAGTTTTATTGCAGTTGAAAATGATCTGTGGTGTGTGTTGTTCGTTTCTTGTGAGCTATGAAGTATACCCTTTTAGTAGAATGTTTATTTCTTCATTGGATTTGTTGATTTGTTGACCAAGGAGAAGAGGTAAGTGCTGACCGGACTAATATAAGTGAAGTTCCGATTCAAATTTGTATTAATCTGAAGGAGGCACATCTGACGCGAAAAGGCCGTGTCTCAACTTGCACATGTAAAGGAAGCAGACAGCTGCAGATGAAATATAACTGCTGGGTTCAGCGGTAACCAGGTCTCTCTTGCCAAAATAACCCACTTTTGCAAGAAAGACCTGGATAGTGCCACATAACGCAACGCTTATATAAATTATTCCTTTTATACGAATAAAAACCAACCCTTTATCTGGAATAGATGTAGTGTTGCCTTACATTTGTGAAATATGAATGACATTTGCTTAGCCTTCCAACTGTGCTTCGTTTAAAATACTGTTGTTTGGACTGCGAGGCAGTGACTGTATCGTTTTTCTTTTGATCTGAAGCCTGACACTGTACGACACGTCGTGTCTCATCCTTCGTCATTTGAATAAAACTTCCTCAGCATGATTTTATTCTAACATTTTCCATGTTGTTTTGTTGCAACCCTCAAAAACAAATGTTGATCCCCATGTAACGACACGTGATATTCCACAGGGGGGCACTAAAGGTCTGTAACGAAAGGAGGTTGAACACTTTGTACCTTGAACACCATCTAAACTAACACACAGCCTCAACTATTTAAATGACAGAAATGTAGGGTATGTAACATTATATAAAGTGGCATTGTTTAAGTGACTAGTGATACATTTATTTTTATTTATTTATTTATTTATTTACATTTATTACATCAAAATATTCATTATTAAAGTGGCTAGAGATTGAGTCTGTATGTTGGCAGCAGCCACTCAATGCATTGCCATCAGCCATCGAGAGAATGCCTCCTATGAAATCTATAAAAGCTATCCAACTGCCTAAATTGTACCTAATGGAAGCGTAAAATAATTAACCATTTTAAATTCAATATTATTTCTATTTTATGACTGAAAATATCCATGTAGAATGCCAGAATGATGCAACACGGAAGGCAACTCAACGGCTGTAGTGTAGTTCTTCATTAAGTATTTAAACTGGAACAACCATTTTAGTAATGGATTCAATATATCCAACTAACAGATTAACAGCTTAGAATTGTATTTATTTTTCTGTAACATTCAAAGTCAGCAGGCTTTGTATTCTTGAGACCTTAGTCATTCCAAAAGTGAACCATCCACCAGGAAAAACTTCCCCTGAACAGTGAGATAGAGGACATTCGTCATCTGCCTATGAGCTTAAGTCAAGTAAGTCCCATTAAATCCTCAGAAGTACACCAAGAGAGCCAGAAGCATCTCATACACTTATTTTCTCTGATCTGCAACTATTCTGTTGTGTACATAGAACTGTACTGCTCTCCAGTCCCTGTTTACTAGCGCTTGGGGAGAAGCAGCAATGAATGCGTTTTCCAGGCATTTTTCCCCATTCGGATAAAGTTCATCAAGGAATCTTCAACTGCATCCACCTCTATTGTCGACCAATACCTTTTTGTTCCTTTGTCACCTTTGTAAAGAGATGGCATTATGAATGACTACATTAAGTAAAGGTTGACTACAATACAGTACTTGAACATCTCTCTGTATTAACTCTACAAGGTTACAGCTGTATCTGCAGAGACTGTGTTTCAATTAAACTAATAATCCCAACTAAATAACTACATAGATAAGGATGTGAGAGGAGAATGTGCAATGCTGACATCAAGGCAGACTCAATCTGTATGGAATCTAAGCCCAACAATCTGTTTGCAATGTAAACCTTCTAATAAAAGCAATACCTATTAAATCAAGTTCCCTCCCTCAAGAAAAACAATGTAAAGTGTGGTAATCCTTCTGTGTTATCATCTATCCTGACACACTAGTTCCAGATCTAACGTCTTGACTTGTGTCCAATCCAAACTGAACCGTTCTGTGCTGGCATGGTTGGAAATACACTAACTGATAAAGACAGGATTGATCTGGACCAGCACAGTATGGCCCATAAGTTGACACTACAGAGTGAAAATGCACTGACTGAAGGCAGTAGGAAACATGCTTACCGTGTGAACCTCTCTTTTGTCCCAGTCTTCCCTTGGTCAGTGGTTGTTTGGCCCGAATCGCTGACATCTCTCCTGGAAAACATGTTGAAAAGGACATTGTAATTAAGAATAGGTCCATGTGTATGTAAGGTATAGGCATACCGGTCAAATTTTCTTCATAGGATTCTTCAGATGACTCCTCTTTCTCAGAGTCATTCTCTGATGCGCAATCAGTGGCCGCAGCATCCATTTCTTCAGACATAATAGTTTGTAAAAGACAAAAACAAAATCAAATTGCAGCAAGTTAAATCAATGCACAACAAATTAGAGTCAGCATTTTTTGCCAGAGTGAAAATGCACTGACTGAAGACAGTAGTAAACATGTTTACCGTGTGAACCTCTCTTTTGTCCCAGCTTTCCCTTGGTCATTGGCCCGAATCGCTGACATCTCTCCTGGAAAACATCAGTGGGAATCATGTCAGTTTCACCCAATCCAACCTATGAACCAATCCATAAGCGATAACTGTTGGAGCAACTAAAAATGCAGGTTTATAACAGCTGTGCCATTCAAGCCTATTGAATATGGTATGAGAGGGACGGCTACAGCCACACAAACCCTACAGATACAGCCATGTAGTGAGAGGGGAACGCGCAATACCATGCTGAAATGAAGGCAGACTCCATCAGGGTGGATCCTAACCTTTTTCACACCACTGTACAATCCAAACGGAACCGTTCTGTGCTGGCATGGTTGGAAATACACTAACTGACAGAGATGGTCGCCTCGATTCGCGTTCTTAGGAAACTATGCAGTATTTTGTTTTTTTTATGTATTACTTCTAACACTGTTCCCCAGGAAATCTTAAGTCTTATTACATACAGCCGGGAAGAACTATTGGATATAAGAGCAACGTCAACATACCAACATTACGACCAGGAATATGGCTTTCCCAAAGTGGATCCTCTGTTTGGACCACCACCCAGGACAATGGATCGGATTCCTGAAGGCGACCAAAAACAATGGCGCCCCAGAAGGGGAAGGCGGAGCGGTCTTTTGGTCAGGCTCCGTAGACGGGCACATCGCTCACCGCTCTCGAGTATACTACTCGACAATGTCCAGTCTCTTGACCACAAGGTAGACGAAATTCAAGCAAGGGTTGTCTTCCAGAGAGACATCAGAGATTGTAACATTCTCATTGTAACATTCTCTGTTTCACGGAAACATGGCTCACTTGGGATACGTTATCAGACTCGGTACTGCCACCCGGTTTCTTTACGCATCACGCTGACAGAAACAAACATCTCTTTGGAAAGAAGAAGGGCGGGGGTGTATGTCTTATGATTAACGAGTCGCAAATCTGACCACGACTCGATTTTGTTGCTCCCAGCCTTTAGACAGAAACTAAAACAAAACGCCCGTGCTCAGGTCTGTTCAATGCTGGTCCGACCAATCTGATTCCACACTTCAAGATTGCTTCGATCACGTGGACTGGGATATGTTCCGGATAGCCTTAGACAACAACATTGATGTATAAGCTGATTCGGTGAGCGAGTTTATTAGCAAGTGCATCAGTGATGTTGTACCCACGGTGACTATTAAAACCTTCCCCAACCAGAAACCGTGGATTGATGGCAGCATTCGCACAAAACTGAAAACGCGAACCACTGCTTTTAATCATGGCAAGGCAACCGGAAACATGACCGAATACAAACAGTGTAGCTACTCCCTCCGCAAGGCAATCAAACAAGCTAAGCATCAGTATAGAGACAAAGTAGAGTCGCAATTCAACGGCTCAGAGACGAGACCTACAGTGGGGAGAACAAGTATTTGATACACTGCCGATTTTGCAGGTTTTCCTACTTACAAAGCATGTAGAGGTCCATAATTGTTTTTATCATAGGTACACTTCAACTGTGAGAGACGGAATCTAAAACAAAAATCCAGAAATTCACATTGTATGATTTTTAAGTAATTAATTTGCATTTTATTGCATGACATAAGTATTTGATCACCTACCAACCAGTAAGAATTCCGGCTCTCACAGACCTGTTCGTTTTTTTTAAGAAGCCCTCCTGTTCTCCACTCATTTCCTGTATTAACTGCACCCGTTTGAACTCGTTACCTGTATAAAAGACACCTATCCACACACTCAATCAAACAGACTCCAACCTCTCCACAATGGCCAAGACTAGAGAGCTGTGTAAGGACATCAGGGATAAAATTGTAGACCTGCACAAGGCTGGGATAGGCTACAGGACAATAGGCAACCAGCTTGGTGAGAAGGCAACAACTGTTGGCGCAATTAATAGAAAATGGAAGAAGTTCAAGATGACGGTCAATCACCCTCGATCTGGGTTTCCATGCAAGATCTCACCTCGTGGGGCATCAATGATCATGAGGAAGGTGAGGGATCAGCCCATAACTACACGGCAGGACCTGGTCAATGACCTGAAGAGAGCTGGGACCACAGTCTCAAAGAAAACCATTAGTAACACACTACGCCGTCATGGATTAAAATCCTGCAGCGCACGCAACTCAAGCCAGCGCATGTCCAGGCCCGTCTGAAGTTTGCCAATGACCATCTGGATGATCCAGAGGAGGAATGGGAGAAGGTAATGTGGTCTGATGAGACAAAAATAGAGATTTTTGGTCTAAACTCCACTCGCATTGTTTGGAGGAAGAAGAAGGATGAGTACAACCCCAAGAACACCATCCCAACCGTGAAGCATGGAGGTGGAAACATCATTCTTTGGGGATGCTTTTCTGCAAAGGGGACAGGACGACTGCACCGTATTGAGGGGAGGATGGATGGGGCCATGTATCACGAGATCTTGGCCAACAACCTCCTTCCCTCAGTAAGAGCATTGAAGATGGGTCGTGGCTGGGTCTTCCAGCATGACAACGACCCGAAACACACAGCCAGGGCAACTAAGGAGTGGCTCCGTAAGAAGCATCTCAAGGTCCTGGAGTGGCCTAGCCAGTCTCCAGACCCGAACTCAATAGAACATCTTTGGAGGGAGCTGAAAGTCCGTATTGCGCAGCGACAGCCCCGAAACCTGAAGGACCTGGAGAAGTTCTGTATGGAGGAGTGGGCCAAAATCCCTGCTGCAGTGTGTGCAAACCTGGTCAAGAACTACAGGAAACGTATGATCTCTGTAATTGCAAACAAAGGTTTCTGTACCAAATATTAAGTTCTGCTTTTCTGATGTATCAAATACTTATGTCATGCAATAAAATGCAAATGAATGACTTAAAAATCATACAATGTGATTTTCTGTATTTTTGTTTTAGATTCCGTCTCTCACAGTTGAAGTGTACCTATGATAAAAATGTACAGACCTCTACATGCTTTGTAAGTAGGAAAACCTGCAAAATCGGCAGTGTATCAAATACTTGTTCTCCCCACTGTATGTGGCAGGGTCTACAGTCAATCATGGATTATAAAAAGAAAACCAGCACCGTCGTGGACACTGACGTCTTGCTCCCAGACAAACTAAACAACTTCTTTGCTCGCTTTGAGGACAATACACTGACCAAACCAAAACCTGCGGGCTCTTTTTCACCGCAGCCAACGTGAGTAAAACATTTAAACTAGTTAACCCTCGCAAGGCTGTCGGTCCAGACGGCATCCCTAGCCGTGTCCTCAGAGCATGCGCAAACCAGCTGGCTGGTGTGTTTACGGACATATTCAATCAATCCCTATCCAAGTCTGCTGTACCCACATGCTCCAAGAGTGCCACCATTGTTCCTGTTCCCAAGAAAGCTAATGTAACTGAGCTAAACGACTGAAAAAAAAAGCTTCTATCTCAAGGCCATCAGACTGTTAAACAGCCATCACTAACATTGAGTGGCTGCTGCTTACATACTGACTCAAATCTCTAGCCACTTTAATAATAAAAAATTGGATGTAATAAATGTATCACTAGTCACTTTTAACAATGCCACTTTCTAAACTGTTTACATACCCTACATTCCTCATCTCATGTGTATGTACTGTACTCTATAACATCTACTGTATCTCCCTCATCCATATACTTACATGTACATATTCATTCCTTTACACTTGTGTGTATTTTTTTATTTTACCTTTATTTAACCAGGTAGGCTAGCTGAGAACAAGTTCTCAATTACAACTGTGACATGGCCAAGATAAAGCAATGCAGTGCAACACAAACAACAACAGAGTTACACATGGAATAAACAAACATGCAGTCAATAATACAATAGAAAACGTCTATATAATGTGTGCAAATGAGGTAAGATAACGGAGGTACGGCAATAAATAGGCCATAGTCGCGAAATAATTACAATATAGCAATTAAACAGTGGAGTGATAGATGTGCAGAAGATGAGTGTACAAGTAGAGATACTGGAGTGCAAAGGAGCAAAATAAATTAAATAGATAACAGTATGGGGATGAGGTAGTTGGATGGGCTGATTACAGGAGGGCTATGTACAGGTGCAGTGATCTATGAGCTGCTCGGACAGCTGGTGCTTAAAGCTAGTGAGGGAGATATGCATTTCGCTACACTCGTATAAACATCTGCTAACCATGTGCATGTGACCAATAACATTTTATTTGACTACAGAGTGAAACTGCACTGACATATCAGATAAGAATAGGTCCATGTGTATGTAAGGTATAGATAGGCATACCGGTCAGATTTTTTTCAGAGAAATTGCCTTCCTCTGATGAACCTGATGGCCCTGGGACATAACATCTTCAAGGTTGTCAATACTAGTTATTGAGTCATCAGTCTTGTATCCAACTGTATTGCAGAAAAAAGCATCTTAGATAACTAGAGAGATAACACAGAGTATTTTGACATTTTGATTAGTTATGGCTCTGTGCTCCTCTACTTTACATTTTGTTATAATACAAAGAATTTGGGATGAAAGTGCAGACTTGCCTGTCTTTGATTTACAAAGCAGATTCACAAGAACTTACAGTATGTGCTGGTGTTGAATGACACTAACTTATGTATACGGTACTGGCAGCCTCGGTGTCTGACATCTAAGGATACAATAATATTAAATTAGTCATTTGCCACTTAGGCAATGGAATATGATTCAACAATCCCCAGTATCCTCATTCTAAACAACTGACAAACCTGAGCTTCAGGATTTATTATTTCCTTTTCAAATCTGGCCTACAAATTGAATTATGTTTCTTATAGAGTTTCCATGCGTCTTCTTAGACTCTGCAGTGCCTGCGTAAAGGAAGACAAGTTGGGCTGGGGGACACCAATAACTGTTATCATTGACTGATAGAGGTCTTACAAACATATATTACAATTTCCTTTTTTAAGACCACTTTCAAGGTAAAAAAAAGCAAGTATAAGCATAACATAAGCACATTATACAAGTTCCTGGATGCAACTAAAGCGCATCTGCTTTTATGGATTAACTAAACAAGAAACAGTATGAGTGATATGGCTAAAGGAAGGCATGTGAATTGGCAGTCCTACCAAATGTTACACTTTCCACAATCATAATTCCTGTTGTTGTGTTTCACTCTTTTAAGTGCAAAGCCAAAATAACTAGCAACTTATTTATCTTTGGGTAAGAAAGGGTGCTAAAAAAACTGCCAAAACTTAAATAAAATAATTACATGAGGGGATTTATTTAAATATTTCGGCACACATGCATGCTTATGACTTATGACAAAACAGATGAAAAGGAACTGGCTTTTCTAGCTAGCTTGTAAACCAATTCAAGTTACAATGGCAATATTATTGTGCAATGCATGTAACATTGGGTTAACCACAATCATGTATTCTGAATCAAAGACATTTTGACCAATTATGCTAAACTAGCACGCTAACCGTTAGCTAGCACGCTAACCGCTAGTTAGCACGCTAATCATTAGCAAGCAGTAAATAAGTATAAGGTAAAAACATGCAAAGTAATAATTGCACATTAATGAATTGTTTGGATGAGCCTACCAATTTCAATCTCTTGATGTAGTATATCTGATACAATGCGGCTTTCTGACATTGTCAATGCATGTTGGATTCCACCGAAAGACATAGACATGAGACATGAGCTAACATTAATTACAAATAAAGACAATGGGTACATGCATTGCTTGCCAATACACCACATACCATTTTAGTTAACATATTGGTTAACAGTTTAGTTTATAACTTACCTTCTTGCATGAATGCGAACGTCTGCAACCATCCTCCTCTTCCTTAAAAAACGTGCTGCACAGCTACTTTTGTTGTGATCATGCTCAGGCAAAGACAGGTTTGCCAGGTCAATTTCACATTTCTAGTAAATCCAGTGAAAACTCCCTCCAAAACCTGAAAACTATCACAATCTCAGCAGATTACAGGGAAATGAATGGATTTTTTTTTAAAGATCATGCAATATAGAAGTAGTATAAAAACTTGAAGTGTTAGTTGTAGCAGTAGTAGTAGCCATGTCATGGCAGCAGTGTTGTAGTCGAGTCACTAAAGCATAAGTCTGAGTCAATTCACAACACCCTGTGGCTAACTCTGAATTGAGTCAAAGTCGTCAATGTTTGAGTCGAGTCACAAGTCCCTGTGTTTGAATCCCGGTCCAAGATTTCAAGTCTAAGACAATGGGTCCATATTAACTTAATATTAAGTTGTTAACCCAGTCAGAATGTGGCAGGGGGAATTTCAATCAATCATTTTTAAATCCCCTTTCTTTCTGCGTCAACAAATGTTTATATGCTACAGGTCAAACAGATTGTCAGCTAGCTAGCTAATTAGGTAACATGATTGAACATGGTGTGGCTGCACAGCTTCTCTATCTTTGATGTAGTCTAAACAGAAACTGAAAGACAGAGACAAACAGATACACTTTTATAAACTATACTGATGTCAGATATTAGTGGCTAATGTGGAGGTCAACTGCTCCAAGATCTGTGTGTGTGCGTACGTGGTTTGGTTTGAAGCTTCTCTAACCAGCTCTGTGTTGTTGTCCTCTGGAAACACCTCTGGTTTTCAGCGCTGTGATAGAAGATAAGCGCAGAAGCTGTGGCAGACAGATTCTGCTAGTGAGCGTATACTGAGAGCACACAGCTGATTAACCCCTTCACTGCCGGCCAGAGAAATTGAAATGTATGCAAATGTTTCCCAGTTTATGCAAATACTTGCACCATGACGTGAAACCGTGAAAGAAAGAAGGCCATGTTTCAGTTATGGTGAAGCACGATCACATGTAGCCTAACTAACCTAACCTTCTTTCTTGAACCAGTTCTAGAACAATTGATGCAGCCATACTGCTCTGCTAAGTCATAGCTTCTCATCATGTTTCTAGAGAGAAACTGGGTACGATGCATGACTGATCTTACACTGCAATATGAGTCTTTGCACTGCCCCCCATATACATCTCTACAAAAATGTGGTGACACCTCTTAAACTTGATGGATATCTTTATAATGCTAGTAAGCTTTGGGCTTTGGTGGAGAGAATGCGTTTCGGAATGAACCTTAGACAACAATACATAAGTTGCCAAAAAGAATTTATTATGATGGACTGTGAAAAACCCAATGTACTGTGTGAGAGCAGATATGACATTTTCTGTCATTTAAATAGTTGAGGCTGTGTGTAAGTTTAGATGGTGTTCAAGGTACAAATTGTTCAACCTCCTTTCGTTACAGACCTTTAGTGCCCCCCTGTGGAATATCACGTGTCGTTACATGGGGATCAACATTTGTTTGTGAGGGTTGCAAAAACAACATGGGTAATGTTAGAATAAAATCATGCTGAGGAAGCTTTATTCAAATGATGTAGGATGAGACACGACGTGTCGTACAGTGTCAGGCTTCAGATCAAAAGAAAAACGATACAGTCTCTGCCTCGCAGTCCAACCAACGGTATATTAAACTAAGCACAGTTTGAAGGCTAAGCAAATGTCATTCACATTTCACAAATGTAAGGCAACACTACATCTATTCCAGATAAAGGGGTCATTTTTATTTGTATAAATGGAAGATTTATATAAGCATTGTGTAATGTGGCACTATCCAGGTCTTTCTTGCATAAGTGGGTTATTTTGGCAAGAGAAACCTGGTTACTGTGTAACCCAGCAGTTATATTAAATCTGCAGCTGTCTGCTTCCCTTACATGTGCAAGTTGAGACAGGGCCTCTTAACTCAAGCGAAGAAACCTTTGGCCAAATATTACGACAAACAAGCCTATTGGTCAGAAAATGTTGTTCAGCATTCTCGCATTTCATAAACACTGTGTTTGGATAGATCCTCATTTCCAATGCTGTAGTACAAATAGTTCCACCTTAGAATTTGTCAGTGTTGCTATACATTGAAAACGTGAAGAATTATGACACTAAGGTGTGAGTCAGATGTGCCACCTTCGGAATAATACAAATTTGAATCAGAACTTCACTTCTATTAGTCCGGTCAGCACTTACCTCTTCTCTATGGTCAACAAATCAACCAATCCAATGAAGAAATAAACATTCTACTAAAAGGGTATACTTCATAGCTCACAAGAAACCAACAACACACACCACAGATCATTTTCAACTGCAATAAAACTTTATAGAAACAGAATTCTTTGGAACATGGTGATGATAAATTAACATTTGCCTAACTAGAATAACAAGTGGATTAATATTAATCTCTAGTTGATACTGAGGGACATATTCTATCATCACACCAGCGTACTAGATACTCTGGATACTCCTAAGGGGTTGAAGCAGTCCATCTTCAGGAAGAGGGTCACAATTGGCCCAGTGTCTTCCGGGTCAGGGTTTGGCCGGGGTAGGTCGTCATTGTAAATAAGAATTTGTTCTTAACTAACTTCACAATTTAAATAAAGGTAAAAAATAAATTAAATTAAGATGTGTGTGTGCGACCCCTTACAACTGGCTTTGCTCCATCTCTTTAGAAAGAGACTCCTCATCCACCTCCAAGATCGAGGGCAGTGATGGAGAGACACACACTGGGAAGAAAGGCCCAGACTTAAAGTTAACGTCCCAGTGAATGGGCTTCACTCTCTTCCTGCGCCCTCGTTGGCTATTCTCCCGCTCGGCCTTGGCACGGGAGGCGGGCATGTGCCCCCGCTTGATAGGAGGCTGTTCTGCCAGTGGGACCAAGGGGGTCAAGAGGGTATCAAAGGGGCACTTTTCGCCCGCCTGCACGGCTCTCCTACTGGTCAGTAAAGGGGAGTGGTCGGTGCGACCTGTGTGGCTGGGCGTAGGTCTGGTCAGGGGGTGACAGCCATCATCTCCACAGACTAAAGGTGGACCACAGAGGAACAACCTCTCAGTGCTACTGAAGGACAGGGGCTCAGAGGGTAATATGATATGTTTGTCACCCAGTTGTTCTGGTAGCTGCTGGTCCAGCATAGCAGACCGGATCTGTAAGAGCTGGATCCTCTTCGACACACGCCGTGACCTGGTGTTGGCAGGCCGGGCTGGCACTGGGGAGGCAGGTGGGGCAGGCACTTGGCTGGAAGGAACCGGAGAAGCAGATGGAGTAGGCACCAGAAGGTCAGGCACATTGCTGACCATTGGGGTAGGCAATGGAATGGCCATCTGGGCAGGTGAGGCTGACACTGCAATGGTTGGTAGCACAGGGAAAGAATTGGTGCTCTCCCTCCTACCCATGGAGTTTATAATCTCTAAGGTCTGGTTAGGGAACCTCAGAGTGCTGCCATCAGTATGTCTTGTTATCCTAGCTATCCCGGTCTTGGGTCGAGCCAGGCTTCTGCTGGCCTGGACCTCCGGCTGGAGGACATCCACAGGAGAACATGGCGGCTGCAAGAGGCTGCCGTCGGACAGAGACCGCCTGGCCTGAGCAGGAGGAGAGCGGGGCCTTTGGTCGTGGATGTTAGACCTCTTGAGAGGATTGGCCTGGATCCTGACCTCAGACTGGCTGCATGGAGTCCCAGATAAAGGAGCCACTGCCTTGGCTGCAGTGGAGCATAAATTGGGCCTCCTAGGGATGCTTCCTGGTGTCTGTGGTCTGCTGGATTTAACCTCTGGCTCCTTCTTGTGGCTGGAGGTAAATGTGCTCCCTCCGGTTTTGGTTTTAACCGGACCCAGACGCTTGCTACCCATCTGTCCCTCCAGCTGCAGACGAGGCATGCGAGGCACCTTGAGGGTATTTTTGTTCCTTTGGGCATTGAGAGAGGTCACAGTGAGCATTGGAAGCCTGATGGGTGGAGTGGCCATTGGAAGCCTTCCCATGTCAGCCCTCTCCTCAGTCACATCCATGTTGTGGAAGTGGGATCGGCTATTCTTTCTCCCTGGTGGCATTGACTGTAGGATAATATCATTGACACACCGGACACTGAGGATGTCTGTCAGGCTGTTCTCAGAACTGTTCTGACTGGTCTCTTGTGTCCTAGTCCTGGACTTCCCTCTGTCTTTCATGGCTGTGAGAGTCACAGTGGAAGAGCAAACAACATGTTTGAGAATAAGAATATAGAATAAATTACATATATTACAATAGAATTTGATCAAAATTGTTTTTATAAACTAGTGTTTTTCCACTTTCAAAGGACATTCCAATTCCTGCCAAAATGTTCACAAATTCATAAAAATGAAAGATTCACAGACTAAGGCCTACCTTCAATTTGGACTTCCAGATAATTTGCACACGTATGATTTGACTATACAGTTTCAACAATATATTATTGAAAACAGAAACACAAGACCACAATACCTAGTTTAAATGTTTTTGTTGTTGTCACAAATCACAAAACATATCAGTTTTTCTTACAGTTATTGATCAAATAAAGTTCTCATAAGATAAAAGTAGTGTATTTGAGATGATTTCATTAAATTATAGGTCCTACCTTAGTTCAGGATGAGCGTCAATGACCTGTCTATGGAATGTCTTTTTTTAACAAAAGAATGCTTCATTATGACATCATGTACATTATGACATAGTAGCCGTCCACATCATAAAAGTTTGTCAAAACCACTTGAATGGGCATGAAATGTAAAATTAAATAAAATAGACCTAATTCAACATTTGAAAAAGATAGTACTTTGACAGTAAATATTCAGTTTATTGGCTTTTATTTTCATTACAGTAGTGGTTTTGAATGTATTATAATGAGAGTAGACCTAGTGAGTTTCCTAGAACTCGATCGCTCATTGAACATCTGTGTGGAACGTTCGCACCTGACGCCACACAGATGTTTTTGAAAAACATTCACGATTTTAGTTTCATATTCAATTTATGAGCATATATGCACGGCAAATAAATTCCCAGTACTCAAATAAATCTGACAATCCCAATTATTTATTTATTATAGCATCCTCTTAGAATGAGAATCACTGTGGTGTCAATGTTTTTGATTATGTCCAAGTAGGAACATAGCTACAGGTATTTTGACTTCTATACTATAATAGTAGTAGTTGTGTGTGTTTTCTTGTTGTGCATTCGTTTTGAGTCAACGCTAATCCCACAATATTTTGGTCCCATTCGGTATTAGCACCGTCAGCCAATGGGGGAAGTGACATGCCTGAAGCCTAAATTGATGCTGTCGACCAAACACATTTCAATTTCACTTTTGAAATACAATAAATAGCCTGTTAATTTGTCGACAAAACAAGTTCATAAATTATATGTTAGCTTCAGGTCTCCAACTCAACCAAAAATGAAAGTAAAAGAATGGAATTAAGCCGGTGTCTTAGATTGAACTATCCAAGCAGTAAATATATCCTTTAAATGTTGATATTTGGTTGCTTTGTCAACTAAACACAATTCAATTTTACTTTTGTAATACAGTAAATAGCCTAAAGTTAAGGCTCTCTTACAAACTAATGTAACAGTATTTATTCAACCTTAAAATAAGTAACAGATCCATGGCCACCGAGGTTACTATAACTATACATGTATTCATATGTAAAGTTAATCATATAAAATGTGCATGTTCAAGATAGCATGCATACTGTAGGTTGTGAAGATCTGTGGAGATATTCACAATTGCTGTAGTCAATGTAGAATCTCGAATGGCACTGATCACTTGCACCATGTCATCTCAACTTCAAACCAGGTCATTTAGTTCTGCTGTTTGATGAAGCAGTGTGGTTTAGTCGCCAGGGTTGTGGGTGTGATTCCCACGGGTGACCAGTCTGACCGTATGCTAAATGACTAAAATGTAAATAACCAGTGGTGGAAAAAGTACTCAATTGTCATACTTTTTTTTTTACAATATATTTATTGCCATTTCTTTTTTTGTTACAATTTAACAATCATCAGAATATGATACAGATAATGCCCAGTTATTCCTTCCACCGAAACAAAACACCATGCTACATGGGAGCACATCGTGCAAAACCCTTCCCTCCCCAACACAGGAACACCCCCCTCCCTCCCCTCTACCAGTATTAACTTCACTGATTAACAACAAAAAAAGAAACAGAATGACCTTCACATTCCATGCTAGAAAATAAATGATTCAACACAAAAACAAATAATAATAATAGATTCATGAAGAAAGTAGTAATGAGGCAGCTAAGGTGACGTCTCTAGAAACTACTGAAAGTCCCCCCAGACATCAGTAAATTCAAAGGGTTTATTACATCAATTGTATGTTATTCTTTCAGATGGAATATAGGAAGATAGTTCTTTTAGCCACATCTGCTTGCTTGGCGGAGTGTCACTCTTCCATATAATAGCTGTGCCAATTTAATGAATCTGGTTTTGCTACAAATATAATACATTTGTACAGTAATCTAATCAGACCTACATACTTAGGTCCAATATTCTTCCTCTGTAAAACTTCAAACAGATAGTTCCATTCTATGTGGTCAAAAGCTTTTTCCGGTCATTCTCGACATAATGCATAATATTAAATAATGTTCTGATATTATCAGGAGATGAGCGGTTTCTTACAAAGCCTGTTTGGTCCATATCAACCAAGTCAGGTAGAACCTTATCCAGTCTAAGAGCAATGAGTTTCGCAAGAATCTTATATGAAGTGTTCAATAGAGATAGATATTGGTCTATACGACCCACAAAGCATAGGATCTTTCCCAGGTTTTAACAAAACTGTGATCAGTGTCTGGGAGCTTTTCTGTCTCTATGGCATAATTCAACTTACTGCAAAGAGGCTCAATTAGTTTGGGTAAAAACGATTGATAGAATTAAATAGGGAATCCGTCTAACCCTGGTGATTTTCCCCCAGCAGTGTTGAAAATGGATTCCCTAATTTCCTCTGATGTAATCTCTTTCTCCAAGTGCTCTCTATCCTCATCATTAAAGTTTGTAAATTGAGTTTGTTCAAAAACTCATGCATTGTGGCAGGGGCATCCCCTTCAGACTTGTACAATGTTTCATAAAACTCCCTGAAGACTGGATAAATTTCCTCAGGACTGTGAACAACTGTGTTACTGGGTAGCTTAATAGAGCTAATAACTCTACTAGCATCCTCTCGTCTTATCTGGCAAGGAAGCAACTTTCCTGCTTTATCTCCATGTTCGTAGTGGTTTTGTTTTGTTCTCCTGAGAGCATTTTCCACTTCATGGGTCGTCAGGGTGTTATATTCCAATCGCCTTGAGTCTAATTTTTGTAGAGTTGAGTCGTCAAATGTTACACTATGTTCATTTTCCAGATCTGTAATTTCATTCTCCAACGAATCTACTTGAGCCTTATACATCTTACGAGCATCTGAACTAAAGGATATGATTTGCCCCCTCAGATATGCAAGGAGAGCTTCTCATAATATTAGGGAGGAGGCAGAGTTGTTAAAAAATATGTCTATATGAGTGTTCAGAAATGTTACAAATGTGGAACTATTTAGTAAATATGTACCAAACCTCCATCTTCTTGAGAGTGGCTGTGCTCTACTGACTGGTATTTTTTTATTTATTTTTTTATTTCACCTTTATTTAACCAGGTAGGCTAGTTGAGAACAAGTTCTCATTTGCAACTGCGACCTGGCCAAGATAAAGCATAGCAGTGTGAACAGACAACACAGAGTTACACATGGAGTAAACAATTAACAAGTCAATAATACAGTAGAAAAAAGGAGAGTCTATATACATTGTGTGCAAAAGGCATGAGGAGGTAGGCGAATAATTACAATTTTGCAGATTAACACTGGAGTGATAAATTATCAGATGGTCATGTACAGGTAGAGATATTGGTGTGCAAAAGAGCATCAAATAAAATACATAAAAACAGTATGGGGGTGAGGTAGGTAAAAATGGTTGGGCTGACCAGTGAACTGAGATAAGGCGGAGCTTTACCTAGCATGGACTTGTAGATGACCTGGAGCCAGTGGGTCTGGCGACGAATATGTAGCGACGGCCAGCCGACTAGAGCATACAGGTCGCAGTGGTGGGTGGTATAAGGTGCTTTAGTGACAAAACGGATGGCACTGTGATAAACTGCATCTAGTTTGCTGAGTAGAGTGTTGGAAGCAATTTTGTAGATGACATCGCCGAAGTCGAGGATCGGTAGGATAGTCAGTTTTACTAGGGTAAGTTTGGCGGCGTGAGTGAAGGAGGCTTTGTTGCGGAATAGAAAGCCGACTCTAGATTTGATTTTCGATTGGAGATGTTTGATATGAGTCTGGAAGGAGAGTTTACAGTCTAGCCAGACACCTAGGTACTTATAGATGTCCACATATTCAAGGTCGGAACCATCCAGGGTGGTGATGCTAGTCAGGCGTGCGGGTGCAGGCAGCGAACGGTTGAAAAGCATGCATTTGGTTTTACTAGCGTTTAAGAGCAGTTGGAGGCCACGGAAGGAGTGTTGTATGGCATTGAAGCTTGTTTGGAGGTTAGATAGCACAGTGTCCAAGGACGGGCCGGAAGTATATAGAATGGTGGCGTCTGCGTAGAGGTGGATCAGGGAATCGCCCGCAGCAAGAGCAACATCATTGATATATACAGAGAAAAGTGTCGGCCCGAGAATTGAACCCTGTGGCACCCCCATAGAGACTGCCAGAGGACCGGACAGCATGCCCTCCGATTTGACACACTGAACTCTGTCTGCAAAGTAGTTGGTGAACCAGGCAAGGCAGTCATCAGAAAAACCGAGGCTACTGAGTCTGCCGATAAGAATATGGTGATTGACAGAGTCGAAAGCCTTGGCAAGGTCGATGAAGACGGCTGCACAGTACTGTCTTTTATCGATGGCGGTTATGATATCGTTTAGTACCTTGAGCGTGGCTGAGGTGCACCCGTGACCGGCTCGGAAACCAGATTGCACAGCGGAGAAGAGGGTCCAGATTGTCAAGCCCAGCTGATTTGTACGGGTCCAGGTTTTGCAGCTCTTTCAGAACATCTGCTATCTGGATTTGGGTAAAGGAGAACCTGGAGAGGCTTGGGCGAGTAGCTGCGGGGGGAGGTCGGAACCATCCAAGGTACTGAAGCCAGCAGGGCAGAATGATCTGATATACATCTTGGTAAGTACTTACACCCAGTAGTTAAACTTCCCCTGGCTGCAGGAATAAGAAATACGTCTCTTCTAGAGTAATTGTTATGGACAGGGGAGTAAAATGAGTATTCTTTAACCTTTTGGTTGTGAAATCTCCATAAGTCTACGAGTCCAAAGTGTTTCATTTCTGCTTTTAACATTTTAGCTTCCTGTGTGAGGTTGATACTATTAGAGGAAGATCTATCACTGGAAGGGTCCAGTACCAAGTTAAAATCCCCTGCCATTATTATCTCTGATGATGGGCCATATTAACTTTAAAAAGATGTCTTGGTAAAATGTAGGATCATCATGGTTAGGACCATACACAATAACAATGGTAATGGGCTCAATATTAATGAAACCTTGAATGATCACAAACCTTCCCCCTTTGTCTTTATTCTGAGATTGTATCTGAAAGGGGCAATGCTTATTAATGAGTATGGCCACCCCTCTTACCCGAGAGGTGAAAGATGAATAGTACACTTGGCCCACCCATTCTCTTCAGTTTGTCATGCTCAGTGTCAGTCAGGTGTGTCTCCTGAAGAAGAGCTATATCAACCTTATGCTGCTTTAGATCATTCAGAATGTGTTTGCGCTTGACTGGGCATTTAGTACCCCTAATGTTAAGTGTCATAAAAGTATAGTTGTTAGGTGCAGACATCTTTAAAGAAACTAAGAAATATGGAAAAGGAAAAACAAAATTGTATTGAGTGTATACAACTTGTAACAACTAAAATTATGAAAGTTTAAAGTAGTAAACATCTCGTGAGCTAATACCCTGACCCTACCACAAACCTACCCAACCCCCTCCCCAACTGAGGGAGTGAAAGAACCCATATCCTTAGATGCTAGTCTTTAAACTAGATGTACCTGCTATGCATAGCATCGCTCTAATTAGGTTAATTCTAAATTATATGTATATGGAAGTAGAAGTACATTGACTGTTCCTTGTAGCATAAAAATATTGTTAGTCAAGTAACAAAATATAATTTGATTATAACAATAATGACCGGACTATTTCGCCCCACTTGAGCATGTCTCAACAACAACAAAAACCTTGTATGCGTTCATAGTCACCAACAGAGCCTACACGCACACCCAAATGTCAACCAATCGGCATTCCCCAATGCGCCCTGAGACCTGTGCCGCGAGGCAACAAAAGCGATGACCACAAACGCACCCCAGCAGGTCAGGAAAAAGACATCAAGCTGTGATGTATAAATTAAAACCTTTAACTGACGATCTCTCAAATATAAAATAGGGACAAGTAGTTAAACAATAACCATCCTCCTGAGTTCACCGTCCCCCAAAAAATATTGTGTATATATATATATATATACACACACACACAAACACACACACACACGTACACAAGTGTAAAGCTTTCAGCTAGTTGGCAAATAGGCAGCCAGCGAGTAGCTTATCCCGGTCTCGGTATCAGTAACGCTAGCACAATAACGCACAGTAACGCGCTCACAATAAACAAGCCAGCAAATGTAATAGTAGCTAAAATTCCCTGAAGTAATATAAACATAGTTAGGCTTGAAACACAGTCAAAAGCCACATAACTATTTAACCAAACCCGACTGGACCTCTCTGCATAAAACCAAAGTATACAGAGAAAATGTAACTACCTGGCATAGTGTGGACATATAGTAGCTATAGCTACACCCTTGTAAACTTAGCGAGCTGGCTAAGTAGCACAGCCAACATTAGCTATGATCTAACTTTACCTCGCTAGTCATTATCACGCTAGCCATCTAGCCAGCCATCCAGCCAGTCGATCATACGAGTAATTTTGTTGTTTCATCATGTGCTAACAGTTCACTATCCACTGTTTCCAAGTTCAAAAGACAGTTCCTCGGGATGTAGTAGACGTGAACAAGTCAGGAAGTTCTTTCCTCATGTATGTTTCAGCCATCTTCAGAGTCAAATGTGCGCTCACCATTCTTGGTTTCGATCCACAAAGTCGCTGGGTAGCTCAGGCCGTATGCCAAGCCAGCCTGACGTAGAAGTCTCTTCAGTGGGGAGAAAGCCATCCTCCTCTTGTGTAGTGTGGGAGAAAGATCCGGAAAGATCATGATTCTGGCATCTCCATACTTGAGCTCTCCCTTTGCTCGGTTAGCAGACAGGATGCGAACAGTGTTCTGGTGTAGAAATGTAATGACAAATGCCCTGGGTGCAACCTGGCCAGGCAGCTGCCTCCGTAGGGTACGATGGGCCCTCTCGATCTCCAGTGGGTGCACAGGAGGGGGTAGATCCAGTATTTTGGGAATCCATTCCTGTAGAAAGCAGATCGCATCTCTTCCCTCCACGGCCTCTGGGAAACCTTGAAGTCTCAAATTCGATCGCCTTTGGAAATGTTTGTAATAATCAAATTTCTCCTCGAGTTTAGAGATGGCATCTTCTCACTTCTTGTATTTTTGGTCCACTTCCTCGTGGACGTCCAGGATGGCAGCCTGGTGGTCAGCATGGGCTTTTTCTAACTTTGACACTCGTCCCTTTGTGACTATCTGGTCTTCGTGGAGTTTATTGACCAGTACATACATTTTGCTGAGGTGTTCAGAAAGTGTCTCTTGGATTTTTGTTATACCCTCGTCCATCTCCATTCTGAACCATGCTGGTGCTTCTTCCGAGCTAGCATCTTAAAAAAAAAAAAAAAAGTATGACAATTGAGTACTTTTTTAAGTTAAAATTTTAGTAATTTAGCATACGGTCACACTGGTCACCAGTGGGAATCGCACCTACAACCCTGGCGACTAAACCACACTGTGCTTCATCAAATAGCAAAACCAAATTACCTGTTTTGAAGTGGAAAATATATTAAAAGTACATGGTGCAAGTCAATGTCATTTGAGATTCTACTTAAACTACAGCAATTGTGAATATCTCCACAGATCTGCCACAACCTACAGTAGGCATGCTGTCTTGAACATGCACGCTTTATATGATGAACATTACATACATGTATAGTTACAGTAACCTCAATGTGGCCATGGATCTGTTACTTATTTTAAGGTTGAACAAATACTGTTACATTAGTTTGTAAGATGGCAATTTACTGTATTACAAAAGTAATATTGAATTGTGTTTAGTTGAAAAAGCAACCTGTAAGGGCGTTCGTCTGTAGGAGGAGGAGAAGCGGACCAAAGCGCAGCGTGGTGGTTATTCATATTTTAATAAATCACTACACATGAACAAACTAACGAAAACAAGAAATGTGAGAACGCAAAACAGTCCTATCCTGTGACGACAAACACAGTGACAAGAACAATCACCCACAAACACACAGTGAAACCCAGGCTACCTAAGTATGATTCTCAATCAGAGACAACTAATGACACCTGCCTCTGATTGAGAACCATACTAGGCCGAAAACATAGAAATGCCCCAAAACATAGAAAAACAAACATAGACTGCCCACCCAACTCACGCCCTGACCATACTAAATAAATACAAAACAACAGAAATAGAGGTCAGAACGTGACAGTACCCCCCCCCCCAAAGGTGCGGACTCCGGCCGCAAAACCTTGACCTATAGGGGAGGGTCTGGGTGGGCGTCTGTCCGCGGTGGCGGCTCTGGCGCGGGACGCGGACCCCACTTCACCATTGTCTTAGTCCGCCTTATTGTCCGCCTCCCTGGCTTACTCACCATGGCCACCCCTCTCAATGACCCCACTGGACAGAGGGGCTGCTCGGGACAGAGGGGCAGCTCGGGACAGAGGTGAAGCAGCTGCTCGGGACAGAGGGACAACTGCTCGGGACAGAGGGGCAGCTGCTCGGGACAGAGGGGCGATAGCAGCTCGGGACAGAGGGGCGATAGCTGCTCGGGACAGAGGGGCAGCTGCTCGGGACAGAGGGACAGCTGCTCGGGACAGAGGGACAGCTGCTCGGGACAGAGGGACAGCTGCTCGGGACAGAGGGATAGCTGCTCGGGACAGAGGGACAGCTGCTCGGGACAGAGGGGCGGCAGCAGCTTGGGACAGAGGGGCGACAGCTGCTCTGGACAGAGGGGCAGCTGCTCGGGCGGCCCCTGGCTGACTGACGGCACTGGCGGCCCCTGGCTTACTGGCGGCCCCTGGCTGACTGGCGGCCCCTGGCTTACTGGCGGCCCCTGGCTTACTGGCGGCCCCTGGCGGCACTGGCGGCCCCTGGCTGACTGGCGGCACTGGCGGCCCCTGGCTGACTGGCGGCACTGGCGGCCCCTGGCTGACTGGCGGCACTGGCGGCCCCTGGCTGACTGGCGGCACTGGCGGCCCCTGGCTGACTGGCGGCACTGGCGGCCCCTGGCTGACGGGCGGCACTGGCGGCCCCTGGCAGACGGGCGGCACTGGCGGCCCCTGGCTGACGGGCGGCACTGGCGGCCCCTGGCTGACGGGCGGCACTGGCGGCCCCTGGCTGACGGGCGGCACTGGCGGCCCCTGGCAGACGGGCGGCACTGGCGGCCCCTGGCAGACGGGCGGCACTGGCGGCCCCTGGCAGACGGGCGGCACTGGCGGCTCCTGGCAGACGGGCGGCACTGGCGGCTCCTGGCAGACGGGCGGCGCTGGGCAGACGGGCAGCACTGGCGGCGCTGGGCAGACGGGCAGCACTGGCGGCGCTGGGCAGACGGGCAGCACTGGCGGCGCTGGGCAGACGGGCAGCACTGGCGGCGCTGGGCAGACGGGCAGCACTGGCGGCGCTGGGCAGACGGGCAGCACTGGCGGCGCTGGGCAGACGGGCAGCACTGGCGGCGCTGGGCAGACGGGCGGCACTGGCGGCGCTGGAGAGGAGGAAGGCTCTGGAACCGCCGGACTGACGGGCGGCACTGGCGGCGCTGGGCAGACGGGCGGCGTTGGCGGCGCTGGGCAGACGGGCGGCGTTGGCGGCGCTGGAGAGGAGGAAGGCTCTGGAAGCGCCGGACTGAGTAGCTCTCGTAGCGCCGAACAGGCGGGAGACTCCGGCAGCGCTGGAGAGGAGGAAGGCTCTGGTAGCGCCGGAGAGGCGGGAGACTCCGGCAGCGCTGGAGGCGCTGGAGAGGAGGAAGGCTCTGGAAGCGCCGGACTGAGTAGCTCTCGTAGCGCCGAACAGGCGGGAGACTCCGGCAGCGCTGGAGAGGAGGAAGGCTCTGGTAGCGCCGGAGAGGCGGGAGACTCCGGCAGCGCTGGAGAGGAGAGAGCCCCTGCAAGGATGGGCCGGAGAGACAGCCTGGTACGGGGAGCTGCCACCGGAGGGCTGGTGCGTGGAGGTGGTGACGGATAGACCGGGCCGTGCAGGCGCACTGGAGCTCTTGAGCACCGAGCCTGCCCAACCTTACCCGGTTGAATGGTCCCGGTCGCCCTGCCAGTGCGGCGAGGTGGAATAGCCCGCACTGGGCTATGCAGGCGAACCGGGGACACCGTGCGCAAGGCTGGTGCCATGTAAGCCGGCCCAAGGAGACGCACTGGAGACCAGATGCGTAGAGCCGGCTTCATGGCACATGGCTCGATGCCCACTCTAGCCCGGCCGATACGCGGAGCTGGAATGTACCGCACCGGGCTGTGCACCCGCACTGGGGACACCGTGCGCTCCACAGCATAACACGGTGCCTGCCCGGTCTCTCTAGCCCCCCGGTAACCACAGGAAGTTGGCTCAGGTCTCCTACCTGGCGTAGCCATACTCCCTGTTAGCCCCCCCCCAAGAAATTTTTGGGGCTGACTCCCGGGCTTCCTTGCCAACCGTGTTCCCTCATATCGCCGGCTCCTCTCTCCGGCTGCCTCTGCTCTCCTCGCTGCCTCCACCTGTTCCCATGGAAGGCGATCCTTTCCCGCCAGGATCTCCTCCCATGTGTAGCAACCCTTGCCGTCCAACACATCATCCCAAGTCCATTCCTCCTTGTGCCGCTGTTGCCCGTTACCACGCCGCTTGGTCCTGTTGTGGTGGGTGATTCTGTAAGGGCGTTCGTCTGTAGGAGGAGGAGAAGCGGACCAAAGCGCAGCGTGGTGGTTATTCATATTTTAATAAATCACTACACATGAACAAACTAACGAAAACAAGAAATGTGAGAACGCAAAACAGTCCTATCCTGTGACGACAAACACAGTGACAAGAACAATCACCCACAAACACACAGTGAAACCCAGGCTACCTAAGTATGATTCTCAATCAGAGACAACTAATGACACCTGCCTCTGATTGAGAACCATACTAGGCCGAAAACAGAGAAATGCCCCAAAACATAGAAAAACAAACATAGACTGCCCACCCAGCTCACGCCCTGACCATACTAAATAAATACAAAACAACAGAAATAGAGGTCAGAACGTGACACAACCAAATATCAACATTTAAAGGATATATTTACTGCTTGGATAGTTCAATCTAAGACACTGGCTTAATTCCATTCTTTAACTTTCATTTTTGGTTGAGTTGGAGACCTGAAGCCAACATATCATTTATTAACTTGTTTTGTCAACAAATTAACAGGCTATTTATTGTATTTCTAAAGTGAAATTGAAATGTGTTTGGTCGACAACATCAATTTAGGCTTCAGGCATGTCACTTCCCCCATTGGCTGACGGTGCTAATACCAAATGGGACCAACATATTGTGGGATTAGCGTTGACACAAAACGAATGCACGACAAGAAAACACACACAACTACTACTATTATAGTATAGAAGTTAAAATACATGTAGCTATGTTCCTAACCCTAACCTTACATAATCAAAAACATTGACACCACAGTGATTCTCATTCTAAGAGGATACTATAATAAATAGATTATTGCGATTTTCAGATTTATTTGAGTACTGGGAATTTATTTGTCGTGCATATATGCTGATAAATTGAATATGAAACTAAAATCGTGAATGTTTTTCAAAGGTGTCTGTGTGGCGTCAGATGCGAACGTTCCACACAGATGTTCAATGAGCGATCGAGTTCTACTAAACTCACTAGGCCTACTCTCATTTTAATTAATTCAAAACCACTACTGTAAAGAAAATAAAAGCCAATAAACTGAATAATTACTGTCAAAGTATTGTTTTTATTCAATTGTTGAATTAGGCCTATTGTATTTAATTGGACATTTCATGCCTATTCAAGTGGTTTTAACAAACTTTTATGGACGGCTGCTATGTCATAATGTACATGATGTCATAATGAAGCTTTCTTTTGTTAAAATAAGACATTCCATAGACAGGTCATTGATGCTCTTCCATATCTGAGGTAGGACCTATAATTTAATGAAATAATCTCAAATACACTACTTTTATCTCATGACAACTTTATTTAATCAATAACTAAGAAAAACGTATGTTTTGTGATTTGTGACAAAAATATTTCTTTAAACTAGGTATTGTGGACTTGTTTCTGTTTTCAAGAATATATTGTTGAAACTGTATAGTCAAATCCTACGTGTGCAAATTATCTGGAAGTCCAAATTGAAGGTAGGCCTTAGTCTGTGAATCTTTCATTTTTAAGAATTTGTGAACATTTTGGCAGGAATTGGAATGTCCTTTGAAAGTGGAAAAACACTAGCTTATAATAACAACTTTGATCAAATTCTATTGTAATATATGTAATTTATTCTATATTCTTATTCTCAAACATATTGTTTGCTCTTCCACTGTGACTCTCACAGCCATGAAAGACAGAGGGAAGTCCAGGACTAGGACACAAGAGACCAGTCAGAACAGTTCTGAGAACAGCCTGACAGACATCCTCAGTGTCCGGTGTGCCAGTGATATTGTCCTACAGCCAATGCCGCCAGGGAGAAAGAATAGCCGATCCCACTTCCACAACATGGATGTGACTAAAGAGAGGGCTGACATGAGAAGGCTTCCAATGGCCACTTCACCCATCAGCCTCCCAATGCTCACTGTGACCTCTCTCAATGCCCAAAGGAACAACAACACCCTCAAGGTGCCTCGCATGCCTCGTCTACAGCTGGAGGGACAGATGGGTAGCAAGCGTCTGGGTCCGGTTAAATCCAAAACCGGAGGGAGCACATTTACCTCCAGCCACAAGAAGGAGCCAGAGGTTAAATCGAGCAGACCACAGACATCAGGAAGCATCCCTAGGACGCCCAATTTATGCTCCACTGCAGCCAAGCTAGTGGCTCCTTTATCTGGGACTCCATGCAGCCAGTCTAAGGTCAGGATCCAGGCCAATCCTCTCAAGAGGTCTAACATCCAGGAACAAAGGCCCTGCTCTCCTCCTGCTCAGGCCAGACGGTCTCTGTCCGACGGCAGCCTCTTGCAGCCGCCATGTTCTCCTGTGGATGTCCTCCAGCCGGAGGTCCAGGCCAGCAGAAGCCTGGCTCGACCCAAGACCGGGATAGCTAGGATAACAAGAAATACTGATGGCAGCACTCTGAGGTTCCCTAACCAGACTTTAGAGCTTATAAACTCCATGGGTAGGATGGAGAGCACCAATTCTTTCCCTGTGTTGCCAACAATTGCAGTCTCAGCCTCACCTGCCCAGATGGCCATCCCATTGCCTACCCCAATGGTCAGCTATGTACCTAACCTTCTGGTGCCTACTCCATCTGCTTCTCCGGTTCCTTCCAGCCGAGTGCCTGCCCCACCTGCCTCCCCAGTGCCAGCCCGGCCTGCCAACGCCAGATCACGGAGTGTGTCGAAGAGGATCCAGCTCTTACAGATCCGGTCTGCTATGCTGGACCAGCAGCTACCAGAACAAGTGGGTGACAAACAAATCATATTACCCTCTGAGCCCCTGTCATTCAGTAGCACTGAGAGGTTGTTCCTCTGTGGTCCACCTTTAGTCTGCCACCCAGCTAACGTAGGCGGAGATGATGGCTGTCACCCCCTGCCCAGACCTACGCCCAGCCACACAGGTCGCACCGACCACTCCCCCTTATTGACCAGTAGGAGAGCTGTGCAGGCGGGTGAGAAGTGCCCCTTTGAAATCCCCTTGACCCCCTTGGTCCCACTAGCAGAACAGCCTCCTATCAAGCGGGGGCACATGCCCGCCTCCCGTGCCAAGGCCAAGCGTGAATGGGAGAATAGCCAACGAGGGCGCAGGAAGAGAGTGAAGCCCATTCACTGGGACGTTAACTTTAAGTCTGGGCCTTTCTTCCCAGTGTGTGTCTCTCCATCACTGCCCTCGATCTTGGAGGTGGATGAAGAGTCTCTTTCTGAAGAGATGGAACAAAGACAGTTGTAAGGGGTCGCACACACACACACACACACACACACACAAACATATCTTTATTTTTTTTAACCTTTATTTAAATTGTGTAGTTAGTTAAGAACAAATTCTTATTTACAATGACGACCTACCCCGGCCAAACCCTAACCCGGACGACACTGGGCCAATTGTGAGCCACCCTATGGGACCAGTGCCTTATACCGCTGCGCCAATCAGGAGCCCTATTGAGACCTCATGGCCTCCCATGGCCAGAGAGGATCAGCCAGCATCATCCCAGCGTCTGCCCTGCCTGCCATCCTAGTACCTCCATTGCCCTATCAACCCCGAACCACAAAGGGCAGGTGACAGAAATGAACCAGCGCCCACCGATCCAGGCTGTTGTGCATGAGCAGCAGCAGCTACTGTCGGAAATACTGTTGGAACAGACTTTTCCTATGAGACCCAACAGGAGCCACAAGCTGTCAAAGTACTTTCATCCCTGGGGTGTGGAGCTTCTCGAACAGTGTTCTCTTCCTGAAGATGGACTGCTTCAACCCCTTAGGAGTATCCAGAGTATCTAGTACGCTGGTGTGATGATATAATATGTCCCTCAGTATCAACTAGAGATTAATATTAATCCACTTGTTATTCTAGTTAGGCAAATGTTAATTTATCATCACCATGTTCCAAAGAATTCTGTTTCTATAAAGTTTTATTGCAGTTGAAAATTATCTGTGGGGTGTTGTTCGTTTCTTGTGAGCTATGAAGTATATCCTTTTAGTAGAATGTTTATTTCTTCATTGGATTGGTTGATTTGTTGACCAAAGAGAAGAGGTAAGTGCTGACCGGACTAATAGAAGTGAAGTTCCGATTCAAATTTGTACTATTCCGAAGGAGGTACATCTGACTCACACCTTAGTGTCATAATTCTTCACGTTTTCAATGTATAGCAACACTGACAAATTCTGGAACTATAAGGTGGAACTATTTGTACTACAGCATTGGAAATGAGGATCTATCCAAACACAGTGTTTATGAAATGCGAGAATGCTGAACAACATTTTCTGACCAATAGGCTTGTTTGTCGTAATATTTGGCCAAAGGTTTCTTCGCTTGAGTCAAGAGGCCCTGTCTCAACTTGCACATGTAAGGGAAGCAGACAGCTGCAGATTTAATATAACTGCTGGGTTACACAGTAACCAGGTCTCTCTTGCCAAAAGAACCCACTTATGCAAGAAAGACCTGGATAGTGCCACATAACACAATGCTTATATAATTCTTCCATTTATACAAATAAAAATGACCCCTTTATCTGGAATATATGTAGTGTTGCCTTACATTTGTGAAATGTGAATGACATTTCACAGCCTTCAAACTGTGCTTAGTTTAAAATACCGTTGGTTGGACTGCGAGGCAGTGACTGTATCGTTTTTCTTTTGATCTGAAGCCTGACACTGTACGACACTTTGTGTCTCATCCTACATCATTTGAATAAAGCTTCCTCAGCATGATTTTATTCTAACATTATCCATGTTGTTTTTGCAACCATCACAAACAAATGTTGATCCCCATGTAACGACAGGTGATATTCCACAAGGGGGCACTAAAGGTCTGTAACGAAAGGAGGTTGAACAATTTGCACCTTGAACACCATCTAAACTTACACACAGCCTCAACTATTTAAATGACAGAAAATGTCATATCTGCTCTCACACAGTACATTGGGTTTTTCACAGTCCATCATAATAAATACTTTTTGGCAACTTATGTATTGTTGTCTAAGGTTAATTCCGAAACGCATTCTCTCCACCAAAGCCCAAAGCTTACTTGCATTATAAAGATATCCATCAAGTTTAAGAGGTGTCACCACATTTTTGTAGAGATGTATATGGGGGGCAGTGCAAAGACTCATATTGCAGTGTAAGATCAGTCATGCATCGTACCCAGTTTCTCTCTAGAAACATGATGAGAAGCTATGACTTAGCAGAGCAGTATGGCTGTATCAATTGTTCTAGAACTGGTTCAAGAAAGAAGGTTAGGTTAGTTAGGCTACATGTGATCGTGCGTCACCATAACTGAAACATGGCCTTCTTTCTTTCACGGTTTCACGTCATGGTGCAAGTATTTGCATAAACTGGGAAACATTTGCATACATTTCAATTTCTCTGGCAGGCAGTGAAGGGGTTAATCAGCTGTGTGCTCTCAGTATACGCTCACTAGCAGAACAACAGCTAACACAGGGAGCTGAAATCCTGGGGTCCACCTTATGTTCCCTCAGTTCTACCCCATTTTGAACAGATGCTTTCATCCATGACCAGGCCATGTTTTGGCAGTTTTGCTGCACTAGGCAAGACAATTGCAGACATACTCCAATCCGGCAAAAATAGGCCTATAGTGTACAGTGTCGGCCTATAATGTAATTTTATAACTAGGCCTAACATAAGATAGCCTACCATTTCTAAAACAACAAACAATGCAGTTGCGTTGGATTTATTAACCTAGTCCTGATTCCTGACAAAAGCTTATAGGGACTTGTCCTTTAAGATATGAACATCAGTTATCCATCAGCTACCCAAGTTTATTAGAAGTTTTCTTGAGGCTTTTTGCAAAGAGATAAATGCTGATGTAACGGCCTACGTCTTCACAGCAGTACAAAGCTGAAATCACTTATTATCAGTACATTTTATTCCACCTTGTGAAACCAGGGGTCTAGTGGAGTGTACATGTGAAAAGGGTTAAAAAAGGCCTGTTATGAGAGAGAAAGAGAGATGGTGAGAGTAGCTGAGTGCCTATAGTAAGAGATGGCTGTTAATATCACTAGGCTGATTGGTCTGTGTACAGGTAGTGAACCTGATTGCTGAGAGGTTAGGTTGCTAGTTAGAATCTTAATCTGCCATAAACTACTTTTCTGTCAGCAAGTCTACAGACCATTTAAGTAGCTGCACTGAACACCTCACTGATACTGACTGTGTATCTACAAACCCAAATTGTCTAAGGAAATGTAGGTGACTGTCACAGTTTTCTTCCTCCTCTTCTGAGAAGGAGTAGGAAGGATCGGACCAATACGCAGCGTGGTAAGTGTTCGTCATATTTTTAATCAAAACTGAACACTACACAAACTGAAAACGAAATGATGATATGATATATATGATATATATATTTTTTTCATCCATTCATTTCCCTGTAATCTGCTGAGATTGTGATAGTTTTCAGGCTTTGAAGGGAGTTTTCACTGGATTTACTAGAAATGTGAAATTGACCTGGCAAGCCTGTCTCTGCCTGAGCATGATCACAACAAAAGTAGCTGTGCAGCACGTTTTTTAAGGAAGAGGAGGATGGTTGCAGACGTTCGCATTCATGCAAGAAGGTAAGCTATTAACTAAACTGTTAACCAATATGTTAACTAAAATGGTATGTGGTGTATTGGCAAGCAATGCATGTTCCCATTGTCTTTATTTGTAATTAATGTTAGCTCATGTCTCATGTCTATGTCTTTCGGTGGAATCCAACATGCATTGACAATGTCCGAAAGCCGCATTGTATCAGATATACTTCATCATGAGATTGAAATTGGTAGGCTCATCCAAACAATTCATTAATGTACAATTGTTACTTTGCATGTTTTTACCTTTACCTATACTTATTTACTGCTTGCTAATGATTAGCGTGCTAACTAGCGGTCAGCGTGCTAGCTAACGGTTAGCGTGCTAGTTTAGCTTAATTGGTCAAAATGTCTTTGATTCAGAATATATGATTGTGGTTAACCCAATGTTACATGCATTGAACAATAATATTGCCAATGTAACTTGAATTGGTTTACAAGCTAGCTAGAAAAGCCAGTTCCTTTACATCTGTTTTGTCAAGTCATAAGCATGCATGTGTGCTGAAATATTTAAATAAATCCCCTCATTTAATTATTTTATTGAAGTTTTGGCAGTTTTTTTTAGCACCCTTTCTTACCCAAAGAGAAATAAGTTGCTAGTTACTTTGGCTTTGCACTCAAAAGAGTGAAACACCACAACAGGAATTATGATTGTGGAAAGTGTAAAATTAGGTAGGACTGCCAATTCACATGCCTTCCTTTAGCCATATCACTCATACTGTTTCTTGTTTAGTTCATCCATAAAAGCAGATGCGCTTTAGTTGCATCCAGGAACTTGTATAATGTGCTTATGTTATGCTTATACTTGCTTTTTTACCTTGAAAGTCGTCTTAAAAAAGGAAATTGTAATATATGTTTGTAGGACCTCTATCAGTCAATGATAACAGTTATTGGTGTCCCCCAACTCATCCCCTTTGTTGTGTGCCGAGCAATCTTGTCATTCTTTTAAGTGTCAACCATTCTTTTAGAAACTTGTCTTCCTTTACTCAGGCACTGCAGAGTCTAAGAAGACGCATGGAAACTCTATAAGAAACATAATTCAACGTGTAGGCCAGATTTGAAAAGGAAATAATAAATCCTGAAGCTCAGGTTTGTCAGTTGTTTAGAATGAGGATACTGGGGATTGTTGAATCATATTCCATTGCCTAAGTGGCACATGACTAATTTAATATTATTGTATCCTTAGATGTCAGACACCGAGGCTGCCAGTACCGTATACATAAGTTAGTGTCATTCAACACCAGCACATACTGTAAGTTCTTGTGAATCTGCTTTGTAAATCAAAGACAGGCAAGTCTGCACTTTCATCCCAAATGATTTGTATTATAACAAAATGTAAAGTAGAGGAGCACAGATCCATAACTAATCAAAATGTCCAAATACTTTGTGTTATCTCTCTAGTTATCTAAGATGCTTTTTTCTGCAATACAGTTGGATACAAGACTGATGACTCAATAACTAGTATTGACAACAGTGAAGATGTTATGTCCCAGGGCCATCAGGTTCATCAGAGGAAGGCAATTTCTCTGAAAAAAATCTGACCGGTATGCCTATACCTTACATACACATGGACCTATTCTTATCTGATATGTCAGTGCATTTTCACTCTGTAGTCAAATAAAATGTTATTGGTCACATGCACATGGTTAGCAGATGTTTATACGAGTGTAGCGAAATGCTTGTGTTTCTATTTCTGATTTTGCAGTAATATCTTACAAGTAATCTAACAATTTCACAACAACTACCTTATCTCTTCAACTGATCGCTGCTCACACCTGCCCGCCAGCCCAGCATCACTACTCTGGATGGTTCTGACTTAGCATATGTGGACAACTACAAATACCTAGCTGTCTGGTTAGACTGTAAACTCTCCTTCCAGACTCACATTAAGCATCTCCAATCCAAAATGAAATCTAGAATCAGCTTCCTATTTCGCAGCAAAGCATCCATCACTCATGCTGCCAAACGTACTCATGCTGCCAAATGATCCTTGACTTCGGCGATGTCATTTACAAAATAGCCTCCAACACTCTACTCAGCAAATTGGATGCAGTCTATCACAGTGCCATCTGTTTTGTCACCAAAGCCCCATATACTACCCACCATTGCGACCTGTATGCTCTCGAAGGCTGGCCCTCGCTTCATATTCGTCGCCAAACCCACTGGCTCCAGGTCATCTATAAGTCTTTGCTAGATAAAGCCCCGCCTTATTTCAGCTCACTGGTCACCATAGCAGCACCCACCCGTAGCACGCACTCCAGCAGGTATATTTCACTGGTCACCCCCTTAGCCAATTCCTCCTTCGGCCACCTTTCCTTCCAGTTCTCTGCTGCCAATGACTGGAACGAACTGCAAAAATCACTGAAGCTGGGGACTCATATCTCCCTCACTAGCTTTAAGCACCAGCTGTCCGAGCAGCTCATAGATCACTGCACCTGTACATAGCCCTCCTGTAATCAGCCCATCCAACTACCTCATCCCCATACTGTTATCTATTTTATTTATTTTGCTCCTTTGCACCCCAGTATCTCTACTTGTACACTCATCTTCTGCACATCTATCACTCCAGTGTTTAATTGCTATATTGTAATTATTTCGCCACTATGGCCTATTTATTGCCGTACCTCCGTTATCCTACCTCATTTGCACACATTATATAGACGTTTTCTATTGTATTATTGACTGCATGTTTGTTTATTCCATGTGTAACTCTGTGTTGTTGTTTGTGTTGCACTGCTTTGCTTTATCTTGGCCAGGTCGCAGTTGTAATTGAGAACATTTTCACTCTGTAGTGTCAACTTATGGCCGTACTGTGCTGGTCCAGATCAATCCTGTCTTTATCAGTTAGTGTATTTCCAACCATGCCAGCACAGAACGGTTCGGTTTGGACACAAGTCAGCCTACCTGGTTAAATAAAGGTGAAATAAAAAAATAAAAAATACACACAAGTGTAAAGGAATGAATAAGAATATGTACATGTAAGTATATGGATGAGGGAGATACAGTAGATGGTATAGAGTACAGTATATACATATGCGATGAGTAATGTAGGGTATGTAAACAGTTTAGTAAGTGTACCTATGATAAAAAATTATGGACCTCTACATGCTTTGTAAGTAGGAAAACCTGCAAAATCGGCAGTGTATCAAATACTTGTTCTCCCCACTGTAGGTCTCATGTCTGAGCCGTTGAATTGCGACTCTACTTTGTCTCTATACTGATGCTTAGCTTGTTTGATTGCCTTGCGGAGGGAGTAGCTACACTGTTTGTATTCGGTCATGTTTCCGGTTGCCTTGCCATGATTAAAAGCAGTGGTTCGCGTTTTCAGTTTTGTGCGAATGTTGCCATCAATCCACGGTTTCTGGTTGGGAAAGGTTTTAATAGTCACCGTGGGCAACTTGCACTTGCTAATAAACTCGCTCACCGAATCAGCGTATACATCAATGTTGTTGTCTAAGGCTATCCGGTACATATCCCAGTCCACGTGATCGAAGCAATCTTGAAGTGTGGAATCAGATTGGTCGGACCAGCATTGAACAGACCTGAGCACGGGCGTTTCCTGTTTTAGTTTCTGTCTATAGGCTGGGAGCAACAAAATCGAGTCGTGGTCAGATTTGCGACTCGTTAATCATAAGACATACACCCCCGCCCTTCTTCTTTCCAGAGAGATGTTTGTTTCTGTCAGCGCGATGCGTGAAGAAACCGGGTGGCAGTACCGAGTCTGATAACGTATCCCGAGTGAGCCATGTTTCCGTGAAACAGAGAATGTTACAATCTGATGTCTCTCTGGAATGCAACCCTTGCTTGAATTTCGTCTACCTTGTGGTCAAGAGACTGGACATTGTCGAGTAGTATACTCGAGAGCGGTGAGCGATGTGCCCATCTACGGAGCCTGACCAAAAGACCGCTCCGCCTTCCCCTTCTGGGGCGCCATTGTTTTTGGTCGCCTTCAGGAATCCGATCCATTGTCCTGGGTGGTGGTCCAAACAGAGGATCCACTTTGGGAAAGCCATATTCCTGGTCGTAATGTTGGTATGTTGACGTTGCTCTTATATCCAATAGTTCTTCCCGGCTGTATGTAATAAGACTTACGATTTCCTGGGGAACAGTGTTAGAAATAATACATAAAAAAATAAAATTCTGCATAGTTTCCTAAGAACGCGAATCGAGGCGACCATCTCTGTCAGTTAGTGTATTTCCAACCATGCCAGCACAGAACGGTTCGGTTTGGACACAAGTCAAGACGTTAGATCTGGAACTAGTGTGTCAGGATAGATGATAACACAGAAGGATTACCACGCTTTACATTGTTTCTCTTGAGGGAGGGAACTTGATTTAATAGGGATTGCTTTTATTAGAAGGTTTACATTGCAAACATATTGTTGGGCTTAGATTCCATACAGATTGAGTCTGCTTTGATGTCAGCATTGCACATTCTCCTCTCACATCCTTATCTATGTAGTTATTTAGTTGGGATTATTAGTTTAATTTCAACACAGTCTCTGCAGATACAGCTGTAACCTTGTAGAGTTAATACAGAGAGATGTTCAAGTACTGTATTGTAGTCAACCTTTATTTAATGTAGTCATTCATAATGCCATCTCTATACAAAGGTGACAAAGGAACAAAAAGGTATTGGTCGACAATAGAGGTGGATGCAGTTGAAGATTCCTTGATGAACTTTATCCGAATGGGGAAAAATGCCTGGAAAACAAGACTGTGAGAAATGCATTGCTGCTTCTCCCCAAGCGCTTTTAAACAGGGACTGGAGAGCAGTACAGTTCTATAGACACAACAGAATAGTTGCAGATCAGAGAAAATAAGTGTATGAGATGCTTCTGGCTATCTCTTAGGCAGATGACAAATGTCGTCTATCTCACTGTTCAGGGGAAGTTTTTCCTGGTGGATGGTTCACGAGGTGAGATCTTGCATGGAGCCCCAGATCGAGGGTGATTGACCGTCATCTTGAACTTCTTCCATTTTCTTTTAATTGCGCCAACAGTTGTTGCCTTATCACCAAGCTGATTTCATATTGTCCTGTAGCCTATCCCAGCCTTGTGCAGGTCTACAATTTAATCCCTGATGTCCTTACACAGCTCTCTAGTCTTGGCCATTGTGGAGAGGTTGGAGTCTGTTTGATTGAGTGTGTGGATAGGTGTCTTTTATACAGGTAACGAGTTCAAACAGGTGCAGTTAATACAGGTAATGAGTGGAGAACAGGAGGGCTTCTTAAAGAAAAACTAACAGGTCTGTGAGAGCCGGAATTCTTACTGGATATATTGAATCCATTACTAAAATGGTTGTTCCAGTTTAAATACTTTAATGAAGAACTACACTACAGCCGTTGAGTTGCCTTCCGTGTTGCTTCATTCTGGCATTCTACATGGATATTTTCAGTCATAAAATAGAAATAATGTGTCAAATATAGAGATTTTAAAATGGTTAATTATTTTACGCTTCCATTAGGTACAACTTAGGCAGTTGGATAGCTTTTATAGATTTCATAGGAGACATTCTCTCGATGGCTGATGGCAATGCATTGAGTGGCTGCTGCCAACATACAGACTCAATCTCTAGCCACTTTAATAATGAATTATTCGATGTAATAAATGTATCACTAGTCATTTAAACTGTGCCACTTTATATAATGTTTACATACCCTACATTTCTGTCATTTAAATAGTTGAGGCTGTGTGTTAGTTTAGATGGTGTTCAAGGTACAAAGTGTTCAACCTCCTTTCTTACAGAACTTTAGTGCCCCCCTGTGGAATATCACGTGTCGTTACATGGGGATCAACATTTGTTTTTGAGGGTTGAAAAAAACAAACATGGATAATGTTAGAATAAAATCATGCTGAGGAAGTTTTATTCAAAAGACGAAGGATGAGACACGACGTGTCGTACAGTGTCAGGCTTCAGATCAAAAGAAAAACAATACAGTCTCTTCCTCGCAGTCCAACCAACGGTATTTTAAACGAAGCACAGTTGGAAGGCTAAGCAAATGTCATTCATATTTCACAAATGTAAGGCAACACTACATCTATTCCAGATAAAGGGGTGGTTTTTATTCGTATAAAAGGAATAATTTATATAAGTGTTTCTTATGTGGCACTATCCAGGTCTTTCTTGCAAAAGTGGGTTATTTTGGCAAGAGAGACCTGGTTACCGCAGAACCCAGCAGTTATATTTCATCTGCAGCTGTCTGCTTCCCTTACATGTGCAAGTTGAGACAGGGCCTCTTCGCGTCAGATGTACCTCCTTCGGAATAATACAAATTTGAATCGGAACTTCACTTATATTATTATTCCGATCAGCACTTACACTGACTCTTTGGTCATCAAATCCAATGAAGAAATAAACATTCTACTAAAAGGGCATACTTCATAGCTCACAAGAAACCAACAACACACACCACAGATCATTTTCAACTGCAATAAAACTTTATAGAAACAGAATTCTTTGGAACATGGTGATGATAAATTAACATTTGCCTAACTAGAATAACAAGTGGATTAATATTAATCTCTATTTCATACTGAGGGACATATTCTATCATCACATCAGCGTACTAGATACTCTGGATACTCCTAAGGGGTTGAAGCAGTCCATCTTCAGGAAGAGGCTCACAATTGGCCCAGTGTCGTCCGGTTTAGGGTTTGGCCGGGGTAGGTCGTCATTGTAAATAAGAATTTGTTCTTAACTAACTTCACAATTTAAATAAAGGTACAAAATAAATTAAATTAAGACGTGTGTGTGCGACCCCTTACAACTGGCTTTGCTCCATCTCTTCAGAAAGAGACTCTTCATCCACCTCCAAGATCGAGGGCAGTGATGGAGAGACACACACTGGGAAGAAAGGCCCAGACTTAAAGTTAACGTCCCAGTGAATGGGCTTCACTCTCTTCCTACGCCCTCGTTGTCTATTCTCCCGCTCGGCCTTGGCACGGGAGGCGGGCATGTGCCCCCGCTTGATAGGAGGCTGTTCTGCCAGTGGGACCAAGGGGGTCAAGAGGGTATCAAAGGGGCACTTCTCATCCGCCTGCACGGCTCTCCCACTGGTCAATAAAGGGGAGTGGTCGGTGCGACCTGTGTGGCTGGGTGTATGTCTGGTCAGGGGGTGACAGCCATCTCCGCAGACTAAAGGATGACCACAGAGGAACATCCTCTCAGTGCTACTGAAGGACAGGGGCTCAGAGGGTAATATGATTTGTTTGTCACCCAGTTGTTCTGGAAGCTGCTGGTCCAGCATAGCAGACTGGATCTGTAATAGCTGGATCTTCTTCGACACACGCCGTGATCTGGTGTTGGCAGGCCGGGCTGGCACTGGGGAGGCAGGTGGGGCAGGCCCTCGGCTGGAAGGAACCGGAGATGCAGATGGAGTAGGCACCAGAAGGTCAGGTACATAGCTGACCATTGGGGTAGGCAATGGGATGGCCATCAGGGGAGGTGAGGCTGACACTGCAATGGTTGGCAGCACAGGGAAAGAATTGGTGCTCTCCCTCCTACCCATGTAGTTTATAATCTCTAAGGTCTGGTTAGGGAACCTCAGAGTGCTGCCATCAGTATGTCTTGTTATCCTAGCTATCCCGGTCTTGGGTCGAGCCAGGCTTCTGCTGGCCTGGACCTCCGGCTGGAGGACATCCACAGGAGAACATGGCGGTTGCAAGAGGCTTCCGTCGGGCAGAGACCGTCTGGCCTGAGCAGGAGGAGAGCGGGGCCTTTGGTCCTGGATGTTAGACCTCTTGAGAGGATTGGCCTGGATCCTGACCTCAGACTGGCTGCATGGAGTCCCAGATAAAGGAGCTACTGCCTTGGCTGCAGTGGAGCATAAATTGGGTCTCCTAGGGATGCTTCCTGGTATCTGTGGTCTGCTGGATTTAACCTCTGGCTCCTTCTTGTGGCTGGAGATCAATGTGCTCCCTCCGGTTTTGGTTTTAACCGGACCCAGAGGCTTGCTACCCATCTGTCCCTCCAGCTGCAGACGAGGCATGCGAGGCACCTTGAGGGTGTTTTTGTTCCTTTGGGCATTGAGAGAGGTCACAGTGAGCATTGGGAGCCTGATGGGTGGAGTGGCCAATGGAAGCCTTCCCATGTCAGCCCTCTCTTTAATCACATCCATGTTGTGGAAGTGGGATCGGCTATTCTTTCTCCCTGGTGGCATTGGCTGTAGGACAATATCACTGGCACACCGGACACTGAGGATGTCTGTCAGGCTGTTCTCAGAACTGTTCAGACTGGTCTCTTGTGTCCTAGTCCTGGACTTCCCTCTGTCTTTCATGGCTGTGAGAGTCACAGTGGAAGAGCAAACAATATGTTTGAGAATAAGAATATAGAATAAATTACATATATTACAATAGAATTTGATCAAAGTTGTTTTTATGAACTAGTGTTTTTCCACTTTCAAAGGACATTCCAATTCCTGCCAAAATGTTCACAAATTCATAAAAATGAAAGATTCACAGACTAAGGCCTACCTTCAATTTGGACTTCCAGATAATTTGCTCACGTAGGATTTGACTGTACAGTTTCAAGAATATATTAAGACCACAATACCTAGTTTAAATAAATACTTTTTTTTGTCACAAATCACAAAACATAACCGTTTTTCTTACAGTTATTGATCAAATAAAGTTCTCATAAGATAAAAGTAGTGTATTTGAGATTATTTCATTAAATTATAGGTCCTACCTCAGTTCAGGAATAGCATCAATGACCTGTCTATGGAATGTCTTCATTTAACAAAAGAATGCTTCATTATGACATCATGTACATTATGACATAGTAGCCGTCCACATAATAAAAGTTTGTCAAAACCACTTGAATGGGCATGAAATGTAAAATTAAATAAAATAGACCTAATTCAACATTTGAATAAAAACAATACTTTGACAGTAAATATTCAGTTTATTGGCTTTTATTTTCATTACAGTAGTGGATTTGAATGTATTAAAATGAGAGTAGACATAGTGAGTTTCCTAGAACTCAATCGCTCATTGAACATCTGTGTGGAACGTTCGCAGCTGACGCCACGGACGCCTTTGAAAAACATTCACGATTTTAGTTTCATATTCAACTTATCAGCAATAATGCACGGCAAATAAATTCCCAGTACTCAAATAAACCTGACAATCGCAATTGTTTATTTATTAGAGCATCCTCTTAGAATGAGAATCACTGTGGTGTCAATGTTTTTGATTATTTCCAAGTAGGAACATAGCTACTGGTATTTTGACTTCTATACTATAATAGTAGTAGTTGTGTGTGTTTTCTTGTTGTGCATTCGTTTTGAGTCAAAGCTAAACCCACAATTTTTTGGTCCCATTCAGTATTAGCACCATCAGCCAATAGGGGAAGTGACATGCCTGAAGCCTAAATTGATGTTGTCAACTAAACACAATTTAATATTACTTTTGTAATACAGGTAATAGCCTAAAGTTAAGGCTCTCTTACAAACTAATGTAACAGTATTTATTCAACCTTAACATAAGTAACAGATTCATGGCCACATTTTGAGGTTACTGTAACTATACATGTATTCATATGTAAAGTTAATCATATAAAATGTAGAGATAGCATGCATACTATACTGTAGGTTGTGGAGATCTGTGGAGATATTCACAATTGCTGTAGTCAATGTAGAATCTCGAACGGCACTGATCACTTGCACCATGTCATCTCAACTTCAAACCAGGTCATTTGGTTCTGCTTTTTGATGAAGCAGTGTGGTTTAGTCGCCAGGGTTGTGGGTGCGATTCCCACGGGTGACCAGTGTGACCGTATGCTAAATGACTAAAATGTAAATAACCAGTGGTGGAAAAAGTACTCAATTGTCATACTTTTTTTTTTTACAATATATTTATTGGCATTTATTTTTTTGTTACAATTTAACAATCATCAGAATATGATACAGATAATGCCCCGTTATTCCCTTCCCTCCCCAACACAGGAACCCCCCCTCCCTCCCCTCTACCGGTATTAACTTCACTGATTAACAACAAAAAAAGAAACAGAATGACCTTCACATTCCATGCTAGAAAATAAATGATTCAACACAAAAACAAATAATAATAATAGATTCATGAAGAAAGTAGTAATGAGGCAGCTAAGGTGACGTCTCTAGAAACTACTGAAAGTCCCCCCAGACATCAGTAAATTCAAAGCGTTTATTACGTCAATTGTATGTTATTCTATCAGATGGAATATAGGAAGATAGTTCTTTTAGCCACATCTGCTTGCTTGGCGGAGTGTCACTCTTCCATATAATAGCTCTGCCAATTTAATGAATCTGGTTTTGCTACAAATATAATACATTTGTACAGTAATCTAATCAGACCTACATACTTAGGTCCAATATTCTTCCTCTGTAAAACTTCAAACAGATAGTTCCATTCTATGCGGTCAAAAGCTTTTTCCGGTCATTCTCTACATAATGCATAATATTAAATAATCTTCTGATATTATCAGGAGATGAGCAGTTTCTTACAAAGCCTGTTTGGTCCATATCAACCAAGTCCGGTAGAACCTTATCCAGTCTAAGAGCAATGAGTTTCGCAAGAATCTTATATGAAGTGTTCAATAGAGATAGATATTGGTCTATACGACCCACAAAGCATAGGATCTTTCCCAGGTTTTAACAAAACTGTGATCTGTGTCTGGGAGCTTTTCTGTCTCTTCGACATAATTAAACATACTGTAAAGAGGCTCAATTAGTTTGGGTAAAAAGGATCGATAGAATTCAATAGGGAATCCGTCTAACCCTGGTGATTGTCCCCCAGCAGTGTTGAAAATGGATTCCCTAATTTCCTCTGATGTAATCTCTTTCTCCAAGTGCTCTCTATCCTCATCATTAAAGTTTGTAAATTGAGTTTGTTCAAAAACTCATGACTTGTACAATGTTTCATAAAACTCCCTGAAGACTGGATACATTTCCTCAGGACTGTGAACAACTGTGTTAATGGGTAGCTTAATAGAGCTAATAACTCTACTAGCATCCTCTCGTCTTATCTGCCAAGGAAGCAACTTTCCTGCTTTATGTCCATGTTCGTAGTGGTTTTGTTTTGTTCTCCTGAGAGCATTTTCCACTTCATGGGTCGTCAAGGTGTTATATTCCAATCGCTTTGAGTCTAATTTTTGTAGAGTTGAGTCGTCAAATGTTACACTATGTTCATTTTCCAGATCTGTAATTTCATTCTCCAACGAATCTACTTGAGCCTTATACATCTGACAAGCATCTGAACTAAAGGATATGATTTGCCCCCTCAGATATGCAAGGAGAGCTTCTCATAAAATTAGGGAAGAGGCAGAGTTGTTATTGGTGCTAAAAAATAAGTATATATGAGTGTTCAGAAATGTTACAAATGTGGGACTATTTAGTAAATATGTACCAAACCTCCATCTTCTTGAGGGTGGCTGTGCTCTACTGACGGGTACTGAAGCCAGCAGGGCAGAATGATCTGATATACATCTTGGTAAGTACTTACACCCAGTAGTTAAACTTCCCCTGGCTGCAGGAATAAGAAATAAGTCTCTTCTAGAGTAACTGTTATGGACAGGGGAGTAAAATGAGTATTCTTTAACCCTTTGGTTGTGAAATCTCCATAAGTCTACGAGTCCAAAGTGTTTAATTTCTGCTTTTAACATTTTAGCTTCCTGTGTGAGGTTGATACTATTAGAGGAAGATCTATCACTGGAAGGGTCCAGTACCAAGTTAAAATCCCCTGCCATTATTATCTCTGATGATGGGCATATTAACTTTAAAAAGATGTCTTTGTAAAATGTAGGATCATCATGGTTAGGACCATTCACAATCACAATGGTAATGGGCTCAATATTAATGAAACCTTGAATGATCACAAACCTTCCCCCTTTGTCTTTATTCTGAGATTGTATCTGAAAGGGGCAATGCTTATTAATGAGTATGGCCACCCCTCTTGCCCGAGATGTGAAAGATGAATAGTACACTTGGCCCACCCATTCTCTTCAGTTTGTCATGCTCAGAGTCAGTCAGGTTTGTCTCCTGAAGAAGAGCTATATCAACCTTATGTTGCTTTAGATAATACAGAATGCGTTTGCGCTTGACTGGGCATTTAGTACCCCTAATGTTAAGTGTCATAAAAGTATAGTTATTAGGTGCAGACATCTTTAAAGAAAATAAGAAATAGGGAAAAGGAAATAAACAAAATTGCATTGAGTGTATACAACTTGAAAATTTAAAGTAGTAAACATCTCGTGAGCTGACCCTACCACAAACCCACCCAACCCCCTCCCCAACTGAGGGAGTGAAAGTACCCATATCCTTAGATGCTAGTCTTTAAACTAGATGTACCTACTATGCATAGCATCGCTCTAATTAGGTTAATTCTAAATTATATGTATATGGAATTGGAACTACATTGACTGTTCCTTGTAGCATAAACATATTGTTAGTCAAGTAACAAAATACAATTTGATTACAACAATAATGACCGGACTATTTCGCCCCACTTGAGCATGTCTCAACAACAACAACAAAAACCTTGTATGCGTTCATAGTCACCAACAGAGCCTACAAGCACACCCAAATGTCAACCAATCGGCATTCCCCAATGCGCCCTGAGACCTGTGCTGCGAGGCGACAAAAGCGATGACCACAAATGCACCCCAGCAGGTCAGGAAAAAAGACATCAAGCTGTGATGTATAAATGAAAACCTTTAACAGACGATAACAATCATCTCTCATAAAATAGGGACAAGTAGTTAAACAATCACCATCCTCCTGAGTTCACTGTCCCCCAAAAAATATTATATATATATACACACACACACACACGTATGCACATACACAAGTGTAAAGCTTTCAGCTAGTTGGCAAATAGGCAGCCAGCGAGTAGCTTATCCCGGTCTCGGTATCAGTAACGCTAGCATATATCTCTCACAATAAACAAGCCAGCAAACGTAATAGTAGCTAAAATTCCCTGAAGTAAAATAAACATAGTTAGGCTTGAAACACAGTCAAAAGCCACATAACTATTTAACCAAACCCGACTGGACCTCTCTGCATAAAACAAAAGTATACAGAGAAAATGTAACTACCTGGCATAGTGTGGACATATAGTAGCTATAGCTACACCCATGTAAACTTAGCGAGCTGGCTAAGTAGCACAGCCAACATTAGCTATGATCTAACTTTAGATCTAACTTTACCTCGCTAGTCATTATCACGCTAGCCATCTAGCCAGCCAGCCAGCCAGCCAGCCAGTTGATCATACGAGTAATTTTGTTGTTTCATCATGTGCTAACAGTTCACTATCCACTGTTTCCAAGTTCAAAAGACAGTTCCTCGGGATGTAGTAGACGTGAACAAGTCAGGAAGTTCTTTCCTCATGTATGTTTCAGCCATCTTCACAGAGTCAAATGTACGCTCACCATTCTTGGTTTCGATCCACAAAGTCGCTGGGTAGCTCAGGTCGTATGCCAAGCCAGCCTGACGTAGAAGTCTCTTCAGTGGGGAGAAAGCCATCCTCCTCTTGTGTAGTGTGGGAGAAAGATCCGGAAAGCTCATGATTCTGGCATCTCCATACTTGAGCTCTCCCTTTGCTCGGGCAGCAGAGAGGATGCGAACCTTGTTCTGGTAGTGTAGAAATGTAATGACAAATGCCCTGGGTGCAACCTGGCTAGACAGCCGCCTCCGTAGGGTGCGATGGGCCCTCTCGATCTCCAGTGGGTGCGCGGGAGGGGGTAGATCCAGAATTTGGGGAATCCATTCCTGTAGAAAGCAGATCGCGTCTCTTCCCTCCACGGCCTCTGGGAAACCTTGAAGTCTCAAATTCTCACTTCTTGTATTTTTGGTCCACTTCCTCGCGGACGTCCAGGATGGCAGCCTGGTGGTCAGCATGGGCTTTTTCTAACTTTGTCACTCGTCCCTTTGTGACTATCTGGTCTTCGTGGAGTTTATCGACCAGTACATCAATTTTGCTGAGGTGTTCAGAAAGTGTCTCTTGGATTTTTGTTATACCCTTGTCCATCTATCTCCATTCTGAACCATGCTTGTGCTTCTTCCGAGCTAGCATCTGCCGAATCCGAAGAGGCTTTGACATATTGGGCATATTTTAATTTGACGATACAATAGATGTTTTAACTTCCAACTCACTATTGACGAAAAGGTAAACCATGTCAAATGCCTTAAAAAGGTTTGAAAGTTTGAGGACGCTACGCAGACACGTCTTGTTAGAGCTTAGCCATTTCCGGAAGTCTCAATTGTCATACTTGAGTAAAAGTAAAGTTACCTTTAGTAGAAAATGATTCAAATAAAAGTGAAAGTCAGCCAATAAGATACTACCTGAGTAAAAGTCTAAAAGTATTTGGTTTTAAATATAGTGGAAGTGATTAGCGAGTACACCAGATTAGAGGCAGTAGGGATGACCAGGGATGTTCTCTTGATAAGTGTGGGAATTGGACCATTTTCTGTCCTGCTAAGCATTCAACATGTAATAAGTACTTTTGGGTGTCAGGGAAAATATATGGAGTAAAAAGTACATCATATTCTTTAGAAATGTTAAGTAAAAGTAAAATATGTCAATAACATAAATAGTAAAGTACAGATACAGTACTTTAAAGTATTTTTACTTAAATACTTTATATCAAAATAAAGAAAGTTGCACACTCCATATAAAACCTCCCATATGTGTGTTATTTACAGTGGTGTAAAGTACTTAAGCAGATTAAAAAACATGAGCTGGCGCACACACAGAAAAATAGTTTGTGTGGGGAAATAAACGATAAACTATCAAAATAAAGAAAGTCGCTCACTCCGTATCTAAACTCCCAGTAATTTATTGGGTATTTGCCCACGTTTCTGCATCACTGTGCCTTCTGCAGGGAAAGTTTCTAAAATCATCCTATGGAAGAGATACATAGATGATGTATTTGTGCTCTGGGAAGGAAGTCAGCAGGAACTAAATTAATTCCAAACTCTACTAAACGAGAGCTCTGAATACCTTAAAATCACCATGCAGACTGATGAGAGAAAAATACACTACCTGGACTTATGGATCATCAAATAGAATGATGCAGTACACACAGACTTATATACAAAGCCCACAGACCGCAATGCCTTGCTATGTGTGAATAGTATGCACCCCCTTCCCCTCAAGAATGGTCAACCAGTTATGCAGGATTAAACAAATCTGTGGCCACCAGACAGATTTTGACAACAATGCTAAAAAAAATGACAGATCAATTCAAAATGAGAAGCTACAAGGACAAAACTCTTGATGCTGCAATGATGAAAATATCTCATAAACCAAGAGAGGAATTACTTAACTCAACCTAAGAAGAAAAACAACGCAACCATCTTTTGCACTAAATACACCAAGGGTTCAGAGAAAATGAAAGCAATCCTGAAAAAGGACTGGCATATTCTGCAATCAGACAAAAAAAATAATTGCACACCTCTTCAAGGAATCCCCGCTGGTGGTCTATAAGCGTGGTCACAATATTGGAGATAGCTTGGTGAGATCTGACATGCCCCCTGAGCTCACTCAGACACTCTTGACACCTATCCCAAATGGGAACTACAAATGTGGATCATGCGCACAGTGCAATAGCATTATAAAAACATCCTCCTTCAGACACCCACATACAGGTCGAAACATCCCTGTTAGGGGTAATCATCTCATGCAAGACCCCGGGAGTAATCTATCTCATCATCTGTTCGTGTGGAAAAGCCGACAAAGGGAGCCTTACAGGATATCCTCTCTAAAAACATTGACCCCTAGTGGTCTGAATATTGACTTTGATCTCAGGCCCTTCTTATGAACAATTCCTTCTTTTATGAACAAGTCTTATAAATTGATATAATCTTTCTACAGCTTATTAGTGTACACCTAATATGTTCCCCCTGTTGATGATGCTCATTATAGATTAAGGTTGAACCAAAAGATTACATGTAACAAATATGAAATGAAATACGAAACAATGAAATATGTGAAATTGAATTAAACAATAATGTATGTGGATGCTAATATGATGTACTATATTCAATGATGTTTCTATACGATAACAATAGCCTAATATATTTAATATGCCATAAACAATTATTTTTTTAAAACATTTTCACTAATTCATTCTAATTAACTTAATCATTATGGCACTAGTTGCAATGTTTGTCTACATAACCTGGTTCAAGTTTTTATGACATTACCCTGAAGAAGGCACAGTGATGCTAAAACATTGGTAAATACCCAATACATTACTGGGAGTTTATAGATGGAGGGTGCAACTTATTTTATTTTGATAAAAAAGTATTTAAGTAAAAATACTTTAAAGTACTGTATCTGTACTTTATTATTTATGTTTTTGACATATTTTACTTAACATTTCTAAATAATATTATGTACTTTTTACTCCATATATTTTCCTTGACACCCAAAAATACTCATTACATTTTGATTGCTTAGCAGGACAGAAAATTGTCCAATTCCCACACTTATCAAGAGAACATCCCTGGTCATCCCTACTGCCTCTGATCTGGCTGACTCACTAATCACTAAACACAAATTCTTTGTTTTTAAAATGTCTGAGTGTGACCCTGGCTATCTGATTTGCTTAATTTAAGGAATTTTAAATTCATACTTTTACTTTTGATACTTAAGTATATTTTAGCAACTACATTTACTTTTGATACTGAAGTATGTTTAAAACCAAATACTTTTAGACTTTAACTCAGGTAGTATTTTATTGGCTGACTTTCACTTTTATTTGAGTAATTTTCTACTAAGGTAACTTTACTTTTACTCAAGTATGACAATTGAGTTATTTTTCCATCACTGGTTATTTACATTTGAGTCATTTAGCATACGGTCACACTGGTCACCCGTGGGAATCGCACCCACAACCCTGGCGACTAAACCACACTGTGCTTCATCAAATAGCAAAACCAAATTACTTGGTTTGAAGTTGAAAATACATTAAAAGTACATGGTGCAAGTCATCAATGTCGTTCGAGATTCTACTTAGACAACATCAATTGTGAATATCTCCACCACAACCTACAGTATGCATGCTGTCTTGAACATGCACATTTTATATGATTAACTTGACATATGAATGAATACATGTATAGTTACAGTAGCCTCAAAATGTGGCCATGGATCTGTTACTTATTTTAAGGTTGAATAAATACTGTTAAATTAGTTTGTAAGATGGCTATTTACTGTATTACAAAAGTAATATTGAATTGTGTTTAGTTGACAACGCTTCCAAATTTCAACATTTAAAGGATATATTTACTGCTTGGATAGTTCAATCTAAGACACTGGCTTAATTCCATTCTTTCACTTTCATTTTTGGTTGAGTTGGAGACGTGAAGCCAACATATAATTTATGAACTTGTTTTGTCGACAAATGAACAGGCTATTTATTGTATTTCAAAAGTGAAATTGAAATGTGTTTGGTCGACAACAGCAATTTAGGCATCAGGCATGTCACTTCCCCCATTGGCTGACGGTGCTAATACCGAATGGGACCAAAATATTGTGGGATTAGCGTTGACTCAAAACGAATGCACGACAAGAAAACACACACAACTACTACTATTATAGTATAGAAGTCAAAACACCTGTAGCTATGTTCCTACTTGGACATAATCAAAAACATTGACACCACAGTGATTCTCCTTCTAAGAGGATGCTCTAATAAATAGATAATTGCGATTTTCAGATTTATTTGAGTACTGGGAATTTATTTGTCGTGCATATATGCTGATAAATTGAATATGAAACTAAAATCATGAATTTTTTTCAAAGGCGTCTGTGTGGCGTCAGCTGCGAACGTTCCACACAGGTGTTCAATGAGCGATCAAGTTCTACTAAACTCACTAGGCCTACTCTCATTTTAATTAATTCAAAACCACTACTGTAAAGAAAATAAAAGCCAATAAACTGAATAATTACTGTCAAAGTATTGTTTTTATTCAATTGTTGAATTAGGCCTATTGTATTTAATTGGACATTTCATGCCTATTCAAGTAGTTTTGACAAACTTTTATGATGTGGACGGCTGCTATGTCATAATGTACATGATGTCATAATGAAGCATTCTCTTGTTAAAATACGACATTTCATAGACAGGTCATTGATGCTCTTCCATATCTGAGGTAGGACCTATAATTTAATGAAATAATCTCAAATACACTACTTTTATCTTATGACAACTTTATTTGATCAATAACTGTAAGAAAAACGGTTATGTTTTGTGATTTGTGACAAAAAAAAGTATTTATTTAAACTAGGTATTGTGGTCTTGTGTTTCTGTTTTCAATAATATATTGTTGAAACTGTATAGTCAAATCCTACGTGTGCAAATTATCTGGAAGTCCAAATTGAAGGTAGGCCTTAGTCTGTGAATCTTTCATTTTTATTAATTTGTGAACATTTTGGCAGGAATTGGAATGTCCTTTCAAGTGGAAAAACACTAGTTTATAATAACAACTTTGATCAAATTCTATTGTAATATATGTAATTTATTCTATATTCTTATTCTCAAACATGTTGTTTGCTCTTCCACTGTGACTCTCACAGCCATGAAAGACAGAGGGAAGTCCAGGACTAGGACACAAGAGACCAGTCAGAACAGTTCTGAGAACAGCCTGACAGACATCCTCAGTGTCCGGTGTGTCAATGATATTGTCCTACAGTCAATGCCACCAGGGAGAAAGAATAGCCGATCCCACTTCCACAACATGGATGTGACTAAAGAGAGGGCTGACATGGGAAGGCTTCCAATGGCCACTCCAACCATCAGGCTCCCAATGCTCACTGTGACCTCTCTCACTGTCCAAAGGAACAAAAACACCCTCAAGGTGCCTCGCACGCCTCGTCTGCAGCTGGAAGGACAGATGGGTAGCAAGCGTCTGGGTCCGGTTAAAACCAAAACCAGAGGGAGCACATTTACCTCCAGCCACAAGAAGGAGCCAGAGATTAAATCCAGCAGACCACAGACATCAGGAAGCATCCCTAGGAGCCCCAATTTATGCTCCACTGCAGCCAAGGCAGTAGACTCCATGCAGCCAGTCTGAGGTCAGGATCCAGGCCAATCCTCTCCAGAGGTCTAACATCCACGACCAAAGGCCCCGCTCTCCTCCTGCTCAGGCCAGACGGTCTCTGTCCGACGGCAGCCTCTTGCAGCCGCTATGTTCTCCTGTGGATGTCCTCCAGCCGGAGGTCCAGGCCAGCAGAAGCCTGGCTCGACCCAAGACCGGGATAGCTAGGATAACAAGACATACTGATGGCAGCACTCTGAGGTTCCCTAACCAGACCTTCGATCTAATAAACTCCACGGATGGGAGGGAGAGCACCAATTCCTTCCATGTGCTGCCAACCATTGCGGTGTCAGCCTCCCCTGCCCAGATGGCCATCCCATTGCCTACCCCAATGATCAGCTATGTACCTGACCTTCTGGTGCCTACTCCATCTGCTTCTCCGGTTCCTTCCAGCCGAGTGCCTGCCCCACCTGCATCCCCAGTGCCAGCCCGGCCTGCCAACGCCAGATCACGGCGTGTGTCGAAGAGGATCCAGCTCTTACATATCCGGTCTGCTATGCTGGACCAGCAGCTACCAGAACAACTGGGTGACAAACAAATCATATAACCCTCTGAGCCCCTGTCCTTCAGTAGCACTGAGAGGATGTTCCTCTGTGGTCCACCTTTAGTCTGCCACCCAGCTAACGTAGGAGGAGATGATGGCTGTCACCCCCTGCCCAGACATACGCCCAGCCACACAGGTCGGACCGACCACTCCCCTTTACTGACCAGTAGGAGAGCCGTGCAGGCGGGCGAGAAGTGCCCCGTTGAAATCCTCTTGACCGCCTTGTTCCCTAAGGAAGAACAGACTCCTATCAAGCGGGGGCACATACCCGCCTCCCGTGCCAAGGCCGAGCTGGAATGGGAGAATAGCCAACGAGGGCGCAGGAATAGAGTGAAGCCCATTCACTGGGACGTTAACTTTAAGTCTGGGCCTTTCTTTCCAGTGTGTGTCTCTCCATCACTGCCCTCGATCTTGGAGGTGGATGAAGAGTCTCTTTCTGAAGAGATGGAGTAAAGACAGTTGTTAGGGGTCGCACACACACACTCACACATACACATATCTTCATTTTATTTGTGTTTTTTTTTTTTTTTTAGTTAGTTAAGAACAAATTCTTATTTACAATGACGACCTACCCCGGCCAAACCCTGACCCGGACGACACTGGGCCAATTGTGAGCCTCCCTATGGGACCAGTGCCTTATACCGCTGCGCCAATCAGGAGCCCTAATGAGACCTCATGGCCTCCCATGGACCAGAGAGGATCAACCAGCATCTGCCCTGCCTGCCATCCTAGTACCTCCACTGCCCTTTCAACCCCAAACCACAAAGGGCAGGTGACAGAAATGACTTTTCCTATGTGACTTTTCCTATGAGACCCAACAGGAGCCACAAGCTGTCATCCCTGGGGTGTGTAGCTTCTCAAAGTGTTCTCTTCCTGAAGAATATTAATCCACTTGTTATTCTAGTTAGGCAAATGTTAATTTATCATCACCATGTTCCAAAGAATTCTTTCTACAAAGTTTCTATAAAGTTTTATTGCAGTTGAAAATGATCTGTGGTGTGTGTTGTTGGTTTCTTGTGAGCTATGAAGTATACCCTTTTAGTAGAATGTTTATTTCTTCATTGGATTTGTTGATTTGTTGACCAAGGAGAAGAGGTAAGTGCTGACCGGACTAATATAAGTGAATTTCCGATTCAAATTTGTATTAATCCGAAGGCACATCTGACTCAAAATTTAATGTCATAATTCTTCACGTTTTCAATGTATAGCAACACTGACAAATTCTAAGGTGGAACTATTTGTACTACAGCATTTGAAATGGGGATATATCCAAACACAGTGGTTATGAATTGCGAGAATGCTGAACAACATTTTCTGACCAATAGGCTTGTTTGTCGTAATATTTGGCCAAAGGTTTCTTCGCTTGAGTCAAGAGGCCCTGTCTCAACTTGCACATGTAAGGGAAGCAGACAGCTGCAGATTTAATATAACTGCTGGGTTACACGATAACCAGGTCTCTCTTGCCAAAAGAACCCACTTTTGCAAGAAAGACCTGATAGTGCCACATAACACAACGCTTATATAATTCTTCCTTTTAAAATGACCCCTTTATCTGGAATAGATGTAGTGTTGCCTTACATTTTCTGAAATGTGAATGACATTTGCTTAGCCTTCAAACTGTGCTTCGTTTAAAATACCGTTGGTTGGACTGCGAGGCAGTGACTGTATCGTTTTTCTTTTGATCTGAAGCCTGACACTGTACGACACTTCGTGTCTCATCCTCCGTCATTTGAATAAAACTTCCTCGGCATGATTTTATTCTCACATTACCCATGTTTTTTTTTCAACCCTCGCAAACAAATGTTGATCCCCATGAAATGACACGTGATATTCCACAGGGGGGCACTAAAGGTCTGTAAGAAAGGAGGTTGAACACTTTGTACCTTGACACCATCTGAATTTACACACAGCCTCAACTATTTAAATGACAGAAAATGTCATATCTGCTCTCACACAGTACATTAATAGATGATGATCCCTTGGGTTTTTCACAGTCCATCATAATAAGTACTTTTTGGCAACTTATCTAAGGTTCATTCCGAAACGCATTATCTCCACCAAAGCCCAAAGTTTACTAGCATTATAAAGATATCCATCAAGTTTAAGAGGTGTTACCACATTTTTGTAGATATGTATCTGCGGGCCAGTGCAAAGACTCACATTGCATTTTAAGATTAGTCATGCATCGTACCCAGTTCCTCTCTAGAAACATGCATGAGAAGCTATGACTAAGCAGAGCAGTATGGCTGTATCAATTGTTCTAGAACTGGTTCAAGAAAGAAGGTTAGGTTAGTTAGGCTACATGTGATCGTGCGTCACCATAACTGAAACATGGCCTTCTTTCTTTCACGGTTTCACGTCACGGTGCAAGTATTTGCATAAACTGGGAAACATTTGCATACATTTCAATTTCTCTGGCCGGTAGTGAAGGGGTTAATCAGCTGTGTGCTCTCAGTATACGCTCACTAGCAGAATCTGTCTGCCACAGCTGCTGTGCTAATCTTCTATCACAGCGCTGAAAACCAGAGGACAACAACACAGAGCTGGTTAGAGAAGCTTCAAACCAAACCACATACGCACACACACACACACACACACACACAGATCTAGGAGCAGTTGACCTCCACAGAATGTGAACATTAGCCACTAATATCTGACATCAGTATAGTTTATAAAAGTGTTTCTGTTTGTCTGTCTTTCAGTTTCTGTTTAGACTACATCAAAGATAGCCACACCATGTTCAATCATGTTACCTAATTAGCTAGCTAGCTAGCTGACAATCTGGTTGACCTGTAGCATATAAACATTTGTTGGCACAGAAAGAAAGGGGATTTAAAAATGATTGATTTAAATTCCCCCTGCCACATTCTGACTGGGTTAATAACTTAATATTAAGTTAATATGGACCCATTGTCTTAGACTTGAAATCTTGGACCGGGATTCAAACACAGGGACTTGTGACTCGACTCAGACATTGACGACTTTGACTCAATTCAGAGTTAGCCATAGGGTGTTGTGAATTGACTCGGACTTATGCTTTAGTGACTCGACTACAACACTGCTGCCATGACATGGCTACTACTACCGTTAGAACTAACAATTCTAGCAAGGGGTACCCCAGCTTGGATACACTTTTCTGCTGCTCCTTCTAAAGCATTAAGCAAACATTTTTACTATATCTCCCAACTCTCATAACTCCCTGTTGGGTTGAGTCTATCTACAAATAAACGCAACAAGAGGATAAAAACAGCTAACACAGGGAGCTGAAATCCTGGGGTCCGCCTTATGTTCCCTCAGTTCTACCCCATTTTGAACAGATGCTTTCATCCATGACCAGGCCATGTTTTGGCAGTTTTGCTGCACTAGGCAAGACAATTGCAGACATTCTCCAATCCGGCAAAAGAATAGGCCTAAACACTGTACAGTGTCGGCCTATAATGTCATTTTATAACTAGGCCTAACATTAGATATCCTACCATTTTTAAAACATGCAGTTGCGTTGGATTTATTAACCTAGTCCTGATTCCTGACAAAAGCTTATAGGGACTTGTCCTTTAAGATATGAACATCAGTTATCCATCAGCTACCCAAGTTTATTACAGGCTTTTTGCAAAGAGATCAATCTTGATGTAACAGCCTACGTCTTCACAGTGGTACATTTTATTCCACCTTGTGAAACCAGGGGTCTAGTGGAGGGTAAATGTGAATAGGATTTTAAAAAGGCCTGTTATGAGAGAGAAAGAGAGATGGAGAGAGTAGCTGAGTGCCTATAGTAAGAGATGGCTGTTACTATCACTAGGCTGTTTGGTCTGTGTGCAGGTAGGTTGCTAGTTAGAGTCTTAACCTGCCATAAGCTACTTTTGTGTCAGCAAGTCTACAGACCATTCAAGTAGCTGCACTGAACACGTCACTGATACTGACTGTGTAAGCTACAAACCCAAATAACACTGAACACACTACACTCAAAACTGAACACTACACAAACTGAAAACGAAACAGTTCTGTGTGGAAAACACAGACACAGAAAACAATCCCCCACAACCAAAATGGGGAAAACAGGCTACCTAAGTATGATTCTCAATCAGAGACAACGATCGACAGCTGCCTCTGATTGAGAACCATACCAGGCCAAACATAGAAAAAAGAACATAGACTACCCACCCCAACTCACACCCTGACCAAACTAACACAAAGACATAATAAAGGAACTAAGGTCAGAACGTGACACTAAAGGTGCGGACTCCGGACGCAAAACCTGAACCTATAGGGGAGGGTCTGGATGGGCGCCTGTCCACGGTGGCGGCTCTGGCGCGGGACGTGGACCCCACTCCACCATAGTCTTGGTCCACTTAAGTGGCGCCTTTGGAGCGGCGACCCTCGCCACCGCCCTTGGACTGGGGACCCTTGCAGCGGGCCCCTAATAGATGGGAGACTCTGGCAGCTCTGGACAGGCGGGAGACTCTGGCAGCTCTGGACCTGCGGGAGACTCTGGCAGCGCCGTAGTGAAGGGCGGCTCCGGCAGCTCCTGACTGACTGGCGGCTCCGGCAGCTCAGGACAGACGGGCGGCTCCGGCAGCTCCTGACTGACGGTCGGCTCCGGCAGCTCCTGACTGACGGTCGGCTCCGGCAGCTCCTGACTGACGGGCTGCTCCGGCAGCTCCTGACTGACGGGCGGTTCCAGCAGCTCAGGACAGACGGGCGACTCCGGCAGATCTGGACAGACGGGCGGCTCCGGCAGCTCAGGACAGACTGGCGACTCCGGCAGATCTGGACAGAAGGGCGGCTCCGGCAGCTCAGGACAGACGGGCGGCTCCGGCAGCTCAGGACAGACCGGCGACTCTGGAAGCGCTGGACAGACAGGCGACTCTGGAAGCGCTGGACAGGAGGGAGACTCTGGAAGCGCTGGACAGGAGGGAGACTCTGGAAGCGCTGGACAGGAGGGAGACTCTGGAAGCGCTGGACAGGAGGGAGCACCTGGAGGGAGGAGACGGAAAGACAGCCTGGTGCGTGGGGCTGCCACCGGAGGAGACCTGATGCGTGGAGAAGGCACCGGATGGACCGGACCGTGGAGGCGCAATGGAGGTCTTGAGCACCGAGCCTGCACAAACTGTCCTGGCTGGATACTCCTCGTAGCCCAGCAAGAGCGGTGGGTTGGAACAGACCGCACTGGGCTGTGCTGGCGAACCGGGGACACCTGGTGCCATATAACCCGGGCCGAGGAGACGCACTGATTGAGAACCATACCAGGCCAAACAGAGAAATACAACATAGAAAAAATGACATAGACTACCCACCCCAACTCACGCCCTGACCAAACTAACATAAAGACATAGTAAAGGAACTAAGGTCAGAACTTGACAGTGACAGTAATAATATTGCACACATATTCAGAAATCTGCAAGTTTTTATACTACTTCTATATTGCATGATATTTTTTTTTTATCCATTAATTTCCCTGTAATCTGCTGAGATTTTGATAGTTTTCAGGTTTTGAAGGGAGTTTTCACTGGATTTACTAGAAATGTGAAATTGACCTGGCAAGCCTGTCTCTGCCTGAGCATGATCACAACAAAAGTAGCTGTGCAGCACGTTTTTTAAGGAAGAGGAGGATGGTTGCAGACGTTCGCATTCATGCAAGAAGGTAAGCTATTAACTAAACTGTTAACTAATATATTAACTACAATTGTATGTGGTGTATTGGCAAGCAATGCATGTTCCCATTGTCTTTGTTTCTAATTAATGTTAGCTCATGTATGTCTTTCGGTGGAATCCAACATGCATTGACAATGTCCGAAAGCTGCATTGTATCAGATATACTTCATCATGAGATTGAAATTGGTAGGCTCATCCAAACACTTCATTAATGTGCAATTGTTACTTTGCATGTTTTTATCTTATACTTATTTACTGCTTGCTAATGATTAGCGTGCTAGCTAGTGGTTAGCGTGCTAGCTAACGGTTATCGTGCTAGTTTAGCATAATTGGTCAAAATGTCTTTGATTCAGAATAAATGATTGTGGTTAACCCAATGTTACATGCATTGGAAAATAATATATATAATAATAATATTGCCAGTGAATTCAATAACTTGAATTGGTTTACAAGCTAACTAGAAAAGCCAGTTCCTTTTCATCTGTTTTGTCAAGTCATAAGCATGCATGTGTGCTGAAATATTTAAATAAATCCCCTCATTTAATTATTTTATTGAAGTTTTGGCAGTTTTTTTATCACCCTTTCTTACCCAAAGAGAAATAAGTTGCTAGTTATTTTGGCTTTGCACGTAAAAGAGTGAAACACCACAACAGGAATAAGGATTCTGGAAAGTGTCAAATTTGGTAGAACTGCCAATTCACATGCCTTCCTTTAGCTATATCACTCATACTGTTTCTTGTTTAGACCATCCATAAAAGCAGATGTGCTTTAGTTGCATCCAGGAACTTGTATAATGTGCTTATGTTATGCTTATACTTGCTTTTTTCCCCCAGCCCATCCCCTTTGTTGTGTGCCGAGCAATCTTGTCATTCTTTTAAGTGTCAACCATTCTTTTAGAAACTTGTCTTCCTTTACTCAGGCACTGCAGAGGCTAAGAAGACGCATGGAAACTCTATAAGAAACATAATTCAATTTGTAGGCTAGATTTGAAAAGGAAATAATACATCCCGAAGCTCAGGTTTGTCAGTTGTTTAGAATGAGCAGCTCATAGATCACTGCACCTGTACATAGCCCTCCTGTAATCAGCCCATCCAACTACCTCATCCCCATACCGTTATCTATTTTATTTATTTTGCTCCTTTGCACCCCAGTTATCGCTTATGGATTGGTTCATAGGTTGGATTGGGTGAAACTGACATGATTCCAACTGATGTTTTCCAGGAGAGATGTCAGCGATTCGGGCCAATGACCAAGGGAAAGCTGGGACAAAAGAGGGGTTCACACGGTAAACATGTTTACTACTGTCTTCAGTCAGTGCATTTTCACTCTGGCAAAAAATGCTGACTCTAATTTGTTGTGCATTGATTTAACTTGCTGCAATTTGATTTTGTTTTTATTGTCTTTTACAAACTATTATGTCTGAAGAAATGGATGCTGCGGCCACTGATTGCGCATCAGAGAATGACTCTGAGAAAGAGGAGTCGTCTGAAGAATCCTATGAAGAAAATCTGACCGGTATGCCTATACCTTACATACACATGGACCTATTCTTAATTACAATGTCCTTTTCAACATGTTTTCCAGGAGAGATGTCAGCGATTCGGGCCAAACAACCAATAACCAAGGGAAGACTGGGACAAAAGAGGCTCACACGGTAAGCATGTTTCCTACTGCCTTCAGGCAGTGCATTTTCACTCTGTAGTGTCAACTTATGGGCCATACTGTGCTGGTCCAGATCAATCCTGTCTTTATCAGTTAGTGTATTTCCAACCATGCCAGCACAGAACGGTTCGGTTTGGATTGGACACAAGTCAAGACGTTAGATCTGGAACTAGTGTGTCAGGATAGATGATAACACAGAAGGATTACCACACTTTACATTGTTTTTCTTGAGGGAGGGAACTTGATTTAATAGGTATTGCTTTTATTAGAAGGTTTACGTTGCAAACAGATTGTTGGGCTTAGATTCCATACAGATTGAGTCTGCTTGGATGTCAGCATTGCACATTCTCCTCTCACATCCTTATCTATGTAGTTATTTAGTTGGGATTATTAGTTTAATTTCAACACAGTCTCTGCAGATACAGATGTAACCTTGTAGAGTTAATACAGAGAGATGTTCAAGTACTGTATTGTAGTCAACCTTTATTTAATGTAGTCATTCATAATGCCATCTCTTTACAAAGGTGACAAAGGAACAAAAAGGTATTGGTCGACAATAGAGGTGGATGCAGTTGAAGATTCCTTGATGAACTTTATCCGAATGGGGAAAAATGCCTGGAAAACAAGACTGTGAGAAATGCATTGCTGCTTCTCCCCAAGCGCTTTTAAACAGGGACTGGAGAGCAGTACAGTTCTATAGACACAACAGAATAGTTGCAGATCAGAGAAAATAAGTGTATGAGATGCTTCTGGCTATCTCATAGGCAGATGACAAATGTCCTCTATCTCACTGTTCAGGGGAAGTTTTTCCTGGTGGATGGTTCACGAGGTGAGATCTTGCATGGAGCCCCAGATCGAGGGTGATTGACCGTCATCTTGAACTTCTTCCATTTTCTATTAATTGCGCCAACAGTTGTTGCCTTCTCACCAAGCTGATTGCCCATTGTCCTGTAGCCTATCCCAGCCTTGTGCAGGTCTACAATTTTATCCCTGATGTCCTTACACAGCTCTCTAGTCTTGGCCATTGTGGAGAGGTTGGAGTCTGTTTGATTGAGTGTGTGGATAGGTGTCTTTTATACAGGTAACGAGTTCAAACAGGTGCAGTTAATACAGGTAATGAGTGGAGAACAGGAGGGCTTCTTTAAAAAAAACTAACAGGTCTGTGAGAGCCGGAATTCTTACTGGATATATTGAATCCATTACTAAAATGGTTGTTCCAGTTTAAATACTTTAATGAAGAACTACACTACAGCCGTTGAGTTGCCTTCCGTGTTGCATCATTCTGGCATTCTACATGGATATTTTCAGTCATAAAATAGAAATAATGTGTCAAATATAGAGAATTTAAAATTGTTAATTATTTTACGCTTCCATTAGGTACAACTTAAGCAGTTGGATAGCTTTTATAGATTTCATAGGAGACATTCTCTCGATGGCTTGAAGCAATGCATTGAGTGGCTGCTGCCAACATACAGACTCAATCTCTAGACACTTTAATAATGAATTATTCGATGTAATAAATGTATCACTAGTCATTTAAACTGTGCCACTTTATATAATGTTTACATACCCTACATTTCTGTCATTTAAATAGTTGAGGCTGTGTGTAAGTTTAGATGGTGTTCAAGGTACAAAGTGTTCAACCTCCTTTCTTACAGAACTTTAGTGCCCCCCTGTGGAATATCACGTGTCGTTACATGGGGATCAACATTTGTTTTTGAGGGTTGAAAAAAACAAACATGGATAATGTTAGAATAAAATCATGCTGAGGAAGCTTTATTCAAAAGACGAAGGATGAGACACGACGTGTCGTACAGTGTCAGGCTTCAGATCAAAAGAAAAACGATACAGTCACTGCCTTGCAGTCCAATCAACAGTATTTTAAACGAAGCACAGTTGGAAGGCTAAGCAAATGTCATTCATATTACACAAATGTAAGGCAACACTACATCTATTCCAGATAAAGGGGTGGTTTTTATTCGTATAAAAGGAATCATTTATATAAGTGTTTCTTATGTGGCACTATCCAGGTCTTTCTTGCAAAAGTGGGTTATTTTGGCAAGAGAGACCTGGTTACCGCAGAACCCAGCAGTTATATTTCATCTGCAGCTGTCTGCTTCCCTTACATGTGCAAGTTGAGACAGGGCCTCTTCGCGTCAGATGTACCTCCTTCAGATTAATACAAATTTGAATCGGAACTTCACTTATATTATTATTCCGATCAGCACTTACCTCTACTCTTTGGTCAACAAATCCAATGAAGAAATAAACATTATACTAAAAGGGTATACTTCATAGCTCACAAGAAACCAACAACACACACCACAGATCATTTTCAACTGCAATACAACTTTATAGAAACAGAATTCTTTGGAACATGGTGATGATAAATTAACATTTGCCTAACTAGAATAACAAGTGGATTAATATTAATCTCTAGTTCATACTGAGGGACATATTCTATCATCACATCAGCGTACTAGATACTCTGGATACTCCTAAGGGGTTGAAGCAGTCCATCTTCAGGAAGAGGCTCATAATTGTTCCAGTGTCGTCCGGTTTAGGGTTTGGCCGGGGTAGGTCGTCATTGTAAATAAGAATTTGTTCTTAACTAACTTCACAATTTAAATAAAGGTAAAAAATAAATAAAATGAAGGTGTGTGTGTGTGTGTGCGACCCCTTACAACTGGCTTTGCTCCATCTCTTCAGAAAGAGACTCTTCATCCACCTCCAAGATCGAGGACAGTGATGGAGAGACACACACTGGAAAGAAAGGCCCAGACTTAAAGTTAACGTCCCAGTGAATGGGCTTCACTCTCTTCCTACGCCCTCGTTGTCTATTCTCCCGCTCAGCCTTGGCACGGGAGGCGGGCATGTGCCCCCGCTTGATAGGAGGCTGTTCTGCCAGTGGGACCAAGGGGGTCAAGAGGGTATCAAAGGGGCACTTCTCATCCGCCTGCACGGCTCTCCCACTGGTCAGTAAAGGGGAGTGGTCGGTGCGACCTGTGTGGCTGGGTGTATGTCTGGTCAGGGGGTGACAGCCATCATCTCCGCAGACTAAAGGTGGACCACAGAGGAGCATCCTCTCAGTGCTACTGAAGGACAGGGGCTCAGAGGGTAATATTATTTGTTTGTCACCCAGTTGTTCTGGTAGCTGCTGGTCCAGCATAGCAGACTGGATCTGTAATAGCTGGATCTTCTTTGACACACGCCGTGATCTGGCGTTGGCAGGCCGGGCTGGCACTGGGGAGGCAGGTGGGGCAGGCACTCGGCTGGAAGGAACCGGAGAAGCAGATGGAGTAGGCACCAGAAGGTCAGGTACATAGCTGACCATTGGGGTAGGCAATGGGATGGCCATCAGGGGAGGTGAGGCTGACACTGCAATGGTTGGCAGCACAGGGAAAGAATTGGTGCTCTCCCTCCTACCCATGTAGTTTATAAGATCTAAGGTCTGGTTAGGGAACCTCAGAGTGCTGCCATCAGTATGTCTTGTTATCCTAGCTATCCCGGTCTTGGGTCGAGCCAGGCTTCTGCTGGCCTGGACCTCCGGCTGGAGGACATCCACAGGAGAACATGGCGGCTGCAAGAGGCTTCCGTCGGACAGAGACCGTCTGGCCTGAGCAGGAGGAGAGCGGGGCCTTTGGTCCTGGATGTTAGACCTCTTGAGAGGATTGGCCTGGATCCTGATCTCAGACTGGCTGCATGGAGTCCCAGATAAAGGAGCTACTGCCTTGGCTGCAGTGGAGCATAAATTGGGTCTCCTAGGGATGCTTCCTGGTATCTGTGGTCTGCTGGATTTAACCTCTGGCTCCTTCTTGTGGCTGGAGATCAATGTGCCCCCTCCGGTTTTGGTTTTAACCGGACCCAGAGGCTTGCTACCCATCTGTCCCTCCAGCTGCAGACGAGGCATGCGAGGCACCTTGAGGGTGTTTTTGTTCTTTTGGGCATTGAGAGAGGTCACAGTGAGCATTGGGAGCCTGATGGGTGGAGTGGCCAATGGAAGCCTTCCCATGTCAGCCCTCTCTTTAATCACATCCATGTTGTGGAAGTGGGATCGGCTATTCTTTCTCCCTGGTGGCATTGGCTGTAGGACAATATCACTGGCACACCGGACACTGAGGATGTCTGTCAGGCTGTTCTCAGAACTGTTCTGACTGGTCTCTTGTGTCCTAGTCATGGACTTCCCTCTGTCTTTCATGGCTGTGAGAGTCACAGTGGAAGAGAAAACAATATGTTTGAGAATAAGAATATAGAATAAATTACATATATTACAATAGAATTTGATCAAAGTTGTTTTAATGAACTAGTGTTTTTCCACTTTCAAAGGACATTCCAATTCCTGCCAAAATGTTCACAAATTCATAAAAATGAAAGATTCACAGACTAAGGCCTACCTTCAATTTGGACTTCCAGATAATTTGCTCACGTAGGATTTAACTGTACAGTTTCAAGAATATATTAAGACCACAACACCTAGTTTAAATAAATACTTTTTTTTGTCACAAATCACAAAACATAACCGTTTTTCTTACAGTTATTGATCAAATAAAGTTCTCATAAGATAAAAGTAGTGTATTTGAGATTATTTCATTAAATTATAGGTCCTACCTCAGATATGGAAGAGCATCAATGACCTGTCTATGGAATGTCTTATTTTAACAAAAGAATGCTTCATTATGACATCATGTACATTATGACATAGTAGCCGTCCACATAATAAAAGTTTGTCAAAACCACTTGAATAGGCATGAAATGTAAAATTAAATACAATAGGCCTAATTCAACATTTGAATAAGATAGTACTTTGACAGTAAATATTCAGTTTATTGGCTTTTATTTTCATTACAGTAGTGGATTTGAATTTATTAAACTGAGAGTAGGCCTAGTGAGTTTCCTAGAACTCAATCGCTCATTGAACATCTGTGTGGAATGTTCGCAGCTGACGCCACGGACGCCTTTGAAAAACATTCACGATTTTAGTTTCATATTCAACTTATCAGCAATAATGCACGGCAAATACATTCCCAGTACTCAAATAAACCTGACAATCGCAATTGTTTATTAGAGCATCCTCTTAGAATGAGAATCACTGTGGTGTCAATGTTTTTGATTATGTCCAAGTAGGAACATAGCTACTGGTATTTTGACTTCTATACTATAATAGTAGTAGATGTGTGTGTTTTCTTGTTGTGCATTCGTTTTGAGTCAAAGCTAAACCCACAATTTTTTGGTCCCATTCGGTATTAGCACCGTCAATAGGGGAAGTGACATGCCTGATGCCTAAATTGATGTTGTCAACTAAACACAATTCAATATTACTTTTGTAATACAGGTAATAGCCTAAAGTTAAGGCTCTCTTACAAACTAATGTAACAGTATTTATTCAACCTTAACATAAGTAACAGATTCATGGCCACATTTTGAGGTTACTGTAACTATACATGTATTCATATGTAAAGTTAATCATATAAAATGTGCATGTTCAAGATAGCATGCATACTGTAGGTTGTGGAGATCTGTGGAGATATTCACAATTGCTGTAGTCAATGTAGAATCTCGAACGGCACTGATCACTTGCACCATGTCATCTCAACTTCAAACCAGGTCATTTGGTTCTGCTTTTTGATGAAGCAGTGTGGTTTAGTCGCCAGGGTTGTGGGTGTGATTCCCACGGTTGACCAGTGTGACCGTATGCTAAATGACTAAAATGTAAATAACCAGTGGTGGAAAAAGTACTCAATTGTCATACTTTTTTTTTTTTACAATATATTTATTGCCATTTTTTATTTTTTTTAACAATTTAACAATCATCAGAATATGATACAGATAATGCCCCGTTATTCCTTCCACCTAAACAAAACACCATGCTACATGGGAGCACATCGTGCAAAACCCTTCCCTCCCCAACACAGGAACACCCCCCTCCCTCCCCTCTACCGGTATTAACTTCACTGATTAACAACAAAAAAAGAAACAGAATGACCTTCACATTCCATGCTAGAAAATAAATGATTCAACACAAAAACAAATAATAATAATAGATTCATGAAGAAAGTAGTAATGAGGCAGCTAAGGTGACGTCTCTAGAAACTACTGAAAGTCCCCCCAGACATCAGTAAATTCAAAGGGTTTATTACATCAATTGTATTTTATTCTTTCAGATGGAATATAGGAAGATAGTTATTTTATCCACATCTGCTTGCTTGGCGGAGTGTCACTCTTCCATATAATAGCTCTGCCAATTTAATGAATCTGGTTTTGCTACAAATATAATACATTTGTACAGTAATCTAATCAGACCTACATACTTAGGTCCAATATTCTTCCTCTGTAAAACTTCAAAACGCCACTACAGATTCTTGGTCATTCTCTACATAATGCATAATATTAAATACTCTTCTGATATTATCAGGAGATGAGCGGTTTCTTACAAAGCCTGTTTGGTCCATATCAACCAAGTCCGGTAGAACCTTATCCAGTCTAAGAGCAATGAGTTTCGTAAGAATCTTATATGAAGTGTTCAATAGAGATATTGGTCTATACGACCCACAAAGCATAGGATCTTTCCCAGGTTTTAACAAAACTGTGATCATTGTCTGGGAGCTTTTCTCTCTCTATGGCATAATTAAACTTACTGTAAAGAGGCTCAATTAGTTTGGGTAAAAAGGATCAAAAGAAATCAATAGGGAATCCGTCTAACCCTGGTGATTTTCCCCCAGCAGTGTTGAAAATGGATTCCCTAATTTCCTCTGATGTAATCTCTTTCTCCAAGTGCTCTCTATCCTCATCATTAAAGTTTGTAAATTGAGTTTGTTCAAAAACTCATGCATTGTGGCAGGGGCATCCCCTTCAGACTTGTACAATGTTTCATAAAACTCCCTGAAGACTGGATAAATTTCCTCAGGACTGTGAACAACTGTGTTACTGGGTAGCTTAATAGAGCTAATAACTCTACTAGCATCCTCTCGTCTTATCTGGCCAGGAAGCAACTTTCCTGCTTTATCTCCATGTTCGTAGTGGTTTTGTTTTGTTCTCCTGAGAGCATTTTCCACTTCATGGGTCGTCAGGGTGTTATATTCCAATCGCTTTGAGTCAAATTTTTGTAGAGTTGAGTCATCAAATGTTACACTATGTTCATTTTCCAGATCTGTAATTTCATTCCCCAACGAATCTACTTGAGCCTTATACATCTGACAAGCATCTGAACTAAAGGATATGATTTGCCCCCTCAGATATGCAAGGAGAGCTTCTCATAAAATTAGGGAAGAGGCAGAGTTGTTATTGGTGCTAAAAAATAAGTCTATATGAGTGTTCAGAAATGTTACAAATGTGGGACTATTTAGTAAATATGTACCAAACCTCCATCTTCTTGAGGGTGGCTGTGCTCTACTGACGGGTACTGAAGCCAGCAGGGCAGAATTATCTGATATACATCTTGGTAAGTACTTACACCCAGTAGTTAAACTTCCCCTGGCTGCAGGAATAAGAAATAAGTCTCTTCTAGAGTAATTGTTATGGACAGGGGAGTAAAATGAGTATTCTTTAACCTTTTGGTTGTGAAATGTCCATAAGTCTACGAGTACAAAGTGTTTAATTTCTGCTTTTAACATTTTAGCTTCCTGTGTGAGGTTGATACTATTAGAGGAAGATCTATCACTGGAAGGGTCCAGTACCAAGTTAAAATCCCCTGCCATTATTATCTTTGATGATGGGCACATTATCTTCAAAAAGATGTCTTTGTAAAATGTAGGATCATCATGGTTAGGACCATACACAATCACAATGGTAATGGGCTCAGTATTAATGAAACCTTGAATGATCACAAACCTTCCCCCTTTGTCTTTATTCTGAGATTGTATCTGAAAGGGGCAATGCTTATTAATGAGTATGGCCACCCCTCTTGCCCGAGAGGTGAAAGATGAATAGTACACTTGGCCCACCCATTCTCTTCAGTTTATCATGCTCAGAGTCAGTCAGGTGTGTCTCCTGAAGAAGAGCTATATCAACCTTATGTTGCTTTAGATAATACAGAATGCGTTTGCGCTTGACTGGGCATTTAGTACCCCTAATGTTAAGTGTCATAAAAGTATAGTTATTAGGTGCAGACATCTTTAAAGAAAATAAGAAATAGGGAAAAGGAAAGAAACAAAATTGCATTGAGTGTATACAACTTGAAAATTTAAAGTAGTAAACATCTCGTGAGCTAATACCCTGACCCTACCCAACCCCTTCCCCAACTGAGGGAGTGAAAGTACCCATATCCTTAGATGCTAGTCTTTAAACTAGATGTACCTACTATGCATAGCATCGCTCTAATTAGGTTAATTCTAAATTATATGTATATGGAATTGGAACTACATTGACTGTTCCTTGTAGCATAAAAATATTGTTAGTCAAGTAACAAAATACAATTCGATTACAACAATAATGACCGGACTATTTAGCCCAACTTGAGCGTGTCTCAACAACAACAACAAAAACCTTGTGTGCGTTCATTGTCACCAACAGAGCCTACAAGCACACCCAAATGTCAACCAATCGGCATTCCCCAATGCGCCCTGAGACCTGTGCTGCGAGGCGACAAAAGCGATTACCACAAACGCACCCCAGCAGGTCAGGAAAAAAGACATCAAGCTGTGATGTATAAATGAAAACCTTTAACAGACGATAACAATCATCTCTCATAAAATAGGGACAAGTAGTTAAACAATCACCATCCTCCTGAGTTCACTGTCCCCCCAAAAATATATATATATATATATACACACACACACGTATGCACATACACAAGTGTAAAGCTATCAGCTAGTTGGCAAATAGGCGGCCAGCGAGTAACTTATCCCGGTCTCGGTATCAGTAACACTAGCATATATCTCTCACAATAAACAAGCCAGCAAACGTAATAGTAGCTAAAATTCCCTGAAGTAAAATAAACATAGTTAGGCTTGAAACCCAGTCAAATGCCACATAACTATTTAACCAAACCCGGCTGGACCTCTCTGCATAAATTAAAGTATACAGAAAAATTATAACTACCTGGCATAGTGTGGACGTATAGTAGCTAAAGCTACAACCTTGTAAACTTAGCGAGCTGGCTAAGTAGCACAGCCAACATTAGCTAACATCCAACTTTACCTCGCTAGTCATTATCGCACTAGCCATCTAGCCAGCCATCCAGCCAGTCGATCATATGAGTAATTTCATTGTTTCATCATGTGCTAACAGTTCACTATCCACTGTATCCAAGTTCAAAAGACAGTTCCTCGGGATGTAGTAGACGTGAACAAGTCAGGAAGTTCTTTCCTCATGTATGTTTCAGCCATCTTCACAGAGTCAAATGTGCGCTCACCATTCTTGGTTTCGATCCACAAAGTCGCTGGGTAGCTCAGGTCGTATGCCAAGCCAGCCTGACGTAGAAGTCTCTTCAGTGGGGAGAAAGCCATCCTCCTCTTGTGTAGTGTGGGAGAAAGATCCGGAAAGATCATGATTCTGGCATCTCCATACTTGAGCTCTCCCTTTGCTCGGGCAGCAGACAGGATGCGAACAGTGTTCTGGTGTAGAAATGTAATGACAAATGCCCTGGGTGCAACCTGGCCAGGCAGCTGCCTCCGTAGGGTGCGATGGGCCCTCTCGATCTCCAGTGGGTGTGCGGGAGGGGGTAGATCCAGAATTTTGGGAATCCATTCCTGTAGAAAGCAGATTGCGTCTCTTCCCTCCACGGCCTCTGGGAAACCTTGAAGTCTCAAATTCTCACTTCTTGTATTTTTGGTCCACTTCCTCGTGATGTCCAGGATGGCAGCCTGGTGGTCAGCATGGGCTTTTTCTAACTTTGTCACTCGTCCCTTTGTGACTATCTGGTCTTCGTGGAGTTTATCGACCAGTACATCAATTTTGCTGAGGTGTTCAGAAAGTGTCTCTTGGATTTTTGTTATACCCTCGTCCATCTCTATTCTGAACCATGCTGGTGCTTCTTCCGAGCTAGCATCTGCCGAATCCGAAGAAGGGCTGTCAGAGAGGGGCATTTTTCCATGCCTCGTCTGAGGCTTTGACATATTGGGCATATTTTAATTTGACGATACAATAGATGTTTTAACTTCCAACTCACTATTGACGAAAAGGTAAACCATGTCAAATGCCTTAAAAAGGTTTGAAAGTTTGAGGACGCTACGCAGACACGTCTTGTTAGAGCTTAGCCATTTCCGGAAGTCTCAATTGTCATACTTGAGTAAAAGTAAAGTTACCTTTAGTAGAAAATTATTCAAATAAAAGTGAAAGTCAGCCAATAAGATACTACCTGAATAAAAGTCTAAAAGTATTTGGTTTTAAATATAGTGGAAGTGATTAGCGAGTACACCAGATTAGAGGCAGTAGGGATGACCAGGGATGTTCTCTTGAAGTGTGGGAATTGGACCATTTTCTGTCCTGCTAAGCATTCAACATGTAATGAGTACTTTTGGGTGTCAGGGAAATGTATGGAGTAAAAAGTACATTATATTCTTTAGGAATGTTGTTAAGTAAGTGTAAAATATGTCAAAAACATAAATAATAAAGTACAGATACAGTACTTTAAAGTATTTTTACTTAAATACTTTATATCAAAATAAAGAAAGTCGCACACTCCATATAAAACCTCCCATATGTGTGTTATTTACAGTGGTGTAAAGTACTTAAGCAGATTAAAAAACATGAGCTGGCGCACACCCAGAAAAATGTGTTTTTGTGGGGAAATAAACGATAAACTATCAAAATAAAGAAAGTCGCTCACTCCGTATATAAACTCCCAGTAATTTATTGGGTATTTGCCCACGTTTCTGCATCACTGTGCCTTCTGCAGGGAAAGTTTCTAAAACCATCCTATGGAAGAGATACATAGATGATGTATTTGTGCTCTGGGAAGGAAGTCAGCAGGAACTAAATGAATTCCAAACTCTACTAAACGAGAGCTCTGAATACCTTAAAATCCCCATGCAGACTGATGAGAGAAAAATACACTACCTGGACTTATGGATCATCAAGTATAATGATGCAGTACACACAGACTTATATACAAAGCCCACAGACCGCAATGCCTTGCTATGTGTGAATAGTATGCACCCCCTTCCCCTCAAGAATGGTCAACCAGTTATGTAGGATTATACAAATCTGTGGCCACCAGAAAGATTTTGACAACAATGCTAAAAAAAATGACAGATCAATTGAAAATGAGAGGCTACAAGGGCAAAACTCTTGATGCTGCAATGATGAAAATATCTCAAAAACCAACAGAGGAATTACTTAAAACTCAACCAAAGAAGAAAAACAACGCAACCATCTTTTGCACTAAATACACCAAGGGTTCAGAGAAAATGAAAGCAATCCTGAAAAAGGACTGGCATATTCTGCAATCAGACAAAAAAAATAATTGCACACCTCTTCAAGGAATCCCCGCTGGTGGTCTATAAGCGTGGTCACAATATTGGAGATAGCTTGGTGAGATCTGACATGCCCCCTGAGCTCACTCAGACACTCTTGACACCTATCCCAAATGGGTACTACAAATGTGGATCATGCGCACAGTGCAATAGCATTATAAAAACATCCTTCTTCAGACACCCACATGCAGGTCGAAACATCCCTGTTAGGGGTAATCATCTCATGCAAGACCCCGGGAGTAATCTATCTCATCATCTGTTCGTGTGGAAAAGCCGACAAAGGGAGCCTTACAGGATATCCTCTCTAAAAACATTGACCCCTAGTGGTCTGAATATTGACTTTGATCTCAGGCCCTTCTTATGAACAATTCCTTCTTTTATGAACAAGTCTTATAAATGTATATAATCTTTCTACAGCTTATTAGTGTACACCTAATATGTTCCCCCTGTTGATGATGCTCATTATGGATTAAGGTTGAACCAAAAGATTACATGTAACAAATATGAAATGAAATACGAAACAATTAAATATGTGAAATTGAATTAAACAATAATGTATGTGGATGCTAATATGATGTACTATATTCAATGATGTTTCTATACGATAACAATAGCCTAATATATTTAATATGCCATAAACAATTGTTATTTTTTAAATCATTAATTAAATCTAATTAACTTAATCATTATGGCACTAATTGCACTATTTGTCTACATAACCTGGTTCAAGTTTTCATGACCCATTACCCTGAAGAAGGCACAGTGATGCTAAAACATTGGTAAATACCCAATACATTACTGGGAGTTTATATATGGAGTGTGCAACTTTCTTTATTTTGATAAAAACAAGTATTTAAGTAAAAATACTTTAAAGTACTGTATCTGTACTTTATTATTTATGTTTTTGACATATTTTACTTTTACTTAACATTTCTAAAGAATATGATGTACTTTTTACTCCATATATTTTCCCTGACACCCAAAAGTACTCATTACATTTTGAATGCTTAGCAGGACCGAAAATGGTCCAATTCCCACACTTATCAAGAGAACATCCCTGGTCATCCCTACTGCCTCTGATCTGGCGGACTCACAAATCACTAAACACAAATTCTTTGTTTTTAAATGATGTCTGGGTGTGACTCTGGCTATCTGATTTGCTTAATTTAAGGAATTTTAAATTCATACTTTAACTTTTGATACTTAAGTATATTTTAGCAACTACATTTACTTTTGATACTGAAGTATGTTTAAAACCAAATACTTTTAGACTTTTACTCAGGTAGTATTTTATTGGCTGACTTACACTTTTATTTGAGTCATTTTCTACAAAGGTAACTACTTTTACTCAAGTATGACAATTGAGTACTTTTTCCATCACTGGTTATTTACATTTTAGTCATTTAGCATACGGTCACACTGGTCACCCGTGGGAATCGCACCCACAACTCTGGCGACTAAACCACACTGCTTCATCAAATAGCAAAACCAAATTACTTGGTTTGAAGTTGAGAATATCTTTGATGATGGGCACATTATCTTCAAAAAGATGTCTTTGTAAAATGTAGGATCATCATGGTTAGGACCATACACAATCACAATGGTAATGGGCTCAGTATTAATGAAACCTTGAATGATCACAAACCTTCCCCCTTTGTCTTTATTCTGAGATTGTATCTGAAAGGGGCAATGCTTATTAATGAGTATGGCCACCCCTCTTGCCCGAGAGGTGAAAGATGAATAGTACACTTGGCCCACCCATTCTCTTCAGTTTATCATGCTCAGAGTCAGTCAGGTGTGTCTCCTGAAGAAGAGCTATATCAACCTTATGTTGCTTTAGATAATACAGAATGCGTTTGCGCTTGACTGGGCATTTAGTACCCCTAATGTTAAGTGTCATAAAAGTATAGTTATTAGGTGCAGACATCTTTAAAGAAAATAAGAAATAGGGAAAAGGAAAGAAACAAAATTGCATTGAGTGTATACAACTTGAAAATTTAAAGTAGTAAACATCTCGTGAGCTAATACCCTGACCCTACCCAACCCCTTCCCCAACTGAGGGAGTGAAAGTACCCATATCCTTAGATGCTAGTCTTTAAACTAGATGTACCTACTATGCATAGCATCGCTCTAATTAGGTTAATTCTAAATTATATGTATATGGAATTGGAACTACATTGACTGTTCCTTGTAGCATAAACATATTGTTAGTCAAGTAACAAAATACAATTTGATTACAACAATAATGACCGGATTATTTAGCCCAACTTGAGCGTGTCTCAACAACAACAACAAAAACCTTGTGTGCGTTCATTGTCACCAACAGAGCCTACAAGCACACCCAAATGTCAACCAATCGGCATTCCCCAATGCGCCCTGAGACCTGTGCTGCGAGGCGACAAAAGCGATTACCACAAACGCACCCCAGCAGGTCAGGAAAAAAGACATCAAGCTGTGATGTATAAATGAAAACCTTTAACAGACGATAACAATCATCTCTCATAAAATAGGGACAAGTAGTTAAACAATCACCATCCTCCTGAGTTCACTGTCCCCCCAAAAATATATATATATATATATACACACACACACGTATGCACATACACAAGTGTAAAGCTATCAGCTAGTTGGCAAATAGGCGGCCAGCGAGTAACTTATCCCGGTCTCGGTATCAGTAACACTAGCATATATCTCTCACAATAAACAAGCCAGCAAACGTAATAGTAGCTAAAATTCCCTGAAGTAAAATAAACATAGTTAGGCTTGAAACCCAGTCAAATGCCACATAACTATTTAACCAAACCCGGCTGGACCTCTCTGCATAAATTAAAGTATACAGAAAAATTATAACTACCTGGCATAGTGTGGACGTATAGTAGCTAAAGCTACAACCTTGTAAACTTAGCGAGCTGGCTAAGTAGCACAGCCAACATTAGCTAACATCCAACTTTACCTCGCTAGTCATTATCGCACTAGCCATCTAGCCAGCCATCCAGCCAGTCGATCATATGAGTAATTTCATTGTTTCATCATGTGCTAACAGTTCACTATCCACTGTATCCAAGTTCAAAAGACAGTTCCTCGGGATGTAGTAGACGTGAACAAGTCAGGAAGTTCTTTCCTCATGTATGTTTCAGCCATCTTCACAGAGTCAAATGTGCGCTCACCATTCTTGGTTTCGATCCACAAAGTCGCTGGGTAGCTCAGGTCGTATGCCAAGCCAGCCTGACGTAGAAGTCTCTTCAGTGGGGAGAAAGCCATCCTCCTCTTGTGTAGTGTGGGAGAAAGATCCGGAAAGATCATGATTCTGGCATCTCCATACTTGAGCTCTCCCTTTGCTCGGGCAGCAGACAGGATGCGAACAGTGTTCTGGTGTAGAAATGTAATGACAAATGCCCTGGGTGCAACCTGGCCAGGCAGCTGCCTCCGTAGGGTGCGATGGGCCCTCTCGATCTCCAGTGGGTGTGCGGGAGGGGGTAGATCCAGAATTTTGGGAATCCATTCCTGTAGAAAGCAGATTGCGTCTCTTCCCTCCACGGCCTCTGGGAAACCTTGAAGTCTCAAATTCTCACTTCTTGTATTTTTGGTCCACTTCCTCGTGATGTCCAGGATGGCAGCCTGGTGGTCAGCATGGGCTTTTTCTAACTTTGTCACTCGTCCCTTTGTGACTATCTGGTCTTCGTGGAGTTTATCGACCAGTACATCAATTTTGCTGAGGTGTTCAGAAAGTGTCTCTTGGATTTTTGTTATACCCTCGTCCATCTCTATTCTGAACCATGCTGGTGCTTCTTCCGAGCTAGCATCTGCCGAATCCGAAGAAGGGCTGTCAGAGAGGGGCATTTTTCCATGCCTCGTCTGAGGCTTTGACATATTGGGCATATTTTAATTTGACGATACAATAGATGTTTTAACTTCCAACTCACTATTGACGAAAAGGTAAACCATGTCAAATGCCTTAAAAAGGTTTGAAAGTTTGAGGACGCTACGCAGACACGTCTTGTTAGAGCTTAGCCATTTCCGGAAGTCTCAATTGTCATACTTGAGTAAAAGTAAAGTTACCTTTAGTAGAAAATTATTCAAATAAAAGTGAAAGTCAGCCAATAAGATACTACCTGAATAAAAGTCTAAAAGTATTTGGTTTTAAATATAGTGGAAGTGATTAGCGAGTACACCAGATTAGAGGCAGTAGGGATGACCAGGGATGTTCTCTTGAAGTGTGGGAATTGGACCATTTTCTGTCCTGCTAAGCATTCAACATGTAATGAGTACTTTTGGGTGTCAGGGAAATGTATGGAGTAAAAAGTACATTATATTCTTTAGGAATGTTGTTAAGTAAGTGTAAAATATGTCAAAAACATAAATAATAAAGTACAGATACAGTACTTTAAAGTATTTTTACTTAAATACTTTATATCAAAATAAAGAAAGTCGCACACTCCATATAAAACCTCCCATATGTGTGTTATTTACAGTGGTGTAAAGTACTTAAGCAGATTAAAAAACATGAGCTGGCGCACACCCAGAAAAATGTGTTTTTGTGGGGAAATAAACGATAAACTATCAAAATAAAGAAAGTCGCTCACTCCGTATATAAACTCCCAGTAATTTATTGGGTATTTGCCCACGTTTCTGCATCACTGTGCCTTCTGCAGGGAAAGTTTCTAAAACCATCCTATGGAAGAGATACATAGATGATGTATTTGTGCTCTGGGAAGGAAGTCAGCAGGAACTAAATGAATTCCAAACTCTACTAAACGAGAGCTCTGAATACCTTAAAATCCCCATGCAGACTGATGAGAGAAAAATACACTACCTGGACTTATGGATCATCAAGTATAATGATGCAGTACACACAGACTTATATACAAAGCCCACAGACCGCAATGCCTTGCTATGTGTGAATAGTATGCACCCCCTTCCCCTCAAGAATGGTCAACCAGTTATGTAGGATTATACAAATCTGTGGCCACCAGAAAGATTTTGACAACAATGCTAAAAAAAATGACAGATCAATTGAAAATGAGAGGCTACAAGGGCAAAACTCTTGATGCTGCAATGATGAAAATATCTCAAAAACCAACAGAGGAATTACTTAAAACTCAACCAAAGAAGAAAAACAACGCAACCATCTTTTGCACTAAATACACCAAGGGTTCAGAGAAAATGAAAGCAATCCTGAAAAAGGACTGGCATATTCTGCAATCAGACAAAAAAAATAATTGCACACCTCTTCAAGGAATCCCCGCTGGTGGTCTATAAGCGTGGTCACAATATTGGAGATAGCTTGGTGAGATCTGACATGCCCCCTGAGCTCACTCAGACACTCTTGACACCTATCCCAAATGGGTACTACAAATGTGGATCATGCGCACAGTGCAATAGCATTATAAAAACATCCTTCTTCAGACACCCACATGCAGGTCGAAACATCCCTGTTAGGGGTAATCATCTCATGCAAGACCCCGGGAGTAATCTATCTCATCATCTGTTCGTGTGGAAAAGCCGACAAAGGGAGCCTTACAGGATATCCTCTCTAAAAACATTGACCCCTAGTGGTCTGAATATTGACTTTGATCTCAGGCCCTTCTTATGAACAATTCCTTCTTTTATGAACAAGTCTTATAAATGTATATAATCTTTCTACAGCTTATTAGTGTACACCTAATATGTTCCCCCTGTTGATGATGCTCATTATGGATTAAGGTTGAACCAAAAGATTACATGTAACAAATATGAAATGAAATACGAAACAATTAAATATGTGAAATTGAATTAAACAATAATGTATGTGGATGCTAATATGATGTACTATATTCAATGATGTTTCTATACGATAACAATAGCCTAATATATTTAATATGCCATAAACAATTGTTTTTTTTTAAATCATTAATTAAATCTAATTAACTTAATCATTATGGCACTAATTGCACTATTTGTCTACATAACCTGGTTCAAGTTTTCATGACCCATTACCCTGAAGAAGGCACAGTGATGCTAAAACATTGGTAAATACCCAATACATTACTGGGAGTTTATATATGGAGTGTGCAACTTTCTTTATTTTGATAAAAACAAGTATTTAAGTAAAAATACTTTAAAGTACTGTATCTGTACTTTATTATTTATGTTTTTGACATATTTTACTTTTACTTAACATTTCTAAAGAATATGATGTACTTTTTACTCCATATATTTTCCCTGACACCCAAAAGTACTCATTACATTTTGAATGCTTAGCAGGACCGAAAATGGTCCAATTCCCACACTTATCAAGAGAACATCCCTGGTCATCCCTACTGCCTCTGATCTGGCGGACTCACAAATCACTAAACACAAATTCTTTGTTTTTAAATGATGTCTGGGTGTGACTCTGGCTATCTGATTTGCTTAATTTAAGGAATTTTAAATTCATACTTTAACTTTTGATACTTAAGTATATTTTAGCAACTACATTTACTTTTGATACTGAAGTATGTTTAAAACCAAATACTTTTAGACTTTTACTCAGGTAGTATTTTATTGGCTGACTTACACTTTTATTTGAGTCATTTTCTACAAAGGTAACTACTTTTACTCAAGTATGACAATTGAGTACTTTTTCCATCACTGGTTATTTACATTTTAGTCATTTAGCATACGGTCACACTGGTCACCCGTGGGAATCGCACCCACAACTCTGGCGACTAAACCACACTGCTTCATCAAATAGCAAAACCAAATTACTTGGTTTGAAGTTGAGAATACATTAAAAGTACATGGTCCAAGTAATCAATGTCGTTCGAGAATCTACTTAGACAACATCAATTGTGAATATCTAAACAGATCCGCCACAACCTACAATAGGCATGCTGTCTTGAACATGCACGCTTTATATGATGAACATTACATACGAATAAATGTATAGTTACAGTAGCCTCAAAATGTGGCCATGGATCTGTTACTTATTTTAAGGTTGAATAAATACTGTTACATTAGTGGTTAAGATGGCTATTTACTGTATTACAAAATTAATATTGAATTGTGTTTAGTTGACAACGCTTCCAAATTTCAACATTTAAAGGATATATTTACTGCTTGGATAGTTCAATCTAAGACACTGGCTTAATTCCATTATTTCACTTTCATTTTTGGTTGAGTTGGAGACGTGAAGCCAACATATAATTTATGAACTTGTTTTGTCGACAAATTAACAGGCTATTTATTGTATTTCAAAAGTGAAATTGAAATGTGTTTGGTCGACAACATCAATTTAGGCATCAGGCATGTCACTTCCCCCATTGGCTGACAGTGCTAATACCGAATGGGACCAACATATTGCGGGATTAGCGTTGACTCAAAACGAATGCACAACAAGAAAACACACACAACTACTACTATTATAGTATAGAAGTTAAAATACCTGTAGCTATGTTCCTACTTGGACATAATCAAACACATTGACACCACAGTGATTCTCATTCTAAGAGGATGCTATAATAAATAGATAATTGCGATTTTCAGATTTATTTGAGTACTGGGAATTTATTTGTTGTGCATATATGCTGATAAATTGAATATGAAACTAAAATCGTGAATTTTGGTGTCTGTGTGGCGTCAGCTGCGAACTTTCCACACAGGTGTTCAATGAGCGATCAAGTTCTACTAAACTCACTAGGCCTACTCTCATTTTAATTAATTCAAAACCACTACTGTAAAGAAAATAAAAGCCAATAAACTGAATAATTACTGTCAAAGTATTGTTTTTATTCAATTGTTGAATTAGGCCTATTGTATTTAATTGGACATTTCATGCCTATTCAAGTGGTTTTAACAAACTTTTATGGACGGCTGCTATGTCATAATGTACATGATGTCATAATGAAGCTTTCTTTTGTTAAAATACGACATTTCATAGACAGGTCACTGATGCTCTTCCATATCTGAGGTAGGACCTATAATTTAATGAAATAATCTCAAATACACTACTTTTATCTTATGACAACATCATTTGATCAATAACTGTAAGAAAAACGGTTATGTTTTGTGATTTGTGACAAAAAAATAATAATTTTAAACTAGGTATTGTGGTCTTGTGTTTCTGTTTTCAAGAATATATTGTTGAAACTGTATAGTCAAATCCTACGTGTGCAAATTATCTGGAAATCCAAATTGAAGGTAGGTCTTAGTCTGTGAATCTTTCATTTTTATGAATTTGTGAACATTTTGGCAGGAATTGGAATGTCCTTTGAAAGTGGAAAAACACTAGTTCATAAAAACAACTTTGATCAAATTCTATTGTAATATATGTAATTTATTCTATATTCGTATTCTCAAACATGTTGTTTGCTCTTCCACTGTGACTCTCACAGCAATGAAAGACAGAGGGAAGTCCAGGACTAGGACACAAGAGACCAGTCAGAACAGTTCTGAGAACAGCCTGACAGACATCCTCAGTGTCCAGTGTGCCAGTGATATTGTCCTACAGCCAATGCCGCCAGGGAGAAAGAATAGCCGATCCCACTTCCACAACATGGATGTGATTAAAGAGAGGGCTGACATGGGAAGGCTTCCAATGGCCACTTCACCCATCAGGCTCCCAATGCTCACTGTGACCTCTCTCAATGCCCAAAGTAACAAAAACACCCTCAAGGTGCCTCGCACGCCTCGTCTGCAGCTGGAGAGACAGATGGGTAGCAAGCGTCTGGGTCCGGTTAAAAATAAAACCAGAGGGAGCACATTTACCTCCAGCCACAAGAAGGAGCCAGATGTTAAATCCAGCAGACCACAGACATCAGGAAGCATCCCTAGGAGCCCCAAAATATGCTCCACTGCAGCCAAGGCAGTAGCTCCTTTATCTGAGACTCCATGCAGCCAGTCTGAGGTCAGGATCCAGGCCAATCCTCTCCAGAGGTCTAACATCCACGACCAAAGGCCCCGCTCTCCTCCTGCTCAGGCCAGACGGTCTCTGTCCGACGGCAGCCTCTTGCAGCCGCTATGTTTTCCTGTGGATGTCCTCCAGCCGGAGGTCCAGGCCAGCAGAAGCCTGGCTCGACCCAAGACCGGGATAGCTAAGATAACAAGACATACTGATGGCAGCACTCTGAGGTTCCCTAACCAGACCTTAGATCTTATAAACTCCACGGATGGGAGGGAGAGCACCAATTCCTTCCATGTGCTGCCAACCATTGCAGTGTCAGCCTCCCCTGCCCAGATGGCCATCCCATTGCCTACCCCAATGGTCAGCTATGTACCTGACCTTCTGGTGCCTACTCCATCTGCTTCACCTTTTCCTTCCAGCCGAGTGCCTGCCCCACCTGCCTCCCCAGTGCCAGCCCGGCCTGCCAACGCCAGATCACGGCGTGTGTCGAAGAGGATCCAGCTCTTACAGATCCGGTCTGCTATGCTGGACCAGCAGCTACCAGAACAACTGGGTGACAAACAAATCATATTACCCTCTGAGCCCCTGTCCTTCAGTAGCACTGAGAGGTTGTTCCTCTGTGGTCCACCTTTAGTCTACCACCCAGCCAACGTAGGCAGAGATGATGGCTGTCACGCCCTTTCCAGACCTACGCACAGCCACACAGGTCGCACCGACCACTCCCCATTATTGACCAGTAGGAGAGCCGTGCAGGCGGGTGAGAAGTGCCCCGTTGAAATCCTCTTGACCCCCTTGGTCCCACTGGCAGAACAGCCTCCTATCAAGCAGGGGCACATGCCCGCCTCCTGTGCCAAGACCGAGCGGGAATGGGAGAATAGCAAACGAGGGCGCAGGAAGAGAGTGAAGCCCATTCACTGGGACGTTAACTTTAAGTCTGGGCCTTTCTTCCCAGTGTGTGTCTCTCCATCACTGCCCTCGATCTTGGAGGTGGATGAAGAGTCTCTTTCTGAAGAGATGGAGTAAAGACAGTTTTAAGGGGTCGCACACACACACACACTCACTCACACACGTACACATATCCTCATTTTATTTTTTTGACCTTTATTTAAATTGTGAAGTTAGTTAAGAACAAATTCTTATTTACAATGACAACCTACCCCGGCCAAACCCTGACGACACTGGGCCAATTGTGAACCGCCCTATGGGACCAGTGCCTTATACCGCTGCGCCAATCAGGAGCCCTATTGAGACCTCATGGTCTTCCATGGACCAGAGAGGATCAACCAGCATCATCCCAGCATCTGCCCTGCCTGTCATCCTAGTACCTCCACTTCCCTTTCAACCCCAAACCACAAAGGGCAGGTGACAGAAATGAACCAGCGCCCACCGATCCAGCCTGTTCTGCATGAGCAGCAGCAGCTACTGTCGGAAGTACTGTTGGAACAGACTTTTCCTATGAGACCCAACAGGAGCCACAAGCTGTCAAAGTACTTTCATCTCTGGGGTGTGGAGCTTCTCGAACAGTGTTCTCTTCCTGAAGATGGACTGCTTCAACCCCTTAGGAGTATCCAGAGTATCTAGTACGCTGGTGTGATGATAGAATATGTCCCTCAGTATCAACTAGAGATTAATATTAATCAACTTGTTATTCTAGTTGGGCAAATGTTAATTTATTCCAAAGAATTCTGTTTCTATAAAGTTTTATTGCAGTTGAAAATGATGTGTGGTGTGTGTTGTTGGTTTCTTGTGAGCTATGAAGTATACCCTTTTAGTAGAATGTTTATTTCTTCATTGGACTTGTTGATTTGTTGACCAAGGAGAAGAGGTAAGTGCTGAGCGGACTAATATAAATGAAGTTCCGATTCAAATTTTTATTAATCCGAAGGTGGCACATCTGACTCACAATTTAATGTCATAATTCTTCACGTTTTCAATGTATAGCAACACTGACAAATTCTAAGGTGGAACTATTTGTACTACAGCATTTGAAATGAGGATATATCCAAACACAGTGGTTATGAATTGCGAGAATGCTGAACAACATTTTCTGACCAATAGGCTTGTTTGTCGTAATATTTGGCCAAAGGTTTCTTTGCTTGAGTCAAGAGGCCCTGTCTCAACTTGCACATGTAAGGGAAGCAGACAGCTGCAGATTTAATATAACTGCTGGGTTACACGATAACCAGGTCTCTCTTGACAAAATAACCCACTTTTGCAAGAAAGACCTGATAGTGCCACATAACACAATGCTTATATAATTCTTCCTTTTAAAATTAGCCCTTTAACTGGAATAGATGTAGTGTTGCCTTACATTTTCTGAAATGTGAATGACATTTGCTTAGCCTTCAAACTGTGCTTTGTTTAAAATACCGTTGGTTGGACTGCGACGCAGTGACTATATCGTTTTTCTTTTGATCTGAAGCCTGACACTGTACGACACGTCGTGTCTCATCCTCCGTCATTTGAATAAAACTTCCTCGGCATGATTTTATTCTCACATTACCCATGGTTTTTTTCAACCCTCACAAACAAATGTTGATCCCCATGAAATGACACGTGATATTCCACAGGGGGGCACTAAAGGTCTGTAAGAAAGGAGGTTGAACACTTTGTACCTTGACACCATCTGAATTTACACACAGCCTCAACTATTTAAATGACAGAAAATGTCATATCTGCTCTCACACCGTACATTAATAGATGATGATCCCTGGGGTTTTTCACAGTCCATCATAATAAGTACTTTTTGGCAACTTATGTGTTGTTGTCTAAGGATCATTCCGAAAAGCATTCTCTCCACCAAAGCCCAAAGTTTACTAGCATTATAAAGATATCCATCAAGTTTAAGAGGTGTTACCACATTTTTGTAGATATGTATCTGCGGGCCAGTGCAAAGACTCACATTGCATTGTAAGATTAGTCATGCATCGTACCCAGTTCCTCTCTAGAAACATGCATGAGAAGCTATGACTAAGCAGAGCAGTATGGCTGTATCAATTGTTCTAGAACTGGTTCAAGAAAGAAGGTTAGGTTAGTTAGGCTACATGTGATCGTGCGTCACCATAACTGAAACATGGCCTTTCTTTCACTGTTTCACGTCATGGTGCAAGTATTTCCATGAACTGGGAAACATTTGCATACATTTCAATTTCTCTGGCCGGCAGTGAAGGGGTTAGTCAGCTGTGTGCTCTCAGTATACGCTCACTAGCAGAATCTGTCTGCCACAGCTGCTGCGACCAGCTTCAAACCAAACCATGTACGCACACATACACACACAGATCTAGGAGGAGTTGACCTCCACAGAATGTGAACATTAGCCACTAATATCTGACATCAGTATAGTTTATAAAAGTGTTTATGTTTGTCTGTCTTTCAGTTTCTGTTTAGACTACATCAAAGATAGAGAAGCTGTGCAGCCACACCATGTTCAATCATGTTACCTAATTAGCTAGCTAGCTAGCTGACAATCTGGTTGACCTGTAGCATATAGACATTTGTTGGCACAGAAAGAAAGGGGATTTAAAAATGATTGATTGAAATTCCCCCCGCCACATTCTGACTGGGTTAATAACTTAATATTAAGTTAATATGGACCCATTGTCTTAGACTTGAAATCTTGGACTGGGATTCAAACACAGGGACTTGTGACTCGACTCAAACATTGACGACTTTGACTCAATTCAGAGTTAGCTATGGCTAACTGTGTTGTGAATAAACTCGGACTTATGCTTTAGTGACTCGACTACAACACTGCTGCCATGACATGGCTACTACTACTGCTACAACTAACAATTCTAGCAAGGGGTACCCCAGCTTGGATACACTTTTCTTCTGCTCCCTCTAAAGCATTAAGCAGACATTTTTATTATATCTCCCAACTCATAACTCCCTGTTGGGGTGAGTCTATCTACAAATAAACTCAGCAAGAAGATAACAGCTAACACAGGAAGCTGAAATCCTGGGGTCCGCCTTATGTTCCCTCAGTTCTACCCCATTTTGAACAGATGCTTTCATCCATGACCAGGCCATGTTTTGGCAGTTTTGCTGCACGACATTCTCCAATCCGACAAAAAAAATAGGCCTATAGTGTAGAGTGTCGGCCTATAATGTCATTTTATAACTAGGCCTAACGTAAGATAGCCTACCATTTTTAAAACATGCAGTTGCGTTGGATTTATTAACCTAGTCCTGATTCCTGACAAAAGCTTATAGGGACTTGTCCTTTAAGGTATGAACATCAGTTATCCATCAGCTACCCAAGTTTATTACAAGTTTTCTTGAGGCTTTTTGCAAAGAGATCAATAGTGATGTAACGGCCTACGTCTTCACAGCAGTACAAAGCTGAAATCACTTATCAGTACATTTTATTCCACCTTGTGAAACCAGGGGTCTAGTGGAGGGTAAATGTGAATAGGATTTAAAAAAGGCCTGTTATGAGAGAGAAAGAGAGATGGTGAGAGTAGCTGAGTGCCTATAGTAAGAGATGGCTGTTAATATCACTAGGCTGTTTGGTCTGTGTGCAGGTAGTGAACCTGATTGCTGAGAGGTTAGGTTGCAAGTAAGAATCTTAACCTGCCATAAACTGCTTTTGTGTCAGCAAGTCTACAGACCATTCAAGTAACTGCACTGAACACCTCACTGATACTGACGGTGTGAGCTACAAACCCAAATTGTCTACGGAAATGTAGGTGACTGTCACGGTTTTCTTCCTCTTCTTCTGAGGAGGAGTAGGAAGGATCGGACCAATACGCAGCGTGGTAAGTGTTCGTCATATTTTTTATAAAAACTGAACCCTACACAGATTGAAACCGAAATAGTTCTGTGTGGAAAAAACTGAAAACAATCACCCACAACCAAAATGGGGAAAACAGGCTACCTAAGTATGATTCTCAATCAGAGACAACGATCGACAGCTGCCTCTGATTGAGAACCATACCAGGCCAAACACAGAAATACAACATAGAAAAAAGAACATAGACTACCCACCCCAACTCACGCCCTGACCAAACTAACACAAAGACATAATAAAGGAACTAAGGTCTGAATTTGACAGTGACAGTAATAATATTGCACACATATTCAGAAATCTGCAAGTTTTTATACTACTTCTATATTGCACCGTTACCAACATGATCTTTTTTTTTAAATCCATTAATTTCCCTGTAATCTGCTAAGATTGTGATAGTTTTCAGGCTTTGAAGGGAGTTTTCACTGGATTTACTAGAAATGTGAAATTGACCTGGCAAGCCTGTCTCTGCCTGAGCATGATCACAACAAAAGTAGCTGTGCAGCACGGTTTTTAAGGAAGAGGAGGATGGTTGCAGACGTTCGCATTTATGCAAGAAGGTAAATTATTAACTAAACTGTTAACCAATATGTTAACTAAAATTGTATGTGGTGTATTGGCAAGCAATGCATGTTCCCATTGTCTTTATTTGTAATTAATGTTAGCTCATGTATGTCTTTCGGTGGAATTCAACATGCATTGACAATGTCCGAAAGCCGCATTGTATCAGATATACTTCATCATGAGATTGAAATTGGTAGGCTCATCCAAACAATTCATTAATATGCAATTGTTACTTTGCATGTTTTTACCTTATATTTATTTACTGCTTGCTAATGATTAGCGTGCTAGCTAGCGGTTAGCGTGCTAGCTAACGGTTAGCGTGCTAGTTTAGCATAATTGGTCAAAATGTCTTTGATTCAGAATACATGTTTGTGGTTAACCCAATGTTACATGATTTGGAAAATAATATTGCCAATGTAACTTGAATTGGTTTACAAGCTAGCCAGAATGCCAGTTCCTTTTCATCTGTTTTGTCAAGTCATAAGCATGCATGTGTGCTGAAATATTTAAATAAATCCCCTCATTTAATTATTTTATTTAAGTTTGGGCAGTTTTTTTTTATCACCCTTTCTTACCCAAAGAGAAATAGGTTGCTAGTTATTTTGGCTTTGCAGTAAAAGAGTAAAACACCACAACAGGAATTATGATTGTGTAAAGTGTCAAATTTGGTAGGACTGCCAATTCACATGCCTTCCTTTAGCCATATCACTCTTACTGTTACTGGTTTAGACCATCCATAAAAGCAGATGTGCTTTAGTTGCATCCAGGAACTTGCATAATGTGCTTATACTTGCTTTTTTTTTACCTTGAAAGTCGTCTTAAAAAAGGAAATTGTAATAGATGTTTGTAGGACCTCATTCAGTCAATGATAACAGTCATTGGTGTCCCCCAGCCCATCCCCTTTGTTGTGTGCCAAGCAATCTTGTCATTCTTTTAGAAACTTGTCTTTCTTTATGAAGGCACTGCAGAGGCTAAGAAGACGTATGGAAACTCTAAAAGAAACATAATTGTAGGCCAGATTTGAAAAGGAAATAATAAATCCTGAAGCTCAGGTTTGTCAGTTGTTTAGAATGAGGATACTGGGGATTGTGTAATCATATTCAATTGCCTAAGTGGCACATGACTAATTTAATATTATTGTATCCTTAGATGTCAGACACCGAGGCTGCCAGTACCGTATACGTAAGTTAGTGTCATTCAACACCAGCACATACTGTAAGTTCTTGTGAATCTGCTTTGTAAATCAAAGACAGGCAAGTCTGCACTTTCATCCCAAATTCTTTGTATTATAACAAAATGTAAAGTAGAGGAGCACAGAGCCATAACTAATCAAAATGTCCAAATACTTTGTGTTATCTCTCCAGTTATCTAAGATGCTTTTTTCTGCAATACAGTTGACCAAAGCTATGCTTGGATACAAGACTGATGACTCAATAACTATTATGGACAAATGTGAAGATGTTATGTCCCAGGGTCATCAGAGGAAGGCAATTTCTATGAAGAAAATCTGACCGGTATGCCTATCTATACCATACATACACATGGACCTATTCTTATCTGATACAGTGCCTTGGGAAAGTATTCGGCCCCCTTGAACTTTGCGACCTTTTGCCACATTTCAGGCTTCAAACATAAAAATATAAAACTGTATTTTTTTTGTGAAGAATCAACAACAAGTGGGACACAATCATTAAGTGGAACGACATTTATTGGATATTTCAAACTTTTTTAACAAATCAAAAACTGAAAAATTGGGCGTGCAAAATTATTCAGCCCCCTTAATACTTTGTAGCGCCACCTTTTCCTGCGATTACAGCTGTAAGTTGCTTGGGGTATGTCTCTATCAGTTTTGCACATCGAGAAACTGCATTTTTTTCCCATTCCTCCTTGCAAAACAGCTCGAGCTCAGTGAGATTGGATGGAGAGCATTTGTGAACAGCAGTTTTCAGTTCTTTCAACAGATTCTCGATTGGATTCAGGTCTGGACTTTGACTTGGCCATTCTAACACCTGGATATGTTTATTTTTGAACCATTGCATTGTAGATTTTGCTTTATGTTTTGGATCATTGTCTTGTTGGAAGACAAATCTCCGTCCCAGTCTCAGGTCTTTTGCAGACTCCATCAGGTTCTTCCAGAATGGTCCTGTATTTGGCTCCATCCATCTTCCCATCAATTTTAACCATCTTCCCTGTCCCTGCTGAAGAAAAGCAGGCCCAAACCATGATGCTGCCACCACCATGTTTGACAGTGGGGATGGTGTGTTCAGGGTGAATAGCTGTGTTGCTTTTACGCCAAACATAACGTCTTGCATTGTTGCCAAAAAGTTCAATTTTGGTTTCATCTGACCAGAGCACCTTCTTCCACATGTTTGGTGTGTCTCCCAGGTGGCTTGTGGCAAACTTTAAACAATACTTTTTATGGATATCTTTAAGAAATGGCTTTCTTCTTGCCACTCATAGATCACTGCACCTGTACATAGCCCTCCTGTAATCAGTCCATCCAACTACGTCATCGCCATACTGTTATCTATTTTATTTATTTTGCTCCTTTGCACCCCAGTATCTCTACTTGTACATTCATCTTCTGCACATCTATCACTCCAGTGTTTAATTGCTATATTGTAACTATTTCGCCACTATGGCCTATTTATTGCCTTACCGCCGTTATCCTTCCTCATTTGCACACATTATATAGACGTTTTCTATTGTATTATTGACTGTATGTTTGTTTATTCCATGTGTAACTCTGTGTTGTTGTTGTTTGTGTTGCACTGCTTGGCTTTATCTTGGCCAGGTCGCAGTTGTAATTGAGAACTTGTTCTCAGCTAGCCCACCTTGTTAAATAAAGGTGAAATAAAATAAATAAAAATACACACAAGTGTAAAGGAATGAATATGTACATGTAAGTATATGGATGAGGGAGATACAGAACATGGTATAGAGTACAGTATATACATATGAGATGAGTAATGTAGGGTATGTAAACAGTTTAGAAAGTAGCATTGTTAAAAGTGACATTTATTAAAAAATGTAATTATTAAAGTGCCTAGAGATTTTGAGTCAGTATGTAAGCAGCAGCCACTCAATGTTAGTGATTGCTGTTTAACAGTCTGATGGCCTTGAGATAGAAGCTGTTTTTTCAGTCTCTCGGTCCCAGCTTTGATGCACCTGTACTGACCTCACCTTCTGGATGATAGCCTGGGTGAACAGGCAGTGGCTCGCTCGGGTGGTTGTTGTCCTTGAGGATCTTTTTGGCCTTCCTGTGACATCGGATGGTGTAGTTGTCCTGGAGGGCAGGTAGTTTGCCCCCGGTGATGCGTTGTGCAGACCTCACTACCCTCTGAAGAGCCTTACGGTTGTGGGCGGAGAAGTTGCCGTACCAGGCGGTGATACAGCCCGACAGGATGCTCTCGATTGTGCATCTGTAAAGGTTTGTGAGTGTTTTTGGTGACGAGACAAATTTCTTCAGCCTCCTGAGGTTGAAGAGGCGCTGTTGCGCCTTCTTCACCATACTGTGTGTGGGTGGACCATTTCAGTTTGTGTACGCCGAGGAACTTAAAACTTTCCACCTTCTCCACTACTGTCCCGTTGAAGTGGATAGGGGGGTGCTCCCTCTGTTGTTTCCTGAATTCCACGATCATCTCCTTTGTTTAGTTGACGTTGAGTGTGAGGTTATTTTCCTGACACCACACTCCGAGGGCCCTCACCTCCTCCCTGTAGGCTGTGTTGTCATTGTTGGTAATCAAGCCTACCACTGTAGTGTCGTCTGCAAACTTGATGATTGAGTTGGAGGCGTGCATGGCCACGCAGTCATGGGTGAACAGGGAGCACAGGAGAGGGCTGAGAATGCACCCTTGTGGGACCGCAGAGTTGAGGATCAGCGGGATGGAGATGTTGTTTTCTTCCCTCACCACCTGGAGGTGGCCCGTCAGAAAGTCCAGGATCCAGTTGCACAGGGCGGGGTCAAGACCCAGGGTCTCGAGCTAAATGACAGGTTTGGAGGGTACTATGGTGTTAAATGCTGAGCTGTAATCGATGAACATGATTCTTACATAGGTATTCCTCTTGCCCAGATGGGTTAGGGCAGTGTGATTGCGATTGCGTCGTCTGTGGACCTATTGGGGCGGTAAGCAAATTGGAGTGGGTCTAGGGTGGAGGTGATATGATCCTTGACTCGTCTCTCAAAGCATTTCATGATGACGGAAGTGAGTACTACGGGGCGATAGTCGTTTATCTCAGTTACATTAGCTTTCTTGGGAACAGGAACAATGTTGGCACTCTTGAAGCATGTGGGTACAGCAGACTGGGATAGGGATTGATTGAATATGTCCGTAAACACACCAGCCAGCTGGTCTGCGCATGCTCTGAGGACACGGCTAGGGATGCCGTCTGGGCCGTCAGCCTTGCGAGTTTTAAGACATTTAAATGTTTTACTCACGTTGGCTGCGGTGAAAAAGAGCCCGCAGGTTTTGGTAGTGGGCCGTGTCAGTGGCACTGTATTGTCCTCAAAGCGAGCAAAGAAGTTGTTTAGTTTGTCTGGGAGCAAGACTTCAGTGTCCACGACGGGGCTGGTTTTCGTTTTATAATCCGTGATTAGCTACACTGTTTGTATTCGGTCATGTTTCCGGTTGCCTTGCCATGATTAAAAGCAGTGGTTAGCGTTTTCAGTTTTGTGTGAATACTGCCATCAATCCATGGTTTCTGGTTGGGGAAGGTTTTAATAGTCACCGTGGGTAACTTGCACTTGCTAATAAACTCGCTCACCGAATCAGCGTATACATCAATGTGGTTGTCTAAGGCTATCTGGAACATATCCCAGTCCACGTGATCGTAGCAATCTTGAAGTGTGGAATCAGATTGGTCGGACCAGCATTGAACAGACCTGAGCACGGACGTTTCCTGTTTTAGTTTCTGTCTATAGGCTGGGAGCAAGAAAATCGAGTCGTGGTCAGATTTGCGACTCTTTAATCATAAGACATACACCCCCGCCCTTCTTCTTACCAGAGAGATGTTTGTTTCTGTCGGCGCGATGTGTGAAGAAACCGGGTGGCTGTACCGAGTCTGATAACGTAACGAAACAGAGAATGTTACAATCTCTGATGTCTCTCTGGAAGGCAACCCTTGCTCGAATTTCGTCTACCTTGTGGTCAAGAGACTGGACATTGGCGAGTACTATATTCGGAAGCGGTGAGCGAAGGGCCCGTCTACGGAGCCTGACCAGAAGACCGCTCCGTCTTCCCCTTCTGGGACGCCATTGTTTTTGGTCGCCTTCTGGAATCCGATCCATTGTCCTGGGTGGTGGTCCAAACAGAGGATCCACTTTGGGAAAGCCATATTCCTGGTCGTAATGTTGGTAAGTTGACGTTGCTCTTATATCCAATAGTTCTTCCCGGCTGTATGTAATTAGACTTCAGATTTCCTGGGGAACAGTGTAAGAAATAGACATTAAAAAACAAAATACTGCCTCCCGGGTGGCGCAGTGGTTAAGGGCCCTGTACTGCAGCGCCAGCTGTGCCACCAGAGACTCTGGGTTCGCGCCCAGGCTCTGTCGTAACCGGCCGCGACGGGGAGGTCCGTGGGGAGACGCACAGTTGGCCTAGCGTCGTTCGGGTTAGGGAGGGTTTGGCCGGTAGGGAAATCCTTGTCTCAACGCGCAAAAGCGACTCCTGTGGCGGGCCGGGCGCAGTGCACGCTAACCAAGGTTGCCAGGTGCACCGTGTTTCCTCCGACACATTGGTGCGGCTGGCTTCCGGGTTGGATGCGCGCTGTGTTAAGAAGCAGTGTGGCTTGGTTGGGTTGTGTATCGGAGGACGCATGACTTTCAACCTTCGTCTCTCCCGAGCCCGTACGGGAGTTGTAGCGATGAGACAAGATACTACGAAATTGGGGAGGAAAAGGGGTAAAATTCCCCCCCACCCCCCCCCAAAAAAAACCAAAAATACTGCATAGTTTCCTAAGAACGCGAAGCGAGGCGACCATCTCTGTCAGTTAGTGTATTTCCAACCATGCCAGCACAGAACGGTTCCGTTTGGATTGTACAGTGGTGTGAAAAAGGTTAGGATCCACCCTGATGGAGTCTGCCTTCATTTCAGCATGGTATTGCGCGTTCCCCTCTCACTACATGGCTGTATCTGTAGGGTTTGTGTGGCTGTAGCCATCCCTCTCATACCATATTCAATAGGCTTGAATGGCACAGCTGTTATAAACCTGCATTTTGAGTTGCTCCAACAGTTATCGCTTATGGATTGGTTCATAGGTTGGATTGGGTGAAACTAAAATGAATCCCACTGATGTTTTCCAGGAGAGATGGTGGCGATTCGGGCCAATGACCAAGGGAAAGCTGGGACAAAAGAGAGGTTCACACGGTAAACATTTTTACTACTGTCTTCAGTCAGTGCATTTTCAAAAATGCTGACTAATTTGTTGTGCATTTATTTAACTTGCTGCAATTAGATTTTGTTTTTATTGTCTTTTACAAACTATTATGTCTGAAGAAATGGATGCTGCGGCCACTGATTGCGCATCAGAGAATGACTCTGAGAAAGAGGAGTTATCTGACCGGTATGCCTATACCTTACACATGGACCTATTCTTAATTACAATGTCCTTTTCAACATGTCTTCCAGGAGAGATGTCAGCGATTCGGGCCAAACAACCAATGACCAAGGGAAGACTGGGACAAAAGAGAGGCTCACACGGTAAGCATGTTTCCTACTGCCTTCAGGCAGTGCATTTTCACTCTGTAGTGTCAACTTATGGCCGTACTGTGCTGGTCCAGATCAATCCTGTCTTTATCAGTTAGTGTATTTCCAACCATGCCAGCACAGAATGGTTCAGTTTGGATTGGACACAAGTCAAGACGTTAGATCTGGAACTAGTGTGTCAGGATAGATGATAACACAGAAGGATTACCACGCTTTACATTGTTTTTCTTGAGGGAGGGAACTTGATTTAATAGGTATTGCTTTTATTAGAAGGTTTACGTTGCAAACAGATTGTTGGGCTTAGATTCCATACAGATTGAGTCTGCTTTGATGTCAGCATTGCACATTCTCCTCTCACATCCTTATCTATGTAGTTATTTAGTTGGGATTATTAGTTTAATTTCAACACACTCTCTGCAGATACAGCTGTAACCTTGTAGAGTTAATACAGAGAGATGTTCAAGTACTGTATTGTAGTCAACCTTTATTTAATGTAGTCATTCATAATGCCATCTCTTTACAAAGGTGACAAAGGAACAAAAAGGTATTGGTCGACAATAGAGGTGGATGCAGTTGAAGATTCCTTGATGAACTTTATCCGAATGGGGAAAAATGCCTGGAAAACAAGACTGTGAGAAATGCATTGCTGCTTCTCCCCAAGCGCTAGTAAACAGGGACTGGAGAGCAGTACAGTTCTATAGACACAACAGAATAGTTGCAGATCAGATAAAATAAGTGTATGAGATGCTTCTGGCTATCTCATAGGCAGATGACAAATGTCCTCTATCTCACTGTTCAGGGAAGTTTGTCCTGGTGGATGGTTCACTTTTGGAGTGACTAAGGTCTCAAGAATACAAAGCCTGCTGACTTGAAATGTTACAGAAAAATTAAGAAAAGTCTAAACTATTAATCTGTTACTTGGATATATTGAATCCATTACTAAAATGTTTTTTCCAGTTTAAATACTTTAATGAAGAACTACACTACAGCCGTTGAGTTGCCATCCGTGTTGCTTCCTTTAGGTACAACTTAGGCAGTTGGATAGCTTTTATAGATTTCATAGGAGGCATTCTCTCGATGGCTGATGGCAATGCATTGCAATGCATTGGGTGGCTGCTGCCAACATACAGACTCAATCTCTAGCCACTTTAATAATGAATAATTTGATGTAATAAATGTATCACTAGTCACTTAAACAATGCCACTTTATATAATGTTTACATACCCTACATTACTCATCTCATATGTATATACTGTACTCTATACCGTCTACTGCATCTTGCCTATGCCGTTCGGCCATCGCTCATCCTTATATTTATATGTACGTATTCTTAAATATTCCTTTACACATTTGTGTATAAGGTAGTTGTCGTGAAATTGTTAGATTACTTGTTAGATATTTCTGCACAGTTGGAACTAGAATCGTACAAGCATTTCGCTACACTCGCATAAACATCTGCTAACCATGTGTATGAGACTGATTTGATTTGCAATGTATGGTCTCAAGTAGTTGTTAAAATTTCAAGTTAACTTTTTTCAAGGAGTCAGCAACTTTACGTGATTTCCTCATAATTGATTTTTTTTCTAACTCATGAGTGTAATTTCTGTGCTTCTATGATGTCTGGAAAGCATGGTCCTCAAAAGGTATGTATTTGTGAGGAATCCTAAATTGGTTACAAATACAAGACTGTGTGTGTGTGTGTGGGGGGGGGCGGGGGTTAGGTTTGAAGCTTCTGTAACCTGCTCTGTTGTTGGCCTTTGGAAACACCTCTGGTTGTCAGTCCTCTCTGTGATAGAATAGTCACCTTAACGCAGCATCTGTGGCAGACGTATTCTGCTAGTGAGCGTAAACTAAGAGCACACAGCTGATTAACCCCTTTAGTGCCGGCCAGGGAAATTGAAATGTATGCAAATGTTTCCTAGTTTATGGAAAATACTGAAAGAAAGAAGGCTGTGTTTCAGTTATGGTGACGCACAATCACATGTAGCCTAACTTACCTAACCTTCCTGAGAGTATGATGGAAAGTGTTCATATGTTACCCAACATCCTTCTATGCTTTGTCTCTATCTCTCGCTCTTCTTTCTTGAACAATTGATTAAGACATACTTCTCTGCTGAGTCATAGCTTTCTCATGCATGTTTCTGGAGAGAGACTGGGTACGATGCATGACTGATCTTACAGTGCAATGTGAGTCTTTGCGCTGGCCCCCATATAAATATCTACAAAAATGTGGTAACACCTCTTAAACTTGAGTGATATCTTTATAATGCTAGTAGGCTTTGGTGGAGAGAATGCGTTTCGGAATGAACCTTAGACAACAATACATACGTTGCCAAAAAGTATTTATTATGATGGACTGTGAAAAACCAAAGGGATCATCATCTATTAATGTACTGTGTGAGAGCAGATATGACATTTTCTGTCATTTAAATAGTTGAGGCTGTGTGTAAGTTTAGATGGTGTTCAAGGTCCAAAGTCTTCAACCTCCTTTCGTTACAGACCTTTAGTGCCCCCCTGTGGAATAACACGTGTCGTTACATGGGGATCAACATTTGTTTTTGAGGGTTGAAAAAAAAAAACATGGATAATGTTAGAATAAAATCATGCTGAGGAAGCTTTATTCAAATGACGGAGGATGAGACACAAAGTGTCGTACAGTGTCAGGCCTCAGATCAAAAGAAAAACGATACAGTCACTGCCTTGCAGTCCAATCAACAGTATTTTAAACTAAGCACAGTTTGAAGGCTAAGTAAATGTTATCTATTCCAGATAAAGGGGTCATTTTTATTCGTATTAAAGGAATAATTTATATAAGCGTCGTCTTATGTGGCACTATCCAGGTATTTTTCTTTTGGCAAAAGAGACCTGGTTATCGCAGCAGTTATATTTCATCTGCGGCTGTCTGCTTCCCTTACATGTGCAAGTTGAGACAGGGCCTCTTGACTCAAGCGAAGAGAACTTTGGCCAAATATTACGACAAACAAGCCTATTGGTCAGAAAATGATGTTCAGCATTCTCGCATTTCATAAACACTGTGTTTGGATAGATCCTCATTTCCAATGCTGTAGTACAAATAGTTCCACCTTAGAATTTGTCAGTGTTGCTATACATTGAAAACGTGAAGAATTATGACACTAAGGTGTGAGTCAGATGTGCCACCTTCGGATTAATACAAATTTGAATCACTTCACTTATATTAGTCTGGTCAGCACTTACCTCTTCTCTTTGGTCAACAAATCAACAAATCCAATGAAGAAATAAACATTCTACTAAAAGGGTATACTTCATAGCTCACAAGAAACCAACAACACACACCACAGATCATTTTCAACAGCAATAAAACTTTATAGACACAGAATTCTTTGGAACATGGTGATGATAAATTAACATTTGCCTTATTAGAATAACAAGTGGATTAATATTAATCTCTAGTTGATACTGAGGGACATATTCCACCATCACACCAGCGTACTAGATACTGGATACTCCTAAGGAGTTGAAGCAGTCCATCTTCAGGAAGAGAACACTGTTCGAGAAGCTCCACACCCCAGGGATGAAAGTACTTTGACATCTTGTGGCTCCTGTTGGGTCTCATAGGAAAAGTCTGTTCCAACAGTACTTCCGACAGTAGCTGCTGCTGCTCATGCAGAACAGCCTGGATCGGTGGGCGCTGGATAATTTCTGTCACCTGCCCTTTGTGGTTTGGGGTTGAAAGGGCAGTGGAGGTACTAGGATGGCAGGCAGGGCAGATGCTAGCTGATCCTCTCTGGTCCATGGGAGGCCATGAGGTCTCAATAGGGCTCCTGATTGGCGCAGCGGTATAAGGCACTGGTCCCATAGGGCGGCTCACAATTGGCCCAGTGTCGTCCGGGTCAGGGTTTAGCCGGGGTAGGTCATCATTGTAAATAAGAATTTGTTCTTAACTAACTTCACAATTTAAAAAAAGGTAAAAAATAAATAAAATGAAGGTGTGCGTGTGTGTGCGACCCCTTACAACTGGCTTTGCTGCATCTCTTCAGACAGACTCTTCATCCACCTCCAAGATCGAGGGCAGTGATGGAGAGACACACACTGGGAAGAAAGGCCCAGACTTAAAGTTAACGTCCCAGTGAATGGGCCCCACTCTCTTCCTGCGCCCTCGTTGGCTATTCTCCCATTCCCGCTCGGCCTTGGCACGGGAGGCGGGCATGTGCCCCCGCTTGATAGGAGGCTGTTCTGCCAGTGGGACCAAGGGGGTCAAGAGGGTATCAAAGGGGCACTTCTCACCCACCTGCACGACTCTCCTACTGGTCAATAAAGGGGAGTGGTCGGTGCGACCTGTGTGGCTGGGCGAAGTTCTGGTCAGGGGGTGACAGCCATCATCTCCGCAGACTAAGGGTGGACCACAGAGGAACAATCTCTCAGTGCTACTGAAGGACAGGGGCTCAGAGGGTAATATGATTTGTTTGTCACCCAGTTGTTCTGGTCGCTGCTGTTCCAGCATAGCAGACCGGATCTGTAATAGCTGGATCTTCTTCGACACACGCCGTGATCTGGCGTTGGCAGGCCGGGCTGGCACTGGGGAGGCAGGTGGGGCAGGCACTCGGCTGGAAGGAACCGGAGATGCAGATGGAGTAGGCACCAGAAGGTCAGGCACATGGCTGACCATTGGGGTAGGCAATGGGATGGCCATCAGGGGAGGTGAGGCTGACACTGCAATGGTTGGCAGCACAGGGAAAGAATTGGTGCTCTCCCTCCTACCCATGGAGTTTATAATCTCTAAGGTCTGGTTAGGGAACCTCAGAGTGCTGCCATCTGTATGTCTTGTTATCCTAGCTATCCCGGTCTTGGGTCGAGCCAGGCTTCTGCTGGCCTGGACCTCCGGCTGGAGGATATCCACAGGAGAACATGGCGGCTGCAAGAGGCTGCCGTCGGACAGAGACCGTCTGGCCTGAGCAGGAGGAGAGCGGGGCCTTTGGTCCTGGATGTTAGACCTCTTGAGAGGATTGGCCTGGATCCTCACCTCAGACTGGCTGCATGGAGTCCCAGATAAAGGAGCTACTGCCTTGGCTGCAGTGTAGCATAAATTGGGCCTCCTAGGGATGCTTCCTGGTGTCCGTGGTCTGCTGGATTTAACCTCTGGCTCCTTCTTGTGGCTGGAGGTAAATGTGCTCCCTCCGGTTTTGGTTTTAACCGGACCCAGACGCTTGCTACCCATCTGTCCCTCCATCTGCAGACGAGGCATGCGAGGCACCTTGAGGATGTTTTTGTTACTTTGGGCATTGAGAGAGGTCACAGTGAGCATTGGGAGCCTGATGGGTGGAGTGGCCAATGGAAGCCTTCCCATGTCAGCCCTCTCTTTAGTCACATCCATGTTGTGGAAGTGGGATCGGCTATTCTTTCTCCCTGGTGGCATTGGCTGTAGGACAATATCACTGGCACACCGGACACTGAGGATGTCTGTCAGGCTGTTCTCAGAACTGTTCTGACTGGTCTCTTGTGTCCTAGTCATGGACTTCCCTCTGTCTTTCATGGCTGTGAGGGTCACAGTGGAAGAGCAAACAACATGTTTGAGAATAAGAATATAGAATAAATTACATATATTACAATAGAATTTGATCAGTTGTTTTTATGAACTAGTGTTTTTCCACTTTCAAAGGACATTCCTGACAAAATGTTCACAAATTCATAAAAATGAAAGATTCACAGACTAAGGCCTACCTTCAATTTGGACTTCCAGATCATTTGCACACGTAGGATTTGACTATACAGTTTCAACAATATATTCTTGAAAACAGAAACACAAGACCACAATACCTAGTTTAATAAAATACTTTTTTTGTCACACATCGCAAAACATAAGTTTTTCTTACAGTTATTGATCAAATAAAGTTATCATAAGATAAAAGTAGTGTATTTGAGATTATTAGGTCCTACCTCAGTTCAGGAAGAGCATCAATGACCTGTCTATGGAATGTCTTTTTTTAACAAAAGAATGCTTCATTATGACATCATGTACATTATGACATAGTAGCCGTCCACATCATAAAAGTTTGTCAAAACCACTTGAATAGGCATGAAATGTCAAATTAAGTACAATATGCCTAATTCAACAATTGAATAGAAATAGAAATCGTTTGACAGTAATTATTCAGTTTATTGGCTTTTATTTTCATTACAGTAGAGTGGTTTTGAATGTATTAAAATGAGAGTAGGCCTAGTGAGTTTAGTTGAACTCGATCGCTCATTGAACATCTGTGTGGAATGTTCGCAGCTGACGCCACACAGACGCCTTTGAAAAACATTCACGATTTTAGTTTCATATTCAACTTATGAGCATATATGCACGACAAATAAATTCCCAGTACTCAAATAAATCTGACTATCGCAATTATTTATTTATTAGAGCATCCTCTTAGAACGAGAATCACTGTGCTGTCAATGTTTTTGATTATGTCCAAGTAGGAACATATCTACAGGTATTTTGACTTCTATACTATAATAGTAGTAGTTGTGTGTGTTTTCCTGTCGTGCATTCGTTTTGAGTCAACGCTAAACCCACAATATTTTGGCTCCATTTGGTATTGGCACCGTCAATAGGGGAAGTGACATGTCTGATGCCTAAATTGATGTTGTCGACCAAACACATTTCAATTTCACTTTTGAAATACAACAAATAGCCTGTTAATGAAAGTTAAAGAATGGAATTAAGCCAGTGTCTTAGATTGAAGTATCCAAGCAGTAAATATATCATTTAAATGTTGATATTTGGTTGCTTTGTCAACTAAACACAATTCAATTTGACTTTTGTAATATAGTAAATAGCCTAAAGTTAAGGCCCTATTACAAACTAATGTAACAGTATTTATTCAACCTTAAAATAAGTAACAGATCCATGGCCACATTTTGAGGTTACTATAACTATACATGTATTCATTCATATGTCAAGTTAATCATATAAAATGTGCATGTTCAAGATAGCATACCTACTGTAGGTTGAGGAGATCTGTGGAGATATTCACAATTGCTGTAGTCAATGTAGAATCTCGAACGGCACTGATCACTTGCACCATGTCATCTCAACTTCAAACCAGGTCATTTGGTTCTGCTGTTTGATGAAGCAGTGTGGTTTAGTCACCAGGGTTGTGGGTGCGATTCCCACGGTTGACCAGTGTGACCGTATGCTCAATGACTAAAATGTAAATAACCAGTGGTGGAAAAAGTACTCAATTGACATACTTTTTTTTTTACAATACATTTATTGGCATTTCTTCTTTTTTTAAACAATTTTAACATTCATCAGAATATGATACAGATAATGCCCCGTTATTCCTTCCACCTAAACAAAACAACATGCTGCATGGGAGCACATTGTGCAAAACCCTTCCCTCCCCAACACAGGAACACCCCCCTCCCTCCCCTCTACCGGTATTAACTTCACTGATTAACAACAAAAAAAGAAACAGAATGACCTTCACATTCCATGCTAGAAAATAAATGATTCAACACAAAAACAAATAATAATAATAGATTCATGAAGAAAGTAGTAATGAGGCAGCTAAGGTGACGTCTCTAGAAACTACTGAAAGTCCCCCCAGACATCAGTAAATTCAAAGGGTTTATTACGTCAATTGTATTTTATTCTTTCAGATGGAATATAGAAAGATAGTTCTTTTAGCCACATCTGCTTGCTTGGCGGAGTGTCACTCTTCCATATAATAGCTGTGCATTTATTGGCTGCAATGACTGCCAATTGAATGAATCTGGTTTTGCTACAAATATTAACTGGTAGAACAGAATCATCTCCAAGAAGAATAAGGGAAGGATCTAGTGGTACCGTCATGTTAGTGACCTGTGATAAGATCTGAATAATGTCTTTCCAATAATTGCTTAGTTCAGTGCAGGACAACAACATATACATAACTGTGCACACTCCCGTTTTACACCTTGGGCAAAATGTTAAATATTTAGAAGTGATCTTGTACAGTCTCTCTGGTGTAAAGTAGACCCTATGTAAAAAATGGAATTGCATCAACTTGTGCCTTGTGTTAAATGAAAGACGCTGAGCATCTAAAAAGAGCTTTCCCCATTTCTCATCCTCAAATATGAGACCAAGGTCATCATGCCACTTCATGCAAGCTTTCAGAGGTTCATCATTCCCCGACAGAGCTTGAAGCCTCGAGTACATGTAGGAAATGAAACCTTTTACCCCTTTCCTCTCCAGCCACAGTTTATCAGTTTTAGGTTTACACATGGGCTGAATCCTACCTCCCTGCTGAGTGGTAAATATAATGCCTAACCTGTAGGTACTTGAAGAAAATAGTTTGAGGTAACTTAAAATGAGATGCCAGTTGTTGAAAGGATAGTTGTTCACCTTCTCCATAGAGATTACCAAATGTTTTAATTCCTTTGTTGAACCAAGAAAATGTAATACCATCTCTCAGGGCTTTGGGTAAGATGTGGTTATTATAGAAAGGTGTTTGTTCATATATAGATCTAAGCTCTTCTGTTTGTTTACAGACTTCAATCCATATATTTAAAGTGTTTTTAATGAAAGGGTTGTTTATGAGACCTAGCAAAGCTTTAGGTGGGCTAATATAAGGTATAGATGCCAATGTAGCAGGGGTCAGACACTCCTCCTCTGTCTGTCTCCCAGAGGGTGAACTTGTTGTTGTATCTTGCCATATCCACACAGTTTAACTGAGATGCCCAGTAATACAACTGGAAGTCAGGTAGAGTGAGTCCTCCTTCTGAGTATGGTTTGCATAAAGTTGTGTTTCACTCTGGAGGGTTTCCCTTTCCACAGAAATGAAGAAATCTTCCTATTAAGTTGTTAGAAAAATACTTTGGGAAAAGGAAAGGGCAAAGTTTGAAAAAGGTACAAGAATTTTGGTAATATATTCATCTTTACACAATTGACCCGCACAATAAGAGAAATTGGTAAATCCCGCCATCTATCCAATTCTTCCCCAACCTTTTTGAGAAGTGGAGTATAGTTCAGTTAATATGTCTTAATAGTTTCAGAAGGAATTTGCAATCCAAGATATGTTATTTTCTGTGGTTTCCAAGAAAAAGTGTGGTCTAAGATTGGGTTCTGCATAGCTGCCCTGTTAAAAGGCATAATTATATTCTGCAATTTTTTTTTTATATCCTGAAAAGGTTCCATATTCTTTCAGGATGTCAACTAATGTTTGGAGTGAAATTTCTTGTTTAGTGAGGTAAAGCAAAATGTCATCGGCATATAGCGAGACCAGATGTTCACGCCCACCTATACAAACACCATGGATGGATGAGATCTAAAAGCTTCTGCCAGTGGCTCTATAGCCAAAGAAAATAGGAGCAGACTAGTGGGACAACCCTGTCTTATGCCACATGATAGGGAGAACTGTGAGGAAATGTTTCCATTAGTCAGGATCTGAGCTACCGGACATTTGTACAGTAATCTAACCAGACCTACATACTTAGGTCCAATATTCATCCTCTGTAAAACTTCTAACAGGTAGTTCCATTCTATGCGGTCAAAAGCTTGTTCCGCATCTAATGAAGCCGCCACTACAGATTCTTGGTCATTCTCTACACATAATGCATAATATTAAATAATCTTCTGATATTATCAGGAGATGAGCGGTTTCTTACAAAGCCTGTTTGGTCCATATCAACCAAGTCCGGTAGAACCTTATCCAGTCTAAGAGCAATGAGTTTCACAAGAATCTTATATGAAGTGTTCAATAGAGATAGATATTGGTCTATACGACCCACAAAGCATAGGATCTTTCCCAGGTTTTAACAAAACTGTGATCAGTGTCTGGGAGCTTTTCTGTCTCTATGGCATAATTAAACTTACTGTAAAGAAGCTCAATTAGTTTGGGTAAAAACGACTGATAGAATTCAATAGGGAATCCGTCTAACCCTGGTGATTTTCCCCCAGCAGTGTTGAAAATGGATTCCCTAATTTCCTTTGATGTAATCTCTTTCTCCAAGTGCTCTCTATCCTCATCATTAAAGTTTGTAAATTGAGTTTGTTCAAAAACTCATGACTTGTACAATGTTTCATAAAACTCCCTGAAGACTGGATAAATTTCCTCAGGACTGTGAACAACTGTGTTACTGGGTAGCTTAATAGAGCTAATAACTCTACTAGCATCCTCTCGTCTTATCTGGCCAGGAAGCAACTTTCCTGCTTTATCTCCATGTTCGTAGTGGTTTTGTTTTGTTCTCCTGAGAGCATTTTCCACTTCATGGGTCGTCAGGGTGTTATATTCCAATCGCTTTGAGTCTAATTTTTGTAGAGTTGAGTCGTCAAATGTTACACTATGTTCATTTTCCAGATCTGTAATTTCATTCTCCAACGAATCTACTTGAGCCTTATACATTTTACGAGCATCTGAACTAAAGGATATGATTTGCCCCCTCAGATATGCAAGGAGAGCTTCTCATAAAATTAGGGAGGAGGCAGAGTTGTTAAAAATTATGTCTATATGAGTGTTCAGAAATGTTACAAATGTGGGATTATTTAGTAAATATGTGCCAAACCTCCATCTTCTTGAGGGTGGCTGTGCTCTACTGACGGGTACTGAAGCCAGCAGGGCAGAATGATCTGATATACATCTTGGTAAGTACTTACACCCAGTAGTTAAACTTCCCCTGGCTGCAGGAATAAGAAATAAGTCTCTTCTAGAGTAATTGTTATGGACAGGGGAGTAAAATGAATATTCTTTAACCTTTTGGTTGTGAAATGTCCATAAGTCTACGAGTCCAAAGTGTTTCATTTCTACTTTTAACATTTTAGCTTTGTGTCTCCTGAAGAGCTATATCAACCTTATGCTGCTTTAGATCATTCAGAATGCGTTTGCGCTTGACTGGGCATTTAGTACCCCTAATGTTAAGTGTCATAAAAGTATAGTTATTAGGTGCAGACATCTTTAAAGAAAATAAGAAATAGGGAAAAGGAAAAACAAAATTGTATTGAGTGTATACAACTTGTAACAAATAAAATTATGAAAGTTTAAAGTAGTAAACATCTCGTGAGCTAATACCCTGACCCTACCACAAACCTACCCAACCCCCTCCCCAACTAGGGAGTGACAGAACCCATATCCTTAGATGCTAGTCTTTAAACTAGATGTACCTGCTATGCATAGCATCGCTCTAATTAGGTTAATTCTAAATTATATGTATATGGAAGTAGAAGTACATTGACTGTTCCTTGTAGCATAAAAATATTGTTAGTCAAGTAACAAAATACAATTTGATTACAACAATAATGACCGGACTATTTTGCCCCACTTGAGCATTTCTCAACAACAACAACAAAAACCTTGTATGCGTTCATAGTCACCAACAGAGCCTACAAGCACACCCAAATGTCAACCAATCGGCATTCCCCAATGCGCCCTGAGACCTGTGCTGCGAGGCAACAAAAGCGATGACCACAAACGTACCCCAGCAGGTCAGGAAAAAGACATCAAGCTGTGATGTATAAATTAAAACCTTTAACTGACGATCTCTCAAATATAAAATAGGGACAAGTAGTTAAACAATAACCATCCTCCTGAGTTATAACTATTTAAACAAACCCTACTGGACCTCTCTGCATTAAACAAAAGTATACAGAGAAAATGTAACTACCTGGCATAGTGTGGACATATAGTAGCTATAGCTACACCCATGTAAACTTAGCGAGCTGGCTAAGTAGCACAGCCAACATTAGCTATGATCTAACTTTACCTCGCTAGTCATTATCACGCTAGCCATCTAGCCAGCCAGCCAGCCAGCCAGCCAGTTGATCATACGAGTAATTTTGTTGTTTCATCATGTGCTAACAGTTCACTATCCACTGTTTCCAAGTTCAAAAGACAGTTCCTCGGGATGTAGTAGACGTGAACAAGTCAGGAAGTTCTTTCCTTATGTATGTTTCAGCCATCTTCACAGAGTCAAATGTGCGCTCACCATTCTTGGTTTCGATCCACAAAGTCGCTGGGTAGCTCAGGTCGTATGCCAAGCCAGCCTGACGTAGAAGTCTCTTCAGTAGGGAGAAAGCCATCCTCCTCTTGTGTAGTGTGGGAGAAAGATCCGGAAAGATCATGATTCTGGCATCTCCATACTTGAGCTCTCCCTTTGCTCGGGCAGCAGACAGGATGCGAACAGTGTTCTGGTGTAGAAATGTAATGACAAATGCCCTGGGTGCAACCTGGCCAGGCAGCTGCCTCCGTAGGGTGCGATGGACCCTCTCGATCTCCAGTGGGTGCACGGGAGGGGGTAGATCCATAATTTTGGGAATCCATTCCTGTAGAAAGCAGATTGCGTCTCTTCCCACCACGGCCTCTGGGGAAACCTTGAAGTCTCAAATTTGAGCGCCTTTGGAAATCTTCATAATAATCAAATTTCTCCTCGAGTTTAGAGTCTTCTAACTTCTTGTATTTTTGGTCCACTTCCTCGCGGACGTCCAGGATGGCAGCCTGGTGGTCAGCATGGGCTTTTTCTAACTTTGTCACTCGTCCCTTTGTGACTATCTGTTCTTCGTGGAGTTTATCGACCAGTACATAAATTTTGCTGAGGTGTTCAGAAAGTGTCTCTTGGATTTTTGTTATACCCTCGTCCATCTCCATTCTGAACCATGCTGGTGCTTCTTCCGAGCTAGCATCTGCCGAATCCGAAGAAGGGCTGTCAGAGAGGGGCATTTTTACATGCCTCGTCTGAGGCTTTGACATATTGGGCATCTTTTGCTTTGGCGATACAATAGATGTTTTAACTTCCAACTCACTATTGACGAACAGGTAAACCATCTCAAATGCCTTAAACAGGTTCGAAAGTTTGAGGACGCTACGCAGACACGTCTTGTTAGAGCTTAGCCATTTCCAGAAGTCCCAATTATCATACTTGAGTAAAAGTAAAGTTACCTTGATTCAAATAAAAGTGAAAGTCAGCCAATAAGATACTACCTGAGTAAAAGTCTAAAAGTATTTGGTTTTAAATATACTTAAGTATCAAAAGTAAAAGTATGAATTTAAAAGTCGTTAAATTAAGCAAATCAGATAGCCATGGTCACACTCAGACATCATTTAAAAACAAAGAATTTGTGTTTAGTGATTAGTGAGTCCGCCAGATCAGAGGCAGTAGGGATGACCAGGGATGTTCTCTTGATAAGTGTGGGAATTGGACAATTTTCTGTCCTGCTAAGCATTCACAATGTAATGAGTACTTTTGGGGGTCAGGGAAAATGTATTGAGTAAAAAGTACATCATATTCGTTAGTAATGTTGTTAAGTAAATGTAAAATATGTCAAAAACATAAATTTATTTAACTAGGCAAGTCAGTTAAGAACAAACTCCTATTTTCAATGATGGCCTAGGAGCAGTGGGTTAACTGCCTGTTCAGGGGCAGAATGACAGATTTGTACCTTGTCAGCTCAGGGATTTGAACTTGCAACCTTTCGGTGACAAGTCCACCACTCTAACCACTAGGCTACCCTGCTGCCCCATAACTAATAATGTGCAGATACAGTACTTTAAAATATTTTTACTTAAATACTTTATATCAAAATAAAGAAAGTTGCACACTCCATATGTACACTCCTATATGTGTGTTATTTTCAGTGGTGTAAAGGACTTAAGCAGATTAAAAAATATGAGCTGGCGCACACCCAGAAAAATGTGTTTGTGTGGGGAAATAAATTATTAACTGTCAAAATAAAGTCGCTCACTCCGTATATAAACTCCCAGTAATTTATTGGGTATTTGCCAACGTTTCTGCATCACTGTGCCTTCTGCAGGGAAAGTTTCTTAAGTCATCCTATGGAAGAGATACATAGATGATGTCTTTGTGCTCTGGGAAGGAAGTCAGCAGGAACTAAATGAATTCCAAACTCTACTAAACAGGAGCTCTGAATACCTCAAAATCACCATGCAGACTGATGAGAGAAAAATAAACTACCTGGACTTATAGATCATCAAAGAGAATGACATTACACACAGACTTATACACAAAGCCCACAGACTGTAATATCTTGCTATGTGTGAATAGTATGCATCCCCTTCCCCTCAAGAATGGTCAACCATACAGTCAGTTATGCAGGATTAAACAAATCTGTGGCCACCAGACAGATTTTGACAACAATGCTAAAAAAATGCTAGTGGCTCCTTTATCTGGGACTCCATGCAGCCAGTCTAAGGTCAGGATCCAGGCCAATCCTCTCAAGAGGTCTAACATCCAGGAACAAAGGCCCTGCTCTCCTCCTGGTCAGGCCAGACGGTCTCTGTCCGACGGCAGCCTCTTGCAGCCGCCATGTTCTCCTGTGGATGTCCTCCAGCCGGAGGTCCAGGCCAGCAGAAGCCTGGCTCGACCCAAGACCGGGATAGCTAGGATAACAAGAAATACTGATGGCAGCACTCTGAGGTTCCCTAACCAGACTTTAGAGCTTATAAACTCCATGGGTAGGATGGAGAGCACCAATTCTTTCCCTGTGCTGCCAACAATTGCAGTGTCAGCCTCACCTGCCCTGATGGTCAGCTATGTACCTAACCTTCTGGTGCCTACTCCATCTGCTTCTCCGGTTCCTTCCAGCCTGAGTGCAGAGTGCCTGCCCCACCTGCCTCCCCAGTGCCAGCCCGGCCTGCCAACGCCAGATCACGGAGTGTGTCGAAGAGGATCCAGCTCTTACAGATCCGGTCTGCTATGCTGGACCAGCAGCTACCAGAACAACTGGGTGACAAACAAATCATATTACCCTCTGAGCCCCTGTCATTCAGTAGCACTGAGAGGTTGTTCCTCTGTGGTCCACCTTTAGTCTGCCACCCAGCTAACGTAGGCGGAGATGATGGCTGTCACCTCCTGCCCAGACCTACGCCCAGCCACACAGGTCGCACCGACCACTCCCCCTTATTGACCAGTAGGAGAGCTGTGCAGGCGGGTGAGAAGTGCCCCTTTGAAATCCCCTTGACCCCCTTGGTCCCACTGGCAGAACAGCCTCCTATCAAGCGGGGGCACATGCCCGCCTCCCGTGCCAAGGCCAAGCGTGAATGGGAGAATAGCCAACGAGGGCGCAGGAAGAGAGTGAAGCCCATTCACTGGGACGTTAACTTTAAGTCTGGGCCTTTCTTCCCAGTGTGTGTCTCTCCATCACTGCCCTCGATCTTGGAGGTGGATGAAGAGTCTCTTTCTGAAGAGATGGAACAAAGACAGTTGTAAGGGGTCGCGCACACACACACACACACACACAAACATATCTTTATTTTTTTTAACCTTTATTTAAATTGTGTAGTTAGTTAAGAATAAATTCTTATTTACAATGACGACCTACCCCGGCCAAACCCTAACCCGGACGACACTGGGCCAATTGTGAGCCACCCTATGGGACCAGTGCCTTATACCGCTGCGCCAATCAGGAGCCCTATTGAGACCTCATTGCCTCCCATGGCCAGAGAGGATCAGCCAGCATCATCCCAGCGTCTGCCCTGCCTGCCATCCTAGTACCTCCATTGCCCTATCAACCCCGAACCACAAAGGGCAGGTGACAGAAATGAACCAGCGCCCACCGATCCAGGCTGTTGTGCATGAGCAGCAGCAGCTACTGTCGGAAGTACTTTTGGAACAGACTTTTCCTATGAGACCCAACAGGAGCCACAAGATGTCAAAGTACTTTCATCCCTGGGGTGTGGAGCTTCTCGAACAGTGTTCTCTTCCTGAAGATGGACTGCTTCAACCCCTTAGGAGTATCCAGTATCTAGTACGCTGGTGTGATGATATAATATGTCCCTCAGTATCAACTAGAGATTAATATTAATCCACTTGTTATTCTAGTTAGGCAAATGTTAATTTATCATCACCATGTTCCAAAGAATTCTGTTTCTATAAAGTTTTATTGCAGTTGAAAATTATCTGTGGGGTGTTGTTCGTTTCTTGTGAGCTATGAAGTATTCCCTTTTAGTAGAATGTTTATTTCTTCATTGGATTGGTTGATTTGTTGACCAAAGAGTAGAGGTAAGTGCTGAGCAGACTAATATAAATTAATTTCCGATTCAAATTTTTATTAATCCGAAGGTGGCACATCTGACTCACAATTTAATGTCATAATTCTTCACGTTTTCAATGTATAGCAACACTGACAAATTCTAAGGTGGAACTATTTGTACTACAGCATTTGAAATGAGGATATATCCAAACACAGTGTTTATGAAATGCGAGAATGCTGAACAACATTTTCTGACCAATAGGCTTGTTTGTCGTAATATTTGGCCAAAGGTTTCTTCGCTTGAGTCAAGAGGCCCTGTCTCAACTTGCACATGTAAGGGAAGCAGACAGCTGCAGATTTAATATAACTGCTGGGTTACACAGTAACCAGGTCTCTCTTGCCAAAATAACCCACTTATGCAAGAAAGACCTGGATAGTGCCACATAACACAATGCTTATATAAATCTTCCATTTATACAAATAAAAATGACCCCTTTATCTGGAATATATGTAGTGTTGCCTTACATTTGTGAAATGTGACTGACATTTCACAGCTTTCAAACTGTGCTTAGTTTAAAATACCGTTGGTTGGACTGCGAGGCAGTGACTGTATCGTTTTTCTTTTGATCTGAAGCCTGACACTGTACGACACTTTGTGTCTCATCCTACATCATTTGAATAAAGCTTCCTCAGCATGATTTTATTCTAACATTACCCATGTTGTTTTTGCAACCATCACAAACAAATGTTGATCCCCATGTAACGACAGGTGATATTCCACAAGGGGGCACTAAAGGTCTGTAACGAAAGGAGGTTGAACAATTTGCACCTTGAACACCATCTAAACTTACACACAGCCTCAACTATTTAAATGACAGAAAATGTCATATCTGCTCTCACACAGTACATTGGGTTTTTCACAGTCCATCATAATAAATACTTTTTGGCAACTTATGTATTGTTGTCTAAGGTTAATTCCGAAACGCATTCTCTCCACCAAAGCCCAAAGCTTACTTGCATTATAAAGATATCCATCAAGTTTAAGAGGTGTCACCACATTTTTGTAGAGATGTATATGGGGGGCAGTGCAAAGACTCATATTGCAGTGTAAGATCAGTCATGCATCGTACCCAGTTTCTCTCTAGAAACATGATGAGAAGCTATGACTTAGCAGAGCAGTATGGCTGTATCAATTGTTCTAGAACTGGTTCAAGAAAGAAGGTTAGGTTAGTTAGGCTACATGTGATCGTGCGTCACCATAACTGAAACATGGCCTTCTTTCTTTCACGGTTTCACGTCATGGTTCAAGTATTTGCATAAACTGGGAAACATTTGCATACATTTCAATTTCTCTGGCCGGCAGTGAAGGGGTTAATCAGCTGTGTGCTCTCAGTATACGCTCACTAGCAGAACAACAGCTAACACAGGAAGCTGAAATCCTGGGGTCCGCCTTATGTTCCCTCAGTTCTACCCCATTTTGAACAGATGCTTTCATCCATGACCAGGCCATGTTTTGGCAGTTTTGCTGCACGACATTCTCCAATCCGACAAAAAAATAGGCCTTTAGTGTACAGTGTCGGCCTATAATGTAATTTTATAACTAGGCCTAACATAAGATAGCCTACCATTTCTAAAACAACAAACAATGCAGTTGCGTTGGATTTATTAACCTAGTCCTGATTCCTGACAAAAGCTTATAGGGACTTGTCCTTTAAGATATGAACATCAGTTATCCATCAGCTACCCAAGTTTATTAGAAGTTTTCTTGAGGCTTTTTGCAAAGAGATAAATGCTGATGTAACGGCCTACGTCTTCACAGCAGTACAAAGCTGAAATCACTTATTATCAGTACATTTTATTCCACCTTGTGAAACCAGGGGTCTAGTGGAGGGTAAATGTGAATAACATTTTAAAAAAGGCCTGTTATGAGAGAGAAAGAGAGATGGTGAGAGTAGCTGAGTGCCTATAGTAAGAGATGGCTGTTAATATCACTAGGCTGATTGGTCTGTGTACAGGTAGTGAACCTGATTGCTGAGAGGTTAGGTTGCTAGTTAGAATCTTAATCTGCCATAAACTACTTTTGTGTCAGCAAGTCTACAGACCATTCAAGTAACTGCACTGAACACCTCACTGATACTGACGGTGTATCTACAAACCCAAATTGTCTAAGGAAATGTAGGTGACTGTCACGGTTTTCTTCCTCCTCTTCTGAGAAGGAGTAGGAAGGATCGGACCAATACGCAGCGTGGTAAGTGTTCGTCATATTTTTAATCAAAACTGAACACTACACAAACTGAAAACGAAATGATGATATGATATATATGATATATATTTTTTTTTCATCCATTCATTTCCCTGTAATCTGCTGAGATTGTGATAGTTTTCAGGCTTTGAAGGGAGTTTTCACTGGATTTACTAGAAATGTGAAATTGACCTGGCAAGCCTGTCTCTGCCTGAGCATGATCACAACAAAAGTAGCTGTGCAGCACGTTTTTTAAGGAAGAGGAGGATGGTTGCAGACGTTCGCATTCATGCAAGAAGGTAAGCTATTAACTAAACTGTTAACCAATATGTTAACTAAAATGGTATGTGGTGTATTGGCAAGCAATGCATGTTCCCATTGTCTTTATTTGTAATTAATGTTAGCTCATGTCTCATGTCTATGTCTTTCGGTGGAATCCAACATGCATTGACAATGTCCGAAAGCCGCATTGTATCAGATATACTTCATCATGAGATTGAAATTGGTAGGCTCATCCAAACAATTCATTAATGTACAATTGTTACTTTGCATGTTTTTACCTTATACTTATTTACTGCTTGCTAATGATTAGCGTGCTAACTAGCGGTTAGCGTGCTAGCTAACGGTTAGCGTGCTAGCTAACGGTTAGCGTGCTAGTTTAGCTTAATTGGTCAAAATGTCTTTGATTCAGAATATATGATTGTGGTTAACCCAATGTTACATGCATTGAACAATAATATTGCCAATGTAACTTGAATTGGTTTACAAGCTAGCTAGAAAAGCCAGTTCCTTTACATCTGTTTTGTCAAGTCATAAGCATGCATGTGTGCTGAAATATTTAAATAAATCCCCTCATTTAATTATTTTATTGAAGTTTTGGCAGTTTTTTTTATGACCCTTTCTTACCCAAAGAGAAATAAGTTGCTAGTTACTTTGGCTTTGCACTCAAAAGAGTGAAACACCACAACAGGAATTATGATTGTGGAAAGTGTAAAATTAGGTAGGACTGCCAATTCACATGCCTTCCTTTAGCCATGTCACTCATACTGTTTCTTGTTTAGTTCATCCATAAAAGCAGATGCGCTTTAGTTGCATCCAGGAACTTGTATAATGTGCTTATGTTATGCTTATACTTGCTTTTTTACCTTGAAAGTCGTCTTAAAAAAGGAAATTGTAATATATGTTTGTAGGACCTCTATCAGTCAATGATAACAGTTATTGGTGTCCCCCAACTCATCCCCTTTGTTGTGTGCCGAGCAATCTTGTCATTCTTTTAAGTGTCAACCATTCTTTTAGAAACTTGTCTTCCTTTACTCAGGCACTGCAGAGTCTAAGAAGACGCATGGAAACTCTATAAGAAACATAATTCAATTTGTAGGCCAGATTTGAAAAGGAAATAATAAATCCTGAAGCTCAGGTTTGTCAGTTGTTTAGAATGAGGATACTGGGGATTGTTGAATCATATTCCATTGCCTAAGTGGCACATGACTAATTTAATATTATTGTATCCTTAGATGTCAGACACCGAGGCTGCCAGTACCGTATACATAAGTTAGTGTCATTCAACACCAGCACATACTGTAAGTTCTTGTGAATCTGCTTTGTAAATCAAAGACAGGCAAGTCTGCACTTTCATCCCAAATGATTTGTATTATAACAAAATGTAAAGTAGAGGAGCACAGATCCATAACTAATCAAAATGTCCAAATACTTTGTGTTATCTCTCTCGTTATCTAAGATGCTTTTTTCTGCAATACAGTTGGATACAAGACTGATGACTCAATAACTAGTATTGACAACAGTGAAGATGTTATGTCCCAGGGCCATCAGGTTCATCAGAGGAAGGCAATTTCTCTGAAAAAAATCTGACCGGTATGCCTATACCTTACATACACATGGACCTATTCTTATCTGATATGTCAGTGCATTTTCACTCTGTAGTCAAATAAAATGTTATTGGTCACATGCACATGGTTAGCAGATGTTTATACGAGTGTAGCGAAATGCTTGTGTTTCTATTTCTGATTTTGCAGTAATATCTTACAAGTAATCTAACAATTTCACAACAACTACCTTATCTCTTCAACTGATCGCTGCTCACACCTGCCCGCCAGCCCAGCATCACTACTCTGGATGGTTCTGACTTAGCATATGTGGACAACTACAAATACCTAGCTGTCTGGTTAGACTGTAAACTCTCCTTCCAGACTCACATTAAGCATCTCCAATCCAAAATGAAATCTAGAATCAGCTTCCTATTTCGCAGCAAAGCATCCATCACTCATGCTGCCAAACGTACTCATGCTGCCAAATGATCCTTGACTTCGGCGATGTCATTTACAAAATAGCCTCCAACACTCTACTCAGCAAATTGGATGCAGTCTATCACAGTGCCATCTGTTTTGTCACCAAAGCCCCATATACTACCCACCATTGCGACCTGTATGCTCTCGAAGGCTGGCCCTCGCTTCATATTCGTCGCCAAACCCACTGGCTCCAGGTCATCTATAAGTCTTTGCTAGATAAAGCCCCGCCTTATCTCAGCTCACTGGTCACCATAGCAGCACCCACCCGTAGCACGCACTCCAGCAGGTATATTTCACTGGTCACCCCCTTAGCCAATTCCTCCTTCGGCCACCTTTCCTTCCAGTTCTCTGCTGCCAATGACTGGAACGAACTGCAAAAATCACTGAAGCTGGGGACTCATATCTCCCTCACTAGCTTTAAGCACCAGCTGTCCGAGCAGCTCATAGATCACTGCACCTGTACATAGCCCTCCTGTAATCAGCCCATCCAACTACCTCATCCCCATACTGTTATCTATTTTATTTATTTTGCTCCTTTGCACCCCAGTATCTCTACTTGTACACTCATCTTCTGCACATCTATCACTCCAGTGTTTAATTGCTATATTGTAATTATTTCGCCACTATGGCCTATTTATTGCCGTACCTCCGTTATCCTACCTCATTTGCACACATTATATAGACGTTTTCTATTGTATTATTGACTGCATGTTTGTTTATTCCATGTGTAACTCTGTGTTGTTGTTTGTGTTGCACTGCTTTGCTTTATCTTGGCCAGGTCGCAGTTGTAATTGAGAACATTTTCACTCTGTAGTGTCAACTTATGGCCGTACTGTGCTGGTCCAGATCAATCCTGTCTTTATCAGTTAGTGTATTTCCAACCATGCCAGCACAGAACGGTTCGGTTTGGATTGGACACAAGTCAGCCTACCTGGTTAAATAAAGGTGAAATAAAAAAATAAAAAATACACACAAGTGTAAAGGAATGAATAAGAATATGTACATGTAAGTATATGGATGAGGGAGATACAGTAGATGGTATAGAGTACAGTATATACATATGCGATGAGTAATGTAGGGTATGTAAACAGTTTAGTAAGTGGCATTGTTAAAAGTGACTAGTGATACATTTATTACATCCAATTTTTTATTATTAAAGTGGCTAGAGATTTGAGTCAGTATGTAAGCAGCAGCCACTCAATGTTAGTGATGGCTGTTTAACAGTCTGATGGCCTTGAGATAGAAGCTTTTTTTTCAGTCGTTTAGCTCAGTTACATTAGCTTTCTTGGGAACAGGAACAATGGTGGCACTCTTGGAGCATGTGGGTACAGCAGACTTGGATAGGGATTGATTGAATATGTCCGTAAACACACCAGCCAGCTGGTCTGCGCATGCTCTGAGGACACGGCTAGGGATGCTGTCTGGACCGGCAGCCTTGCGAGGGTTAACTAGTTTGAATGTTTTACTCACGTTGGCTGCGGTGAAAAAGAGCCCGCAGGTTTTGGTTTGGTCAGTGTATTGTCCTCAAAGCGAGCAAAGAAGTTGTTTGAGTTTGTCTGGGAGCAAGACGTCAGTGTCCACGACGGTGCTGGTTTTCTTTTTATAATCCGTGATTGACTGTAGACCCTGCCACATACAGTGGGGAGAACAAGTATTTGATACACTGCCGATTTTATAAAATGCAAATTAATTACTTAAAAATCATACAATGTGATTTTCTGGATTTTTGTTTTAGATTCCGTCTCTCACAGTTGAAGTGTACCTATGATAAAAAATTATGGACCTCTACATGCTTTGTAAGTAGGAAAACCTGCAAAATCGGCAGTGTATCAAATACTTGTTCTCCCCACTGTAGGTCTCATGTCTGAGCCGTTGAATTGCGACTCTACTTTGTCTCTATACTGATGCTTAGCTTGTTTGATTGCCTTGCGGAGGGAGTAGCTACACTGTTTGTATTCGGTCATGTTTCCGGTTGCCTTGCCATGATTAAAAGCAGTGGTTCGCGTTTTCAGTTTTGTGCGAATGTTGCCATCAATCCACGGTTTCTGGTTGGGAAAGGTTTTAATAGTCACCGTGGGTACAACATCACCGATGCACTTGCTAATAAACTCGCTCACCGAATCAGCGTATACATCAATGTTGTTGTCTGAGGCTATCCGGAACATATCCCAGTCCACGTGATCGAAGCAATCTTGAAGTGTGGAATCAGATTGGTCGGACCAGCATTGAACAGACCTGAGCACGGGCGTTTCCTGTTTTAGTTTCTGTCTATAGGCTGGGAGCAACAAAATCGAGTCGTGGTCAGATTTGCGACTCGTTAATCATAAGACATACACCCCCGCCCTTCTTCTTTCCAGAGAGATGTTTGTTTCTGTCAGCACGATGCGTGAAGAAACCGGGTGGCAGTACCGAGTCTGATAACGTATCCCGAGTGAGCCATGTTTCCGTGAAACAGAGAATGTTACAATCTGATGTCTCTCTGGAATGCAACCCTTGCTTGAATTTCGTCTACCTTGTGGTCAAGAGACTGGACATTGTCGAGTAGTATACTCGAGAGTGGTGAGCGATGTGCCCGTCTACGGAGCCTGACCAAAAGACCGCTCCGCCTTCCTCTTCTGGGGCGCCATTGTTTTTGGTCGCCTTCAGGAATCCGATCCATTGTCCTGGGTGGTGGTCCAAACAGAGGATCCACTTTGGGAAAGCCATATTCCTGGTCGTAATGTTGGTATGTTGACGTTGCTCTTATATCCAATAGTTCTTCCCGGCTGTATGTAATAAGACTTAAGATTTCCTGGGGAACAGTGTTAGAAATAATACATAAAAAAAAAAAAATTCTGCATAGTTTCCTAAGAACGCGAATCGAGGCGACCATCTCTGTCAGTTAGTGTATTTCCAACCATGCCAGCACAGAACGGTTCCGTTTGGATTGTACAGTGGTGTGAAAAAGGTTAGGATCCACCCTGATGGAGTCTGCCTTCATTTCAGCATGGTATTGTGCGTTCCCCTCTCACTACATGGTTGTAGGGTTTGTGTGGCTGTAGCCGTCCCTCTCATACCATATTCAATAGGCTTGAATGGCACAGCTGTTATAAACCTGCATTTTGAGCTGCTCCAACAGTTATCGCTTATGGATTGGTTCATAGGTTGGATTGGGTGAAACTGACATGATTCCCACTGATGTTTTCCAGGAGAGATGTCGGCGATTCGGGCCAATGACCAAGGGAAAGCTGGGACAAAAGAGAGGTTCACACGGTAAACATTTTTACTACTGTCTTCAGTCAGTGCATTTTCACTCTGGCAAAAAATGCTGACTCTAATTTGTTGTGCATTGATTTAACTTGCTGCAATTTGATTTTGTTTTTTGTCTTTTACAAACTATTATGTCTGAAGAAATGGATGCTGCGGCCACTGCGCATCAGAGAATGACTCTAAGAGGAGTCATCTGAAGAATCCTATGAAGAAAATCTGACCGGTATGCCTATACCTTACATACACATGGACCTATTCTTAATTACAATGTCCTTTTCAACATGTTTTCCAGGAGAGATGTCAGCGATTCGGGCCAAACAACCAATAACCAAGGGAAGACTGGGACAAAAGAGAGGCTCACACGGTAAGCATGTTTCCTACTGCCTTCAGGCAGTGCATTTTCAATCTGTAGTGTCAACTTATGGGCCATACTGTGCTGGTCCAGATCAATCCTGTCTTTATCAGTTAGTGTATTTCCAACCATGCCAGCACAGAACGGTTCGGTTTGGATTGGACACAAGTCAAGACGTTAGATCTGGAACTAGTGTGTCAGGATAGATGATAACACAGAAGGATTACCACGCTTTACATTGTTTCTCTTGAGGGAGGGAACTTGATTTAATAGGTATTGCTTTTATTAGAAGGTTTACATTGCAAACAGATTGTTGGGCTTAGATTCCATACAGATTGAGTCTGCCTTGATGTCAGCATTGCACATTCTCCTCTCACATCCTTATCTATGTAGTTATTTAGTTGGGATTGTTAGTTTAATTTCAACACAGTCTCTGCAGATACAGCTGTAACCTTGTAGAGTTAATACAGAGAGATGTTCAAGTACTGTATTGTAGTCAACCTTTATTTAATGTAGTCATTCATAATGCCATCTCTATACAAAGGTGACAAAGGAACAAAAAGGTATTGGTCGACAATAGAGGTGGATGCAGTTGAAGATTCCTTGATGAACTTTATCCGAATGGGGAAAAATGCCTGGAAAACAAGACTGTGAGAAATGCATTGCTGCTTCTCCCCAAGCGCTTTTAAACAGGGACTGGAGAGCAGTACAGTTCTATAGACACAACAGAATAGTTGCAGATCAGAGAAAATAAGTGTATGAGATGCTTCTGGCTATCTCATAGGCAGATGACAAATGTCGTCTATCTCACTGTTCAGGGGAAGTTTTTCCTGGTGGATGGTTCACGAGGTGAGATCTTGCATGGAGCCCCAGATCGAGGGTGATTGACCATCATCTTGAACTTCTTCCATTTTCTTTTAATTGCGCCAACAGTTGTTGCCTTCTCACCAAGCTGATTGCATATTGTCCTGTAGCCTATCCCAGCCTTGTGCAGGTCTACAATTTTATCCCTGATGTCCTTACACAGCTCTCTAGTCTTGGCCATTGTGGAGAGGTTGGAGTCTGTTTGATTGAGTGTGTGGATAGGTGTCTTTTATACAGGTAACGAGTTCAAACAGGTGCAGTTAATACAGGTAATGAGTGGAGAACAGGAGGGCTTCTTAAAGAAAAACTAACAGGTCTGTGAGAGCCGGAATTCTTACTGGATATATTGAATCCATTACTAAAATGGTTGTTCCAGTTTAAATACTTTAATGAAGAACTACACTAAAGCCGTTGAGTTGCCTTCCGTGTTGCTTCATTCTGGCATTCTACATGGATATTTTCAGTCATAAAATAGAAATAATGTGTCAAATATAGAGATTTTAAAATGGTTAATTATTTTACGCTTTCATTAGGTACAACTTAGGCAGTTGGATAGCTTTTATAGATTTCATAGGAGACATTCTCTCGATGGCTGATGGCAATGCATTGAGTGGCTGCTGCCAACATACAGACTCAATCTCTAGCCACTTTAATAATGAATTATTCGATGTAATAAATGTATCACTAGTCATTTAAACTGTGCCACTTTATATAATGTTTACATACCCTACATTTCTGTCATTTAAATAGTTGAGGCTGTGTGTTAGTTTAGATGGTGTTCAAGGTACAAAGTGTTCAACCTCCTTTCTTACAGAACTTTAGTGCCCCCCTGTGGAATATCACGCGTCGTTACATGGGGATCAACATTTGTTTTTGAGGGTTGAAAAAAACAAACATGGATAATGTTAGAATAAAATCATGCTGAGGAAGTTTTATTCAAAAGACGAAGGATGAGACATGACGTGTCGTACAGTGTCAGGCTTCAGATCAAAAGAAAAACAATACAGTCTCTTCCTCGCAGTCCAACCAACGGTATTTTAAACGAAGCACAGTTGGAAGGCTAAGCAAATGTCATTCATATTTCACAAATGTAAGGCAACACTACATATATTCCAGATAAAGGGGTGGTTTTTATTCGTATAAAAGGAATAATTTATATAAGTGTTTCTTATGTGGCACTATCCAGGTCTTTCTTGCAAAAGTGGGTTATTTTGGCAAGAGAGACCTGGTTACCGCAGAACCCAGCAGTTATATTTCATCTGCAGCTGTCTGCTTCCCTTACATGTGCAAGTTGAGACAGGGCCTCTTCGCGTCAGATGTACCTCCTTCGGAATAATACAAATTTGAATCGGAACTTCACTTATTTTATTCCGATCAGCACTTACCTCTACTCTTTGGTCATCAAATCCAATGAAGAAATAAACATTCTACTAAAAGGGTATACTTCATAGCTCACAAGAAACCAACAACACACACCACAGATCATTTTCAACTGCAATAAAACTTTATAGAAACAGAATTCTTTGGAACATGGTGATGATAAATTAACATTTGCCTAACTAGAATAACAAGTGGATTAATATTAATCTCTAGTTCATACTGAGGGACATATTCTATCATCACATCAGCGTACTAGATACTCTGGATACTCCTAAGGGGTTGAAGCAGTCCATCTTCAGGAAGAGGCTCACAATTGGCCCAGTGTCGTCCGGTTTAGGGTTTGGCCGGGGTAGGTCGTCATTGTAAATAAGAATTTGTTCTTAACTAACTTCACAATTTAAATAAAGGTACAGAATAAATTAAATTAAGACGTGTGTGTGCGACCCCTTACAACTGGCTTTGCTCCATCTCTTCAGAAAGAGACTCTTCATCCACCTCCAAGATAGAGGGCAGTGATGGAGAGACACACACTGGGAAGAAAGGCCCAGACTTAAAGTTAACGTCCCAGTGAATGGGCTTCACTCTCTTCCTACGCCCTCGTTGTCTATTCTCCCGCTCGGCCTTGGCACGGGAGGCGGGCATGTGCCCCCGCTTGATAGGAGGCTGTTCTGCCAGTGGGACCAAGGGGGTCAAGAGGGTATCAAAGGGGCACTTCTCATCCGCCTGCACGGCTCTCCCACTGGTCAGTAAAGGGGAGTGGTCGGTGCGACCTGTGTGGCTGGGTGTATGTCTGGTCAGGGGGTGACAGCCATCTCCGCAGACTAAAGGTGGACCACAGAGGAACATCCTCTCAGTGCTACTGAAGGACAGGGGCTCAGAGGGTAATATGATTTGTTTGTCACCCAGTTGTTCTGGAAGCTGCTGGTCCAGCATAGCAGACTGGATCTGTAATAGCTGGATCTTCTTCGACACACGCCGTGATCTGGTGTTGGCAGGCCGGGCTGGCACTGGGGAGGCAGGTGGGGCAGGCACTCGGCTGGAAGGAACCGGAGATGCAGATGGAGTAGGCACCAGAAGGTCAGGTACATAGCTGACCATTGGGGTAGGCAATGGGATGGCCATCAGGGGAGGTGAGGCTGACACTGCAATGGTTGGCAGCACAGGGAAAGAATTGGTGCTCTCCCTCCTACCCATGTAGTTTATAATCTCTAAGGTCTGGTTAGGGAACCTCAGAGTGCTGCCATCAGTATGTCTTGTTATCCTAGCTATCCCGGTCTTGGGTCGAGCCAGGCTTCTGCTGGCCTGGACCTCCGGCTGGAGGACATCCACAGGAGAACATGGCGGTTGCAAGAGGCTTCCGTCGGGCAGAGACCGTCTGGCCTGAGCAGGAGGAGAGCGGGGCCTTTGGTCCTGGATGTTAGACCTCTTGAGAGGATTGGCCTGGATCCTGACCTCAGACTGGCTGCATGGAGTCCCAGATAAAGGAGCTACTGCCTTGGCTGCAGTGGAGCATAAATTGGGTCTCCTAGGGATGCTTCCTGGTATCTGTGGTCTGCTGGATTTAACCTCTGGCTCCTTCTTGTGGCTGGAGATCAATGTGCTCCCTCCGGTTTTGGTTTTAACCGGACCCAGAGGCTTGCTACCCATCTGTCCCTCCAGCTGCAGACGAGGCATGCGAGGCACCTTGAGGGTGTTTTTGTTCCTTTGGGCATTGAGAGAGGTCACAGTGAGCATTGGGAGCCTGATGGGTGGAGTGGCCAATGGAAGCCTTCCCATGTCAGCCCTCTCTTTAATCACATCCATGTTGTGGAAGTGGGATCGGCTATTCTTTCTCCCTGGTGGCATTGGCTGTAGGACAATATCACTGGCACACCGGACACTGAGGATGTCTGTCAGGCTGTTCTCAGAACTGTTCTGACTGGTCTCTTGTGTCCTAGTCCTGGACTTCCCTCTGTCTTTCATGGCTGTGAGAGTCACAGTGGAAGAGCAAACAATATGTTTGAGAATAAGAATATAGAATAAATTACATATATTACAATAGAATTTGATCAAAGTTGTTTTTATGAACTAGTGTTTTTCCACTTTCAAAGGACATTCCAATTCCTGCCAAAATGTTCACAAATTCATAAAAATGAAAGATTCACAGACTAAGGCCTACCTTCAATTTGGACTTCCAGATAATTTGCTCACGTAGGATTTGACTGTACAGTTTCAAGAATATATTAAGACCACAATACCTAGTTTAAATAAATACTTTTTTTTGTCACAAATCACAAAACATAACCGTTTTTCTTACAGTTATTGATCAAATAAAGTTCTCATAAGATAAAAGTAGTGTATTTGAGATTATTTCATTAAATTATAGGTCCTACCTCAGTTCAGGAATAGCATCAATGACCTGTCTATGGTATGTCTTCATTTAACAAAAGAATGCTTCATTATGACATCATGTACATTATGACATAGTAGCCGTCCACATAATAAAAGTTTGTCAAAACCACTTGAATGGGCATGAAATGTCGAATTAAATAAAATAGACCTAATTCAACATTTGAATAAGATAGTACTTTGACAGTAAATATTCAGTTTATTGGCTTTTATTTTCATTACAGTAGTGGATTTGAATGTATTAAAATGAGAGTAGACATAGTGAGTTTCCTAGAACTCAATCGCTCATTGAACATCTGTGTGGAACGTTCGCAGCTGACGCCACGGACGCCTTTGAAAAACATTCACGATTTTAGTTTCATATTCAACTTATCAGCAATAATGCACGGCAAATAAATTCCCAGTACTCAAATAAACCTGACAATCGCAATTGTTTATTTATTAGAGCATCCTCTTAGAATGAGAATCACTGTGGTGTCAATGTTTTTGATTATGTCCAAGTAGGAACATAGCTACTGGTATTTTGACTTCTATACTATAATAGTAGTAGTTGTGTGTGTTTTCTTGTTGTGCATTCGTTTTGAGTCAAAGCTAAACCCACAATTTTTTGGTCCCATTCAGTATTAGCACCATCAGCCAATAGGGGAAGTGACATGCCTGAAGCCTAAATTGATGTTGTCAACTAAACACAATTCAATATTACTTTTGTAATACAGGTAATAGCCTAAAGTTAAGGCTCTCTTACAAACTAATGTAACAGTATTTATTCAACCTTAACATAAGTAACAGATTCATGGCCACCGAGGTTACTATAACTATACATGTATTCATATGTAAAGTTAATCATATAAAATGTGCATGTTCAAGATAGCATGCATACTGTAGGTTGTGGAGATATTCACAATTGCTGTAGTCAATGTAGAATCTCGAACGGCACTGATCACTTGCACCATGTCATCTCAACTTCAAACCAGGTCATTTAGTTCTGCTGTTTGATGAAGCAGTGTGGTTTAGTCGCCAGGGTTGTGGGTGTGATTCCCACGGGTGACCAGTGTGACCGTATGCTCAATGACTAAAATGTAAATAACCAGTGGTGGAAAAAGTACTCAATTGTCATACTTTTTTTTTTACAATATATTTATTGCCATTTATTTTTTTGTTACAATTTAACAATCATCAGAATATGATACAGATAATGCCCCGTTATTCCCTTCCCTCCCCAACACAGGAACTCCCCCCTCCCTCCCCTCTACCGGTATTAACTTCACTGATTAACAACAAAAAAAGAAACAGAATGACCTTCACATTCCATGCTAGAAAATAAATGATTCAACACAAAAACAAATAATAATAATAGATTCATGAAGAAAGTAGTAATGAGGCAGCTAAGGTGACGTCTCTAGAAACTACTGAAAGTCCCCCCAGACATCAGTAAATTCAAAGCGTTTATTACGTCAATTGTATGTTATTCTATCAGATGGAATATAGGAAGATAGTTATTTTAGCCACATCTGCTTGCTTGGCGGAGTGTCACTCTTCCATATAATAGCTCTGCCAATTTAATGAATCTGGTTTTGCTACAAATATAATACATTTGTACAGTAATCTAATCAGACCTACATACTTAGGTCCAATATTCTTCCTCTGTAAAACTTCAAACAGATAGTTCCATTCTATGCGGTCAAAAGCTTTTTCCGGTCATTCTCTACATAATGCATAATATTAAATAATCTTCTGATATTATCAGGAGATGAGCGGTTTCTTACAAAGCCTGTTTGGTCCATATCAACCAAGTCAGGTAGAACCTTATCCAGTCTAAGAGCAATGAGTTTCGCAAGAATCTTATATGAAGTGTTCAATAGAGATATTGGTCTATACGACCCACAAAGCATAGGATCTTTCCCAGGTTTTAACAAAACTGTGATCTGTGTCTGGGAGCTTTTCTGTCTCTTCGGCATAATTAAACATACTGTAAAGAGGCTCAATTAGTTTGGATAAAAAGGATCGATAGAATTCAGTAGGGAATCCGTCTAACCCTGGTGATTGTCCCCCAGCAGTGTTGAAAATGGATTCCCTAATTTCCTCTGATGTAATCTCTTTCTCCAAGTGCTCTCTATCCTCATCATTAAAGTTTGTAAATTGAGTTTGTTCAAAAACTCATGACTTGTACAATGTTTCATAAAACTCCCTGAAGACTGGATACATTTCCTCAGGACTGTGAACAACTGTGTTAATGGGTAGCTTAATAGAGCTAATAACTCTACTAGCATCCTCTCGTCTTATCTGCCAAGGAAGCAACTTTCCTGCTTTATGTCCATGTTCGTAGTGGTTTTGTTTTGTTCTCCTGAGAGCATTTTCCACTTCATGGGTCGTCAGGGTGTTATATTCCAATCGCTTTGAGTCTAATTTTTGTAGAGTTGAGTCGTCAAATGTTACAGTATGTTCATTTTCCAGATCTGTAATTTCATTCTCCAACGAATCTACTTGAGCCTTATACATCTGACAAGCATCTGAACTAAAGGATATGATTTGCCCCCTCAGATATGCAAGGAGAGCTTCTCATAAAATTAGGGAAGAGGCAGAGTTGTTATTGGTGCTAAAAAATAAGTATATATGAGTGTTCAGAAATGTTACAAATGTGGGACTATTTAGTAAATATGTACCAAACCTCCATCTTCTTGAGGGTGGCTGTGCTCTACTGACGGGTACTGAAGCCAGCAGGGCAGAATGATCTGATATACATCATGGTAAGTACTTACACCCAGTAAATAAACTTCCCCTGGCTGCAGGAATAAGAAATAAGTCTCTTCTAGAGTAATTGTTATGGACAGGGGAGTAAAATGAGTATTCTTTAACCCTTTGGTTGTGAAATCTCCATAAGTCTACGAGTCCAAAGTGTTTAATTTCTGCTTTTAACATTTTAGCTTCCTGTGTGAGGTTGATACTATTAGAGGAAGATCTATCACTGGAAGGGTCCAGTACCAAGTTAAAATCCCCTGCCATTATTATCTCTGATGATGGGCATATTAACTTTAAAAAGATGTCTTTGTAAAATGTAGGATCATCATGGTTAGGACCAATCACAATCACAATGGTAATGGGCTCAATATTAATGAAACCTTGAATGATCACAAACCTTCCCCCTTTGTCTTTATTCTGAGATTGTATCTGAAAGGGGCAATGCTTATTAATGAGTATGGCCACCCCTCTTGCCCGAGATGTGAAAGATGAATAGTACACTTGGCCCACCCATTCTCTTCAGTTTGTCATGCTCAGAGTCAGTCAGGTGTGTCTCCTGAAGAAGAGCTATATCAACCTTATGTTGCTTTAGATAATACAGAATGCGTTTGCGCTTGACTGGGCATTTAGTACCCCTAATGTTAAGTGTCATAAAAGTATAGTTATTAGGTGCAGACATCTTTAAAGAAAATAAGAAATAGGGAAAAGGAAAGAAACAAAATTGCATTGAGTGTATACAACTTGAAAATTTAAAGTAGTAAACATCTCGTGAGCTAATACCCTGACCCTACCACAATCCCACCCAACCCCCTCAAGCTGTGATGTATAAATGAAAACCTTTAACAGACGATAACAATCATCTCTCATAAAATAGGGACAAGTAGTTAAACAATCACCATCCTCCTGAGTTCACTATCCCCCCCCAAAAAAATATATATATATACACACACACACACACGTATGCACATACACAAGTGTAAAGCTATCAGCTAGTTGGCAAATAGGCGGCCAGCGAGTAACTTATCCCGGTCCCGGTATCAGTAACGCTAGCATATATCTCTAACAATAAACAAGCCAGCAAACGTAATAGTAGCTAATATTCCCTGAAGTAATATAAACATAGTTAGGCTTGAAACCCAGTCAAATGCCACTTAACTATTTAACCAAACCCGGCTGGACCTCTCTGCATAAATTAAAGTGTACAGAAAAATTATAACTACCTGGCATAGTGTGGACGTATAGTAGCTAAAGCTACAACCTTGTAAACTTAGCGAGCTGGCTAAGTAGCACAGCCAACATTAGCTAACATCCAACTTTACCTCGCTAGTCATTATCGCACTAGCCATCTAGCCAGCCATCCAGCCAGTCGATCATATGAGTAATTTCGTTGTTTCATCATGTGCTAACAGTTCACTATCCACTGTTTCCAAGTTCAAAAGACAGTTCCTCGGGATGTAGTAGACGTGAACAAGTCAGGAAGTTCTTTCCTCATGTATGTTTCAGCCATCTTCACAGAGTCAAATGTGCGCTCACCATTCTTGGTTTCGATCCACAAAGTCGCTGGGTAGCTCAGGTCGTATGCCAAGCCAGCCTGACGTAGAAGTCTCTTCAGTGGGGAGAAAGCCATCCTTCTCTTGTGTAGTGTGGGAGAAAGATCCGGAAAGATCATGATTCTGGCATCTCCATACTTGAGCTCTCCCTTTGCTCGGGCAGCAGACAGGATGCGAACAGTGTTCTGGTGTAGAAATGTAATGACAAATGCCCTGGGTGCAACCTGGCCAGGCAGCCGCCTCCGTAGGGTGCGATGGGCCCTCTCGATCTCCAGTGGGTGCGCGGGAGGGGGTAGATCCATAATTTTGGGAATCCATTCCTGTAGAAAGCAGATCACGTCTCTTCCCTCCACGGCCTCTGGGAAACCTTGAAGTCTCAAATTCTCAGTTCTTGTATTTTTGGTCCACTTCCTCATGGACGTCCAGGATGGCAGCCTGGTGGTCAGCATGGGCTTTTTCTAACTTTGTCACTCGTCCCTTTGTGGCTATCTGGTCTTCGTGGAGTTTATCGACCAGTACATCAATTTTGCTGAGGTGTTCAGAAAGTGTCTCTTGGATTTTTGTTATACCCTTGTCCATCTATCTCCATTCTGAACCATGCTGGTGCTTCTTCCGAGCTAGCATCTGCCGAATTCGAAGAAGGGCTGTCAGAGAGGGGCATTTTTCCATGCCTTGTCTGAGGCTTTGACATATTGGGCATATTTTAATTTGACGATACAATAGATGTTTTAACTTCCAACTCACTATTGACGAAAAGGTAAACCATGTCAAATGCCTTAAAAAGGTTTGAAAGTTTGAGGACGCTACGCAGACACGTCTTGTTAGAGCTTAGCCATTTCCGGAAGTCTCAATTGTCATACTTGAGTAAAAGTAAAGTTACCTTTAGTAGAAAATTATTCAAATAAAAGTGAAAGTCAGCCAATAAGATACTACCTGAGTAAAAGTCTAAAAGTATTTGGTTTTAAATATAGTGGAAGTGATTAGCGAGTACACCAGATTAGAGGCAGTAGGGATGACCAGGGATGTTCTCTTGATAAGTGTGGGAATTGGACCATTTTCTGTCCTGCTAAGCATTCAACATGTAATGAGTACTTTTGGGTGTCAGGGAAATGTATGGAGTAAAAAGTACATTATATTCTTTAGGAATGTTGTTAAGTAAGTGTAAAATATGTCAAAAACATAAATAATAAAGTACAGATACAGTATTTTAAAGTATTTTTACTTAAATACTTTATATCAAAATAAAGAAAGTTGCACACTCCATATAAAACCTCCCATATGTGTGTTATTTACAGTGGTGTAAAGGACTTAAGCAGATTAAAAAACATGAGCTGGTGCACACCCAGAAAAATGTGTTTTTGTGGGGAAATAAACGATAAACTATCAAAATAAAGAAAGTCGCTCACTCCGTATCTAAACTCCCAGTAATTTATTGGGTATTTGCCCACGTTTCTGCATCACTGTGCCTTCTGCAGGGAAAGTTTCTAAAACCATCCTATGGAAGAGATACATAGATGATGTATTTGTGCTCTGGGAAGGAAGTCAGCAGGAACTAAATTAATTCCAAACTCTACTAAACGAGAGCTCTGAATACCTTAAAATCCCCATGTAGACTGATGAGAGAAAAATACACTACCTGGACTTATAGATCATCAAATATAATGATGCAGTACACACAGACTTATATACAAAGCCCACAGACCGCAATGCCTTGCTATGTGTGAATAGTATGCATCCCCTTCCCCTCAAGAATGGTCAACCAGTTATGCAGGATTAAACAAATCTGTGGCCACCAGAAAGATTTTGACAACAATGCTAAAAAAAATGACAGATCAATTCAAAATGAGAGGCTACAAGGACAAAACTCTTGATGCTGCAATGATGAAAATATCTCAAAAACCAAGAGAGGAATTACTTAAAACTCAACCAAAGAAGAAAAACAACGCAACCATCTTTTGCACTAAATACACCAAGGGTTCGGAGAAAATGAAAGCAATCCTGAAAAAGGACTGGCATATTCTGCAATCAGACAAAAAAAAAAGCCCGCTGGTGGTCTATAAGCGTGGTCACAATATTGGAGATAGCTTGGTGAGATCTGACATGCCCCCTGAGCTCACTCAGACACTCTTGACACCTATCCCAAATGGGAACTACAAATGTGGATCATGCGCACAGTGCAATAGCATTATAAAAACATCCTCCTTCAGACACCCACATACAGGTCGAAACATCCCTGTTAGGGGTAATCATCTCATGCAAGACCCCGGGAGTAATCTATCTCATCATCTGTTCATGTGGAAAAGCCGACAAAGGGAGCCTTACAGGATATCCTCTCTAAAAACATTGACCCCTAGTGGTCTGAATATTGACTTTGATCTCAGGCCCTTCTTATGAACAATTCCTTCTTTTATGAACAAGTCTTATAAATGGAAATAATCTTTCTACAGCTTATTAGTGTACACCTAATATGTTCCCCCTGTTGATGATGCTCATTATAGATTAAGGTTGAACCAAAAGTTTACATGTAACAAATATGAAATGAAATACGAAACAATTAAATATGTGAAATTGAATTAAACAATAATGTATGTGGATGCTAATATGATGTACTATATTCAATGATGTTTCTATACGATAACAATAGCCTAATATATTTAATATGCCATCAACGATTGTTTTTTAAAAACATTTTCACTAATTAATTCTAATTAACTTAATCATTATGGCACAAATTGCAATGTTTGTCTACATAACCTGGTTCAAGTTTTCATGACATTACCCTGAAGAAGGCATAGTGATGCTAAAACATTGGTAAATACCCAATACATTACTGGGAGTTTATAGATGGAGGGTGCAACTTATTTTATTTTGATATAAAGTATTTAAGTAAAAATACTTTAAAGTACTGTATCTGTACTTTATTATTTATGTTTTTGACATATTTTACTTTTACTTAACATTTCTAAAGAATATGATGTACTTTTTACTCCACACATTTTCCCTGACACCTAAAAGTACTCATTACATTTTGAATGCTTAGCAGGACCGAAAATGGTCCAATTCCCACACTTATCAAGAGAACATCCCTGGTCATCCCTACTGCCTCTGATCTGGCGGACTCACAAATCACTAAACACAAATTCTTTGTTTTTAAATGATGTCTGGGTGTGACTCTGGCTATCTGATTTGCTTAATTTAAGGAATTTTAAATTCATACTTTTACTTTTGATACTTAAGTATATTTTAGCAACTACATTTACTTTTGATACTTAAGTATATTTTAGCAACTACATTTACTTTTGATACTGAAGTATGTTTAAAACCAAATACTTTTAGACTTTTACTCAGGTAGTATTTTATTGGCTGGCTTACACTTTTATTTGAGTCATTTTCTACAAAGGTAACTTTACTTTTACTCAAGTATGACAATTGAGTACTTTTTCCATCACTGGTTATTTACATTTTAGTCATTTAGCATACGGTCACACTGGTCACCCGTGGGAATCGCACCCACAACCCTGGCGACTAAACCACACTGTGCTTCATCAAATAGCAAAACCAAATTACTTGGTTTGAAGTTGAGAATTCCTTTAAATCTACATAGTCCAAGTCATCAATGTCGTTCGAGAATCTACTTAGACAACATCAATTGTGAATATCTAAACAGATCCGCCACAACCTACAGTAGGCATGCTGTCTTGAACATGCACGCTTTCTATGATGAACATTACATACGAATAAATGTATAGTTACAGTAGCCTCAAAATGTGGCCATGGATCTGTTACTTATTTTAAGGTTGAATAAAGACTGTTTCATTAGTGGTTAAGATGGCTATTTACTGTATTACAAAAGTAATATTGAATTGTGTTTAGTTGACAACGCTTCCAAATTTCAACATTTAAAGGATATATTTACTGCTTGGATAGTTCAATCTAAGACACTGGCTTAATTCCATTCTTTCACTTTCATTTTTGGTTGAGTTGGAGACGTGAAGCCAACATATAATTTATGAACTTGTTTTGTCGACAAATTAACAGGCTATTTATTGTATTTCAAAAGTGAAATTGAAATGTGTTTGGTCGACAACATCAATTTAGGCATCAGGCATGTCACTTCCCCCATTGGCTGACAGTGCTAATACCGAATGGGACCAACATATTGCGGGATTAGCGTTGACTCAAAACGAATGCACGACAAGAAAACACACACAACTACTACTATTATAGTGTAGAAGTTAAAATACCTGTAGCTATGTTCCTACTTGGACATAATCAAACACATTGACACCACAGTGATTCTCATTCTAAGAGGATGCTATAATAAATAGATAATTGCGATTTTCAGATTTATTTGAGTACTGGGAATTTATTTGTTGTGCATATATGCTGATAAATTGAATATGAAACTAAAATCGTGAATTTTTTTTCAAAGGTGTCTGTGTGGCGTCAGCTGCGAACATTCCACACAGGTGTTCAATGATGTCACGTTCTGACCTCTATTTCTGTTGTTTTGTATTTATTTAGTATGGTCAGGGCGTGAGTTGGGTGGGCAGTCTATGTTTGTTTTTCTGTGTTTTGGGGCATTTCTATGTTTTCGGCCTAGTATGGTTCTCAATCAGAGGCAGGTGTCATTAGTTGTCTCTGATTGAGAACCATACTTAGGTAGCCTGGGTTTCACTGTGTGTTTGTGGGTGATTGTTCCTGTCACTGTGTTTGTTGTCACAGGATAGGACTGTTTTGCGTTTTCACATTTCTTGTTTTTGTTAGTTTGTTCATGTGTAGTGATTTATTAAAACATGAATAACCACCACGCTGCGCTTTGGTCCGCTTCTCTTCCTCCTACAGACGAACGCCCTTACAGAATCACCCACCTACCAAGGACCAAGCGGCGTGGTAAACAGAGGCAGCAGCAGCAGCAGCAAAAGCAGCAGCAGGAGGAGCAACAGCAGCAGCAGCAAAATCAGCAGTGGGAGAGGCTGCACTACTTGGAGAGATGGACTTGGGAGGAGATTCTAGACGGGAAAGGACCCTGGGCAGAGCCAGGAGAATATTGCCGCCCCAAGGCCGAGCTGGAGGCAGCAAAAGCAGAGAGGCGGCATTATGAGGAACTAGCACGGCAGAGCGGATGGAAGCCCGAGAGTCACCCCCAAAAATTTCTTGGGGGGGGGCACAGGGGGAGTGTGGCAGAGTCAGGAGTCAGACCTGAGCCAACTCCCCCCGTTTATCGTGAGGAGCCAAGGAGGAGCTCAGAACCAGAGCTGGTGTTGGAGGTGAGCGAAGCAGAGACTGTGAAGGAGTTAATGGGGAAATTGGAGGAGAGTGATATGAGGGACTTGCTGGTTTGGTGCATGAGGCACGACATTCGCCCGACGGAGCGTGTCAGGGATTTAATGGCACCGGGGTCAGCTCTCCATACTCATCCTGAGGTGCGTGCGAGGGGTCTGGTGAAGACTGTGCCAGCCTCACGCACCAGGCCTCCTGTGCATCTCCCTAGCCTTGCACGTCCTGTGCCATCTCAGCACTACAGTGCTCCTAGCAGTGCTAACTGTGGCGGGCGTGGTGCTGGTCAGGCACCGTGTTATGCAGTTGTGCGCACGGTGTCCCCAGTACGCGTGCTTAGCCCGGTGCGGTACATTCCAGCTCCGCGTATCGGCCGGGCTAGAGTGGGCATCGAGCCAAGTGCCATGAAGCCGGCTCTACGCATCTGGTCTCCAGTGCGTCTCCTTGGGCCGGCTTACATGGCACCAGCCTTGCGCACGGTGTCCCCGGTTCGCCTGCATAGCCCAGTGCGGGCTATTCCACCTCGCCGCACTGGCAGGGCGACCGGGACCATCCAACCGTGTAAGGTTGGGCAGGCTCGGTGCTCAAGAGCTCCAGTGCGCCTGCACGGCCCGGTCTATCCGTCACCACCTCCACGCACCAGCCCTCCGGTGGCAGCTCCCCGTACCAGGCTGTCTCTCCGGCCCATCCTTGCAGGGGCTCTCTCCTCTCCAGCGCTGCCGGAGTCTCCCGCCTCTCCGGCGCTACCAGAGCCTTCCTCCTCTCCAGCGCTGCCGGAGCCTCCCACCTGTCCGGCGCCTCTGCCGGAGCCTCTCGCCTGTCCGGCGCCGCTGCCGGAGCCTCCCGCCTGTCCGGCGCCTCTGCCGGAGCCTCCCGCCTGTCCGGCGCCTCTGCCGGAGCCTCGCGCCTGTCCGGCGCCGCTGCCGGAGCCTCCCGCCTGTCCGGCGCCGCTGCCGGAGCCTCCCGCCTGTCCGGCGCCGCTGCCGGAGCCTCCCGCCTGTCCGGCGCCGCTGCCGGAGCCTCCCGCCTGTCCGGCGCCGCTGCCGGAGCCTCCCGCCTGTCCGGCGCCGCTGCCGGAGTCTCCCGCCTCTCCGGCGCTACCAGGGCCTTCCTTTTCTCCAGCGTTGCCGGAGCTTCCCGTCTGCCCAGCGCCAGCTGAGCTTCCCGTCTGCCCAGCGCCAGCTGAGCTTCCCGTCTGCCCAGCGCCGCCAACGCCGCCCGTCTGCCCAGCGCCGCCAACGCCGCCCGTCTGCCAGGAGCCGCCAGTGCCGCCCGTCTGCCAGGAGCCGCCAGTGCCGCCCGTCTGCCAGGAGCCGCCAGTGCCGCCCGTCTGCCAGGGGCCGCCAGTGCCGCCCGTCAGCCAGGGGCCGCCAGTGCCGCCAGTCAGCCAGGGGCCGCCAGTGCCGCCAGTCAGCCAGGGGCCGCCAGTGCCGCCAGTCAGCCAGGGGCCGCCAGTGCCGCCAGTCAGCCAGGGGCCGCCAGTGCCGCCAGTCAGCCAGGGGCCGCCAGTGCCGCCAGTCAGCCAGGGGCCGCCAGTAAGCCAGGGGCCGCCAGTCAGCCAGGGGCCGCCAGTAAGCCAGGTGCCGCCAGTAAGCCAGGGGCCGCCAGTGCCGTCAGTCAGCCAGGGGCCGCCCGAGCAGCTGCCCCTCTGTCCAGAGCAGCTGTCGCCCCTCTGTCCCAAGCTGCTGCCGCCCCTCTGTCCCGAGCAGCTGTCCCTCTGTCCCGAGCAGCTGTCCCTCTGTCCCGAGCAGCTGCCCCTCTGTCCCGAGCAGCTGTCCCTCTGTCCCGAGCAGCTGTCCCTCTGTCCCGAGCAGCTGCCCCTCTGTCCCGAGCAGCTGCCGCCCCTCTGTCCCGAGCTGCTATCGCCCCTCTGTCCCGAACTGCTATCGCCCCTCTGTCCCGAACTGCTATCGCCCCTCTGTCCCGAACTGCTATCGCCCCTCTGTCCCGAGCTGCTATCGCCCCTCTGTCCCGAGCAGCTGTCCCTCTGTCCCGAGCAGCTGCTTCACCTCTGTCCCGAGCTGCCCCTCTGTCCCGAGCAGCCCCTCTGTCCAGTGGGGTCATTGAGAGGGGTGGTCATGGTGAGTAAGCCAGGGAGGCGGACAATAAGGCGGACTAAGACAATGGTGAAGTGGGGTCCGCGTCCCGCGCCAGAGCCGCCACCGCGGACAGACGCCCACCCAGACCCTCCCCTATAGGTCAAGGTTTTGCGGCCGGAGTCCGCACCTTTGGGGGGGGGTACTGTCACGTTCTGACCTCTATTTCTGTTGTTTTGTATTTATTTAGTATGGTCAGGGCGTGAGTTGGGTGGGCAGTCTATGTTTGTTTTTCTGTGTTTTGGGGCATTTCTATGTTTTCGGCCTAGTATGGTTCTCAATCAGAGGCAGGTGTCATTAGTTGTCTCTGATTGAGAACCATACTTAGGTAGCCTGGGTTTCACTGTGTGTTTGTGGGTGATTGTTCCTGTCACTGTGTTTGTTGTCACAGGATAGGACTGTTTTGCGTTTTCACATTTCTTGTTTTTGTTAGTTTGTTCATGTGTAGTGATTTATTAAAACATGAATAACCACCACGCTGCGCTTTGGTCCGCTTCTCTTCCTCCTACAGACGAACGCCCTTACAAATGAGCGATCAAGTTCTACTAAACTCACTAGGCCTGCTCTCATTTTAATACATTCAAAACCACTACTGTAATGAAAATAAAAGCCAATAAACGGAATAATTACTGTCAAACGATTTCTATTTCTATTCAATTGTTGAATTAGGCCTACTGTACTTAATTTGACATTTCATGCCCATTCAAGTGGTTTTGACAAACTTTTATTATGTGGACGGCTACTATGTCATAATGTACATAATGTCATAATGAAGCATTCTTTTGTTAAAATAAGACATTCCATAGACAGGTCATTGATGCTATTCCTGAACTAAGGTAGGACCTATAATTTAATGAAATAATCTCAAATACACTACTTTTATCTTATGACAACATCATTTGATCAATAACTGTAAGAAAAACTGTTATGTTTTGTGATTTGTGACCCCCAAAAAATAATTTTAAACTAGGTATTGTGGTCTTGTGTTTCTGTTTTCAAGAATATATTGTTGAAACTGTATAGTCAAATCCTACGTGTGCAAATTATCTGGAAGTCCAAATTGAAGGTAGGCCTTAGTCTGTGAATCTTTCATTTTTATGAATTTGTGAACATTTTGGCAGGAATTGGAATGTCCTTTGAAAGTGGAAAAACACTAGTTTATAATTACAACTTTGATCAAATTCTATTGTAATATATGTAATTTATTCTATATTCTTATTCTCAAACATGTTGTTTGCTCTTCCACTGTGACTCTCACAGCCATGAAAGACAGAGGGAAGTCCAGGACTAGGACACAAGAGACCAGTCAGAACAGTTCTGAGAACAGCCTGACAGACATCCTCAGTGTCCAGTGTGCCAGTGATATTGTCCTACAGCCAATCCCGCCAGGGAGAAAGAATAGCCAATCCCACTTCCACAACATGGATGTGACTAAAGAGAGGGCTGACATGGGAAGGCTTCCAATGGCCACTCCACCCATCAGGCTCCCAATGCTCACTGTGACCTCTCTCACTGTCCAAAGGAACAAAAATACCCTCAAGGTGCCTCGCACGCCTCGTCTGCAGCTGGAGGGACAGATGGGTAGCAAGCGTCTGGGTCCGGTTAAATCCATAACCGGAGGGAGCACATTTACCTCCAGCCACAAGAAGGAGCCAGAGGTTAAATCCAGCAGACCACAGACATCAGGAAGCATCCCTAGGAGCCCCAAAATATGCTCCACTGCAGCCAAGGCAGTAGCTCCTTTATCTGGGACTCCATGCAGCCAGTCTGAGGTCAGGATCCAGGCCAATCCTCTCCAGAGGTCTAACATCCAGGACATCAAGGCCCCGCTCTCCTCTTGCTCAGGCCAGACGGTCTCTGTCCGACGGAAGCCTCTTGCAGCCGCCATGTTCTCCTGTGGATGTCCTCCAGCCGGAGGTCCAGGCCAGCAGAAGCCTGGCTCGACCCAAGACCGGGATAGCTAAGATAACAAGACATACTGATGGCAGCACTCTGAGGTTCCCTAACCAGACCTTAGATCTTATAAACTCCACGGATGGGAGGGAGAGCACCAATTCCTTCCATGTGCTGCCAACCATTGCAGTGTCAGCCTCCCCTGCCAAGATGGCCATCCCATTGCCTACCCCAATGGTCAGCTATGTACCTGACCTTCTGGTGCCTACTCCATCTGCTTCTCCGGTTCCTTCCAGCCGAGTGCCTGCCCCACCTGCCTCCCCAGTGCCAGCCCGGCCTGCCAACGCCAGATCACGGCGTGTGTCGAAGAGGATCCAGCTCTTACAGATCCAGTCTGCTATGCTGGACCAGCAGCTACCAGAACAACTGGGTGACAAACAAATCATATTACCCTCTGAGCCCCTGTCCTTCAGTAGCACTGAGAGGATGTTCCTCTGTGGTCCACCTTTAGTCTGCCACCCAGCCGACGTAGGCGGAGATGATGGCTGTCACCCCCTGCCCAGACCTACGCCCAGCCACACAGGTCGCACCGACCACTCCCCTTTATTGACCAGTAGGAGAGCCGTGTAGGCGGGTGAGAAGTGCCCCGTTGAAATCCTCTTTACCCCCTTGGTCCCACTGGCAGAACAGCCTCCTATCAAGCGGGGGCACATGCCCGCCTCCTGTGCCAAGACCGAGCGGGAATGGGAGAATAGCAAACGAGGGCGCAGGAAGAGAGTGAAGCCCATTCACTGGGACGTTAACTTTAAGTCTGGGCCTTTCTTCCCAGTGTGTGTCTCTCCATCACTGCCCTCGATCTTGGAGGTGGATGAAGAGTCTCTTTCTGAAGAGATGGAGTAAAGACAGTTTTAAGGGGTCGCACACACACACACACTCACTCACACACGTACACATATCCTCATTTTATTTTTTTTACCTTTATTTAATTTGTGAAGTTAGTTAAGAATAAATTCTTATTTACAATGACGACCTACCCCGGCCAAACCCTGACGACACTGGGCCAATTGTGAACCGCCCTATGGGACCAGTGCCTTATACCGCTGCGCCAATCAGGAGCCCTATTGAGACCTCATGGCCTTCCATGGACCAGAGAGGATCAACCAGCATCATCCCAGCATCTGCCCTGCCTGTCATCCTAGTACCTCCACTTCCCTTTCAACCCCAAACCACAAAGGGCAGGTGACAGAAATTATCCAGCGCCCACCGATCCAGGCTGTTCTGCATGAGCAGCAGCAGCTACTGTCGGAAGTACTGTTGGAACAGACTTTTCCTATGAGACCCAACAGGAGCCACAAGCTGTCAAAGTACTTTCATCCCTGGGGTGTGGAGCTTCTCGAACAGTGTTCTCTTCCTGAAGATGGACTGCTTCAACCTCTTAGGAGTATCCAGAGTATCTAGTACGCTGGTGTGATGATAGAATATGTCCCTCAGTATCAACTAGAGATTAATATTAATCCACTTGTTATTCTAGTTGGGCAAATGTTAATTTATCATCAGCATGTTCCAAAGAATTCTGTTTCTATAAAGTTTTATTGCAGTTGAAAATTATGTGTGGTGTGTGTTGTTGGTTTCTTGTGAGCTATGAAGTATACCCTTTTAGTAGAATGTTTATTTCTTCATTGGACTTGTTGATTTGTTGACCAAGGAGAAGAGGTAAGTGCTGAGCGGACTAATATAAATGAAGTTCCAATTCAAATTTGTATTAATCCGAAGGTGGCACATCTGACTCACAATTTAATGTCATAATTCTTCACGTTTTCAATGTATAGCAACACTGACAAATTCTAAGGTGGAACTATTTGTACTACAGCATTGGAAATGAGGATATATCCAAACACAGTGGTTATGAATTGCGAGAATGCTGAACAACATTTTCTGACCAATAGGCTTGTTTGTCGTAATATTTGGCCAAAGGTTTCTTTGCTTGAGTCAAGAGGCCCTGTCTCAACTTGCACATACATGTAAGGGAAGCAGACAGCTGCAGATTTAATATAACTGCTGGGTTACACGATAACCAGGTCTCTCTTGCCAAAAGAACCCACTTTTGCAAGAAAGACCTGATAGTGCCACATAACACAACGCTTATATAATTCTTCCTTTTAAAATTAGCCCTTTAACTGGAATAGATGTAGTGTTGCCTTACATTTTCTGAAATGTGAATGACATTTACTTAGCCTTCAAACTGTGCTTCGTTTAAAATACCGTTGGTTGGACTGCGACGCAGTGACTATATCGTTTTTCTTTTGATCTGAAGCTTGACACTGTACGACACTTCGTGTCTCATCCTCCGTCATTTGAATAAAACTTCCTCGGCATGATTTTATTCTCACATTACCCATGGTTTTTTTTCAACCCTCGCAAACAAATGTTGATCCCCATGAAATGACAGGTGATATTCCACAAGGGGGCACTAAAGGTCTGTTACGAAAGGAGGTTGAACACTTTGTACCTTGACACCATCTGAATTTACACACAGCCTCAACTATTTAAATGACAGAAAATGTCATATCTGCTCTCGCACAGTACATTAATAGATCCCTTGGGTTTTTCACCGTCCATCATAATAAGTACTTTTTGGCAACTTATGTGTTGTCTAAGGATCATTCCGAAACGCATTATCTCCACCAAAGCCCAAAGTTTACTAGCATTATAAAGATATCCATCAAGTTTAAGAGGTGTTACCACATTTTTGTAGATATGTATCTGCGGGCCAGTGCAAAGACTCACATTGCATTGTAAGATTAGTCATGCATCGTACCCAGTTCCTCTCTAGAAACATGCATGAGAAGCTATGACTAAGCAGAGCAGTATGGCTGTATCAATTGTTCTAGAACTGGTTCAAGAAAGAAGGTTAGGTTAGTTAGGCTACATGTGATCGTGCGTCACCATAACTGAAACATGGCCTTTCTTTCACTGTTTCACGTCATGGTGCAAGTATTTCCATGAACTGGGAAACATTTGCATACATTTCAATTTCTCTGGCCGGCAGTGAAGGGGTTAGTCAGCTGTGTGCTCTCAGTATACGCTCACTAGCAGAATCTGTCTGCCACAGCTGCTGCGACCAGCTTCAAACCAAACCATGTACGCACACATACACACAGATCTAGGAGGAGTTGACCTCCACAGAATGTGAACATTAGCCACTAATATCTGATATCAGTATAGTTTATAAAAGTGTTTATGTTTGTCTGTCTTTCAGTTTCTGTTTAGACTACATCAAAGATAGAGAAGCTGTGCAGCCACACCATGTTCAATCATGTTACCTAATTAGCTAGCTAGCTAGCTGACAATCTGGTTGACCTGTAGCATATAGACATTTGTTGGCACAGAAAGAAAGGGGATTTAAAAATGATTGATTGAAATTCCCCCCGCCACATTCTGACTGGGTTAATAACTTAATATTAAGTTAATATGGACCCATTGTCTTAGACTTGAAATCTTGGACCGGGATTCAAACACAGGGACTTGTGACTCGACTCAAACATTGACGACTTTGACTCAATTCAGAGTTAGCTATGGCTAACTGTGTTGTGAATTGACTCGGACTTATGCTTTAGTGACTCGACTACAACACTGCTGCCATAACATGGCTACTACTACTGCTACAACTAACAATTCTAGCAAGGGGTACCCCAGCTTGGATACACTTTTCTTCTGCTCCCTCTAAAGCATTAAGCAGACATTTTTATTATATCTCCCAACTCATAACTCCCTGTTGGGGTGAGTCTATCTACAAATACGCAGCAAGAAGATAACAGCTAACACAGGAAGCTGAAATCCTGGGGTCCGTCTTATGTTCCCTCAGTTCTACCCCATTTTGAACAGATGCTTTCATCCATGACCAGGCCATGTTTTGGCAGTTTTGCTGCACGACATTCTCCAATCCGACAAAAAAAATAGGCCTATAGTGTACAGTGTTGGCCTATAATGTCATTTTATAACTAGGCCTACCATAAGATAGCCTACCATTTTTAAAACATGCAGTTGCGTTGGATTTATTAACCTAGTCCTGATTCCTGACAAAAGCTTATAGGGACTTGTCCTTTAAGGTATGAACATCAGTTATCCATCAGCTACCCAAGTTTATTACAAGTTTTCTTGAGGCTTTTTGCAAAGAGATCAATAGTGATGTAACGGCCTACGTCTTCACAGCAGTACAAAGTTGAAATCACTTATCAGTACATTTTATTCCACCTTGTGAAACCAGGGGTCTAGTGGAGGGTAAATGTGAATAGGATTTAAAAAAGGCCTGTTATGAGAGAGAAAGAGAGATGGTGAGAGTAGCTGAGTGCCTATAGTAAGAGATGGCTGTTAATATCACTAGGCTGTTTGGTCTGTGTGCAGGTAGTGAACCTGATTGCTGAGAGGTTAGGTTGCAAGTAAGAATCTTAACCTGCCATAAACTGCTTTTGTGTCAGCAAGTCTACAGACCATTCAAGTAACTGCACTGAACACCTCACTGATACTGACGGTGTGAGCTACAAACCCAAATTGTCTACGGAAATGTAGGTGACTGTCACGGTTTTCTTCCTCTTCTGAGGAGTAGGAAGGATCGGACCAATACGCAGCGTGGTAAGTGTTCGTCATATTTTTTATCAAAACTGAACCCTACACAGATTGTAAACGAAATAGTTCTGTGTGGAAAAAACAGAAAACAATCACCCACAACCAAAATGGGGAAAACGGGCTACCTAAGTATGATTCTCAATCAGAGACAACGATCGATCAACAGCTGCCTCTGATTGAGAACCATACCAGGCCAAACACAGAAATACAACATAGAAAAAAAGAACATAGACTACCCACCCCAACTCATGCCCTGACCAAACTAACACAAAGACATAATAAAGGAACTAAGGTCTGAATTTGACAGTGACAGTAATAATATTGCACACATATTCAGAAATCTTCAAGTTTTTATACTACTTCTATATTGCACCGTTACCAACATGATATATATTTTTTAAATCCATTAATTTCCCTGTAATCTGCTGAGATTGTGATAGTTTTCAGGCTTTGAAGGGAGTTTTGACTGGATTTACTAGAAATGTGAAATTGACCTGGCAAGCATGTCTCTAGGCCTGAGCATGATCACAACAAAAGTAGCTGTGCAGCACGTTTTTTAAGGAAGAGGAGGATGGTTGCAGACTTTCGCATTTATGCAAGAAGGTAAGCTATTAACTAAACTGTTAGCCAATATGTTAACTAAAATTGTATGTGGTGTATTGGCAAGCAATGCATGTTCCCATTGTCTTTATTTGTAATTAATGTTAGCTCATGTATGTCTTTCGGTGGAATCCAACATGCATTGACAATGTCCGAAAGCTGCATTGTATCAGATATACTTCATCATGAGATTGAAATTGGTAGGCTCATCCAAACAATTCATTAATATGCAATTGTTACTTTGCATGTTTTTACCTTATATTTATTTACTGCTTGCTAATGATTAGCGTGCTAGCTAGCGGTTAGCGTGCTAGCTAACGGTTAGCGTGCTAGTTTAGCATAATTGGTCAAAATGTCTTTGATTCAGAATACATGTTTGTGGTTAACCCAATGTTACATGCATTGAACAATAATATTGCCATTGTAACTTGAATTGGTTTACAAGCTAGCTAGAAAAGCCAGTACCTTTTCATCTGTTTTGTCAAGTCATAAGCATGCATGTGTGCTGAAATATTTAAATAAATCCCCTCATTAAATTATTTTATTTAAGTTTGGGCAGTTTTTTTTATCACCCTTTCTTACCCAAAGAGAAATAGGTTGCTAGTTACTTTGGCTTTGCACGTAAAATAGTGAAACACCACAACAGGAATAAGGATTGTGTAAAGTGTCAAATTTGGTAGGACTGCCAATTCACATGCCTTCCTTTAGCCATATCACTCATACTGTTACTGGTTTAGACCATCCATAAAAGCAGATGTGCTTTAGTTGTATCCAGGAACTTGAATAATGTGTTACGGTGCGTGAATGAGGACCCAAAAGCGAATTAACTTAAACAGAGCTTCTTTAATTACCAAACATAGGTAGGCTCAGACGGACCGGCAGATTCCGACAGGACAAGACAAGGTTACAGCAAACATGACGACAGTCTGGTTCAGGCATGAAACACAACAAACAAGAATCCGACAAGGACAGGAGCAGAAACAGAGAGAGATATAGGGGCCTAATCAGAGGGAAAAAGGGAACAGGTGGGAAAAGGGGTGACGAGGTGGTTAGGAGGAGACAAGGCACAGCTGGGGGAAAGAGGGGGAGAAAAGGTAACCTAACAACGACCAGCAGAGGGAGACAGGGTGAAGGGAAAGGACAGAGACAAGACACAACATGACAGTACATGACAGTACCCCCCCACTCACCGAGCGCCTCCTGGCGCACTCGAGGAGGAAACCTGGCGGCAACGGAGGAAATCCTCGATCAGCGCACGGTCCAGCACGTCCCGAGAGGGAACCCAACTCCTCTCCTCAGGACCGTACCCCTCCCAATCTACGAGGTACTGGTGACCACGGCCCCGAGGACGCATGTCCAAAATTCTACGGACCCTGTAGATGGGTGCGCCCTCGACAAGGATGGGGGGGGGGGGGGGGAGACGAGCGGGGGCGCGAAGGACGGGCTTGATGCAGGAGACATGGAAGACCGGGTGGACGCGACGAAGGTATCGCGGAAGAAGAAGTCGAACTGCGACAGGATTAATGACCCGAGAAATACGGAACGGACCAATGAACCGCGGGGTCAACTTGCGAGAAGCCGTCTTAAGGGGAAGGTTCTGAGTGGAGAGCCAAACTCTCTGACCGCGACAATATCTAGGACTCTTAGTTCTACGCTTATTAGCAGCCCTCACAGTCTGCGTCCTATAACGGCAAAGTGCAGACCTGACCCTCTTCCAGGTGCGCTCGCAACGTTGGACAAAAGCCTGAGCGGAGGGGACGCTGGACTCGGCGAACTGAGATGAGAACAGCGGAGGCTGGTACCCGAGGCTACTCTGAAAAGGAGATAGCCCGGTCGCAGACGAAGGAAGCGAGTTGTGGGCGTATTCTGCCCAGGGGAGCTGTTCTGACCAAGACGCAGGGTTGCGAAAAGAAAGACTGCGTAAGATGCGACCAATAGTCTGATTGGCCCGTTCTGCTTGACCGTTAGACTGGGGGTGAAAGCCGGAAGAGAGACTGACGGAAGCCCCAATCAAACGGCAAAACTCCCTCCAAAATTGAGACGTGAATTGCGGACCTCTGTCCGAAACGACGTCTGACGGAAGGCCATGAATTCTGAAAACATTCTCGATGATGATTTGTGCCGTCTCTTTAGCAGAAGGAAGCTTAGCAAGGGGAATGAAATGAGCCGCCTTAGAGAACCTATCGACAACCGTAAGAATAACAGTCTTCCCCGCTGACGAAGGCAGTCCGGTGACAAAATCTAAGGCGATGTGAGACCACGGTCGAGAGGGAATAGGAAGCGGCCTGAGACGGCCGGCAGGAGGAGAGTTACCGGACTTAGTCTGCGTGCAGACCGAACAAGCAGCCACGAAACGACGCGTGTCATGCTCCCGGGTGGGCCACCAAAAACGCTGGCGAATGGAAGCAAGCGTACCCCGAACGCCAGGGTGGCCGGCTAACTTGGCAGAGTGAGCCCACTGAAGAACGGCCAGACGAGTAGGAACGGGAACGAAAAGAAGGTTCCTAGGACAAGCGCGCGGCGACGGAGTGTGAGTGAGCGCTTGCTTTACCTGCCTCTCAATTCCCCAGACAGTCAACCCGACAACACGCCCCTCAGGGAGAATCCCCTCGGGGTCAGTGGAGGCTACTGAAGAACTGAAGAGACGAGACAAAGCATCAGGCTTGGTGTTCTTAGAGCCCGGACGATAAGAAATCACGAACTCGAAACGAGCGAAAAACAGCGCCGCGCCTGACGCGCATTAAGTCGTTTGGCAGAACGGATGTACTCAAGGTTCCTATGGTCAGTCCAAACGACAAAAGGAACGGTCGCCCCCTCCAACCACTGTCGCCATTCGCCTAGGGCTAACCGGATGGCGAGCAGTTCGCGGTTACCCACATCATAGTTACGTTCCGACGGCGACAGGCGATGAGAAAAATACGCGCATGGGTGGACCTTGTCGTCAGAGAGGGAGCGCTGAGAAAGAATGGCTCCCACGCCCACCTCTGACGCGTCAACCTCGACAACGAACTGTCTAGAGACGTCAGGTGTAACAAGGATAGGAGCGGATGTAAAACGATTCTTGAGGAGATCAAAAGCTCCCTGGGCGGAAACGGACCACTTAAAGCACGTCTTGACAGAAGTAAGGGCTGTGAGAGGAGCTGCCACCTGACCGAAATTACGGATGAAACGACGATAGAAGTTCGCGAAGCCGAGAAAGCGCTGCAGCTCGACGCGTGACTTAGGGACGGGCCAATCAATGACAGCTTGGACCTTAGCGGGATCCATCTTAATGCCTTCAGCGGAAATAACAGAACCGAGAAATGTGACGGAGGAGGCATGAAAAGTGCACTTCTCAGCCTTCACAAAAAGACAATTCTCTAAAAGGCGCTGGAGGACACGTCGAACGTGCTGAACATGAATCTGGAGTGACGGTGAAAAAATCAGGATATCGTCAAGGTAAACGAAAACAAAGATGTCTCTCTCAGCATGTCTCTCAGGACATCATTGACTAATGCCTGAAAGACAGCTGGAGCGTTAGCGAGGCCGAAAGGAAGAACCCGGTATTCAAAGTGCCCTAACGGAGTGTTAAACGCCATCTTCCACTCGTCCCCCTCCCTGATGCGCACGAGATGGTAAGCGTTACGAAGGTCCAACTTAGTGAAAAACCTGGCTCCCTGCAGGATCTCGAAGGCTGAAGACATAAGAGGAAGCGGATAACGATTCTTCACTGTTATGTCATTCAGCCCTCGATAATCTATGCAGGGGCGCAGAGACCCGTCCTTCTTCTTGACAAAAAAAAACCCCGCTCCGGCGGGAGAGGAGGAGGGGACTATGGTACCGGCGTCAAGAGCTACAGACAAATAATCTTCGAGAGCCTTACGTTCGGGAGCCGACAGAGAGTATAGTCTACCCCGGGGGGGGGGTGGTTCCCGGAAGGAGATCAATACTACAATCATACGACCGGTGTGGAGGAAGAGAGGTGGCCCTGGACCGACTGAACACCGTGCGCAGATCGTGATATTCCTCCGGCACCCCTGTCAAATCACCAGGCTCCTCCTGTGAAGAAGAGACAGAGGAAACAGGAGGGATAGCAGACATTAAACATTTCACATGACAAGAGACGTTCCAGGAGAGGATAGAATTACTAGACCAATTAATGGAAGGATTATGACAAACTAGCCAGGGATGGCCCAAAACAACAGGTGTAAAAGGTGAACGAAAAATTAAAAAAGAAATGGTTTCACTATGATTACCAGAAACAGTGAGGGTTAAAGGTAGCGTCTCACGCTGAATCCTGGGGAGAGGACTACCATCCAGGGCGAACAAGGCCGTGGTCTCCTTTAACTGTCTGAGAGGAATGTCATGTTCCCGAGCCCAGGTCTCGTCCATAAAACAGCCCTCCGCCCCAGAGTCTATTAAGGCACTGCAGGAAGCTGACGAACCGGTCCAGCGTAGATGGACCGACAAGGTAGTGCAGGATCTTGAAGGAGAGACAGGAGTAGTAGCGCTCACCAGTAGCCCTCCGCTTACTGATGAGCTCTGGCCTTTTACTGGACATGAAGTGACAAAATGACCATCGGAACCGCAATAGAGACAGAGGCGGTTGGTGATTCTCCGTTCCCTCTCCTTAGTCGAGATGCGGATACCTCCCAGCTGCATGGGCTCAGCACCCGAGCCGGCAGAGGAAGATGGTAGTGATGCGGAGAGGGGGGCAACGGAGAACGCGAGCTCCTTTCCACGAGCTCGGTGACGAAGATCAACCCGTCGCTCAATGCGAATAGCGAGTTCAATCAAGGAATCCACGCTGGAAGGAACCTCCCGGGAGAGAATCTCATCCTTTACCTCTGCGCGGAGACCCTCCAGAAAACGAGCGAGCAAAGCCGGCTCGTTCCAGCCACTGGAGGCAGCAAGAGTGCGAAACTCAATAGAGTAGTCTGTTATGGATCGATTACCTTGACATAGGGAAGACAGGGCCCTGGAAGCCTCCTCCCCAAAAACAGATCGATCAAAAACCCGTATCATCTCCTCCTTAAAGTCCTGATACTGGTTAGTACACTCAGCCCTTGCCTCCCAGATTGCCGTGCCCCACTCACGAGCCCGTCCAATAAGGAGAGATATGACGTAGGCGACACGAGCAGTGCTCCTGGAGAAAGTGTAGGGCTGGAGAGAAAACACAATATCACACTGGGTGAGGAACGAGCGGCATTCAGTGGGCTCCCCAGAGTAACACGGCGGGTTATTGATTCTGGGCTCCGGAGATTCGAAAGCCCTGGAAGTGGCCGGTGGATCGAGGCGGAGATGGTGAACCTGTTCTGTGAGGTTGGAGACTTGGGTGGCCAGGGTCTCAACGGCATGTCGAGCAGCAGACAATTCCTGCTCGTGTCTGCCTAGCATCGCTCCCTGGATCCCGACGGCTGAGTGGAGAGGATCCGAAGTCGCTGGGTCCATTCTTGGTCGGATTCTTCTGTTACGGTGCGTGAATGAGGACCCAAAAGCGAATTAACTTAAACAGAGCTTCTTTAATTACCAAACATAGGTAGGCTCAGACGGACCGGCAGATTCCGACAGGACAAGACAAGGTTACAGCAAACATGACGACAGTCTGGTTCAGGCATGAAACACAACAAACAAGAATCCGACAAGGACAGGAGCAGAAACAGAGAGAGATATAGGGGCCTAATCAGAGGGAAAAAGGGAACAGGTGGGAAAAGGGGTGACGAGGTGGTTAGGAGGAGACAAGGCACAGCTGGGGGAAAGAGGGGGAGAAAAGGTAACCTAACAACGACCAGCAGAGGGAGACAGGGTGAAGGGAAAGGACAGAGACAAGACACAACATGACAGTACATGACATAATGTGCTTATGTTATGCTTATACTTGCTTTTTTTTACCTTGAAAGTCGTCTTAAAAAAGGAAATTGTAATAGATGTTTGTAGGACCTCATTCAGTCAATGATAACAGTCATTGGTGTCCCCCAGCCCATCCCCTTTGTTGTGTGCCGAGCAATCTTGTCATTCTTTGAGAAACTTGTCTTTCTTTACGAAGGCACTGCAGAGTCTAAGAAGACATATGGAAACTCTAAAAGAAACATAATTCAACGTGTAGGCCAGATTTGAAAAGCAAATAATAAATCCTGAAGCTCAGGTTTGTCAGTTGTTTAGAATGAGGATACTGGGGATTGTGTAATCATATTCAATTGCCTAAGTGGCACATGACTAATTTAATATTATTGTATCCTTAGATGTCAGACACCGAGGCTGCCAGTACCGTATACGTAAGTTAGTGTCATTCAACACCAGCACATACTGTAAGTTCTTGTGAATCTGCTTTGTAAATCAAAGACAGGCAAGTCTGCACTTTCATCCCAAATTCTTTGTATAATAACAAAATGTAAAGTAGAGGAGCACAGAGCCATAACTAATCAAAATGTCCAAATACTTTGTGTTATCTCTCCAGTTATCTAAGATGCTTTTTTCTGCAATACAGTTGACCAAAGCTATGCTTGGATACAAGACTTATGACTCAATAACTATTATTGACAAATGTGAAGATGTTATGTCCCAGGGTCATCAGAGGAAGGCAATTTCTATGAAGAAAATCTGACCAGTATGCCTATACCTTACATACACATGGACCTATTCTTATCTGATACAGTGCCTTGAGAAAGTATTCGGCCCCCTTGAACTTTGCGACCTTTTGCCACATTTCAGGCTTCAAACATAAAAATATAAAACTGTATTTTTTTGTGAAGAATCAACAACAAGTGGGACACAATCATGAAGTGGAACTTTTTTAACAAATCAAAAACTGAAAAATTGGGCGTGCGAAATTATTCAGCCCCTTTAAGTTAATACTTTGTAGCGCCACCTTTTGCTGCGATTACAGCTGTAAGTCGCTTGGGGTATGTCTCTATCAGTTTTGCACATCGAGAGACTGAATTTTTTTCCCATTCCTCCTTGCAAAACAGCTCGAGCTCAGTGAGGTTGGATGGAGAGCATTTGTGAACAGCAGTTTTCAGATCTTTCAACAGATTCTCGATTGGATTCAGGTCTGGACTTTGACTTGGCCATTCTAACACCTGGATATGTTTATTTTTGAACCATTCCATTGTAGATTTTGCTTTGTTTTGGATCATTGTCTTGTTGGAAGACAAATCTCCGTCCCAGTCTCAGGTCTTTTGCAGACTCCATCAGGTTTTCTTCCAGAATGGTCCTGTATTTGGCTCCATCCATCTTCCCATCAATTTTAACCATCTTCCCTGTCCCTGCTGAAGAAAAGCAGGCCCAAACCATGATGCTGCCACCACCATGTTTGACAGTGGGGATGGTGTGTTCAGCTGTGTTGCTTTTACGCCAAACATAACGTTTTGCATTGTTGCCAAAAAGTTCAATTTTGGTTTCATCTGACCAGAGCACCTTCTTCCACATGTTTGGTGTGTCTCCCAGGTGGCTTGTGGCAAACTTTAAACAATACTTTTTATGGATATCTTTAAGAAATGGCTTTCTTCTTGCCACTCATAGATCACTGCACCTGTACATAGCCCTCCTGTAATCAGTCCATCCAACTACCTCATCCCCATACTGTTATCTATTTTATTTATTTTGCTCCTTTGCACCCCAGTATCTCTACTTGTACACTCATCTTCTGCACATCTATCACTCCAGTGTTTAATTGCTATATTGTAACTATTTCGCCACTATGGCCTATTTATTGCCTTACCTCCGTTATCCTTCCTCATTTGCACACATTATATAGACGTTTTCTATTGTATTATTGACTGTATGTTTGTTTATTCCATGTGTAACTCTGTGTTGTTGTTGTTTGTGTTGCACTGCTTGGCTTTATCTTGGCCAGGTCGCAGTTGTAATTGAGAATTTGTTCTCAGATAGCCCACCTTGTTAAATAAAGGTGAAATAAAATAAATAAAAATACACACAAGTGTAAAGGAATGAATATGTACATGTAAGTATATGGATGAGGGAGATACAGAACATGGTATAGAGTACAGTATATACATATGAGATGAGTAATGTAGGGTATGTAAACAGTTTAGAAAGTAGCATTGTTAAAAGTGACATTTATTAAAAAATTTAATTATTAAAGTGCCTAGAGATTTTGAGTCAGTATGTAAGCAGCAGCCACTCAATGTTAGTGATTGCTGTTTAACAGTCTGATGGCCTTGAGATAGAAGCTGTTTTTTTCAGTCTCTCGGACCTAGCTTTGATGCACCTGTACTGACCTCACCTTCTGGATGATAGCCTGGGTGAACAGGCAGTGGCTCGCTCGGGTGGTTGTTGTCCTTGAGGATCTTTTTGGCCTTCCTGTGACATCGGATGGTTTAGTTGTCCTGGAGGGCAGGTAGTTTGCCCCCGGTGATGCGTTGTGCAGACCTCACTACCCTCTGAAGAGCCTTACGGTTGTGGGCGGAGAAGTTGCCGTACCAGGCGGTGATACAGCCCGACAGGATGCTCTCGATTGTGCATCTGTAAAGGTTTGTGAGTGTTTTTGGTGACGAGACAAATTTCTTCAGCCTCCTGAGGTTGAAGAGGCGCTGTTGCGCCTTCTTCACCATACTGTGTGTGGGTGGACCATTTCAGTTTGTGTATGCCGAGGAACTTAAAACTTTCCACCTTCTCCACTACTGTCCCGTTGAAGTGGATAGGAGGGTGCTCCCTCTGTTGTTTCCTGAATTCCACGATCATCTCCTTTGTTTAGTTGACGTTGAGTGTGAGGTTATTTTCCTGACACCACACTCCGAGGGCCCTCACCTCCTCCCTGTAGGCTGTGTTGTCATTGTTGGTAATCAAGCCTACCACTGTAGTGTCGTCTGCAAACTTGATGATTGAGTTGGAGGCGTGCATGGCCACGCAGTCATGGGTGAACAGGGAGCACAGGAGAGGGCTGAGAATGCACCCTTGTGGGACCGCAGTGTTGAGGATCAGCGGGATGGAGATGTTGTTTTCTACCCTCACCACCTGGAGGTGGCCTGTCAGAAAGTCCAGGATCCAGTTGCACAGGGCGGGGTCGAGACCCAGGGTCTCGAGCTAAATGACAAGTTTGGAGGGTACTATGGTGTTAAATGCTGAGCTGTAATCGATGAACATGATTCTTACATAGGTATTCCTCTTGCCCAGATGGGTTAGGGCAGTGTGATTGCGATTGCGTCGTCTGTGGACCTATTGGGGCGGTAAGCAAATTGGAGTGGGTCTAGGGTGGAGGTGATATGATCCTTGACTCGTCTAGTCGTTTAGCTCAGTTACATTAGCTTTCTTGGGAACAGGAACAATGTTGGCACTCTTGAAGCATGTGGGTACAGCAGACTGGGATAGGGATTGATTGAATATGTCCGTAAACACACCAGCCAGCTGGTCTGCGCATGCTCTGAGGACACGGCTAGGGATGCCGTCTGGGCCGTCAGCCTTGCGAGTTTTAAGACATTTAAATGTTTTACTCACGTTGGCTGAGGTGAAAAAGAGCCCGCAGGTTTTGGTAGTGGGCCGTGTCAGTGGCACTGTATTGTCCTCAAAGCGAGCAAAGAAGTTGTTTAGTTTGTCTGGGAGCAAGACTTCAGTGTCCACGACGGGGCTGGTTTTCGTTTTATAATCCGTGATTAGCTACACTGTTTGTATTCGGTCATGTTTCCGGTTGCCTTGCCATGATTAAAAGCAGTGGTTCGCGTTTTCAGTTTTGTGCGAATGCTGCCATCAATCCATGGTTTCTGGTTGGGGAAGGTTTTAATAGTCACCGTGGGCAACTTGCACTTGCTAATAAACTCGCTCACCGAATCAGCGTATACATCAATGTGGTTGTCTAAGGCTATCTGGAACATATCCCAGTCCACGTGATCGTAGCAATCTTGAAGTGTGGAATCAGATTGGTCGGACCAGCATTGAACAGACCTGAGCACGGACGTTTCCTGTTTTAGTTTCTGTCTATAGGCTGGGAGCAAGAAAATCGAGTCGTGGTCAGATTTGCGACTCTTTAATCATAAGACATACACCCCCGCCCTTCTTCTTACCAGAGAGATGTTTGTTTCTGTCGGCGCGATGTGTGAAGAAACCGGGTGGCTGTACCGAGTCTGATAACGTATCCCGAGTGAGCCATGTTTCCGTGAAACAGAGAATGTTACAATCTCTGATGTCTCTCTGGAAGGCAACCCTTGCTCGAATTTCGTCTACCTTGTGGTCAAGAGACTGGACATTGGCGAGTAGTATATTCGGAAGCGGTGAGCGATGTGCCCGTCTACGGAGCCTGACCAGAAGACCGCTCCGTCTTCCCCTTCTGGGACGCCATTGTTTTTGGTCGCCTTCTGGAATCCGATCCATTGTCCTGGGTGGTGGTCCAAACAGAGGATCCACTTTGGGTAAGCCATATTCATGGTCGTAATGTTGGTAAGTTGACGTTGCTCTTATATCCAATAGTTCTTCCCGGCTGTATGTAATTAGACTTCAGATTTCCTGGGGAACAGTGTAAGAAATAGACATTAAAAAACAAAATACTGCCTCCCGGGTGGCGCAGTGGTTAAGGGCACTGTACTGCAGCGCCAGCTGTGCCACCAGAGACTCTGGGTTCTCGCCCAGGCTCTGTCGTAACCGGCCGCGACCGGGAGGTCCGTGGGGAGACGCACAGTTGGCCTAGCGTCGTTCGGGTTAGGGAGCGTCTCAACACGCAAAAGCGACTCCTGTGGCGGGCCGGGCGCAGTGCGCGCTAACCAAGGTTGCCAGGTGCACCGTGTTTCCTCCGACACATTGGTGCGGCTGGCTTCCGGGTTGGATGCGCGCTGTGTTAAGAAGCAGTGTGGCTTGGTTGGGTTGTGTATCGGAGGACGCATGACTTTCAACCTTCGTCTCTCCCGAGCCCGTACGGGAGTTGTAGCGATGAGACAAGATACTACGAAATTGGGGAGGAAAAGGGGTAAAATTCCCCCCCCAAAAACCCCCCAAAAATACTGCATAGTTTCCTATGAACGCGAAGCGAGGCGACCATCTCTGTCAGTTAGTGTATTTCCAACCATGCCAGCACAGAACGGTTCCGTTTGGATTGTACAGAAAAAGGTTAGGATCCACCCTGATGGAGTCTGCCTTCATTTCAGCATGGTATTGCGCGTTCCCCTCTCACTACATGGCTGTATCTGTAGGGTTTGTGTGGCTGTAGCCGTCCCTCTCATACCATATTCAATAGGCTTGAGCCCGTACGGGAGTTGTAGCGATGAGACAAGATACTACGAAATTGGGGAGGAAAAGGGGTAAAATTCCCCCCCCAAAAACCCCCCAAAAATACTGCATAGTTTCCTATGAACGCGAAGCGAGGCGACCATCTCTGTCAGTTAGTGTATTTCCAACCATGCCAGCACAGAACGGTTCCGTTTGGATTGTACAGAAAAAGGTTAGGATCCACCCTGATGGAGTCTGCCTTCATTTCAGCATGGTATTGCGCGTTCCCCTCTCACTACATGGCTGTATCTGTAGGGTTTGTGTGGCTGTAGCCGTCCCTCTCATACCATATTCAATAGGCTTGAATAACATCCACCCTGATGGAGTCTGCCTTCATTTCAGCATGGTATTGCGCGTTCCCCTCTCACTACATGGCTGTATCTGTAGGGTTTGTGTGGCTGTAGCCGTCCCTCTCATACCATATTCAACAGCACAGCTGTTATAAACCTGCATTTTTAGTTGCTCCAACAGTTATCGCTTATGGATTGGTTCATAGGTTGGATTGGGTGAAACTGACATGATTCCCACTGATGTTTTCCAGGAGAGATGTCAGCGATTCGGGCCAATGACCAAGGGAAAGCTGGGACAAAAGAGAGGTTCACACGGTAAACATGTTTACTACTGTCTTCAGTCAGTGCATTTTCACTCTGGCAAAAAATTCTGACTCTAATTTGTTGTGCATTGATTTAACTTGCTGCAATTTGATTTTGTTTTTTGTCTTTTACAAACTATTATGTCTGAAGAAATGGATGCTGCGGCCACTGATTGCGCATCAGAGAATGACTCTGAGAAAGAGGAGTCATCTGAAGAATCCTATGAAGAAAATCTGACCGGTATGCCTATACCTTACATACACATGGACCTATTCTTAATTACAATGTCCTTTTCAACATGTTTTCCAGGAGAGATGTCAGCGATTCGGGCCAAACAACCACTGACCAAGGGAAGACTGGGACAAAAGAGAGGCTCACACGGTAAGCATGTTTCCTACTGCCTTCAGGCAGTGCATTTTCAATCTGTAGTGTCAACTTATGGGCCATACTGTGCTGGTCCAGATAAATCCTGTCTTTATCAGTTAGTGTATTTCCAACCATGCCAGCACAGAACGGTTCGGTTTGGATTGGACACAAGTCAAGATGTTAGATCTGGAACTAGTGTGTCAGGATAGATGATAACACAGAAGGATTACCACACTTTACATTGTTTTTCTTGAGGGAGGGAACTTGATTTAATAGGTATTGCTTTTATTAGAAGGTTTATGTTGCAAACAGATTGTTGGGCTTAGATTCCATACAGATTGAGTCTGCCTTGATGTCAGCATTGCACATTCTCCTCTCACATCCTTATCTATGTAGTTATTTAGTTGCGATTGTTAGTTTAATTTCAACACAGTCTCTGCAGATACAGCTGTAACCTTGTAGAGTTAATACAGAGAGATGTTCAAGTACTGTATTGTAGTCAACCTTTATTTAATGTAGTCATTCATAATGCCATCTCTTTACAAAGGTGGCAAAGGAACAAAAAGGTATTGGTCGACAATAGAGGTGGATGCAGTTGAAGATTCCTTGATGAACTTTATCCGAATGGGGAAAAATGCCTGGAAAACAAGACTGTGAGAAATGCATTGCTGCTTCTCCCCAAGCGCTAGTAAACAGGGACTGGAGAGCAGTACAGTTCTATAGACACAACAGAATAGTTGCAGATCAGAGAAAATAAGTGTATGAGATGCTTCTGGCTATCTCATAGGCAGATGACAAATGTCCTCTATCTCACTGTTCAGGGGAAGTTTTTCCTGGTGGATGGTTCACGAGGTGAGATCTTGCATGGAGCCCCAGATCGAGGGTGATTGACCGTCATCTTGAACTTCTTCCATTTTCTTTTAATTGCGCCAACAGTTGTTGCCTTCTCACCAAGCTGATTGCATATTGTCCTGTAGCCTATCCCAGCCTTGTGCAGGTCTACAATTTTATCCCTGATGTCCTTACACAGCTCTCTAGTCTTGGCCATTGTGGAGAGGTTGGAGTCTGTTTGATTGAGTGTGTGGATAGGTGTCTTTTATACAGGTAACGAGTTCAAACAGGTGCAGTTAATACAGGTAATGAGTGGAGAACAGGAGGGCTTCTTAAAGAAAAACTAACAGGTCTGTGAGAGCCGGAATTCTTACTGAATATATTGAATCCATTACTAAAATGGTTGTTCCAGTTTAAATACTTTAATGAAGAACTACACTACAGCCGTTGAGTTGCCTTCCGTGTTGCATCATTCTGGCATTCTACATGGATATTTTCAGTCATAAAATAGAAATAATGTGTCAAATATAGAGATTTTAAAATTGTTAATTATTTTACGCTTCCATTAGGTACAACTTAGGCAGTTGGATAGCTTTTATAGATTTCATAGGAGACATTCTCTCGATGGCTTGAAGCAATGCATTGAGTGGCTGCTGCCAACATACAGACTCAATCTCTAGCCACTTTAATAATGAATTATTCGATGTAATAAATGTATCACTAGTCATTTAAACTGTGCCACTTTATATAATGTTTACATACCCTACATTTCTGTCATTTAAATAGTTGAGGCTGTGTGTTAGTTTAGATGGTGTTCAAGGTACAAAGTGTTCAACCTCCTTTCTTACAGAACTTTAGTGCCCCCCTGTGGAATATCACGTGTCATTACATGGGGATCAACATTTGTTTTTGAGGGTTGAAAAAAACAAACATGGATAATGTTAGAATAAAATCATGCTGAGGAAGTTTTATTCAAAAGACGAAGGATGAGACACGTCGTGTCGTACAGTGTCAGGCTTCAGATCAAAAGAAAAACGATACAGTCACTGCCTCGCAGTCCAATCAACAGTATTTTAAACGAAGCACAGTTGGAAGGCTAAGCAAATGTCATTCATATTCCACAAATGTAAGGCAACACTACATCTATTCCAGATAAAGGGGTGGTTTTTATTCGTATAAAAGGAATAATTTATATAAGTGTTTCTTATGTGGCACTATCCAGGTCTTTCTTGCAAAAGAGGGTTCTTTTGGCAAGAGAGACCTGGTTACCGCAGAACCCAGCAGTTATATTTCATCTGCAGCTGTCTGCTTCCCTTACATGTGCAAGTTTAGACAGGGCCTCTTTGCGTCAGATGTACCTCCTTCGGAATAATACAAATTTGAATCGGAACTTCACTTATATTAGTCCGATCAGCACTTACCTCTACTCTTTGGTCAACAAATCCAATGAAGAAATAAACATTCTACTAAAAGGGTATACTTCATAGCTCACAAGAAACCAACAACACACACCACAGATCATTTTCAACTGCAATAAAACTTTATAGAAACAGAATTCTTTGGAACATGGTGATGATAAATTAACATTTGCCTAACTAGAATAACAAGTGGATTAATATTAATCTCTAGTTCATACTGAGGGACATATTCTATCATCACATCAGCGTACTAGATACTCTGGATACTCCTAAGGGGTTGAAGCAGTCCATCTTCAGGAAGAGGCTCACAATTGGCCCAGTGTCGTCCGGTTTAGGGTTTGGCAGGGGTAGGTCGTCATGCTCAATAAGAATTTGTTCTTAACTAACTTCACAATTTAAATAAAGGTAAAAAATAAATTAAATTAAGATGTGTGTGTGTGCGACCCCTTACAACTGGCTTTGCTCCATCTCTTCAGAAAGAGACTCTTCATCCACCTCCAAGATCGAGGGCAGTGATGGAGAGACACACACTGGGAAGAAAGGCCCAGACTTAAAGTTAACGTCCCAGTGAATGGGCTTCACTCTCTTCCTACGCCCTCGTTGTCTATTCTCCCGCTCGGCCTTGGCACGGGAGGCGGGCATGTGCCCCCGCTTGATAGGAGGCTGTTCTGCCAGTGGGACCAAGGGGGTCAAGAGGGTATCAAAGGGGCACTTCTCATCCGCCTGCACGGCTCTCCCACTGGTCAGTAAAGGGGAGTGGTCGGTGCGACCTGTGTGGCTGGGTGTATGTCTGGTCAGGGGGTGACAGCCATCTCCGCAGACTAAAGGTGGACCACAGAGGAACATCCTCTCAGTGCTACTGAAGGACAGGGGCTCAGAGGGTAATATGATTTGTTTGTCACCCAGTTGTTCTGGTAGCTGCTGGTCCAGCATAGCAGACTGGATCTGTAATAGCTGGATCTTCTTCGACACACGCCGTGATCTGGTGTTGGCAGGCCGGGCTGGCACTGGGGAGGCAGGTGGGGCAGGCACTCGGCTGGAAGGAACCGGAGATGCAGATGGAGTAGGCACCAGAAGGTCAGGTACATAGCTGACCATTGGGGTAGGCAATGGGATGGCCATCAGGGGAGGTGAGGCTGACACTGCAATGGTTGGCAGCACAGGGAAAGAATTGGTGCTCTCCCTCCTACCCATGTAGTTTATAATCTCTAAGGTCTGGTTAGGGAACCTCAGAGTGCTGCCATCAGTATGTCTTGTTATCCTAGCTATCCCGGTCTTGGGTCGAGCCAGGCTTCTGCTGGCCTGGACCTCCGGCTGGAGGACATCCACAGGAGAACATGGCGGTTGCAAGAGGCTTCCGTCGGGCAGAGACCGTCTGGCCTGAGCAGGAGGAGAGCGGGGCCTTTGGTCCTGGATGTTAGACCTCTTGAGAGGATTGGCCTGGATCCTGACCTCAGACTGGCTGCATGGAGTCCCAGATAAAGGAGCTACTGCCTTGGCTGCAGTGGAGCATAAATTGGGTCTCCTAGGGATGCTTCCTGGTATCTGTGGTCTGCTGGATTTAACCTCTGGCTCCTTCTTGTGGCTGGAGATCAATGTGCTCCCTCCGGTTTTGGTTTTAACCGGACCCAGAGGCTTGCTACCCATCTGTCCCTCCAGCTGCAGACGAGGCATGCGAGGCACCTTGAGGGTGTTTTTGTTCCTTTGGGCATTGAGAGAGGTCACAGTGAGCATTGGGAGCCTGATGGGTGGAGTGGCCAATGGAAGCCTTCCCATGTCAGCCCTCTCTTTAGTCACATCCATGTTGTGGAAGTGGGATCGGCTATTCTTTCTCCCTGGTGGCATTGGCTGTAGGACAATATCACTGGCACACCGGACACTGAGGATGTCTGTCAGGCTGTTCTCAGAACTGTTCTGACTGGTCTCTTGTGTCCTAGTCCTGGACTTCCCTCTGTCTTTCATGGCTGTGAGAGTCACAGTGGAAGAGCAAACAATATGTTTGAGAATAAGAATATAGAATAAATTACATATATTACAATAGAATTTGATCAAAGTTGTTTTTATGAACTAGTGTTTTTCCACTTTCAAAGGACATTCCAATTCCTGCCAAAATGTTCACAAATTCATAAAAATGAAAGATTCACAGACTAAGGCCTACCTTCAATTTGGACTTCCAGATAATTTGCTCACGTAGGATTTGACTGTACAGTTTCAAGAATATATTAAGACCACAATACCTAGTTTAAATAAATACTTTTTTTTGTCATAAATCACAAAACATAACCGTTTTTCTTACAGTTATTGATCAAATAAAGTTCTCATAAGATAAAAGTAGTGTATTTGAGATTATTTCATTAAATTATAGGTCCTACCTTAGTTCAGGTATAGCATCAATGACCTGTCTATGGAATGTCTTATTTTAACAAAATAATGCTTCATTATGACATCATGTACATTATGACATAGTAGCCGTCCACATAATAAAAGTTTGTCAAAACCACTTGAATAGGCATGAAATGTAAAATTAAATAAAATAGGCCTAATTCAGCAATTGAATAAGATAGTACTTTGACAGTAAATATTCAGTTTATTTGCTTATATTTTCATTACAGTAGTGGTTTTGAATTTATTAAAATGAGAGTAGGCCTAGTGAGTTTCCTAGAACTCAATCGCTCATTGAACATCTGTGTGGAAGGTTCGCAGCTGACGCCACGGACGCCTTTGAAAAACATTCACGATTTTAGTTTCATATTCAACTTATCAGCAATAATGCACGGCAAATACATTCCCAGTACTCAAATAAACCTGACAATCGCAATTGTTTATTTATTAGAGCATCCTCTTAGAATGAGAATCACTGTGGTGTCAATGTTTTTGATTATGTCCAAGTAGGAACATAGCTACTGGTATTTTGACTTCTATACTATAATAGTAGTAGTTGTGTGTGTTTTCTTGTTGTGCATTCGTTTTGAGTCAAAGCTAAACCCACAATTTTTTGGTCCCATTCGGTATTAGCACCGTCAGCCAATAGGGGAAGTGACATGCCGGAAGTCTAAATTGATGTTGTCAACTATACACAATTCAATTTTACTTTTGTAATACAGTAAATAGCCTAAAGTTAAGGCTCTCTTACAAACTAATGTAACAGTATTTATTCAACCTTAAAATAAGTAACAGATCCATGGCCACCGAGGTTACTATAACTATACATGTATTCATATGTAAAGTTAATCATATAAAATGTGCATGTTCAAGATAGCATGCACTATCACTTGCACCATGTCATCTCAACTTCAAACCAGGTCATTTAGTTCTGCTGTTTGATGAAGCAGTGTGGTTTAGTCGCCAGGGTTGTGGGTGTGATTCCCACGGGTGACCAGTGTGACCGTATGCTAAATGACTAAAATGTAAATAACCAGTGGTGGAAAAAGTACTCAATTGTCATACTTTTTTTTTTACAATATATTTATTGCCATTTTTTATTTATTTTTTAACAATTTAACAATCATCAGAATATGATACAGATAATGCCCCGTTATTCCTTCCACCTAAACAAAACACCATGCTACATGGGAGCACATCGTGCAAAACCCTTCCCTCCCCAACACAGGAACACCCCCCTCCCTCCCCTCTACCGGTATTAACTTCACTGATTAACAACAAAAAAAGAAACAGAATGACCTTCACATTCCATGCTAGAAAATAAATGATTCAACACAAAAACAAATAATAATAATAGATTCATGAAGAAAGTAGTAATGAGGCAGCTAAGGTGACGTCTCTAGAAACTACTGAAAGTCCCCCCAGACATCAGTAAATTCAAAGGGTTTATTACATCAATTGTATGTTATTCTTTCAGATGGAATATAGGAAGATAGTTATTTTAGCCACATCTGCTTGCTTGGCGGAGTGTCACTCTTCCATATAATAGCTCTGCCAATTTAATGAATCTGGTTTTGCTACAAATATAATACATTTGTACAGTAATCTAATCAGACCTACATACTTAGGTCCAATATTCTTCCTCTGTAAAACTTCAAACAGATAGTTCCATTCTATGCGGTCAAAAGCTTTTTCCGGTCATTCTCTACATAATGCATAATATTAAATAATCTTCTGATATTATCAGGAGATGAGCGGTTTCTTACAAAGCCTGTTTGGTCCATATCAACCAAGTCAGGTAGAACCTTATCCAGTCTAAGAGCAATGAGTTTCACAAGAATCTTATATGAAGTGTTCAATAGAGATATTGGTCTATACGACCCACAAAGCATAGGATCTTTCCCAGGTTTTAACAAAACTGTGATCATTGTCTGGGAGCTTTTCTGTCTCTATGGCATAATTAAACTTACTGTAAAGAGGCTCAATTAGTTTGGGTAAAAAGGATCGAAAGAAATCAATAGGGAATCCGTCTAACCCTGGTGATTTTCCCCCAGCAGTGTTGAAAATGGATTCCCTAAATGGATTCCCTAATCTCTTTCTCCAAGTGCTCTCTATCCTCATCATTAAAGTTTGTAAATTGAGTTTGTTCAAAAACTCATGCATTGTGGCAGGGGCATCCCCTTCAGACTTGTACAATGTTTCATAAAACTCCCTGAAGACTGGATACATTTCCTCAGGACTGTGAACAACTGTGTTACTGGGTAGCTTAATAGAGCTAATAACTCTACTAGCATCCTCTCGTCTTATCTGGCAAGGAAGGAACTTTCCTGCTTTATCTCCATGTTCGTAGTGGTTTTGTTTTGTTCTCCTGAGAGCATTTTCCACTTCATGGGTCGTCAGGGTGTTATATTCCAATCGCTTTGAGTCAAATTTTTGTAGAGTTGAGTCGTCAAATGTTACACTATGTTCATTTTCCAGATCTGTAATTTCATTCTCCAACGAATCTACTTGAGCCTTATACATCTGACAAGCATCTGAACTAAAGGATATGATTTGCCCCCTCAGATATGCAAGGAGAGCTTCTCATAAAATTAGGGAAGAGGCAGAGTTGTTATTGGTGCTAAAAAATAAGTATATATGAGTGTTCAGAAATGTTACAAATGTGGGAGTATTTAGTAAATATGTACCAAACCTCCATCTTCTTGAGGGTGGCTGTGCTCTACTGACGGGTACTGAAGCCAGCAGGGCAGAATGATCTGATATACATCTTGGTAAGTACTTACACCCAGTAGTTAAACTTCCCCTGGCTGCAGGAATAAGAAATAAGTCTCTTCTAGAGTAATTGTTATGGACAGGGGAGTAAAATGAGTATTCTTTAACCTTTTGGTTGTGAAATGTCCATAAGTCTACGAGTCCAAAGTGTTTAATTTCTGCTTTTAACATTTTAGCTTCCTGTGTGAGGTTGATACTATTAGAGGAAGATCTATCACTGGAAGGGTCCAGTACCAAGTTAAAATCCCCTGCCATTATTATCTCTGATGATGGGCATATTAACTTTAAAAAGATGTCTTTGTAAAATGTAGGATCATCATGGTTAGGACCATACACAATCACAATGGTAATGGGCTCAATATTAATGAAACCTTGAATGATCACAAACCTTCCCCCTTTGTCTTTATTCTGAGATTGTATCTGAAAGGGGCAATGCTTATTAATGAGTATGGCCACCCCTCTTGCCCGAGATGTGAAAGATGAATAGTACACTTGGCCCACCCATTCTCTTCAGTTTATCATGCTCAGAGTCAGTCAGGTGTGTCTCCTGAAGAGCTATATCAACCTTATGCTGCTTTAGATCATTCAGAATGCGTTTGCGCTTGACTGGGCATTTAGTACCCTTAATGTTAAGTGTCATAAAAGTATAGTTATTAGGTGCAGACATCTTTAAAGAAAATAAGAAATAGGGAAAAGGAAAGAAACAAAATTGCATTGAGTGTATACAACTTGAAAATTTAAAGTAGTAAACATCTCGTGAGCTAATACCCTGACCCTACCACAAACCCACCCAACCCCCTCCCCAACTGAGGGAGTGAAAGTACCCATATCCTTAGATGCTAGTCTTTAAACTAGATGTACCTACTATGCATAGCATCGCTCTAATTAGGTTAATTCTAAATTATATGTATATGGAATTGGAACTACATTGACTGTTCCTTGTAGCATAAACATATTGTTAGTCAAGTAACAAAATACAATTTGATTACAACAATAATGACCGGACTATTTCGCCCAACTTGAGCATGTCTCAACAACAACAACAAAAACCTTATATGCGTTCATAGTCACCAACAGAGCCTACAAGCACACCCAAATGTCAACCAATCGGCATTCCCCAATGCGCCCTGAGACCTGTGCTGCGAGGCGACAAAAGCGATGACCACAAATGCACCCCAGCAGGTCAGGAAAAAAGACATCAAGCTGTGATGTATAAATGAAAACCTTTAACAGACGATAACAATCATCTCTCATAAAATAGGGACAAGTAGTTAAACAATCACCATCCTCCTGAGTTCACTGTCTCCAAAAAAATATTATATATATACACACACACACACGTATGCACATACACAAGTGTAAAGCTATCAGCTAGTTGGCAAATAGGCGGCCAGCGAGTAACTTATCCCGGTCTCGGTATCAGTAACACTAGCATATATCTCTAACAATAAACAAGCCAGCAAACGTAATAGTAGCTAAAATTCCCTGAAGTAATATAAACATAGTTAGGCTTGAAACCCAGTCAAATGCCACATAACTATTTAACCAAACCCGGCTGGACCTCTCTGCATAAAATGAAGTATACAGAAAAATTATAACTACCTGGCATAGTGTGGACGTATAGTAGCTAAAGCTACAAGCTTTTACGAGCTAAAGCTCGGGATGTAGTAGACGTGAACAAGTCAGGAAGTTCTTTCCTCATGTATGTTTCAGCCATCTTCACAGAGTCAAATGTGCGCTCACCATTCTTGGTTTCGATCTTCAAAGTCGCTGGGTAGCTCAGGTCGTATGCCAAGCCAGCCTGACGTAGAAGTCTCTTCAGTGGGGAGAAAGCCATCCTCCTCTTGTGTAGTGTGGGAGAAAGATCCGGAAAGCTCATGATTCTGGCATCTCCATACTTGAGCTCTCCCTTTGCTCGGGCAGCAGAGAGGATGCGAACCTTGTTCTGGTAGTGTAGAAATGTAATGACAAATGCCCTGGGTGCAACCTGGCCAGGCAGCCGCCTCCGTAGGGTGCGATGGGCCCTCTCGATCTCCAGTGGGTGCGCGGGAGGGGGTAGATCCAGAATTTTGGGAATCCATTCCTGTAGAAAGCAGATCGCGTCTCTTCCCTCCACGGCCTCTGGGAAACCTTGAAGTCTCAAATTCTCACTTCTTGTATTTTTGGTCCACTTCCTCGCGGACGTCCAGGATGGCAGCCTGGTGGTCAGCATGGGCTTTTTCTAACTTTGTCACTCGTCCCTTTGTGACTATCTGGTCTTCGTGGAGTTTATCGACCAGTACATCAATTTTGCTGAGGTGTTCAGAAAGTGTCTCTTGGATTTTTGTTATACCCTCGTCCATCTCTATTCTGAACCATGCTGGTGCTTCTTCCGAGCTAGCATCTGCCGAATCCGAAGAAGGGCTGTCAGAGAGGGGCATTTTTCTATGCCTCGTCTGAGGCTTTGACATATTGGGCATATTTTAATTTGACGATACAATAGATGTTTTAACTTCCAACTCACTATTGACGAAAAGGTAAACCATGTCAAATGCCTTAAAAAGGTTTGAAAGTTTGAGGACGCTACGCAGACACGTCTTGTTAGAGCTTAGCCATTTCCGGAAGTCTCAATTGTCATACTTGAGTAAAAGTAAAGTTACCTTTTTAGTAGAAAATTATTCAAATAAAAGTGAAAGTCAGCCAATAAGATACTACCTGAGTAAAAGTCTAAAAGTATTTGGTTTTAAATATAGTGGAAGTGATTAGTGAGTACACCAGATTAGAGGCAGTAGGGATGACCAGGGATGTTCTCTTGAAGTGTGGGAATTGGACCATTTTCTGTCCTGCTAAGCATTCAACATGTAATGAGTACTTTTGGGTGTCAGGGAAATGTATGGAGTAAAAAGTACATTATATTCTTTAGGAATGTTGTTAAGTAAGTGTAAAATATGTCAAAAACATAAATAATAAAGTACAGATACAGTACTTTAAAGTATTTTTACTTAAATACTTTATATCAAAATAAAGAAAGTCGCACACTCCATATAAAACCTCCCATATGTGTGTTATTTACAGTGGTGTAAAGTACTTAAGCAGATTAAAAAACATGAGCTGGCGCACACCCAGAAAAATGTGTTCGTGTGGGGAAATAAACGATAAACTATCAAAATAAAGAAAGTCGCTCACTCCGTATATAAACTCCCAGTAATTTATTGGGTATTTGCCCACGTTTCTGCATCACTGTGCCTTCTGCAGGGAAAGTTTCTAAAACCATCCTATGGAAGAGATACATAGATGATGTATTTGTGCTCTGGGAAGGAAGTCAGCAGGAACTAAATTAATTCCAAACTCACCTAAACGAGAGCTCTGAATACCTTAAAATCCCCATGCAGACTGATGAGAGAAAAATACACTACCTGGACTTATGGATCATCAAATATAATGATGCAGTACACACAGACTTATATACAAAGCCCACAGACCGCAATGCCTTGCTATGTGTGAATAGTATGCACCCCCTTCCCCTCAAGAATGGTCAACCAGTTATGCAGGATTATACAAATCTGTGGCCACCAGACAGATTTTGACAGCAATGCTAAAAAAAATGACAGATCAATTCAAAATGAGAGGCTACAAGGACAAAACTCTTGATGCTGCAATGATGAAAATATCTCATAAACCAAGAGAGGAATTACTTAAAACTCAACCAAAGAAGAAAAACAACGCAACCATCTTTTGCACTAAATACACCAAGGGTTCAGAGAAAATGAAAGCAATCCTGAAAAAGGACTGGCATATTCTGCAATCAGACAAAAATAATAATTGCACACCTCTTCAAGGAATCCCCGCTGGTGGTCTATAAGCGTGGTCACAATATTGGAGATAGCTTGGTGAGATCTGACATGCCCCCTGAGCTCACTCAGACACTCTTGACACCTATCCCAAATGGGAACTACAAATGTGGATCATGCGCACAGTGCAATAGCATTATAAAAACATCCTTCTTCAGACACCCACATACAGGTCGAAACATCCCTGTTAGGGGTAATCATCTCATGCAAGACCCCGGGAGTAATCTATCTCATCATCTGTTCATGTGGAAAAGCCGACAAAGGGAGCCTTACAGGATATCCTCTCTAAAAACATTGACCCCTAGTGGTCTGAATATTGACTTTGATCTCAGGCCCTTCTTATGAACAATTCCTTCTTTTATGAACAAGTCTTATAAATTGATGTAATCTTTCTACAGCTTACTAGTGTACACCTAATATGTTCCCCCTGTTGATGATGCTCATTATAGATTAAGGTTGAACCAAAAGATTACATGTAACAAATATGAAATTAAATACGAAACAATGAAATATATGAAATTGAATTAAACAATAATGTATGTGGATGCTAATATGATGTACTATATTCAATGATGTTTCTATACGATAACAATAGCCTAATATATTTAATATGCCATAAACGATTGTTTAAAAAAAAAACACTCATTAAATCTAATTAACTTAATCATTATGGCACTAATTGCACTGTTTGTCTACATAACCTGGTTCAAGTTTTCATGACATTACCCTGAAGAAGGCACAGTGATGCTAAAACATTGGTAAATACCCAATACATTACTGGGAGTTTATATATGGAGGGTGCAACTTTTTTTATTTTGATATAAAAGTATTTAAGTAAAAATACTTTAAAGTACTGTATCTGTACTTTACTATTTATGTTATTGACATATTTTACTTTTACTTAACATTTCTAAAGAATATGATGTACTTTTTACTCCATATATTTTCCCTGACACCCAAAAGTACTCATTACATTTTGAATGCTTAGCAGGACCGAAAATGGTCCAATTCCCACACTTATCAAGAGAACATCCCTGGTCATCCCTACTGCCTCTGATCTGGCGGACTCACAAATCACTAAACACAAATTCTTTGTTTTTAAATGATGTCTGGGTGTGACCCTGGCTATCTGATTTGCTTAATTTAAGGAATTTTAAATTCATACTTTTACTTTTGATACTTAAGTATATTTTAGCAACTACATTTACTTTTGATACTGAAGTATGTTTAAAACCAAATACTTTTAGACTTTAACTCAGGTAGTATTTTATTGGCTGACTTTCACTTTTATTTGAGTCATTTTCTACTAAGGTAACTTTACTTTTACTCAAGTATGACAATTGAGTACTTTTTCCATCACTGGTTATTTACATTTTAGTCATTTAGCATACGGTCACACTGGTCACCCGTGGGAATCGCACCCACAACCCTGGCGACTAAACCACACTGTGCTTCATCAAATAGCAAAACCAAATTACTTGGTTTGAAGTAGAGAATACATTAAAAGTACATGGTGCAAGTCATCAATGTCGTTCGAGAATCTACTTAGACAACATCAATTGTGAATATCTCCACAGATCCGCCACGACCTACAATAGGCATGCTGTCTTGAACATGCACGCTTTCTATGATGAACATTACATACGAATAAATGTATAGTTACAGTAGCCTCAATGTGGCCATGGATCTGTTACTTATTTAAAGGTTGAATAAATACTGTTACATTAGTGTGTAAGATGGCTATTTACTGTATTACAAAAGTAATATTGAATTGTGTTTAGTTGACAACGCTTCCAAATTTCAACATTTTAAAGGATATATTTACTGCTTGGAAACTTCAATCTAAGACGCTGGCTTAATTCCATTCTTTAACTTTCATTTTTGGTTGAGTTGGAGACGTGAAGCCAACATATAATTTATTAACTTGTTTTGTCAACAAATTAACAGGCTATTTATTGTATTTCTAAAGTGAAATTGAAATGTGTTTGGTTGACAACATCAATTTAGGCATCAGGCATGTCACTTCCCCCATTGGCTGACGGTGCTAATACCGAATGGAACCAAAATATTGTGGGTTTAGCGTTGACTCAAAACGAATGCACGACAGGAAAACACACACAACTACTACTATTATAGTATATAAGTTAAAATACCTGTAGCTATGTTCCTACTTGGACATAATCAAACACATTGACACCACAGTGATTCTCATTCTAAGAGGATGCTATAATAAATAGATAATTGCGATTTTCAGATTTATTTGAGTACTGGGAATTTATTTGTCGTGCATATATGCTGATAAATTGAATATGAAACTAAAATCGTGATTTTTTTTCAAAGGTGTCTGTGTGGCGTCAGCTGCGAACGTTCCACACAGGTGTTCAATGAGCGATCGAGTTCTACTAAACTCACTAGGCCTACTCTCATTTTAATACATTCAAAACCACTACTGTAAAGAAAATAAAAGCCAATAAACTGAATAATTACTGTCAAAGTATTGTTTTTATTCAATTGTTGAATTAGGCCTATTGTATTTAATTGGACATTTCATGCCTATTCAAGTGGTTTTAACAAACTTTTATGGACGGCTGCTATGTCATAATGTACATGATGTCATAATGAAGCATTCTTTTGTTAAAATACGACATTTCATAGACAGGTCATTGATGCTCTTCCATATCTGAGGTAGGACCTATAATTTAATGAAATAATCTCAAATACACTACTTTTATCTTATGACAACTTCATTTGATCAATAACTGTAAGAAAAACTTATGTTTTGTGATTTGTGACAAAAAAAATATTTTTTTAAACTAGGTATTGTGGTCTTGTGTTTGTGTTTTCAAGAATATATTGTTGAAACTGTATAGTCAAATCCTACGTGAGCAAATTATCTGGAAGTCCAAATTGAAGGTAGGCCTTAGTCTGTGAATCTTTCATTTTTATGAATTTGTGAACATTTTGGCAGGAATTGGAATGTCCTTTGAAAGTGGAAAAACACTAATTTATAATTACAACTTTGATCAAATTCTATTGTAATATATGTAATTTATTCTATATTCTTATTCTCAAACATGTTGTTTGCTCTTCCACTGTGTCTCTCACAGCCATGAAAGACAGAGGGAAGTCCAGGACTAGGACACAAGAGACCAGTCAGAACAGTTCTGAGAACAGCCTGACAGACATCCTCAGTGTCCAGTGTGCCAGTGATATTGTCCTACAGCCAATGCCGCCAGGGAGAAAGAATAGCCGATCCCACTTCCACAACATGGATGTGACTAAAGAGAGGGCTGACATGGGAAGGCTTCCAATGGCCACTCCACCCATCAGGCTCCCAATGCTCACTGTGACCTCTCTCACTGTCCAAAGGAACAAAAACACCCTCAAGGTGCCTCGCATGCCTCGTCTGCAGCTGGAGGGACAGATGGGTAGCAAGCGTCTGGGTCCGGTTAAAACCAAATCCAGAGGGAGCACATTTACCTCCAGCCACAAGAAGGAGCCAGAGGTTAAATCCAGCAGACCACAGACATCAGGAAGCATCCCTAGGAGCCCCAAAATATGCTCCACTGCAGCCAAGGCAGTAGCTCCTTTATCTGGGACTCCATGCAGCCAGTCTGAGGTCAGGATCCAGGCCAATCCTCTCCAGAGGTCTAACATCCACGACCAAAGGCCCCGCTCTCCTCCTGCTCGGGCCAGACGGTCTCTGTCCGACGGCAGACTCTTGCAGCCGCTATGTTCTCCTGTGGATGTCCTCCAGCCGGAGGTCCAGGCCAGCAGAAGCCTGGCTCGACCCAAGACCGGGATAGCTAGGATAACAAGACATACTGATGGCAGCACTCTGAGGTTCCCTAACCAGACCTTAGATCTTATAAACTCCACGGATGGGAGGGAGAGCACCAATTCCTTCCATGTGCTGCCAACCATTGCAGTGTCAGCCTCCCCTGCCCAGATGGCCATCCCATTGCCTACCCCAATGGTCAGCTATGTACCTGACCTTCTGGTGCCTACTCCATCTGCTTCTCCGGTTCCTTCCAGCCGAGTGCCTGCCCCACCTGCCTCCCCAGTGCCGGCCCGGCCTGCCAACGCCAGATCACGGCGTGTGTCGAAGAGGATCCAGCTCTTACAGATCCAGTCTGCTATGCTGGACCAGCAGCTACCAGAACAACTGGGTGACAAACAAATCATATTACCCTCTGAGCCCCTGTCCTTCAGTAGCACTGAGAGGATGTTCCTCTGTGGTCCACCTTTAGTCTGCCACCCAGCCGACGTAGGCGGAGAGAATGGCTGTCACCCCCTGCCCAGACCTACGCCCAGCCACACAGGTCGCACCGACCACTCCCCATTATTGACCAGTAGGAGAGCAGTGCAGGCGGGTGACAAGTGCCCCATTGAAATCCTCTTTACCCCCTTGGTCCCACTGGCAGAACAGCCTCCTATCAAGCGGGGGCACATGCCCGCCTCCTGTGCCAAGACCGAGCGGGAATGGGAGAATAGCAAACGAGGGCGCAGGAAGAGAGTGAAGCCCATTCACTGGGATGTTAACTTTAAGTCTGGGCCTTTCTTCCCAGTGTGTGTCTCTCCATCACTGCCCTCGATCTTGGAGGTGGATGAAGAGTCTCTTTCTGAAGAGATGGAGTAAAGACAGTTTTAAGGGGTCGCACACACACACACACTCACTCACACACGTACACATATCCTCATTTTATTTTTTTTGACCTTTATTTAAATTGTGAAGTTAGTTAAGAACAAATTCTTATTTACAATGACGACCTACCCCGGCCAAACCCTGACGACACTGGGCCAATTGTGAACCGCCCTATGGGACCAGTGCCTTATACCGCTGCGCCAATCAGGAGCCCTATTGAGACCTCATGGCCTTCCATGGACCAGAGAGGATCAACCAGCATCATCCCAGCATCTGCCCTGCCTGTCATCCTAGTACCTCCACTTCCCTTTCAACCCCAAACCACAAAGGACAGGTGACAGAAATGATCCAGCGCCCACCGATCCAGGCTGTTCTGCATGAGCAGCAGCAGCTACTGTCGGAAGTACTGTTGGAACAGACTTTTCCTATGAGACCCAACAGGAGCCACAAGCTGTCAAAGTACTTTCATCCCTGGGGTGTGGAGCTTCTCGAACAGTGTTCTCTTCCTGAAGATGGACTGCTTCAACCCCTTAGGAGTATCCAGAGTATCTAGTACGCTGGTGTGATGATAGAATATGTCCCTCAGTATCAACTAGAGATTAATATTAATCCACTTGTTATTCTAGTTGGGCAAATGTTAATTTATCATCAGCATGTTCCAAAGAATTCTGTTTCTATAAAGTTTTATTGCAGTTGAAAATGATCTGTGGTGTGTGTTGTTGGTTTCTTGTGAGCTATGAAGTATACCCTTTTAGTAGAATGTTTATTTCTTCATTGGACTTGTTGATTTGTTGACCAAGGAGAAGAGGTAAGTGCTGTGCGGACTAATATAAATGAAGTTCCGATTCAAATTTTTATTAATCCGAAGGTGGCACATCTGACTCACAATTTAATGTCATAATTCTTCACGTTTTCAATGTATAGCAACACTGACAAATTCTAAGGTGGAACTATTTGTACTACAGCATTTGAAATGAGGATCTATCCAAACACAGTGGTTATTTATTGCGAGAATGCTGAACAACATTTTCTGACCAATAGGCTTGTTTGTCGTAATATTTGGCCAAAGGTTTCTTTGCTTGAGTCAAGAGGCCCTGTCTCAACTTGCACATGTAAGGGAAGCAGACAGCTGCAGATTTAATATAACTGCTGGGTTACACGATAACCAGGTCTCTCTTGCCAAAAGAACCCACTTTTGCAAGAAAGACCTGATAGTGCCACATAACACAACGCTTATATAATTCTTCCTTTTAAAATTAGCCCTTTAACTGGAATAGATGTAGTGTTGCCTTACATTTTCTGAAATGTGAATGACATTTGCTTAGCCTTCAAACTGTGCTTTGTTTAAAATACCGTTGGTTGGACTGCGACGCAGTGACTATATCGTTTTTCTTTTGATCTGAAGCCTGACACTGTACGACACTTCGTGTCTCATCCTCCGTCATTTGAATAAAACTTCCTCGGCATGATTTTATTCTCACATTACCCATGTTTTTTTTTCAACCCTCGCAAACAAATGTTGATCCCCATGAAATGACATGTTATATTCCACAGGGGGGCACTAAAGGTCTGTAAGAAAGGAGGTTGAACACTTTGTACCTTGACACCATCTGAATTTACACACAGCCTCAACTATTTAAATGACAGAAAATGTCATATCTGCTCTCACACAGTACATTGGGTTTTTCACAGTCCATCATAATAAATACTTTTTGGCAACTTATGTGTTGTTGTCTAAGGTTCATTCCGAAACGCATTATCTCCACCAAAGCCCAAAGTTTACTAGCATTATAAAGATATCCATCAAGTTTAAGAGGTGTTACCACATTTTTGTAGATATGTATCTGCGGGCCAGTGCAAAGACTCACATTGCATTGTAAGATTAGTCATGCATCGTACCCAGTTCCTCTCTAGAAACATGCATGAGAAGCTATGACTAAGCAGAGCAGTATGGCTGTATCAATTGTTCTAGAACTGGTTCAAGAAAGAAGGTTAGGTTAGTTAGGCTACATGTGATCGTGCGTCACCATAACTGAAACATGGCCTTTCTTTCACTGTTTCACGTCATGGTGCAAGTATTTCCATGAACTGGGAAACATTTGCATACATTTCAATTTCTCTGGCCGGCAGTGAAGGGGTTAGTCAGCTGTGTGCTCTCAGTATAGCTCACTAGCAGAATCTGTCTGCCACAGCTGCTGCGACCAGCTTCAAACCAAACCATGTACGCACACATACACACACAGATCTAGGAGGAGTTGACCTCCACAGAATGTGAACATTAGCCACTAATATCTGACATCAGTATAGTTTATAAAAGTGTTTCTGTTTGTCTGTCTTTCAGTTTCTGTTTAGACTACATCAAAGATAGAGAAGCTGTGCAGCCACACCATGTTCAATCATGTTACCTAATTAGCTAGCTAGCTAGCTGACAATCTGGTTGACCTGTAGCATATAGACATTTGTTGGCACAGAAAGAAAGGGGATTTAAAAATGATTGATTGAAATTCCCCCCCGCCACATTCTGACTGGGTTAATAACTTAATATTAAGTTAATATGGACCCATTGTCTTAGACTTGAAATCTTGGACCGGGATTCAAACACAGGGACTTGTGACTCGACTCAAACATTGACGACTTTGACTCAATTCAGAGTTAGCTATGGCTACACTTTTCTTCTGCTCCCTCTAAAGCATTAAGCAGACATTTTTATTATATCTCCCAACTCATAACTCCCTGTTGGGGTGAGTCTATCTACAAATACGCAGCAAGAAGATAACAGCTAACACAGGAAGCTGAAATCCTGGGGTCCGTCTTATGTTCCCTCAGTTCTACCCCATTTTGAACAGATGCTTTCATCCATGACCAGGCCATGTTTTGGCAGTTTTGCTGCACGACATTCTCCAATCCGACAAAAAAATAGGCCTTTAGTGTACAGTGTCGGCCTATAATGTCATTTTATAACTAGGCCTACCATAAGATAGCCTACCATTTTTAAAACATGCAGTTGCGTTGGATTTATTAACCTAGTCCTGATTCCTGACAAAAGCTTATAGGGACTTGTCCTTTAAGGTATGAACATCAGTTATCCGTCAGCTACCCAAGTTTATTACAAGTTTTCTTGAGGCTTTTTGCAAAGAGATCAATAGTGATGTAACGGCCTACGTCTTCACAGCAGTACAAAGCTGAAATCACTTATCAGTACATTTTATTCCACCTTGTGAAACCAGGGGTCTAGTGGAGGGTAAATGTGAATAGGATTTAAAAAAGGCCTGTTATGAGAGAGAAAGAGAGATGGTGAGAGTAGCTGAGTGCCTATAGTAAGAGATGGCTGTTAATATCACTAGGCTGTTTGGTCTGTGTGCAAGTAAGAATCTTAACCTGCCATAAACTGCTTGTGTCAGCAAGTCTACAGACCATTCAAGAAACTGCACTGAACACCTCACTGATACTGACGGAAATGTAGCTGACTGTCACGGTTTTCGTCCTCTTCTTCTGAGGAGGAGTAGGAAGGATCGGACCAATACGCAGCGTGGTAAGTGTTCATCATATTTTTTATCAAAACTGAACCCTACACAGATTGAAACTGAAATATTTCTGTGTGGAAAAAAACAGAAAACAATCACCCACAACCAAAATGGGGAAAACAGGCTACCTAAGTATGATTCTCAATCAGAGACAACGATCGATCAACAGCTGCCTCTGATTGAGAACCATACCAGGCCAAACACAGAAATACAACATAGAAAAAAGAACATAGACTACCCACCCCAACTCACGCCCTGACCAAACTAACACAAAGACATAATAAAGGAACTAAGGTCTGAATTTGACAGTGACAGTAATAATATTGCACACATATTCAGAAATCTGCAAGTTTTTATACTACTTCTATATTGCACCGTTACCAACATAATCTCTTTTTTTTTAAATCCATTAATTTCCCTGTAATCTGCTAAGATTGTGATAGTTTTCAGGCTTTGAAGGGAGTTTTCACTGGATTTACTAGAAATGTGAAATTGACCTGGCAAGCCTGTCTCTGCCTGAGCATGATCACAACAAAAGTAGCTGTGCAGCACGGTTTTTAAGGAAGAGGAGGATGGTTGCAGACGTTCGCATTTATGCAAGAAGGTAAATTATTAACTAAACTGTTAACCAATATGTTAACTAAAATTGTATGTGGTGTATTGGCAAGCAATGCATGTTCCCATTGTCTTTATTTGTAATTAATGTTAGCTCATGTATGTCTTTCGGTGGAATTCAACATGCATTGACAATGTCCGAAAGCCGCATTGTATCAGATATACTTCATCATGAGATTGAAATTGGTAGGCTCATCCAAACAATTCATTAATATGCAATTGTTACTTTGCATGTTTTTACCTTATATTTATTTACTGCTTGCTAATGATTAGCGTGCTAGCTAGCGGTTAGCGTGCTAGCTAACGGTTAGCGTGCTAGTTTAGCATAATTGGTCAAAATGTCTTTGATTCAGAATACATGTTTGTGGTTAACCCAATGTTACATGATTTGGAAAATAATATTGCCAATGTAACTTGAATTGGTTTACAAGCTAGCCAGAAAAGCCAGTTCCTTTTCATCTGTTTTGTCAAGTCATAAGCATGCATGTGTGCTGAAATATTTAAATAAATCCCCTCATTTAATTATTTTATTTGGGCAGTTTTTTTATCACCCTTTCTTACCCAAAGAGAAATAAGTTGCTAGTTACTTTGGCTTTGCACTCAAAAGAGTGAAACACCACAACAGGAATAAGGATTGTGTAAAGTGTCAAATTTGGTAGGACTGCCAATTCACATGCCTTCCTTTAGCCATATCACTCATACTGTTACTGGTTTAAACCATCCATAAAAGCAGATGTGCTTTAGTTGCATCCAGGAACTTGTATAATGTGCTTATACTTGCTTTTTTACCTTGAAAGTCGTCTTAAAAAAGGAAATTGTAATAGATGTTTGTAGGACCTCATTCAGTCAATGATAACAGTCATTGGTGTCCCCCAGCCCATCCCCTTTGTTGTGTGCCGAGCAATCTTGTCATTCTTTGAGAAACTTGTCTTTCTTTACGAAGGCACTGCAGAGGCTAAGAAGACGCATGGAAACTCTAAAAGAAACATAATTCAACGTGTAGGCCAGATTTGAAAAGGAAATAATAAATCCTGAAGCTCAGGTTTGTCAGTTGTTTAGAATGAGGATACTGGGGATTGTGTAATCATATTCAATTGCCTAAGTGGCACATGACTAATTTAATATTATTGTATCCTTAGATGTCAGACACCGAGGCTGCCAGTACCGTATACGTAAGTTAGTGTCATTCAACACCAGCACATACTGTAAGTTCTTGTGAATCTGCTTTGTAAATCAAAGACAGGCAAGTCTGCACTTTCATCCCATATTCATTGTATTATAACAAAATGTAAAGTAGAGGAACACAGAGCCATAACTAATCAAAATGTCCAAATACTTTGTGTTATCTCTCCAGTTATCTAATATGCTTTTTTCTGCAATACAGTTGACCAAAGCTATGCTTGGATACAAGACTGATGACTCAATAACTATTATTGACAAATGTGAAGATGTTATGTCCCAGGGTCATCAGAGGAAGGCAATTTCTATGAAGAAAATCTGACCAGTATGCCTATACCTTACATACACATGGACCTATTCTTATCTGATACAGTGCCTTGAGAAAGTATTCGGCCCCCTTGAACTTTGCGACCTTTTGCCACATTTCAGGCTTCAAACATAAAAATATAAAACTGTATTTTTTTGTGAAGAATCAACAACAAGTGGGACACAATCATGAAGTGGAACGACATTTATTGGATATTTCAAACTTTTTTAACAAATCAAAAACTGAAAAATTGGGCGTGCAAAATGATTCAGCCCCTTTAAGTTAATACTTTGTAGCGCCACCTTTTGCTGCGATTACAGCTGTAAGTCGCTTGGGGTATGTCTCTATCAGTTTTGCACATCGAGAGACTGAATTTTTTTCCCATTCCTCCTTGCAAAACAGCTCGAGCTCAGTGAGGTTGGATGGAGAGCATTTGTGAACAGCAGTTTTCAGTTCTTTCAACAGATTCTCGATTGGATTCAGGTCTGGACTTTGACTTGGCCATTCTAACACCTGGATATGTTTATTTTTGAACCATTCCATTGTAGATTTTGCTTTATGTTTTGGATCATTGTCTTGTTGGAAGACAAATCTCTGTCCCAGTCTCAGGTCTTTTGCAGACTCCATCAGGTTTTCTTCCAGAATGGTCCTGTATTTGGCTCCATCCATCTTCCCATCAATTTTAACCATCTTCCCTGTCCCTGCTGAAGAAAAGCAGGCCCAAACCATGATGCTGCCACCACCATGTTTGACAGTGGGGATGGTGTGTTCAGGGTGATGAGCTGTGTTGCTTTTACGCCAAACATAACGTTTTGCATTGTTGCCAAAAAGTTCAATTTTGGTTTCATCTGACCAGAGCACCTTCTTCCACATGTTTGGTGTGTCTCCCAGGTGGCTTGTGGCAAACTTTAAACAACACTTTTTATGGATATCTTTAAGAAATGGCTTTCTTTTTGCCACTCATAGATCACTGCACCTGTACATAGCCCTCCTGTAATCAGTCCATCCAACTACCTCATCCCCATACTGTTATCTATTTTATTTATTTTGCTCCTTTGCACGCCAGTATCTCTACTTGTACACTCATCTTCTGCACATCTATCACTCCAGTGTTTAATTGCTATATTGTAACTATTTCGCCACTATGGCCTATTTATTGCCTTACCTCTGTTATCCTTCCTCATTTGCACACATTATATAGACGTTTTCTATTGTATTATTGACTGTATGTTTGTTTATTCCATGTGTAACTCTGTGTTGTTGTTGTTTGTGTTGCACTGCACTGTAAAGGAATTAATATGTACATGTAAGTATATGGATGAGGGAGATACAGAACATGGTATAGAGTACAGTATATACATATGAGATGAGTAATGTAGGGTATGTAAACAGTTTAGAAAGTAGCATTGTTAAAAGTGACATTCATTAAAAAATGTAATTATTAAAGTGCCTAGAGATTTTGAGTCAGTATGTAAGCAGCAGCCACTCAATGTTAGTGATTGCTGTTTAACAGTCTGATGGCCTTGAGATAGAAGCTGTTTTTTCAGTCTCTCGGTCCCAGCTTTGATGCACCTGTACTGACCTCACCTTCTGGATGATAGCCTGGGTGAACAGGCAGTGGCTCGCTCGGGTGGTTGTTGTCCTTGAGGATCTTTTTGGCCTTCCTGTGACATCGGATGGTGTAGTTGTCCTGGAGGGCAGGTAGTTTGCCCCCGGTGATGCGTTGTGCAGACCTCACTACCCTCTGAAGAGCCTTACGGTTGTGGGCGGAGAAGTTGCCGTACCAGTCGGTGATATAGCCCGACAGGATGCTCTCGATTGTGCATCTGTAAAGGTTTGTGAGTGTTTTTGGTGACGAGACAAATTTCTTCAGCCTCCTGAGGTTGAAGAGGCGCTGTTGCGCCGCCTTCACCATACTGTGTGTGGGTGGACCATTTCAGTTTGTGTACGCCGAGGAACTTAAAACTTTCCACCTTCTCCACTACTGTCCCGTTGAAGTGGATAGGGGGGTGCTCCCTCTGTTGTTTCCTGAATTCCACGATCATCTCCTTTGTTTAGTTGACGTTGAGTGTGAGGTTATTTTCCTGACACCACACTCCGAGGGCCCTCACCTCCTCCCTGTAGGCTGTGTTGTCATTGTTGGTAATTAAGCCTACCACTGTAGTGTCGTCTGCAAACTTGATGATTGAGTTGGAGGCGTGCATGGCCACGCAGTCGTGGGTGAACAGGGAGCACAGGAGAGGGCTGAGAATGCACCCTTGTGGGACCGCAGTGTTGAGGATTAGCGGAATGGAGATGTTGTTTTCTACCCTCACCACCTGGAGGTGGCCCGTCAGAAAGTCCAGGATCCAGTTGCACAGGGCGGGGTCAAGACCCAGGGTCTCGAGCTAAATTACAAGTTTGGAGGGTACTATGGTGTTAAATGCTGAGCTGTAATCGATGAACATGATTCTTACATAGGTATTCCTCTTGCCCAGATGGGTTAGGGGAGTGTGATTGCGATTGCGTCGTCTGTGGACCTATTGGGGCGGTAAGCAAATTGGAGTGGGTCTAGGGTGGAGGTGATATGATCCTTGACTCGTCTCTCAAAGCATTTCATGATGACGGAAGTGAGTACTACGGGGCGATAGTCGTTTAGCTCAGTTACATTAGCTTTCTTGGGAACAGGAACAATGTTGGCACTCTTGAAGCATGTGGGTACAGCAGACTGGGATAGGGATTGATTGAATATGTCCGTAAACACACCAGCCAGCTGGTCTGCGCATGCTCTGAGGACACGGCTAGGGATGCCGTCTGGGCCGTCAGCCTTGCGAGTTTTAAGACATTTAAATGTTTTACTCACGTTGGCTGCGGTGAAAAAGAGCCTGCAGGTTTTGGTAGTGGGCCGTGTCAGTGGCACTGTATTGTCCTCAAAGCGAGCAAAGAAGTTGTTTAGTTTGTCTGGGAGCAAGACTTCAGTGTCCACGACGGGGCTGGTTTTCGTTTTATAATCCGTGATTAGCTACACTGTTTGTATTCGGTCATGTTTCCGGTTGCCTTGCCATGATTAAAAGCAGTGGTTCGCGTTTTCAGTTTTGTGCGAATGCTGCCATCAATCCATGGTTTCTGGTTGGGGAAGGTTTTAATAGTCACCGTGGGTGACTATTAGTCACCGTGGGCAACTTGCACTTGCTAATAAACTCGCTCACCGAATCAGCGTATACATCAATGTGGTTGTCTAAGGCTATCTGGAACATATCCCAGTCCACGTGATCGTAGCAATCTTGAAGTGTGGAATCAGATTGGTCGGACCAGCATTGAACAGACCTGAGCACGGACGTTTCCTGTTTTAGTTTCTGTCTATAGGCTGGGAGCCTGACCAGAAGACCGCTCCGTCTTCCCCTTCTGGGACGCCATTGTTTTTGGTCGCCTTCTGGAATCCGATCCATTGTCCTGGGTGGTGGTCCAAACAGAGGATCCACTTGGGGAAAGCCATATTCCTGGTCGTAATGTTGGTAAGTTGACGTTGCTCTTATATCCAATAGTTCTTCCCGGCTGTATGTAATTAGACTTCAGATTTCCTGGGGAACAGTGTAAGAAATAGACATTAAAAAACAAAATACTGCCTCCCGGGTGGCGCAGTGGTTAAGGGCCCTGTACTGCAGCACCAGCTGTGCCACCAGAGACTCTGGGTTCGCGCCCAGGCTCTGTCGTAACCGGCCGCGACGGGGAGGTCCGTGGGGAGACGCACAGTTGGCCTAGCGTCGTTCGGGTTAGGGAGGGTTTGGCCGGTAGGGAAATCCTTGTCTCAACGCGCAAAAGCGACTCCTGTGGCGGGCCGGGCGCAGTGCACGCTAACCAAGGTTGCCAGGTGCACCGTGTTTCCTCCGACACATTGGTGCGTCTGGCTTCCGGGTTGGATGCGCGCTGTGTTAAGAAGCAGTGTGGCTTGGTTGGGTTGTGTATCGGAGGACGCATGACTTTCAACCTTCGTCTCTCCCGAGCCCGTACGGGAGTTGTAGCGATGAGACAAGATACTACGAAATTGGGGAGGAAAAGGGGTAAAATTCCCCCCGACCCCCCCCCCCCCCAAAAAAACCCCAAAAATACTGCATAGTTTCCTAAGAACGCGAAGCGAGGCGACCATCTCTGTCAGTTAGTGTATTTCCAACCATGCCAGCACAGAACGGTTCCGTTTGGATTGTACAGTGGTGTGAAAAAGGTTAGGATCCACCCTGATGGAGTCTGCCTTCATTTCAGCATGGTATTGTGCGTTCCCCTCTCACTACATGGCTGTATCTGTAGGGTTTGTGTGGCTGTAGCCGTCCCTCTCATACCATATTCAATAGGCTTGAATGGCACAGCTGTTATAAACCTGCATTTTTAGTTGCTCCAACAGTTATCGCTTATGGATTGGTTCATAGGTTGGATTGGGTGAAACTGACATGATTCCCACTGATGTTTTCCAGGAGAGATGTCAGCGATTCGGGCCAATGACCAAGGGAAAGCTGGGACAAAAGAGAGGTTCACACGGTAAACATGTTTACTACTGTCTTCAGTCAGTGCATTTTCACTCTGGCAAAAAATGCTGACTCTAATTTGTTGTGCATTGATTTAACTTGCTGCAATTTGATTTTGTTTTTTGTCTTTTACAAACTATTATGTCTGAAGAAATGGATGCTGCGGCCACTGATTGCGCATCAGAGAATGACTCTGAGAAAGAGGAGTCATCTGAAGAATCCTATGAAGAAAATCTGACCAGTATGCCTATACCTTACATACACATGGACCTATTCTTAATTACAATGTCCTTTTCAACATGTTTTCCAGGAGAGATGTCAGCGATTCGGGCCAAACAACCACTGACCAAGGGAAGACTGGGACAAAAGAGAGGCTCACACGGTAAGCATGTTTCCTACTGCCTTCAGGCAGTGCATTTTCACTCTGTAGTGTCAACTTATGGCCGTACTGTGCTGGTCCAGATCAATCCTGTCTTTATCAGTTAGTGTATTTCCAACCATGCCAGCACAGAACGGTTCAGTTTGGATTGGACACAAGTCAAGACGTTAGATCTGGAACTAGTGTGTCAGGATAGATGATAACACAGAAGGATTACCACACTTTACATTGTTTTTCTTGAGGGAGGGAACTTGATTTAATAGGTATTGCTTTTATTAGAAGGTTTACATTGCAAACAGATTGTTGGGCTTAGATTCCATACAGATTGAGTCTGCCTTGATGTCAGCATTGCACATTCTCCTCTCACATCCTTATCTATGTAGTTATTTAGTTGGGATTATTAGTTTAATTTCAACACAGTCTCTGCAGATACAGCTGTAACCTTGTAGAGTTAATACAGAGAGATGTTCAAGTACTGTATTGTAGTCAACCTTTATTTAATGTAGTCATTCATAATGCCATCTCTTTACAAAGGTGACAAAGGAACAAAAAGGTATTGGTCGACAATAGAGGTGGATGCAGTTGAAGATTCCTTGATGAACTTTATCCGAATGGGGAAAAATGCCTGGAAAACAAGACTGTGAGAAATGTATTGCTGCTTCTCCCCAAGCGCTTTTAAACAGGGACTGGAGAGCAGTACAGTTCTATAGACACAACAGAATAGTTGCAGATCAGAGAAAATAAGTGTATGAGATGCTTCTGGCTATCTCATAGGCAGATGACAAATGTCCTCTATCTCACTGTTCAGGGTAGTTTTTCCTGGTGGATGGTTCACCAGGTGAGATCTTGCATGGAGCCCCAGATCGAGGGTGATTGACCGTCATCTTGAACTTCTTCCATTTTCTTTTAATTGCGCCAACAGTTGTTGCCTTTTTGCATATTGTCCTGTAGCCTATCCCAGCCTTGTGCAGGTCTACAATTTTATCCCTGATGTCCTTACACAGCTCTCTAGTCTTGGCCATTGTGGAGAGGTTGGAGTCTGTTTGATTGAGTGTGTGGATAGGTGTCTTTTATTCAGGTAACGAGTTCAAACAGGTGCAGTTAATACAGGTAATGAGTGGAGAACAGGAGGGCTTCTTTAAAAAAAACTAACAGGTCTGTGAGAGCCGGAATTCTTACTGGATATATTGAATCCATTACTAAAATGGTTGTTCCAGTTTAAATACTTTAATGAAGAACTACACTACAGCCGTTGAGTTGCCTTCCGTGTTGCATCATTCTGGCATTCTACATGGATATTTTCAGTCATAAAATAGAAATAATGTGTCAAATATAGAGAATTTAAAATTGTTAATTATTTTACGCTTCCATTAGGTACAACTTAGGCAGTTGGATAGCTTTTATAGATTTCATAGGAGACATTCTCTCGATGGCTTGAAGCAATGCATTGAGTGGCTGCTGCCAACATACAGACTCAATCTCTAGCCACTTTAATAATGAATTATTCGATGTAATAAATGTATCACTAGTCATTTAAACTGTGCCACTTTATATAATGTTTACATACCCTACATTTCTGTCATTTAAATAGTTGAGGCTGTGTGTAAGTTTAGATGGTGTTCAAGGTACAAAGTGTTCAACCTCCTTTCTTACAGAACTTTAGTGCCCCCCTGTGGAATATCACGTGTCGTTACATGGGGATCAACATTTGTTTTTGAGGGTTGAAAAAAACAAACATGGATAATGTTAGAATAAAATCATGCCGAGGAAGCTTTATTCAAAAGACGAAGGATGAGACACGACGTGTCGTACAGTGTCAGGCTTCAGATCAAAAGAAAAACGATACAGTCACTGCCTTGCAGTCCAATCAACAGTATTTTAAACGAAGCACAGTTGGAAGGCTAAGCAAATGTCATTCATATTTCACAAATGTAAGGCAACACTACATATATTCCAGATAAAGGGGTGGTTTTTATTCGTATAAAAGGAATCATTTATATAAGTGTTTCTTATGTGGCACTATCCAGGTCTTTCTTGCAAAAGTGGGTTATTTTGGCAAGAGAGACCTGGTTACCGCAGAACCCAGCAGTTATATTTCATCTGCAGCTGTCTGCTTCCCTTACATGTGCAAGTTGAGACAGGGCCTCTTCGCGTCAGATGTACCTCCTTCGGAATAATACAAATTTGAATCGGAACTTCACTTATTTTATTCCGATCAGCACTTACCTCTTCTCTTTGGTCAACAAATCCAATGAAGAAATAAACATTCTACTAAAAGGGTATACTTCATAGCTCACAAGAAACCAACAACACACACCACAGATCATTTTCAACTGCAATAAAACTTTATAGAAACAGAATTCTTTGGAACATGGTGATGATAAATTAACATTTGCCCAACTAGAATAACAAGTGGTTAATATTAATCTCTAGTTCATACTGAGGGACATATTCTATCATCACATCAGCGTACTAGATACTCTGGATACTCCTAAGGGGTTGAAGCAGTCCATCTTCAGGAAGAGGCTCATAATTGTTCCAGTGTCGTCCGGTTTAGGGTTTGGCCGGGGTAGGTCGTCATTGTAAATAAGAATTTGTTCTTAACTAACTTCACAATTTAAATAAAGGTAAAAAATAAATAAAATGAAGGTGTGTGTGTGTGTGTGCGACCCCTTACAACTGGCTTTGCTCCATCTCTTCAGAAAGAGACTCTTCATCCACCTCCAATATCGAGGACAGTGATGGAGAGACACACACTGGGAAGAAAGGCCCAGACTTAAAGTTAACGTCCCAGTGAATGGGCTTCACTCTCTTCCTACGCCCTCGTTGTCTATTCTCCCGCTCAGCCTTGGCACGGGAGGTGGGCATGTGCCCCCGCTTGATAGGAGGCTGTTCTGCCAGTGGGACCAAGGGGGTCAAGAGGGTATCAAAGGGGCACTTCTCATCCGCCTGCACGGCTCTCCCACTGGTCAGTAAAGGGGAGTGGTCGGTGCGACCTGTGTGGCTGGGTGTATGTCTGGTCAGGAGGTGACAGCCATCATCTCCGCAGACTAAAGGTGGACCACAGAGGAACATCCTCTCAGTGCTACTGAAGGACAGGGGCTCAGAGGGTAATATGATTTGTTTGTCACCCAGTTGTTCTGGTAGCTGCTGGTCCAGCATAGCAGACTGGATCTGTAATAGCTGGATCTTCTTTGACACACGCCGTGATCTGGCGTTGGCAGGCCGGGCTGGCACTGGGGAGGCAGGTGGGGCAGGCACTCGGCTGGAAGGAACCGGAGATGCAGATGGAGTAGGCACCAGAAGGTCAGGCACATGGCTGACCATTGGGGTAGGCAATGGGATGGCCATCAGGGGAGGTGAGGCTGACACTGCAATGGTTGGCAGCACAGGGAAAGAATTGGTGCTCTCCCTCCTACCCATGTAGTTTATAAGATCTAAGGTCTGGTTAGGGAACCTCAGAGTGCTGCCATCAGTATGTCTTGTTATCCTAGCTATCCCGGTCTTGGGTCGAGCCAGGCTTCTGCTGGCCTGGACCTCCGGCTGGAGGACATCCACAGGAGAACATGGCGGCTGCAAGAGGCTTCCGTCGGACAGAGACCGTCTGGCCTGAGCAGGAGGAGAGCGGGGCCTTTGGTCCTGGATGTTAGACCTCTTGAGAGGATTGGCCTGGATCCTGATCTCAGACTGGCTGCATGGAGTCCCAGATAAAGGAGCTACTGCCTTGGCTGCAGTGGAGCATAAATTGGGTCTCCTAGGGATGCTTCCTGATATCTGTGGTCTGCTGGATTTAACCTCTGGCTCCTTCTTGTGGCTGGAGATCAATGTGCCCCCTCCGGTTTTGGTTTTAACCGGACCCAGAGGCTTGCTACCCATCTGTCCCTCCAGCTGCAGACGAGGCATGCGAGGCACCTTGAGGGTGTTTTTGTTCCTTTGGGCATTGAGAGAGGTCACAGTGAGCATTGGGAGCCTGATGGGTGGAGTGGCCAATGGAAGCCTTCCCATGTCAGCCCTCTCTTTAATCACATCCATGTTGTGGAAGTGGGATCGGCTATTCTTTCTCCCTGGTGGCATTGGCTGTAGGACAATATCACTGGCACACCGGACACTGAGGATGTCTGTCAGGCTGTTCTCAGAACTGTTCTGACTGGTCTCTTGTGTCCTAGTCATGGACTTCCCTCTGTCTTTCATGGCTGTGAGAGTCACAGTGGAAGAGCAAACAATATGTTTGAGAACAAGAATATAGAATAAATTACATATATTACAATAGAATTTGATCAAAATTGTTTTTATAAACTAGTGTTTTTCCACTTTCAAAGGACATTCCAATTCCTGCCAAAATGTTCACAAATTCATAAAAATGAAAGATTCACAGACTAAGGCCTACCTTCAATTTGGACTTCCAGATAATTTGCTCACGTAGGATTTAACTCTACAGTTTCAAGAATATATTAAGACCACAATACTTAGTTTAAATAAATACTTTTTTTTGTCACAAATCACAAAACATAACCGTTTTTCTTACAGTTATTGATCAAATAAAGTTCTCATAAGATAAAAGTAGTGTATTTGAGATTATTTCATTAAATTATAGGTCCTACCTCAGATATGGAAGAGCATCAATGACCTGTCTATGGAATGTCTTATTTTAACAAAAGAATGCTTCATTATGACATCATGTACATTATGACATAGTAGCCGTCCACATAATAAAAGTTTGTCAAAACCACTTGAATAGGCATGAAATGTCAAATTAAATACAATAGGCCTAATTCAACATTTGAATAAGATAGTACTTTGACAGTAAATATTCAGTTTATTGGCTTTTATTTTCATTACAGTAGTGGATTTGAATTTATTAAAATGAGAGTAGGCCTAGTGAGTTTCCTAGAACTCAATCGCTCATTGAACATCTGTGTGGAAGGTTCGCAGCTGACGCCACGGACGCCTTTGAAAAACATTCACGATTTTAGTTTCATATTCAACTTATCAGCAATAATGCACGGCAAATACATTCCCAGTACTCAAATAAACCTGACAATCGCAATTGTTTATTAGAGCATCCTCTTAGAATGAGAATCACTGTGGTGTCAATGTTTTTGATTATGTCCAAGTAGGAACATAGCTACTGGTATTTTGACTTCTATACTATAATAGTAGTAGATGTGTGTGTTTTCTTGTTGTGCATTCGTTTTGAGTCAAAGCTAAACCCACAATTTTTTGGTCCCATTCGGTATTAGCACCGTCAGCCAATAGGGGAAGTGACATGCCTGAAGCCTAAATTGATGTTGTCAACTAAACACAATTCAATATTACTTTTGTAATACAGGTAATAGCCTAAAGTTAAGGCTCTCTTACAAACTAATGTAACAGTATTTATTCAACCTTAAAATAAGTAACAGATTCATGGCCACATTTTGAGGTTACTGTAACTATACATGTATTCATATGTAAAGTTAATCATATAAAATGTAGAGATAGCATGCATACTATACTGTAGGTTGTGGAGATCTGTGGAGATATTCACAATTGCTGTAGTCAATGTAGAATCTCGAACGGCACTGATCACTTGCACCATGTCATCTCAACTTCAAACCAGGTCATTTGGTTCTGCTGTTTGATGAAGCAGTGTGGTTTAGTCGCCAGGGTTGTGGGTGTGATTCCCACGGGTGACCAGTGTGACCGTATGCTAAATGACTAAAATGTAAATAACCAGTGGTGGAAAAAGTACTCAATTGTCATACTTTTTTTTTTACAATATATTTATTGCCATTTTTTATTTTTTTTAACAATTTAACAATCATCAGAATATGATACAGATAATGCCCCGTTATTCCTTCCACCTAAACAAAACACCATGCTACATGGGAGCACATCGTGCAAAACCCTTCCCTCCCCAACACAGGAACACCCTCCTCCCTCCCCTCTACCGGTATTAACTTCACTGATTAACAACAAAAAAAGAAACAGAATGACCTTCACATTCCATGCTAGAAAATAAATGATTCAACACAAAAACAAATAATAATAATAGATTCATGAAGAAAGTAGTAATGAGGCAGCTAAGGTGACGTCTCTAGAAACTACTGAAAGTCCCCCCAGACATCAGTAAATTCAAAGGGTTTATTACATCAATTGTATGTCATTCTTTCAGATGGAATATAGGAAGATAGTTATTTTAGCCACATCTGCTTGCTTGGCGGAGTGTCACTCTTCCATATAATAGCCCTGCCAATTTAATGAATCTGGTTTTGCTACAAATATAATACATTTGTACAGTAATCTAATCAGACCTACATACTTAGGTCCAATATTCTTCCTCTGTAAAACTTCAAACATAGTTCCATTCTATGCGGTCAAAAGCTTTTTCCGGTCATTCTCTACATAATGCATAATATTAAATAATCTTCTGATATTATCAGGAGATGAGCGGTTTCTTACAAAGCCTGTTTGGTCCATATCAACCAAGTCCGGTAGAACCTTATCCAGTCTAAGAGCAATGAGTTTCACAAGAATCTTATATGAAGTGTTCAATAGAGATATTGGTCTATACGACCCACAAAGCATAGGATCTTTCCCAGGTTTTAACAAAACTGTGATCATTGTCTGGGAGCTTTTCTGTCTCTATGGCATAATTAAACTTACTGTAAAGAGGCTCAATTAGTTTGGGTAAAAAGGATCAAAAGAAATCAATAGGGAATCCGTCTAACCCTGGTGATTTTCCCCCAGCAGTGTTGAAAATGGATTCCCTAATTTCCTCTGATGTAATCTCTTTCTCCAAGTGCTCTCTATCCTCATCATTAAAGTTTGTAAATTGAGTTTGTTCAAAAACTCATGCATTGTGGCAGGGGCATCCCCTTCAGACTTGTACAATGTTTCATAAAACTCCCTGAAGACTAGATCAATTTCCTCAGGACTGTGAACAACTGTGTTACTGGGTAGCTTAATAGAGCTGATAACTCTACTAGCATCCTCTCGTCTTATCTGGCAAGGAAGCAACTTTCCTGCTTTATCTCCATGTTCGTAGTGGTTTTGTTTTGTTCTCCTGAGAGCATTTTCCACTTCATGGGTCGTCAGGGTGTTATATTCCAATCGCTTTGAGTCTAATTTTTGTAGAGTTGAGTCGTCAAATGTTACACTATGTTCATTTTCCAGATCTGTAATTTCATTCTCCAACAAATCTACTTGAGCCTTAAACATCTTACGAGCATCTGAACTAAAGGATATGATTTGCCTCCTCATGTCACGTTCTGACCTCTATTTCCTTTGTGTTGTATTTATTTAGTATGGTCAGGGCGTGAGTTGGGTGGGCAGTCTATGTTTGTTTTTCTATGTTGTGGGGCAGTTCTATGTTTTCGGCCTAGTATGGTTCTCAATCAGAGGCAGGTGTCATTAGTTGTCTCTGATTGAGAATCATACTTAGGTAGCCTGGGTTTCACTGTGTGTTTGTGGGTGATTGTTCCTGTCTTTGTGTAGTGTTCACCAGATAGGCTGTATTAGGTTTCACGTTCCGTTTGTTGTTTTCGTATTCATTTAGTTATTTCATGTATCGTCATTCATTCATTAAAGAACATGAGTAACCACCACGCTGCATTTCGGTCCTCTCTTTCAACAAACGAAGAACGCCGTTACACCTCAGAAATGCAAGGAGAGCTTCTCATAAAATTAGGGAGGAATTAGGGAGGAGGCAGAGTTGTTAAAAAATTTCTATATGAGTGTTCAGAAATGTTACAAATGTGGGACTATTTAGTAAATATGTACCAAACCTCCATCTTCTTGAGGGTGGCTGTGCTCTACTGACGGGTACTGAAGCCAGCAGGGCAGAATGATCTGATATACATCTTGGTAAGTACTTACACCCAGTAGTTAAACTTCCCCTGGCTGCAGGAATAAGAAATACGTTTCTTCTAGAGTAATTGTTATGGACAGGGGAGTAAAATGAGTATTCTTTAACCTTTTGGTTGTGAAATCTCCATAAGTCTACGAGTCCAAAGTGTTTCATTTCTGTTTTTAACATTTTAGCTGCCTGTGTGAGGTTGATACTATTAGAGGAAGATCTATCACTGGAAGGGTCCAGTACCAAGTTAAAATCCCCTGCCATTATCTCTGATGATGGGCACATTAACTTTAAAAAGATGTCTTGGTAAAATGTAGGATCATCATGGTTAGGACCATACACAATCACAATGGTAATGGGCTCAGTATTAATGAAACCTTGAATGATCACAAACCTTCCCCCTTTGTCTTTATTCTGAGATTGTATCTGAAAGGGGCAATGCTTATTAATGAGTATGGCCACCCCTCTTGCCCGAGATGTGAAAGATGAATAGTACACTTGGCCCACCCATTCTCTTCAGTTTGTCATGCTCAGAGTCAGTCAGGTGTGTCTCCTGAAGAGCTATATCAACCTTATGCTGCTTTAGATCATTCAGAATGCGTTTGCGCTTGACTGGGCATTTAGTACCCTTAATGTTAAGTGTCATAAAAGTATAGTTATTAGGTGCAGACATCTTTAAAGAAAATAAGAAATAGGGAAAAGGAAAGAAACAAAATTGCATTGAGTGTATACAACTTGAAAATTTAAAGTAGTAAACATCTCGTGAGCTAATACCCTGACCCTACCCAACCCCTTCCCCAACTGAGGGAGTGAAAGTACCCATATCCTTAGATGCTAGTCTTTAAACTAGATGTACCTACTATGCATAGCATCGCTCTAATTTAGGTTAATTCTAAATTATATGTATATGGAATTGGAACTACATTGACTGTTCCTTGTAGCATAAAAATATTGTTAGTCAAGTAACAAAATACACTACCTGGACTTATGGATCATCAAATAGAATGATGCAGTACACACAGACTTATATACAAAGCCCACAGACCGCAATGCCTTGCTATGTGTGAATAGTATGCATCCCCTTCCCCTCAAGAATGGTCAACCATACAGTCAGTTATGCAGGATTAAACAAATCTGTGGCCACCAGACAGATTTTGACAGCAATGCTAAAAAAAATGACAGATCAATTCAAAATGAGAAGCTACAAGGACAAAACTCTTGATGCTGCAATGATGAAAATATCTCATAAACCAAGAGGAATTACTTAACTCAACCAGAGAAGAAAAACAACGCAACCATCTTTTGCACTAAATACACCAAGGGTTCGGAGAAAATGAAAGCAATCCTGAAAAAGGACTGGCATATTCTGCAATCAGACAAAAATAATAATTGCACACCTCTTCAAGGAATCCCCGCTGGTGGTCTATAAGCGTGGTCACAATATTGGAGATAGCTTGGTGAGATCTGACATGCCCCCTGAGCTCACTCAGACACTCTTGACACCTATCCCAAATGGGTACTACAAATGTGGATCATGCGCACAGTGCAATAGCATTATAAAAACATCCTCCTTCAGACACCCACATACAGGTCGAAACATCCCTGTTAGGGGTAATCATCTCATGCAAGACCCCGGGAGTAATCTATCTCATCATCTGTTCATGTGGAAAAGCCGACAAAGGGAGCCTTACAGGATATCCTCTCTAAAAACATTGACCCCTAGTGGTCTGAATATTGACTTTGATCTCAGGCCCTTCTTATGAACAATTCCTTATTTTATGAACAAGTCTTATAAATTGATATAATCTTTCTACAGCTTATTAGTGTACACCTAATATGTTCCCCCTGTTGATGATGCTCATTATAGATTAAGGTTGAACCAAAAGATTACATGTAACAAATATGAAATGAAATACGAAACAATGAATATGTGAAATTGAATTAAACAATAATGTATGTGGATGCTAATATGATGTACTATATTCAATGATGTTTCTATACGATAACAATAGCCTAATATATTTAATATGCCATAAACGATTGTTTAAAAAAAAAAATCTAATTAACTTAATCATTATGGCATTAATTGCACTGTTTCTCTACATAACCTGGTTCAAGTATTCATGACATTACCCTGAAGAAGGCATAGTGATGCTAAAACATTGGTAAATACCCAATACATTACTGGGAGTTTATATATGGAGGGTGCAACTTTCTTTATTTTGATAAAAAAAAGTATTTAAGTAAAAATACTTTAAAGTACTGTATCTGTACTTTATTATTTATGTTTTTGACATATTTTACTTTTACTTAACATTTCTAAAGAATATGATGTATTTTTACTCCATATATTTTCCCTGACACCCAAAAGTACTCATTACATTTTGAATGCTTAGCAGGACCGAAAATGGTCCAATTCCCACACACATCAAGAGAACATCCCTGGTAATCCCTACTGACTCTGATCTGGCGGACTCAAAATCACTAAACACAAATTCTTTGTTTTTAAATGATGTCTGGGTGTGACTCTGGCTATCTGATTTGCTTAATTTAAGGAATTTTAAATTCATACTTTTACTTTTGATACTTAAGTATATTTTAGCAACTACATTTACTTTTGATACTTAAGTATATATAAAACCAAATACTTTTAGACTTTTACTCAGGTAGTCTTTTATTGGCTGACTTTTACTTTTTTTTTGAGTCATTTTCTACTAAGGTAACTTTACTTTTACTCAAGTATGGCAATTGAGTACTTTTTCCATCACTGGTTATTTACATTTTGGTCATTTAGCATAAGGTCACACTGGTCACCCGTGGGAATCGCACCCACAACCCTGGCGACTAAACCACACTGTGCTTCATAAAATAGCAAAACCAAATTACTTGGTTTGAAGTTGAGAATACATTAAAAGTGAAATTGAAATGTGTTTGTTCGACAACAGCAATTTAGGCATCAGACATGTCACTTCCCCCATTGGCTGACAGTGCTAATACCGAATGGGACCAAAATATTGTGGGATTAGCGTTGACTCAAAACGAATGCATAACAAGAAAACACACACAACTACTACTATTATAGTATAGAAGTCAAAATACCTGTAGCTATGTTCCTACTTGGACATAATCAAAAACACTGACACCACAGGGATTCTCGTTCTAAGAGGATGCTATAATAAATAGATAATTGCGATTTTCAGATTTATTTGAGTACTGGGAATTTATTTGTCGTGCATATATGCTCATAAATTGAATATGAATGTCACGTTCTGACCCTAGTTCCTGTGTTATTTGTTTGTCTTAGTTGGTCAGGACGTGAGTTGGGTGGGCATTCTATGTTTTGTGTTTCTAGGTTGGTTTTCTGTGTTCGGCCTAGTATGGTTCTCAATCAGAGGCAGGTGTCGTTAGTTGTCTCTGATTGAGAATCATACTTAGGTAGCCTGGGTTTCACTGTTGTTTTGTGGGTGATGGTTTCCGTGTCTGTTCACCACACGGTACTGTTTTGGTTTGTTCACGTTTATTGTTTTGTATTCATTGAGTGTTCAGTTTGTTTTATTAAACGATATGGACACTTAGCACGCTGCGCGTTGGTCCTCCGATCCTTCTCGCTACTCCTCCTCAGAAGAGGAGGAGGAAAACCTTTACAATGAAACTAAAATTGTGAATGTTTTTGTGTGGCGTCAGCTGCGAACGTTCCACACAGATGTTCAATGAGCGATCGAGTTCAACTAAACTCACTAGGCCTACTCTCATTTAAATTAATTCAAAACCACTACTGTAATGAAAATAAAAGCCAATAAACTGAATAATTACTGTCAAAGTATTGTTTTTATTCAATTGTTGAATTAGGCCTATTGTATTTAATTTGACTATTCATTCCTATTCAAGTGGTTTTGACAAACTTTTATGATGTGGACAGCTGCTATATCATAATGTACATGATGTCATAATGAAGCTTTCTTTTGTTAAAATTTGACATTCCATAGACAGGTCATTGATGCTCTTCCATATCTTAGGTAGGACCTATAATTTAATGAAATAATCTCAAATACACTACTTTTATCTCATGACAACTTTATTTAATCAATAACTAAGAAAAACATATGTTTTGTGATTTGTGACAAAAACATTTCTTTAAACTAGGTATTGTGGTCTTGTTTCTGTTTTCAATAATATATTGTTGAAACTGTATAGTCAAATCCTACGTGTGCAAATTATCAGGAAGTCCAAATTGAAGGTAGGCCTTAGTCTGTGAATCTTTCATTTTTAAGAATTCGTGAACATTTTGGCAGGAATTGGAATGTCCTTTGAAAGTGGAAAAACACTAGCTTATAATAACTTTGATCAAATTCTATTGTAATAATGAAATTTATTCTATATTGTTATTCTCAAACATGTTGTTTGCTCCTCCACTGTGACTCTCACAGCCATGAAAGACAGAGGGAAGTCCAGGACTAGGACACAAGAGACCAGTCAGAACAGTTCTGAGAACAGCCTGACCGACATCCTCAGTGTCCGGTGTGCCAGTGATATTGTCCTACAGCCAATGCCGCCAGGGAGAAAGAATAGCCGATCCCACTTCCACAACATGGATGGGACTAAAGAGAGGGCTGACATGGGAAGGCTTCCAATGGCCACTCCACCCATCAGGCTCCCAATGCTCACTGTGACCTCTCTCACTGTCCAAAGGAACAAAAACACCCTCAAGGTGCCTCGCATGCCTCGTCTGCAGCTGGAGGGACAGATGGGTAGCAAGCGTCTGGGTCCGGTTAAATCCAAAACCGGAGGGAGCACATTTACCTCCAGCCACAAGAAGGAGCCAGAGGTTAAATCGAGCAGACCACAGACATCAGGAAGCATCCCTAGGAGGCCCAATTTATGCTCCACTGCAGCCAAGGCAGTGGCTCCTTTATCTGGGACTCCATGCAGCCAGTCTGAGGTCAGGATCCAGGCCAATCCTCTCCAGAGGTCTAACATCCAGGAACAAAGGCCCTGCTCTCCTCCTGCTCAGGCCAGACGGTCTCTGTCCGACGGCAGCCTCTTGCAGCCGCCATGTTCTCCTGTGGATGTCCTCCAGCCGGAGGTCCAGGCCAGCAGAAGCCTGGCTCGACCCAAGACCGGGATAGCTAGGATAACAAGACATACTGATGGCAGCACTCTGAGGTTCCCTAACCAGACTTTAGATCTTATAAACTCCATGGGTAGGAGGGAGAGCACCAATTCTTTCCCTGTGCTGCCAACCATTGCAGTGTCAGCCTCACCTGCCCAGATGGCCATCCCATTGCCTACCCCAATGGTCAGCTATGTACCTGACCTTCTGTTGCCTACTCCATCTGCTTCTCCGGTTCCTTCCAGCCGAGTGCCTGCCCCACCTGCCTCCCCAGTGCCAGCCCGGCCTGCCAACGCCAGATCACGGAGTGTGTCGAAGAGGATCCAGCTCTTACAGATCCGGTCTGCTATGCTGGACCAGCAGCTACCAGAACAAGTGGGTGACAAACAAATCATATTACCCTCTGAGCCCCTGTCCTTCAGTAGCACTGAGAGGATGTTCCTCTGTGGTCCACCTTTAGTCTGCCACCCAGCTAACGTAGGCGGAGATGATGGCTGTCACCCCCTGCCCAGACCTACGCCCAGCCACACAGGTCGCACCGACCACTCCCCCTTATTGACCAGTAGGAGAGCCGTGCAGGCGGGTGAGAAGTGCCCCGTTGAAATCCTCTTGACCCCCTTGGTCCCACTGGCAGAACAGCCTCCTATCAAGCGGGGGCACATGCCCGCATCCCGTGCCAAGGCCGAGCGTGAATGGGAGAATAGCCAACGAGGGCGCAGGAAGAGAGTGAAGCCCATTCACTGGGACGTTAACTTTAAGTCTGGGCCTTTCTTCCCAGTGTGTGTCTCTCCATCACTGCCCTCGATCTTGGAGGTGGATGAAGAGTCTCTTTCTGAAGAGATGGAGTAAAGACAGTTTTAAGGGGTCGCACACACACACACACTCACTCACACACGTACACATATCCTCATTTTATTTTTTTGACCTTTATTTAAATTGTGAAGTTAGTTAAGAACAAATTCTTATTTACAATGACGACCTACCCCGGCCAAACCCTGACGACACTGGGCCAATTGTGAACCGCCCTATGGGACCAGTGCCTTATACCGCTGCGCCAATCAGGAGCCCTATTGAGACCTCATGGCCTTCCATGGACCAGAGAGGATCAACCAGCATCATCCCAGCATCTGCCCTGCCTGTCATCCTAGTACCTCCACTTCCCTTTCAACCCCAAACCACAAAGGGCAGGTGACAGAAATGATCCAGCGCCCACCGATCCAGGCTGTTCTGCATGAGCAGCAGCAGCTACTGTCGGAAGTACTGTTGGAACAGACTTTTCCTATGAGACCCAACAGGAGCCACAAGCTGTCAAAGTACTTTCATCCCTGGGGTGTGGAGCTTCTCGAACAGTGTTCTCTTCCTGAAGATGGACTGCTTCAACCCCTTAGGAGTATCCAGAGTATCTAGTACGCTGATGTGATGATAGAATATGTCCCTCAGTATCAACTAGAGATTAATATTAATCCACTTGTTATTCTAGTTGGGCAAATGTTAATTTATCATCAGCATGTTCCAAAGAATTCTGTTTCTATAAAGTTTTATTGCAGTTGAAAATGATGTGTGGTGTGTGTTGTTGGTTTCTTGTGAGCTATGAAGTATACCCTTTTAGTAGAATGTTTATTTCTTCATTGGACTTGTTGATTTGTTGACCAAGGAGAAGAGGTAAGTGCTGAGCGGACTAATATAAATGAAGTTCCGATTCAAATTTTTATTAATCCGAAGGTGGCACATCTGACTCACAATTTAATGTCATAATTCTTCATGTTTTCAATGTATAGCAACACTGACAAATTCTAAGGTGGAACTATTTGTACTACATCATTTGAAATGAGGATATATCCAAACACAGTGGTTATGAATTGCGAGAATGCTGAACAACATTTTCTGACCAATAGGCTTGTTTGTCGTAATATTTGGCCAAAGGTTTCTTTGCTTGAGTCAAGAGGCCCTGTCTCAACTTGCACATGTAAGGGAAGCAGACAGCTGCAGATTTAATATAACTGCTGGGTTACACGATAACCAGGTCTCTCTTGCCAAAAGAACCCACTTTTGCAAGAAAGACCTGATAGTGCCACATAACACAACGCTTATATAATTCTTCCTTTTAAAATTAGCCCTTTAACTGGAATAGATGTAGTGTTGCCTTACATTTTCTGAAATGTGAATGACATTTGCTTAGCCTTCAAACTGTGCTTCGTTTAAAATACGTTGGTTGGACTGCGACGCAGTGACTATATCGTTTTTCTTTTGATCTGAAGCCTGACACTGTACGACACTTCGTGTCTCATCCTCCGTCATTTGAATTAAACTTCCTCGGCATGATTTTATTCTCACATTACCCATGTTTTTTTTTCAACCCTCGCAAACAAATGTTGATCCCCATGAAAAGACATGTTATATTCCACAAGGGGGCACTAAAGGTCTGTAAGAAAGGAGGTTGAACACTTTGTACCTTGACACCATCTGAATTTACACACAGCCTCAACTATTTAAATGACAGAAAATGTCATATCTGCTCTCACACAGTACATTGGGTTTTTCACAGTCCATCATAAATACTTTTTGGCAACTTATGTGTTGTCTAAGGATCATTCCGAAACGCATTATCTCCACCAAAGCCCAAAGTTTACTAGCATTATAAAGATATCCATCAAGTTTAAGAGGTGTTACCACATTTTTGTAGATATGTATCTGCGGGCCAGTGCAAAGACTCACATTGCATTGTAAGATTAGTCATGCATCGTACCCAGTTCCTCTCTAGAAACATGCATGAGAAGCTATGACTAAGCAGAGCAGTATGGCTGTATCAATTGTTCTAGAACTGGTTCAAGAAAGAAGGTTAGGTTAGTTAGGCTACATGTGATCGTGCATCACCATAACTGAAACATGGCCTTTCTTTCACTGTTTCACGTCATGGTGCAAGTATTTCCATGAACTGGGAAACATTTGCATACATTTCAATTTCTCTGGACGGCAGTGAAGGGGTTAGTCAGCTGTGTGCTCTCAGTATACGCTCACTCCCAACTCATAACTCCCTGTTGGGGTGAGTCTATCTACAAATATGCAGCAAGAAGATAACAGCTAACACAGGAAGCTGAAATCCTGGGGTCCGTCTTATGTTCCCTCAGTTCTACCCCATTTTGAACAGATGCTTTCATCCATGACCAGGCCATGTTTTGGCAGTTTTGCTGCACGACATTCTCCAATCCGACAAAAAAAATAGGCCTATAGTGTACAGTGTCGGCCTATAATGTCATTTTATAACTAGGCCTACCATAAGATAGCCTACCATTTTTAAAACATGCAGTTGCGTTGGATTTATTAACCTAGTCCTGATTCCTGACAAAAGCTTATAGGGACTTGTCCTTTAACGTATGAACATCAGTTATCCATCAGCTACCCAAGTTTATTACAAGTTTTCTTGAGGCTTTTTGCAAAGAGATCAATAGTGATGTAACGGCCTACGTCTTCACAGCAGTACAAAGCTGAAATCACTTATTATCAGTACATTTTATTCCACCTTGTGAAACCAGGGGTCTAGTGGAGGGTAAATGTGAATAGGATTTAAAAAAGGCCTGTTATGAGAGAGAAAGAGAGATGGTGAGAGTAGCTGAGTGCCTATAGTAAGAGATGGCTGTTAATATCACTAGGCTGTTTGGTCTGTGTGCAAGTGAGAATCTTAACCTGCCATAAACTGCTTTTGTGTCAGCAAGTCTACAGACCATTCAAGTAACTGCACTGAACACCTCACTGATACTGACGGTGTAAGCTACAAACCCAAATTGTCTACGGAAATGTAGGTGACTGTCACGGTTTTCGTCCTCTTCTTCTTCTGAGGAGTAGGAAGGATCGGACCAATACGCAGCGTGGTAAGTGTTCCTCATATTTTTTATCAAAACTGAACCCTACACAGATTGAAACCGAAATAGTTCTGTGTGGAAAAAACTGAAAACAATCACCCACAACCAAAATGGGGAAAACAGGCTACCTAAGTATGATTCTCAATCAGAGACAACGATCGATCAACAGCTGCCTCTGATTGAGAACCATACCAGGCCAAACACAGAAATACAACATAGAAAAAATGACATAGACTACCCACCCCAACTCACGCCCTGACCAAACTAACACAAAGACATAATAAAGGAACTAAGGTCTGAATTTGACAGTGACAGTAATAATATTGCACACATATTCAGAAATCTTCAAGTTTTTATACTACTTCTATATTGCACCGTTACCAACATGATATATATTTTTTAAATCCATTAATTTCCCTGTAATCTGCTGAGATTGTGATAGTTTTCAGGCTTTGAAGGGAGTTTTGACTGGATTTACTAGAAATGTGAAATTGACCTGGCAAGCCTGTCTCTGCCTGAGCATGATCACAACAAAAGTAGCTGTGCAGCACGTTTTTTAAGGAAGAGGAGGATGGTTGCAGACGTTCGCATTTATACAAGAAGGTAAGTTATTAACTAAACTGTTAACCAATATGTTAACTAAAATTGTATGTGGTGTATTGGCAAGCAATGCATGTTCCCATTGTCTTTATTTGTAATTAATGTTAGCTCATGTATGTCTTTCGGTGGAATTCAACATGCATTGACAATGTCCGAAAGCCGCATTGTATCAGATATACTTCATCATGAGATTGAAATTGGTAGGCTCATCCAAACAATTCATTAATATGCAATTGTTACTTTGCATGTTTTTACCTTATATTTATTTACTGCTTGCTAATCATTAGCGTGCTAGCTAGCGGTTAGCGTGCTAGCTAACGGTTAGCGTGCTAGTTTAGCATAATTGGTCAAAATGTCTTTGATTCAGAATACATGTTTGTGGTTAACCCAATGTTACATGATTTGGAAAATAATATTGCCAATGTAACTTGAATTGGTTTACAAGCTAGCCAGAAAAGCCAGTTCCTTTTCATCTGTTTTGTCAAGTCATAAACATGCATGTGTGCTGAAATATTTAAATAAATCCCCTCATTCAATTATTTTATTGAAGTTTTGGCAGTTTTTTTTATCACCCTTTCTTACCCAAAGAGAAATAAGTTGCTAGTTATTTTGGCTTTGCACTCAAAAGAGTGAAACACCACAACAGGAATAAGGATTGTGGAAAGTGTCAAATTTGGTAGGACTGCCATCCTTTAGCCATATCACTCATACTGTTACTGGTTTAAACCATCCATAAAAGCAGATGTGCTTTAGTTGCATCCAGGAACTTGTATAATGTGCTTATACTTGCTTTTTTTTTACCTTGAAAGTCGTCTTAAAAAAGGAAATTGTAATAGATGTTTGTAGGACCTCATTCAGTCAATGATAACAGTCATTGGTGTCCCCCAGCCCATCCCCTTTGTTGTGTGTCTAGCAATCTTGTCATTCTTTTAGAAACTTGTCTTTCTTTATGAAGGCACTGCAGAGGCTAAGAAGACATATGGAAACTCTAAAAGAAACATAATTCAACGTGTAGGCCAGATTTGAAAAGGAAATAATAAATCCTGAAGCTCAGGTTTGTCAGTTGTTTAGAATTAGGATACTGGGGATTGTTGAATCATATTCAATTGCCTAAGTGGCAAATGACTAATTTAATATTATTGTATCCTTAGATGTCAGACACCGAGGCTGCCAGTACCGTATACGTAAGTTAGTGTCATTCATTGCTCCATCTCTTCAGAAAGAGACTCTTCATCCACCTCCAAGATAGAGGGCAGTGATGGAGAGACACACACTGGGAAGAAAGGCCCAGACTTAAAGTTAACGTCCCAGTGAATGGGCTTCACTCTCTTCCTGCGCCCTCGTTGGCTATTCTCCCATTCCCGCTCGGCCTTGGCACAGGAGGCGGGCATGTGCCCCCGCTTGATAGGAGGCTGTTCTGCCAGTGGGACCAAGGGGGTCAAGAGGGTATCAAAGGGGCACTTCTCATCCGCCTGCACGGCTCTCCCACTGGTCAGTAAAGGGGAGTGGTTGGTGCGACCTGTGTGGCTGGGTGTATGTCTGGTCAGGGGGTGACAGCCATCATCTCCGCAGACTAAAGGTGGACCACAGAGGAACATCCTCTCAGTGCTACTGAAGGACAGGGGCTCAGAGGGTAATATGATTTGTTTGTCACCCAGTTGTTCTGGTAGCTGCTGGTCCAGCATAGCAGACTGGATCTGTAATAGCTGGATCTTCTTTGACACACGCCGTGATCTGGTGTTGGCAGGCCGGGCTGGCACTTGGGAGGCAGGTGGGGCAGGCACTCGGCTGGAAGGAACCGGAGATGCAGATGGAGTAGGCACCAGAAGGTCAGGCACATGGCTGACCATTGGGGTAGGCAATGGGATGGCCATCAGGGGAGGTGAGGCTGACACTGCAATGGTTGGCAGCACAGGGAAAGAATTGGTGCTCTCCCTCCTACCCATGGAGTTTATAAGCTCTAAGGTCTGGTTAGGGAACCTCAGAGTGCTGCCATCAGTATGTCTTGTTATCCTAGCTATCCCGGTCTTGGGTCGAGCCAGGCTTCTGCTGGCCTGGACCTCCGGCTGGAGGACATCCACAGGAGAACATGGCGGCTGCAAGAGGCTTCCGTCGGACAGAGACCGTCTGGCCTGAGCAGGAGGAGAGCGGGGCCTTTGGTCCTGGATGTTAGACCTCTTGAGAGGATTGGCCTGGATCCTGACCTCAGACTGGCTGCATGGAGTCCCAGATAAAGGAGCTACTGCCTTGGCTGCAGTGGAGCATAAATTGGGTCTCCTAGGGATGCTTCCTGGTATCTGTGGTCTGCTGGATTTAACCTCTGGCTCCTTCTTGTGGCTGGAGATCAATGTGCCCCCTCCGGTTTTGGTTTTAACCGGACCCAGAGGCTTGCTACCCATCTGTCCCTCCAGCTGCAGACGAGGCATGCGAGGCACCTTGAGGGTGTTTTTGTTCCTTTGGGCATTGAGAGAGGTCACAGTGAGCATTGGGAGCCTGATGGGTGGAGTGGCCAATGGAAGCCTTCCCATGTCAGCCCTCTCTTTAATCACATCCATGTTGTGGAAGTGGGATCGGCTATTCTTTCTCCCTGGTGGCATTGGCTGTAGGACAATATCACTGGCACACCGGACACTCCTGAGGATGTCTGTCAGGCTGTTCTCAGAACTGTTCTGACTGGTCTTTTGTGTCCTAGTCATGGACTTCCCTCTGTCTTTCATGGCTGTGAGAGTCACAGTGGAAGAGCAAACAATATGTTTGAGAATAAGAATATAGAATAAATTACATATATTACAATAGAATTTGATCAAAGTTGTTTTTATGAACTAGTGTTTTTCCACTTTCAAAGGACATTCCAATTCCTGCCAAGATGTTCACAAATTCATAAAAATGAAAGATTCACAGACTAAGGCCTACCTTCAATTTGGACTTCCAGATAATTTGCTCACGTAGGATTTGACTGTACAGTTTCAAGAATATATTAAGACCACAATACCTAGTTTAAATAAATACTTTTTTTTGTCACAAATCACAAAACATAAGTTTTTCTTACAGTTATTGATCAAATAAAGTTCTCATAAGATAAAAGTAGTGTATTTGAGATTATTTCATTAAATTATAGGTCCTACCTTAGTTCAGGAATAGCATCAATGACCTGTCTATGGAATGTCTTATTTTAACAAAATAATGCTTCATTATGACATCATGTACATTATGACATAGTAGCCGTCCACATAATACAAGTTTGTCAAAACCACTTGAATAGGCATGAAATGTAAAATTAAATAAAATAGGCCTAATTCAACATTTGAATAAGATAGTACTTTGACAGTAAATATTCAGTTTATTGGCTTTTATTTTCATTACAGTAGTGGTTTTGAATGTATTAAAATGAGAGTAGACCTAGTGAGTTTCCTAGAACTCAATCGCTCATTGAACACCTGTGTGGAACGTTCGCAGCTGACGCCACGGACGCCTTTGAAAAACTTTCACGATTTTAGTTTCATATTCAACTTATCAGCAATAATGCACGGCAAATAAATTCCCAGTACTCAAATAAACCTGACAATCGCAATTGTTTATTTATTAGAGCATCCTCTTAGAACGAGAATCACTGTGGTGTCAATGTTTTTGATTATGTCCAAGTAGGAACATAGCTACTGGTATTTTGACTTCTATACTATAATAGTAGTAGTTGTGTGTGTTTTCTTGTTGTGCATTCGTTTTGAGTCAAAGCTAAACCCACAATTTTTTGGTCCCATTCGGTATTAGCACCGTCAGCCAATAGGGGAAGTGACATGCCTGAAGCCTAAATTGATGTTGTCAACTAAACACAATTCAATATTACTTTTGTAATACAGGTAATAGCCTAAAGTTAAGGCTCTCTTACAAACTAATGTAACAGTATTTATTCAACCTTAACATAAGTAACATTTTGAGGTTACTGTAACTATACATGTATTCATATGTAAAGTTAATCATATAAAATGTGCATGTTCAAGATAGCATGCATACTGTAGGTTGTGGAGATCTGTTTAGATATTCACAATGGCTGTAGTCAATGTAGAATCTCGAACGGCACTGATCACTTGCACCATGTCATCTCAACTTCAAACCAGGTAATTTGGTTCTGCTTTTTGATGAAGCAGTGTGGTTTCGTCGCCAGGGTTGTGGGTGCGATTCCCACGGTTGACCAGTGTGACCGTATGCTAAATGACTAAAATGTAAATAACTAGTGGTGGAAAAAGTACTAACTTGTCATACTTTTTTTTTTAGAATATATTTATTGGCATTTTTTTTTTTTTTAACAATTTAACAATTATCAGAATATGATACAGATAATGCCCCGTTATTCCTTCCACCTAAACAAAACACCATGCTACATGGGAGCACATCGTGCAAAACCCTTCCCTCCCCAACACAGGAACACCCCCCTCCCTCCCCTCTACCGGTATTAACTTCACTGATTAACAGCAAAAAAAGAAACAGAATGACCTTCACATTCCATGCTAGAAAATAAATGATTCAACACAAAAACAAATAATAATAATAGATTCATGAAGAAAGTAGTAATGAGGCAGCTAAGGTGACGTCTCTAGAAACTACTGAAAGTCCCCCCAGACATCAGTAAATTCAAAGGGTTTATTACATCAATTGTATGTTATTCTTTCAGATGGAATATAGGAAGATAGTTATTTTAGCCACATCTGCTTGCTTGGCGGAGTGTCACTCTTCCATATAATAGCTCTGCCAATTTAATGAATCTGGTTTTGCTACAAATATAATACATTTGTACAGTAATCTAATCAGACCTACATACTTAGGTCCAATATTCTTCCTCTGTAAAACTTCAAAACGCCACTACAGATTCTTGGTCATTCTCTACATAATGCATAATATTAAATACTCTTCTGATATTATCAGGAGATGAGCGGTTTCTTACAAAGCCTGTTTGGTCCATATCAACCAAGTCAGGTAGAACCTTATCCAGTCTAAGAGCAATGAGTTTCACAAGAATCTTATATGAAGTGTTCAATAGAGATATTGGTCTATACGACCCACAAAGCATAGGATCTTTCCCAGGTTTTAACAAAACTGTGATCATTGTCTGGGAGCTTTTCTGTCTCTATGGCATAATTAAACTTACTGTAAAGAGGCTCAATTAGTTTGGGTAAAAAGGATCAAAAGAAATCAATAGGGAATCCGTCTAACCCTGGTGATTTTCCCCCAGCAGTGTTGAAAATGGATTCCCTAATTTCCTCTGATGTAATCTCTTTCTCCAAGTGCTCTCTATCCTCATCATTAAAGTTTGTAAATTGAGTTTGTTCAAAAACTCATGCATTGTGGCAGGGGCATCCCCTTCAGACTTGTACAATGTTTCATAAAACTCCCTGAAGACTGGATAAATTTCCTCAGGACTGTGAACAACTGTGTTACTGGGTAGCTTAATAGAGCTAATAACTCTACTAGCATCCTCTCGTCTTATCTGGCCAGGAAGCAACTTTCCTGCTTTATCTCCATGTTCGTAGTGGTTTTGTTTTGTTCTCCTGAGAGCATTTTCCACTTCATGGGTCGTCAGGGTGTTATATTCCAATCGCTTTGAGTCAAATTTTTGTAGAGTTGAGTCATCAAATGTTACACTATGTTCATTTTCCAGATCTGTAATTTCATTCCCCAACGAATCTACTTGAGCCTTATACATCTGACAAGCATCTGAACTAAAGGATATGATTTGCCCCCTCAGATATGCAAGGAGAGCTTCTCATAAAATTAGGGAAGAGGCAGAGTTGTTATTGGTGCTAAAAAAATAAGTATATATGAGTGTTCAGAAATGTTACAAATGTGGGAGTATTTAGTAAATATGTACCAAACCTCCATCTTCTTGAGGGTGGCTGTGCTCTACTGACGGGTACTGAAGCCAGCAGGGCAGAATGATCTGATATACATCTTGGTAAGTACTTACACCCAGTAGTTAAACTTCCCCTGGCTGCAGGAATAAGAAATAAGTCTCTTCTAGAGTAATTGTTATGGACAGGGGAGTAAAATGAGTATTCTTTAACCTTTTGGTTGTGAAATGTCCATAAGTCTACGAGTACAAAGTGTTTAATTTCTGCTTTTAACATTTTAGCTTCCTGTGTGAGGTTGATACTATTAGAGGAAGATCTATCACTGGAAGGGTCCAGTACCAAGTTAAAATCCCCTGCCATTATTATCTTTGATGATGGGCACATTATCTTCAAAAAGATGTCTTTGTAAAATGTAGGATCATCATGGTTAGGACCATACACAATCACAATGGTAATGGGCTCAGTATTAATGAAACCTTGAATGATCACAAACCTTCCCCCTTTGTCTTTATTCTGAGATTGTATCTGAAAGGGGCAATGCTTATTAATGAGTATGGCCACCCCTCTTGCCCGAGAGGTGAAAGATGAATAGTACACTTGGCCCACCCATTCTCTTCAGTTTATCATGCTCAGAGTCAGTCAGGTGTGTCTCCTGAAGAAGAGCTATATCAACCTTATGTTGCTTTAGATAATACAGAATGCGTTTGCGCTTGACTGGGCATTTAGTACCCCTAATGTTAAGTGTCATAAAAGTATAGTTATTAGGTGCAGACATCTTTAAAGAAAATAAGAAATAGGGAAAAGGAAAGAAACAAAATTGCATTGAGTGTATACAACTTGAAAATTTAAAGTAGTAAACATCTCGTGAGCTAATACCCTGACCCTACCACAAACCCACCCAACCCCTTCCCCAACTGAGGGAGTGAAAGTACCCATATCCTTAGATGCTAGTCTTTAAACTAGATGTACCTACTATGCATAATATCGCTCTAATTAGGTTAATTCTAAATTATATGTATATGGAATTGGAACTACATTGACTGTTCCTTGTATAAACATATTGTTAGTCAAGTAACAAAATACAATTCGATTACAACAATAATGACCGGATTATTTAGCCCCACTTGAGCATGTCTCAACAACAACAACAAAAACCTTGTGTGCGTTCATTGTCACCAACAGAGCCTACAAGCACACCCAAATGTCAACCAATCGGCATTCCCCAATGCGCCCTGAGACCTGTGCTGCGAGGCGACAAAAGCGATGACCACAAATGCACCCCAGCAGGTCAGGAAAAAAGACATCAAGCTGTGATGTATAAATGAAAACCTTTAACAGACGATAACAATCATCTCTCATAAAATAGGGACAAGTAGTTAAACAATCACCATCCTCCTGAGTTCACTGTCCCCCCAAAAATATATATATATATATATACACACACACACGTATGCACATACACAAGTGTAAAGCTATCAGCTAGTTGGCAAATAGGCGGCCAGCGAGTAACTTATCCCGGTCTCGGTATCAGTAACACTAGCATATATCTCTCACAATAAACAAGCCAGCAAATGTAATAGTAGCTAAAATTCCCTGAAGTAATATAAACATAGTTAGGCTTGAAACCCAGTCAAATGCCACATAACTATTTAACCAAACCCGGCTGGACCTCTCTGCATAAATTAAAGTATACAGAAAAATTATAACTACCTGGCATAGTGTGGACGTATAGTAGCTAAAGCTACAACCTTGTAAACTTAGCGAGCTGGCTAAGTAGCACAGCCAACATTAGCTAACATCCAACTTTACCTCGCTAGTCATTATCGCACTAGCCATCTAGCCAGCCATCCAGCCAGTCGATCATATGAGTAATTTCATTGTTTCATCATGTGCTAACAGTTCACTATCCACTGTTTCCAAGTTCAAAAGACAGTTCCTCGGGATGTAGTAGACGTGAACAAGTCAGGAAGTTCTTTCCTCATGTATGTTTCAGCCATCTTCACAGAGTCAAATGTGCGCTCACCATTCTTGGTTTCGATCCACAAAGTCGCTGGGTAGCTCAGGTCGTATGCCAAGCCAGCCTGACGTAGAAGTCTCTTCAGTGGGGAGAAAGCCATCCTCCTCTTGTGTAGTGTGGGAGAAAGATCCGGAAAGATCATGATTCTGGCATCTCCATACTTGAGCTCTCCCTTTGCTCGGGCAGCAGACAGGATGCGAACAGTGTTCTGGTGTAGAAATGTAATGACAAATGCCCTGGGTGCAACCTGGCCAGGCAGCCGCCTCCGTAGGGTGCGATGGGCCCTCTCGATCTCCAGTGGGTGTGCGGGAGGGGGTAGATCCAGAATTTTGGGAATCCATTCCTGTAGAAAGCAGATTGCGTCTCTTCCCTCCACGGCCTCTGGGAAACCTTGAAGTCTCAAATTCTCACTTCTTGTATTTTTGGTCCACTTCCTCGTGATGTCCAGGATGGCAGCCTGGTGGTCAGCATGGGCTTTTTCTAACTTTGTCACTCGTCCCTTTGTGACTATCTGGTCTTCGTGGAGTTTATCGACCAGTACATCAATTTTGCTGAGGTGTTCAGAAAGTGTCTCTTGGATTTTTGTTATACCCTCGTCCATCTCTATTCTGAACCATGCTGGTGCTTCTTCCGAGCTAGCATCTGCCGAATCCGAAGAAGGGCTGTCAGAGAGGGGCATTTTTCCATGCCTCGTCTGAGGCTTTGACATATTGGGCATATTTTAATTTGACGATACAATAGATGTTTTAACTTCCAACTCACTATTGACGAAAAGGTAAACCATGTCAAATGCCTTAAAAAGGTTTGAAAGTTTGAGGACGCTACGCAGACACGTCTTGTTAGAGCTTAGCCATTTCCGGAAGTCTCAATTGTCATACTTGAGTAAAAGTAAAGTTACCTTTAGTAGAAAATTATTCAAATAAAAGTGAAAGTCAGCCAATAAGATACTACCTGAATAAAAGTCTAAAAGTATTTGGTTTTAAATATAGTGGAAGTGATTAGCGAGTACACCAGATTAGAGGCAGTAGGGATGACCAGGGATGTTCTCTTGAAGTGTGGGAATTGGACCATTTTCTGTCCTGCTAAGCATTCAACATGTAATGAGTACTTTTGGGTGTCAGGGAAATGTATGGAGTAAAAAGTACATTATATTCTTTAGGAATGTTGTTAAGTAAGTGTAAAATATGTCAAAAACATAAATAATAAAGTACAGATACAGTACTTTAAAGTATTTTTACTTAAATACTTTATATCAAAATAAAGAAAGTCGCACACTCCATATAAAACCTCCCATATGTGTGTTTTTTACAGTGGTGTAAAGTACTTAAGCAGATTAAAAAACATGAGCTGGCGCACACCCAGAAAAATGTGTTTTTGTGGGGAAATAAACGATAAACTATCAAAATAAAGAAAGTCGCTCACTCCGTATATAAACTCCCAGTAATTTATTGGGTATTTGCCTACGTTTCTGCATCACTGTGCCTTCTGCAGGGAAAGTTTCTAAAACCATCCTATGGAAGAGATACATAGATGATGTATTTGTGCTCTGGGAAGGAAGTCAGCAGGAACTAAATTAATTCCAAACTCTACTAAACGAGAGCTCTGAATACCTTAAAATCCCCATGCAGACTGATGAGAGAAAAATACACTACCTGGACTTATGGATCATCAAGTATAATGATGCAGTACACACAGACTTATATACAAAGCCCACAGACCGCAATGCCTTGCTATGTGTGAATAGTATGCACCCCCTTCCCCTCAAGAATGGTCAACCAGTTATGCAGGATTATACAAATCTGTGGCCACCAGAAAGATTTTGACAACAATGCTAAAAAAAATGACAGATCAATTGAAAATGAGAGGCTACAAGGGCAAAACTCTTGATGCTGCAATGATGAAAATATCTCAAAAACCAAGAGAGGAATTACTTAAAACTCAACCAAAGAAGAAAAACAACGCAACCATCTTTTGCACTAAATACACCAAGGGTTCGGAGAAAATGAAAGCAATCCTGAAAAAGGACTGGCATATTCTGCAATCAGACAAAAAAAATAATTGCACACCTCTTCAAGGAATCCCCGCTGGTGGTCTATAAGCGTGGTCACAATATTGGAGATAGCTTGGTGAGATCTGACATGCCCCCTGAGCTCACTCAGACACTCTTGACACCTATCCCAAATGGGAACTACAAATGTGGATCATGCGCACAGTGCAATAGCATTATAAAAACATCCTTCTTCAGACACCCACATACAGGTCGAAACATCCCTGTTAGGGGTAATCATCTCATGCAAGACCCCGGGAGTAATCTATCTCATCATCTGTTCATGTGGAAAAGCCGACAAAGGGAGCCTTACAGGATATCCTCTCTAAAAACATTGACCCCTAGTGGTCTGAATATTGACTTTGATCTCAGGCCCTTCTTATGATCAATTCCTTCTTTTATGAACAAGTCTTATAAATTGAAATAATCTTTCTACAGCTTATTAGTGTACACCTAATATGTTCCCCCTGTTGATGATGCTCATTATAGATTAAGGTTGAACCAAAAGATTACATGTAACAAATATGAAATGAAATACGAAACAATTAAATATGTGAAATTGAATTAAACAATAATGTATGTGGATGCTAATATGATGTACTATATTCAATGATGTTTCTATACGATAACAATAGCCTAATATATTTAATATGCCATAAACAATTGTTTTTTTTTAAATCATTAATTAAATCTAATTAACTTAATCATTATGGCACTAATTGCACTATTTGTCTACATAACCTGGTTCAAGTTTTCATGATCCATTACCCTGAAGAAGGCACAGTGATGCTAAAACATTGGTAAATACCCAATACATTACTGGGAGTTTATATATGGAGTGTGCAACTTTCTTTATTTTGATAAAAAAAAGTATTTAAGTAAAAATACTTTAAAGTACTGTATCTGTACTTTATTATTTATGTTTTTGACATATTTTACTTTTACTTAACATTTCTAAAGAATATGATGTACTTTTTACTCCATATATTTTCCCTGACACCCAAAAGTACTCATTACATTTTGAATGCTTAGCAGGACCGAAAATGGTCCAATTCCCACACTTCACACACATCAAGAGAACATCCCTGGTCATCCCTACTGCCTCTGATCTGGCGGACTCACAAATCACTAAACACAAATTCTTTGTTTTTAAATGATGTCTGGGTGTGACTCTGGCTATCTGATTTGCTTAATTTAAGGAATTTTAAATTCATACTTTAACTTTTGATACTTAAGTATATTTTAGCAACTACATTTACTTTTGATACTGAAGTATGTTTAAAACCAAATACTTTTAGACTTTTACTCAGGTAGTATTTTATTGGCTGACTTACACTTTTATTTGAGTCATTTTCTACAAAGGTAACTACTTTTACTCAAGTATGACAATTGAGTACTTTTTCCATCACTGGTTATTTACATTTTAGTCATTTAGCATACGGTCACACTGGTCACCCGTGGGAATCGCACCCACAACCCTGGCGACTAAACCACACTGCTTCATCAAATAGCAAAACCAAATTACTTGGTTTGAAGTTGAGAATACATTAAAAGTACATGGTCCAAGTAATCAATGTCGTTCGAGAATCTACTTAGACAACATCAATTGTGAATATCTAAACAGATCCGCCACGACCTATAGTACGCCACAACCTACCTATGCTGTCTTGAACATGCACGCTTTATATGATGAACATTACATACGAATACATGTATAGTTACAGTAGCCTCAAAATGTGGCCATGGATCTGTTACTTATTTTAAGGTTGAATAAATACTGTTACATTAGTGGTTAAGATGGCTATTTACTGTATTACAAAATTAATATTGAATTGTGTTTAGTTGACAACGCTTCCAAATTTCAACATTTAAAGGATATATTTACTGCTTGGATAGTTCAATCTAAGACACTGGCTTAATTCCATTATTTCACTTTCATTTTTGGTTGAGTTGGAGACGTGAAGCCAACATATAATTTATGAACTTGTTTTGTCGACAAATTAACAGGCTATTTATTGTATTTCAAAAGTGAAATTGAAATGTGTTTGGTCGACAACATCAATTTAGGCATCAGGCATGTCACTTCCCCCATTGGCTGACGGTGCTAATACCGAATGGGACCAACATATTGCGGGATTAGCGTTGACTCAAAACGAATGCACAACAAGAAAACACACACAACTACTACTATTATAGTATAGAAGTTAAAATACCTGTAGCTATGTTCCTACTTGGACATAATCAAACACATTGACACCACAGTGATTCTCATTCTAAGAGGATGCTATAATAAATAGATAATTGCGATTTTCAGATTTATTTGAGTACTGGGAATTTATTTGTTGTGCATATATGCTGATAAATTGAATATGAAACTAAAATCGTGAATTTTGGTGTCTGTGTGGCGTCAGCTGCGAACGTTCCACACAGGTGTTCAATGAGCGATCAAGTTCTACTAAACTCACTAGGCCTACTCTCATTTTAATTAATTCAAAACCACTACTGTAAAGAAAATAAAAGCCAATAAACTGAATAATTACTGTCAAAGTATTGTTTTTATTCAATTGTTGAATTAGGCCTATTGTATTTAATTGGACATTTCATGCCTATTCAAGTGGTTTTAACAAACTTTTATGGACGGCTGCTATGTCATAATGTACATGATGTCATAATGAAGCTTTCTTTTGTTAAAATACGACATTTCATAGACAGGTCACTGATGCTCTTCCATATCTGAGGTAGGACCTATAATTTAATGAAATAATCTCAAATACACTACTTTTATCTTATGACAACATCATTTGATCAATAACTGTAAGAAAAACGGTTATGTTTTGTGATTTGTGACAAAAAAATAATAATTTTAAACTAGGTATTGTGGTCTTGTGTTTCTGTTTTCAAGAATATATTGTTGAAACTGTATAGTCAAATCCTATGTGTGCAAATTATCTGGAAGTCCAAATTGAAGGTAGGCCTTAGTCTGTGAATCTTTCATTTTTAAGAATTCGTGAACATTTTGGCAGGAATTGGAATGTCCTTTGAAAGTGGAAAAACACTAGTTCATAAAAACAACTTTGATCAAATTCTATTGTAATATATGTAATTTATTCAATATTCTTATTCTCAAACATGTTGTTTGCTCTTCCACTGTGACTCTCACAGCCATGAAAGACAGAGGGAAGTCCAGGACTAGGACACAAGAGACCAGTCAGAACAGTTCTGAGAACAGCCTGACAGACATCCTCAGTGTCCAGTGTGCCAGTGATATTGTCCTACAGCCAATGCCGCCAGGGAGAAAGAATAGCCGATCCCACTTCCACAACATGGATGTGATTAAAGAGAGGGCTGACATGGGAAGGCTTCCAATGGCCACTTCACCCATCAGGCTCCCAATGCTCACTGTGACCTCTCTCAATGCCCAAAGTAACAAAAACACCCTCAAGGTGCCTCGCACGCCTCGTCTGCAGCTGGAGAGACAGATGGGTAGCAAGCGTCTGGGTCCGGTTAAAAATAAAACCAGAGGGAGCACATTTACCTCCAGCCACAAGAAGGAGCCAGATGTTAAATCCAGCAGACCACAGACATCAGGAAGCATCCCTAGGAGCCCCAAAATATGCTCCACTGCAGCCAAGGCAGTAGCTCCTTTATCTGAGACTCCATGCAGCCAGTCTGAGGTCAGGATCCAGGCCAATCCTCTCCAGAGGTCTAACATCCACGACCAAAGGCCCCGCTCTCCTCCTGCTCAGGCCAGACGGTCTCTGTCCGACGGCAGCCTCTTGCAGCCGCTATGTTTTCCTGTGGATGTCCTCCAGCCGGAGGTCCAGGCCAGCAGAAGCCTGGCTCGACCCAAGACCGGGATAGCTAAGATAACAAGACATACTGATGGCAGCACTCTGAGGTTCCCTAACCAGACCTTAGATCTTATAAACTCCACGGATGGGAGGGAGAGCACCAATTCCTTCCATGTGCTTACCAACCATTGCAGTGTCAGCCTCCCCTGCCCAGATGGCCATCCCATTGCCTACCCCAATGGTCAGCTATGTACCTGACCTTCTGGTGCCTACTCCATCTGCTTCACCTTTTCCTTCCAGCCGAGTGCCTGCCCCACCTGCCTCCCCAGTGCCAGCCCGGCCTGCCAACGCCAGATCACGGCGTGTGTCGAAGAGGATCCAGCTCTTACAGATCCGGTCTGCTATGCTGGACCAGCAGCTACCAGAACAACTGGGTGACAAACAAATCATATTACCCTCTGAGCCCCTGTCCTTCAGTAGCACTGAGAGGTTGTTCCTCTGTGGTCCACCTTTAGTCTACCACCCAGCCAACGTAGGCAGAGATGATGACTGTCACCCCCTTTCCAGACCTACGCACAGCCACACAGGTCGCACCGACCACTCCCCATTATTGACCAGTAGGAGAGCCGTGCAGGCGGGTGAGAAGTGCCCCGTTGAAATCCTCTTGACCCCCTTGGTCCCACTGGCAGAACAGCCTCCTATCAAGCAGGGGCACATGCCCGCCTCCTGTGCCAAGACCGAGCGGGAATGGGAGAATAGCAAACGAGGGCGCAGGAAGAGAGTGAAGCCCATTCACTGGGACGTTAACTTTAAGTCTGGGCCTTTCTTCCCAGTGTGTGTCTCTCCATCACTGCCCTCGATCTTGGAGGTGGATGAAGAGTCTCTTTCTGAAGAGATGGAGTAAAGACAGTTTTAAGGGGTCACACACTCACTCACACACGTACACATATCCTCATTTTATTTTTTTGACCTTTATTTAAATTGTGAAGTTAGTTAAGAACAAATTCTTATTTACAATGACAACCTACCCCGGCCAAACCCTGACGACACTGGGCCAATTGTGAACCGCCCTATGGGACCAGTGCCTTATACCGCTGCGCCAATCAGGAGCCCTATTGAGACCTCATGGTCTTCCATGGACCAGAGAGGATCAACCAGCATCATCCCAGCATCTGCCCTGCCTGTCATCCTAGTACCTCCACTTCCCTTTCAACCCCAAACCACAAAGGGCAGGTGACAGAAATGATCCAGCGCCCACCGATCCAGGCTGTTCTGCATGAGCAGCAGCAGCTACTGTCGGAAGTACTGTTGGAACAGACTTTTCCTATGAGACCCAACAGGAGCCACAAGCTGTCAAAGTACTTTCATCTCTGGGGTGTGGAGCTTCTCGAACAGTGTTCTCTTCCTGAAGATGGACTGCTTCAACCCCTTAGGAGTATCCAGAGTATCTAGTACGCTGGTGTGATGATAGAATATGTCCCTCAGTATGAACTAGAGATTAATATTAATCAACTTGTTATTCTAGTTGGGCAAATGTTAATTTATTCCAAAGAATTCTGTTTCTATAAAGTTTTATTGCAGTTGAAAATGATGTGTGGTGTGTGTTGTTGGTTTCTTGTGAGCTATGAAGTATACCCTTTTAGTAGAATGTTTATTTCTTCATTGGACTTGTTGATTTGTTGACCAAGGAGAAGAGGTAAGTGCTGAGCGGACTAATATAAATGAAGTTCCGATTCAAATTTTTATTAATCCGAAGGTGGCACATCTGACTCACAATTTAATGTCATAATTCTTCACGTTTTCAATGTATAGCAACACTGACAAATTCTAAGGTGGAACTATTTGTACTACAGCATTTGAAATGAGGATATATCCAAACACAGTGGTTATGAATTGCGAGAATGCTGAAGAACATTTTCTGACCAATAGGCTTGTTTGTCGTAATATTTGGCCAAAGGTTTCTTTGCTTGAGTCAAGAGGCCCTGTCTCAACTTGCACATGTAAGGGAAGCAGACAGCTGCAGATTTAATATAACTGCTGGGTTACACGATAACCAGGTCTCTCTTGACAAAATAACCCACTTTTGCAAGAAAGACCTGATAGTGCCACATAACACAATGCTTATATAATTCTTCCTTTTAAAATTAGCCCTTTAACTGGAATAGATGTAGTGTTGCCTTACATTTTCTGAAATGTGAATGACATTTGCTTAGCCTTCAAACTGTGCTTTGTTTAAAATACCGTTGGTTGGACTGCGACGCAGTGACTATATCGTTTTTCTTTTGATCTGAAGCTTGACACTGTACGACACGTCGTGTCTCATCCTCCGTCATTTGAATAAAACTTCCTCGGCATGATTTTATTCTCACATTACCCATGGTTTTTTTCAACCCTCACAAACAAATGTTGATCCCCATGAAATGACACGTGATATTCCACAGGGGGGCTCTAAAGGTCTGTAAGAAAGGAGGTTGAACACTTTGTACCTTGACACCCTCTGAATTTACACACAGCCTCAACTATTTAAATGACAGAAAATGTCATATCTGCTCTCACACCGTACATTAATAGATGATGATCCCTGGGGTTTTTCACAGTCCATCATAATAAGTACTTTTTGGCAACTTATGTGTTGTTGTCTAAGGATCATTCCGAAAAGCATTCTCTCCACCAAAGCCCAAAGTTTACTAGCATTATAAAGATATCCATCAAGTTTAAGAGGTGTTACCACATTTTTGTAGATATGTATCTGCGGGCCAGTGCAAAGACTCACATTGCATTGTAAGATTAGTCATGCATCGTACCCAGTTCCTCTCTAGAAACATGCATGAGAAGCTATGACTAAGCAGAGCAGTATGGCTGTATCAATTGTTCTAGAACTGGTTCAAGAAAGAAGGTTAGGTTAGTTAGGCTACATGTGATCGTGCGTCACCATAACTGAAACATGGCCTTTCTTTCACTGTTTCACGTCATGGTGCAAGTATTTCCATGAACTGGGAAACATTTGCATACATTTCAATTTCTCTGGCCGGCAGTGAAGGGGTTAGTCAGCTGTGTGCTCTCAGTATACGCTCACTAGCAGAATCTGTCTGCCACAGCTGCTGCGACCAGCTTCAAACCAAACCATGTACGCACACATACACACACAGATCTAGGAGGAGTTGACCTCCACAGAATGTGAACATTAGCCACTAATATCTGACATCAGTATAGTTTATAAAACAAGGCTAATCTGAAAACAAGACTCCCCAAATTTTATCAGCATATCGATTGCGCAACCAGGGGAGGAAAGACCTTGGACCATTGTTACTCTAACTTCCGCGACGCATATAAGGCCCTGCCCCGCCCCCCTTTCGGAAAAGCTGACCACGACTCCATTTTGTTGATCCCTGCCTACAGACAGAAACTAAAACAAGAGGCTCCCACGCTGAGGTCTGTCCAACGCTGGTCCGACCAAGCTGACTCCACACTCCAAGACTGCTTCCATCACGTGGACTGGGAGATGTTTCGTATTGCGTCAGATAACAACATTGACGAATACGCTGATTCGGTGTGCGAGTTCATTAGAACGTGCGTTGAAGATGTCGTTCCCATAGCAACGATTAAAACATTCCCTAACCAGAAACCGTGGATTGATGGCAGCATTCGTGTGAAACTGAAAGCGCGAACCACTGCTTTTAATCAGGGCAAGGTGTCTGGTAACATGACCGAATACAAACAGTGCAGCTATTCCCTCCGCAAGGCTATCAAACAAGCTAAGCGCCAGTACAGAGACAAAGTAGAATCTCAATTCAACGGCTCAGACACAAGAGGCATGTGGCAGGGTCTACAGTCAATCACGGACTACAGGAAGAAACCCAGCCCAGTCACGGACCAGGATGTCTTGCTCCCAGGCAGACTAAATAACTTTTTTGCCCGCTTTGAGGACAATACAGTGCCACTGACACGGCCTGCAACGAAAACATGCGGTCTCTCCTTCACTGCAGCCGAGGTGAGTAAGACATTTAAACGTGTTAACCCTCGCAAGGCTGCAGGCCCAGATGGCATCCCCAGCCGCGCCCTCAGAGCATGCGCAGACCAGCTGGCCGGTGTGTTTACGGACATATTCAATCAATCCCTATACCAGTCTGCTGTTCCCACATGCTTCAAGAGGGCCACCATTGTTCCTGTTCCCAAGAAAGCTAAGGTAACTGAGCTAAATGACTACCGCCCCGTAGCACTCACATCCGTCATCATGAAGTGCTTTGAGAGACTAGTCAAGGACCATATCACCTCCACCCTACCTGACACCCTAGACCCACTCCAATTTGCTTACCGCCCAAATAGGTCCACAGACGATGCAATCTCAACCACACTGCACACTGCCCTAACCCATCTGGACAAGAGGAATACCTATGTGAGAATGCTGTTCATCGACTACAGCTCGGCATTCAACACCATAGTACCCTCCAAGCTCGTCATCAAGCTCGAGACCCTGGGTCTCGACCCCGCCCTGTGCAACTGGGTACTGGACTTCCTGACGGGCCGCCCCCAGGTGGTGAGGGTAGGCAACAACATCTCCTCCCCGCTGATCCTCAACACTGGGGCCCCACAAGGTTGCGTTCTGAGCCCTCTCCTGTACTCCCTGTTCACCCACGACTGCGTGGCCACGCACGCCTCCAACTCAATCATCAAGTTTGCGGACGACACAACAGTGGTAGGCTTGATTACCAACAACGATGAGACGGCCTACAGGGAGGAGGTGAGGGCCCTCGGAGTGTGGTGTCAGGAAAACAACCTCACACTCAACGTCAACAAAACTAAGGAGATGATTGTGGACTTCAGGAAACAGCAGAGGGAACACCCCCCTATCCACATCGATGGAACAGTAGTGGAGAGGGTAGCAAGTTTTAAGTTCCTCGGCATACACATCACAGACAAACTGAATTGGTCCACTCACACAGACAGCATCGTGAAGAAGGCGCAGCAGCGCCTCTTCAACCTCAGGAGGCTGAAGAAATTCGGCTTGTCACCAAAAGCACTCACAAACTTCTACAGATGCACAATCGAGAGCATCCTGGCGGGCTGTATCACCGCCTGGTATGGCAACTGCACCGCCCTCAACCGTAAGGCTCTCCAGAGGGTAGTGAGGTCTGCACAACGCATCACCGGGGGCAAACTACCTGCCCTCCAGGACACCTACACCACCCGATGTCACAGGAAGGCCATAAAGATCATCAAGGACATCAACCACCCGAGCCACTGCCTGTTCACCCCGCTATCATCCAGAAGGCGAGGTCAGTACAGGTGCATCAAAGCTGGGACCGAGAGACTGAAAAACAGCTTCTATCTCAAGGCCATCAGACTGTTAAACAGCCACCACTAACACTGAGTGGCTGCTGCCAACACACTGACACTGACTCAACTCCAGCCACTTTAATAATGGGAATTGATGGGAAATGATGTAAATATATCACTAGCCACTTTAAACAATGCTACCTTATATAAATGTTACTTACCCTACATTATTCATCTCATACGCATACGGATATACTGTACTCTATAGCATCGACGGTATCCTTATGTAATACATGTATCACTAGCCACTTTATACTATACTATGCCACTTTGTTTACATACTCATCTCATTTGTACATACTGTACCCGATACCATCTACTGTATCTTGCCTATGCTGCTCTGTACCATCACTCATTCATATATCCTTATGTACATATTCTTTATCCCCTTACACTGTGTACAAGACAGTAGTTTTGGAATTGTTAGTTAGATTACTTGTTATTACTGCATTGTCGGAACTAGAAGCACAAGCATTTCGCTACACTCGCATTAACATCTGCTAACCATGTGTATGTGACAAATAAAATTTGATTTGATTTGATTTGATTTGATTTTAAAAGTGTTTCTGTTTGTCTGTCTTTCAGTTTCTGTTTAGACTACATCAAAGATAGAGAAGCTGTGCAGCCACACCATGTTCAATCATGTTACCTAATTAGCTAGCTAGCTAGCTGACAATCTGGTTGACCTGTAGCATATAGACATTTGTTGGCACAGAAAGAAAGGGGATTTAAAAATGATTGATTGAAATTCCCCCCGCCACATTCTGACTGGGTTAATAACTTAATATTAAGTTAATATGGACCCATTGTCTTAGACTTGAAATCTTGGACCGGGATTCAAACACAGGGACTTGTGACGACTCGACTCAAACATTGACGACTTTGACTCAATTCAGAGTTAGCTATGGCTAACTGTGTTGTGAATTGACTCGGACTTATGCTTTAGTGACTCGACTACAACACTGCTGCCATAACATGGCTACTACTACTGCTACAACTAACAATTCTAGCAAGGGGTACCCCAGCTTGGATACACTTTTCTTCAGCTCCCTCTAAAGCATTAAGCAGACATTTTTATTATATCTCCCAACTCATAACTCCCTGTTGGGGTGAGTCTATATACAAATACGCAGCAAGAAGATAACAGCTAACACAGGAAGCTGAAATCCTGGGGTCCGTCTTATGTTCCCTCAGTTCTACCCCATTTTGAACAGATGCTTTCATCCATGACCAGGCCATGTTTTGGCAGTTTTGCTGCACGACATTCTCCAATCCGACAAAAAAATAGGCCTATAGTGTACAGTGTCGGCCTATAATGTCATTTTATAACTAGGCCTACCATAAGATAGCCTACCATTTTTAAAACATGCAGTTGCGTTGGATTTATTAACCTAGTCCTGATTCCTGACAAAAGCTTATAGGGACTTGTCCTTTAAGGTATGAACATCAGTTATCCATCAGCTACCCAAGTTTATTACAAGTTTTCTTGAGGCTTTTTGCAAAGAGATCAATAGTGATCGAACGGCCTACGTCTTCACAGCAGTACAAAGCTGAAATCACTTATTATCAGTACATTTTATTCCACCTTGTGAAACCAGGGGTCTAGTGGAGGGTAAATGTGAATAGGATTTAAAAAAGGCCTGTTATGAGAGAGAAAGAGAGATGGTGAGAGTAGCTGAGTGCCTATAGTAAGAGATGGCTGTTAATATCACTAGGCTGTTTGGTCTGTGTGCAGGTAGTGAACTTGATTGCTGAGAGGTTAGGTTGCAAGTAAGAATCTTAACCTGCCATAAACTGCTTTTGTGTCAGCAAGTCTACAGACCATTCAAGTAACTACACTGAACACCTCACTGATACTGACGGTGTGAGCTACAAACCCAAATTGTCTACGGAAATGTAGGTGACTGTCACGGTTTTCGTCCTCTTCTTCTTCTGAGGAGTAGGAAGGATCGGACCAATACGCAGCGTGGTAAGTGTTCGTCATATTTTTTATAAAAACTGAACCCTACACAGATTGAAACCGAAATAGTTCTGTGTGGAAAAAACTGAAAACAATCACCCACAACCAAAATGGGGAAAACAGGCTACCTAAGTATGATTCTCAATCAGAGACAACGATCGATCAACAGCTCTCTCTGATTGAGAACCATACCAGGCCAAACACAGAAATACAACATAGAAAAAAGAACATAGACTACCCACCCCAACTCACGCCCTGACCAAACTAACACAAAGACATAATAAAGGAACTAAGGTCTGAATTTGACAGTGACAGTAATAATATTGCACACATATTCAGAAATCTTCAAGTTTTTATACTACTTCTATATTGCACCGTTACCAACATGATCTTTTTTTTTAAATCCATTAATTTCCCTCTAATCTGCTGAGATTGTGATAGTTTTCAGGTTTTGAAGGGAGTTTTGACTGGATTTACTAGAAATGTGAAATTGACCTGGCAAGCATGTCTCTAGGCCTGAGCATGATCACAACAAAAGTAGCTGTGCAGCACGTTTTTGAAGGAAGAGGAGGATGGTTGCAGACGTTCGCATTTATGCAAGAAGGTAAGTTATTAACTGAACTGTTAACCAATATGTTAACTAAAATTGTATGTGGTGTATTGGCAAGCAATGCATGTTCCCATTGTCTTTATTTGTAATTAATGTTAGCTCATGTATGTCTTTCGGTGGAATACAACATGCATTGACATTGTCCGAAAGCCGCATTGTATCAGATATACTTCATCATGAGATTGAAATTGGTAGGCTCATCCAAACAATTCATTAATATGCAATTGTTACTTTGCATGTTTTTACCTTATATTTATTTACTGCTTGCTAATGATTAGCGTGCTAGCTAGCGGTTAGCGTGCTAGCTAACGGTTAGCGTGCTAGTTTAGCATAATTGGTCAAAATGTCTTTGATTCAGAATACATGTTTGTGGTTAACCCAATGTTACATGATTTGGAAAATAATATTGCCAATGTAACTTGAATTGGTTTACAAGCTAGCCAGAAAAGCCAGTTCCTTTTCATCTGTTTTGTCAAGTCATAAGCATGCATGTGTGCTGAAATATTTAAATAAATCCCCTCATTTAATTATTTTATTTAAGTTTGGGCAGTTTTTTTTATCACACTTTCTTACCCAAAGAGAAATAGGTTGCTAGTTATTTTGGCTTTGCAGTAAAAGAGTAAAACACCACAACAGGAATTATGATTGTGTAAAGTGTCAAATTTGGTAGGACTGCCAATTCACATGCCTTCCTTTAGCCATATCACTCTTACTGTTACTGGTTTAGACCATCCATAAAAGCAGATGTGCTTTAGTTGCATCCAGGAACTTGCATAATGTGCTTATACTTGCTTTTTTTTACCTTGAAAGTCGTCTTAAAAAAGGAAATTGTAATAGATGTTTGTAGGACCTCATTCAGTCAATGATAACAGTCATTGGTGTCCCCCAGCCCATCCCCTTTGTTGTGTGCCAAGCAATCTTGTCATTCTTTTAGAAACTTGTCTTTCTTTACGAAGGCACTGCAGAGTCTAAGAAGACATATGGAAACTCTAAAAGAAACATAATTCAACGTGTAGGCCAGATTTGAAAAGCAAATAATAAATCCCGAAGCTCAGGTTTGTCAGTTGTTTAGAATGAGGATACTGGGGATTGTGTAATCATATTCAATTGCCTAAGTGGCACATGACTAATTTAATATTATTGTATCCTTAGATGTCAGACACCGAGGCTGCCAGTACCGTATACGTAAGTTAGTGTCATTCAACACCAGCACATACTGTAAGTTCTTGTGAATCTGCTTTGTAAATCAAAGACAGGCAAGTCTGCACTTTCATCCCATATTCATTGTATTATAACAAAATGTAAAGTAGAGGAGCACAGAGCCATAACTAATCAAAATGTCAAAATACTTTGTGTTATCTCTCCAGTTATCTAAGATGCTTTTTTCTGCAATACAGTTGACCAAAGCTATGCTTGGATACAAGACTGATGACTCAATAACTATTATTGACAAATGTGAAGATGTTATGTCCCAGGGTCATCAGAGGAAGGCAATTTCTATGAAGAAAATCTGACCGGTATGCCTATACCTTACATACACATGGACCTATTCTTATCTGATACAGTGCCTTGGGAAAGTATTCGGCCCCCTTGAACTTTGCGACCTTTTGCCACATTTCAGGCTTCAAACATAAAAATATAAAACTGTATTTTCTTGTGAAGAATCAACAACAAGTGGGACACAATCATTAAGTGGAACGACATTTATTGGATATTTCAAACTTTTTAACAAATCAAAAACTGAAAAATTGGGCGTGCAAAATTATTCAGCCCCTTTAAGTTAATACTTTGTAGCGCCACCTTTTGCTGCGATTACAGCTGTAAGTCGCTTGGGGTATGTCTCTATCAGTTTTGCACATCGAGAGACTGAATTTTTTTCCCATTCCTCCTTGCAAAACAGCTCGAGCTCAGTGAGGTTGGATGGAGAGCATTTGTGAACAGCAGTTTTCAGTTCTTTCAACAGATTCTCGATTGGATTCAGGTCTGGACTTTGACTTGGCCATTCTAACACCTGGATATGTTTATTTTTGAACCATTCCATTGTAGATTTTGCTTTATGTTTTGGATCATTGTCTTGTTGGAAGACAAATCTCCGTCCCAGTCTCAGGTCTTTTGCAGACTCCATCAGGTTCTTCCAGAATGGTCCTGTATTTGGCTCCATCCATCTTCCCATCAATTTTAACCATCTTCCCTGTCCCTGCTGAAGAAAAGCAGGCCCAAACCATGATGCTGCCACCACCATGTTTGACAGTGGGGATGGTGTGTTCAGGGTGAATAGCTGTGTTGCTTTTACGCCAAACATAACGTCTTGCATTGTTGCCAAAAAGTTCAATTTTGGTTTCATCTGACCAGAGCACCTTCTTCCACATGTTTGGTGTGTCTCCCAGGTGGCTTGTGGCAAACTTTAAACAATACTTTTTATGGATATCTTTAAGAAATGGCTTTCTTCTTGCCACTCATAGATCACTGCACCTGTACATAGCCCTCCTGTAATCAGTCCATCCAACTACCTCATCCCCATACTGTTATCTATTTTATTTATTTTGCTCCTTTGCACCCTAGTATCTCTACTTGTACACTCATCTTCTGCACATCTATCACTCCAGTGTTTAATTGCTATATTGTAACTATTTCGCCACTATGGCCTATTTATTGCCTTACCTCCGTTATCCTTCCTCATTTGCACACATTATATAGACGTTTTCTATTGTATTATTGACTGTATGTTTGTTTATTCCATGTGTAACTCTGTGTTGTTGTTGTTTGTGTTGCACTGCTTGGCTTTATCTTGGCCAGGTCGCAGTTGTAATTGAGAACTTGTTCTCAGCTAGCCCACCTTGTTAAATAAAGGTGAAATAAAAAATAAAAAAATACACACAAGTGTAAAGGAATGAATATGTACATGTAAGTATATGGATGAGGGAGATACAGAACATGGTATAGAGTACAGTATATACATATGAGATGAGTAATGTAGGGTATGTAAACAGTTTAGAAAGTAGCATTGTTAAAAGTGACATTTATTAAAACATTTAATTATTAAAGTGCCTAGAGATTTTGAGTCAGTATGTAAGCAGCAGCCACTCAATGTTAGTGATTGCTGTTTAACAGTCTGATGGCCTTGAGATAGAAGCTGTTTTTTCAGTCTCTCGGTCCCAGCTTTGATGCACCTGTACTGACCTCACCTTCTGGATGATAGCCTGGGTGAACAGGCAGTGGCTCGCTCGGGTGGTTGTTGTCCTTGAGGATATTTTTGGCCTTCCTGTGACATCGGATGGTGTAGTTGTCCTGGAGGGCAGGTAGTTTGCCCCCGGTGATGCGTTGTGCAGACCTCACTACCCTCTGAAGAGCCTTATGGTTGTGGGCGGAGAAGTTGCCGTACCAGGCGATACCAGGCGGTGATACAGCCCGACAGGATGCTCTCGATTGTGCATCTGTAAAGGTTTGTGAGTGTTTTTGGTGACGAGACAAATTTCTTCAGCCTCCTGAGGTTGAAGAGGCGCTGTTGCGCCTTCTTCACCATACTGTGTGTGGGTGGACCATTTCAGTTTGTGTACGCCGAGGAACTTAAAACTTTCCACCTTCTCCACTACTGTCCCATTGAAGTGGATAGGGGGGTGCTCCCTCTGTTGGTTCCTGAATTCCACGATCATCTCCTTTGTTTAGTTGACGTTGAGTGTGAGGTTATTTTCCTGACACCACACTCCGAGGGCCCTCACCTCCTCCCTGTAGGCTGTGTTGTCATTGTTGGTAATCAAGCCTACCACTGTAGTGTCGTCTGCAAACTTGATGATTGAGTTGGAGGCGTGCATGGCCACGCAGTCATGGGTGAACAGGGAGCACAGGAGAGGGCTGAGAATGCACCCTTGTGGGACCGCAGTGTTGAGGATCAGCGGGATGGAGATGTTGTTTTCTACCCTCACCACCTGGAGGTGGCCCGTCAGAAAGTCCAGGATCCAGTTGCACAGGGCGGGGTCAAGACCCAGGGTCTCGAGCTAAATGACAAGTTTGGAGGGTACTATGGTGTTAAATGCTGAGCTGTAATCGATGAACATGATTCTTACATAGGTATTCCTCTTGCCCAGATGGGTTAGGGCAGTGTGATTGCGATTGCGTCGTCTGTGGACCTATTGGGGCGGTAAGCAAATTGGAGTGGGTCTAGGGTGGAGGTGATATGATCCTTGACTCGTCTCTCAAAGCATTTCATGATGACGGAAGTGAGTACTACGGGGCGATAGTCGTTTAGCTCAGTTACATAAGCTTTCTTGGGAACAGGAACAATGTTGGCACTCTTGAAGCATGTGGGTACAGCAGACTGGGATAGGGATTGATTGAATATGTCCGTAAACACACCAGCCAGCTGGTCTGCGCATGCTCTGAGGACACGGCTAGGGATGGCGTCTGGGCCGTCAGCCTTGCGAGTTTTAAGACATTTAAATGCTTTACTCACGTTGGCTGCGGTGAAAAAGAGCCCGCAGGTTTTGGTAGTGGGCCGTGTCAGTGGCACTGTATTGTCCTCAAAGCGAGCAAAGAAGTTGTTTAGTTTGTCTGGGACTTCAGTGTCCACGACGGGGCTGGTTTTCGTTTTATAATCCGTGATTAGCTACACTGTTTGTATTCGGTCATGTTTCCGGTTGCCTTGCCATGATTAAAATCAGTGGTTCGCGTTTTCAGTTTTGTGCGAATGCTGCCATCAATCCATGGTTTCTGGTTGGGGAAGGTTTTAATAGTCACCGTGGGTGACTATTAGTCACCGTGGGCAACTTGCACTTGCTAACTCGCTCACCGAATCAGCGTATACATCAATGTGGTTGTCTAAGGCTATCTGGAACATATCCCAGTCCACGTGATCGTAGCAAACTTGAAGTGTGGAATCAGATTGGTCGGACCAGCATTGAACAGACCTGAGCACGGACGTTTCCTGTTTTAGTTTCTGTCTATAGGCTGGGAGCAAGAAAATCGAGTCGTGGTCAGATTTGCGACTCTTTAATCATAAGACATACACCCCCGCCCTTCTTCTTACCAGAGAGATGTTTGTTTCTGTCGGCGCGATGTGTGAAGAAACCGGGTGGCTGTACCGAGTCTGATAACGTATCCCGAGTGAGCCATGTTTCCGTGAAACAGAGAATGTTACAATCTCTGATGTCTCTCTGGAAGGCAACCCTTGCTCGAATTTCGTCTACCTTGTGGTCAAGAGACATTGGCGAGTAGTATATTCGGAAGCGGTGAGCGATGTGCCCGTCTACGGAGCCTGACCAGAAGACCGCTCCGTCTTCCCCTTCTGGGACGCCATTGTTTTTGGTCGCCTTCTGGAATCCGATCCATTGTCCTGGGTGGTGGTCCAAACAGAGGATCCACTTTGGGAAAGCCATATTCCTGGTCGTAATGTTGGTAAGTTGACGTTGCTCTTATATCCAATAGTTCTTCCCGGCTGTATGTAATTAGACTTCAGATTTCCTGGGGAACAGTGTAAGAAATAGACATTAAAAAACAAAATACTGCCTCCCGGGTGGCGCAGTGGTTAAGGGCCCTGTACTGCAGCGCCAGCTGTGCCACCAGAGACTCTGGGTTCGCGCCCAGGCTCTGTCGTAACCGGCCGCAACGGGGAGGTCCGTGGGGAGACGCACAGTTGGCCTAGCGTCGTTCGGGTTAGGGAGGGTTTGGCCGGTAGGGAAATCCTTGTCTCAACGCGCAAAAGCGACTCCTGTGGCGGTCCGGGCGCAGTGCACGCTAACCAAGGTTGCCAGGTGCACCGTGTTTCCTCCGACACATTGGTGCAGCTGGCTTCCGGGTTGGATGAGCGCTGTGTTAAGAAGCAGTGTGGCTTGGTTGGGTTGTGTATCGGAGGACGCATGACTTTCAACCTTCGTCTCTCCCGAGCCCGTAGGGAGTTGTAACGATGAGAAGAGATACTACGAAATTGGGGAGGAAAAGGGGTAAAATTCCCCCCCACCCCCCCCCCCCCAAAAAAAAACAAAATACTGCATAGTTTCCTAAGAACGCGAAGCGAGGCGACCATCTCTGTCAGTTAGTGTATTTCCAACCATGCCAGCACAGAACGGTTCCGTTTGGATTGTGCAGTGGTGTGAAAAAGGTTAGGATCCACCCTGATGGAGTCTGCCTTCATTTCAGCATGGTATTGCGCGTTCCCCTCTCACTACATGGCTGTATCTGTAGGGTTTGTGTGGCTGTAGCCGTCCCTCTCATACCATATTCAATAGGCTTGAATGGCACAGCTGTTATAAACCTGCATTTTGAGTTGCTCCAACAGTTATCGCTTATGGATTGGTTCATAGGTTGGATTGGGTGAAACTGAAATGATTCCCACTGATGTTTTCCAGGAGAGATGGTGGCGATTCGGGCCAATGACCAAGGGAAAGCTGGGACAAAAGAGAGGTTCACACGGTAAACATTTTTACTACTGTCTTCAGTCAGTGCATTTTCAAAAATGCTGACTAATTTGTTGTGCATTTATTTAACTTGCTGCAATTTGATTTAGTTTTTATTGTCTTTTACAAACTATTTTGTCTGAAGAAATGGATGCTGCGGCCACTGATTGCGAATCAGAGAATGACTGAGAAAGAGGAGTCCTCTGAAGAATCCTATGAAGAAAATCTGATCGGTATGCCTATACCTTACATACACATGGACCTATTCTTAATTACAATGTCCTTTTCAACATGTTTTCCAGGAGAGATGTCAGCGATTCGGGCCAAACAACCAATGACCAAGGGAAGACTGGGACAAAAGAGAGGCTCACACGGTAAGCATGTTTCCTACTGCCTTCAGGCAGTGCATTTTCACTCTGTAGTGTCAACTTATGGCCGTACTGTGCTGGTCCAGATCAATCCTGTCTTTATCAGTTAGTGTATTTCCAACCATGCCAGCACAGAACGGTTCAGTTTGGATTGGACACAAGTCAAGACGTTAGATCTGGAACTAGTGTGTCAGGATAGATGATAACACAGAAGGATTACCACACTTTACATTGTTTTTCTTGAGGGAGGGAACTTGATTTAATAGGTATTGCTTTTATTAGAAGGTTTATGTTGCAAACAGATTGTTGGGCTTAGATTCCATACAGATTGAGTCTGCTTGGATGTCAGCATTGCACATTCTCCTCTCACATCCTTATCTATGTAGTTATTTAGTTGGGATTATTAGTTTAATTTCAACACAGTCTCTGCAGATACAGATGTAACCTTGTAGAGTTAATACAGAGAGATGTTCAAGTACTGTATTGTAGTCAACCTTTATTTAATGTAGTCATTCATAATGCCATCTCTTTACAAAGGTGACAAAGGAACAAAAAGGTATTGGTCGACAATAGAGGTGGATGCAGTTGAAGATTCCTTGATGAACTTTATCCGAATGGGGAAAAATGCCTGGAAAACAAGACTGTGAGAAATGCATTGCTGCTTCTCCCCAAGCGCTTTTAAACAGGGACTGGAGAGCAGTACAGTTCTATAGACACAACAGAATAGTTGCAGATCAGAGAAAATAAGTGTATGAGATGCTTCTGGCTATCTCATAGGCAGATGACAAATGTCCTCTATCTCACTGTTCAGGGGAAGTTGTTCCTGGTGGATGGTTCACGAGGTGAGATCTTGCATGGAGCCCCAGATCGAGGGTGATTGACCGTCATCTTGAACTTCTTCCATTTTCTATTAATTGCGCCAACAGTTGTTGCCTTCTCACCAAGCTGATTGCCCATTGTCCTGTAGCCTATCCCAGCCTTGTGCAGGTCTACAATTTTATCCCTGATGTCCTTACACAGCTCTCTAGTCTTGGCCATTGTGGAGAGGTTGGAGTCTGTTTGATTGAGTGTGTGGATAGGTGTCTTTTATACAGGTAACGAGTTCAAACAGGTGCAGTTAATACAGGTAATGAGTGGAGAACAGGAGGGCTTCTTTAAAAAAAACTAACAGGTCTGTGAGAGCCGGAATTCTTACTGGATATATTGAATCCATTACTAAAATGGTTGTTCCAGTTTAAATACTTTAATGAAGAACTACACTACAGCCGTTGAGTTGCCTTCCGTGTTGCATCATTCTGGCATTCTACATGGATATTTTCAGTCATAAAATAGAAATAATGTGTCAAATATAGAGAATTTAAAATTGTTAATTATTTTACGCTTCCATTAGGTACAACTTAAGCAGTTGGATAGCTTTTATAGATTTCATAGGAGACATTCTCTCGATGGCTTGAAGCAATGCATTGAGTGGCTGCTGCCAACATACAGACTCAATCTCTAGCCACTTTAATAATGAATTATTCGATGTAATAAATGTATCACTAGTCATTTAAACTGTGCCACTTTATATAATGTTTACATACCCTACATTTCTGTCATTTAAATAGTTGAGGCTGTGTGTAAGTTTAGATGGTGTTCAAGGTACAAAGTGTTCAACCTCCTTTCTTACAGAACTTTAGTGCCCCCCTGTGGAATATCACGTGTCGTTACATGGGGATCAACATTTGTTTTTGAGGGTTGAAAAAAACAAACATGGATAATGTTAGAATAAAATCATGCTGAGGAAGCTTTATTCAAAAGACGAAGGATGAGACACGACGTGTCGTACAGTGTCAGGCTTCAGATCAAAAGAAAAACGATACAGTCACTGCCTTGCAGTCCAATCAACAGTATTTTAAACGAAGCACAGTTGGAAGGCTAAGCAAATGTCATTCATATTACACAAATGTAAGGCAACACTACATCTATTCCAGATAAAGGGGTGGTTTTTATTCGTATAAAAGGAATCATTTATATAAGTGTTTCTTATGTGGCACTATCCAGGTCTTTCTTGCAAAAGTGGGTTATTTTGGCAAGAGAGACCTGGTTACCGCAGAACCCAGCAGTTATATTTCATCTGCAGCTGTCTGCTTCCCTTACATGTGCAAGTTGAGACAGGGCCTCTTCGCGTCAGATGTACCTCCTTCAGATTAATACAAATTTGAATCGGAACTTCACTTATATTATTATTCCGATCAGCACTTACCTCTACTCTTTGGTCAACAAATCCAATGAAGAAATAAACATTATACTAAAAGGGTATACTTCATAGCTCACAAGAAACCAACAACACACACCACAGATCATTTTCAACTGCAATACAACTTTATAGAAACAGAATTCTTTGGAACATGGTGATGATAAATTAACATTTGCCTAACTAGAATAACAAGTGGATTAATATTAATCTCTAGTTCATACTGAGGGACATATTCTATCATCACATCAGCGTACTAGATACTCTGGATACTCCTAAGGGGTTGAAGCAGTCCATCTTCAGGAAGAGGCTCATAATTGTTCCAGTGTCGTCCGGTTTAGGGTTTGGCCGGGGTAGGTCGTCATTGTAAATAAGAATTTGTTCTTAACTAACTTCACAATTTAAATAAAGGTAAAAAATAAATAAAATGAAGGTGTGTGTGTGTGTGTGCGACCCCTTACAACTGGCTTTGCTCCATCTCTTCAGAAAGAGACTCTTCATCCACCTCCAAGATCGAGGACAGTGATGGAGAGACACACACTGGAAAGAAAGGCCCAGACTTAAAGTTAACGTCCCAGTGAATGGGCTTCACTCTCTTCCTACGCCCTCGTTGTCTATTCTCCCGCTCAGCCTTGGCACGGGAGGCGGGCATGTGCCCCCGCTTGATAGGAGGCTGTTCTGCCAGTGGGACCAAGGGGGTCAAGAGGGTATCAAAGGGGCACTTCTCATCCGCCTGCACGGCTCTCCCACTGGTCAGTAAAGGGGAGTGGTCGGTGCGACCTGTGTGGCTGGGTGTATGTCTGGTCAGGGGGTGACAGCCATCATCTCCGCAGACTAAAGGTGGACCACAGAGGAGCATCCTCTCAGTGCTACTGAAGGACAGGGGCTCAGAGGGTAATATTATTTGTTTGTCACCCAGTTGTTCTGGTAGCTGCTGGTCCAGCATAGCAGACTGGATCTGTAATAGCTGGATCTTCTTTGACACACGCCGTGATCTGGCGTTGGCAGGCCGGGCTGGCACTGGGGAGGCAGGTGGGGCAGGCACTCGGCTGGAAGGAACCGGAGAAGCAGATGGAGTAGGCACCAGAAGGTCAGGTACATAGCTGACCATTGGGGTAGGCAATGGGATGGCCATCAGGGGAGGTGAGGCTGACACTGCAATGGTTGGCAGCACAGGGAAAGAATTGGTGCTCTCCCTCCTACCCATGTAGTTTATAAGATCTAAGGTCTGGTTAGGGAACCTCAGAGTGCTGCCATCAGTATGTCTTGTTATCCTAGCTATCCCGGTCTTGGGTCGAGCCAGGCTTCTGCTGGCCTGGACCTCCGGCTGGAGGACATCCACAGGAGAACATGGCGGCTGCAAGAGGCTTCCGTCGGACAGAGACCGTCTGGCCTGAGCAGGAGGAGAGCGGGGCCTTTGGTCCTGGATGTTAGACCTCTTGAGAGGATTGGCCTGGATCCTGATCTCAGACTGGCTGCATGGAGTCCCAGATAAAGGAGCTACTGCCTTGGCTGCAGTGGAGCATAAATTGGGTCTCCTAGGGATGCTTCCTGGTATCTGTGGTCTGCTGGATTTAACCTCTGGCTCCTTCTTGTGGCTGGAGATCAATGTGCCCCCTCCGGTTTTGGTTTTAACCGGACCCAGAGGCTTGCTACCCATCTGTCCCTCCAGCTGCAGACGAGGCATGCGAGGCACCTTGAGGGTGTTTTTGTTCTTTTGGGCATTGAGAGAGGTCACAGTGAGCATTGGGAGCCTGATGGGTGGAGTGGCCAATGGAAGCCTTCCCATGTCAGCCCTCTCTTTAATCACATCCATGTTGTGGAAGTGGGATCGGCTATTCTTTCTCCCTGGTGGCATTGGCTGTAGGACAATATCACTGGCACACCGGACACTGAGGATGTCTGTCAGGCTGTTCTCAGAACTGTTCTGACTGGTCTCTTGTGTCCTAGTCATGGACTTCCCTCTGTCTTTCATGGCTGTGAGAGTCACAGTGGAAGAGAAAACAATATGTTTGAGAATAAGAATATAGAATAAATTACATATATTACAATAGAATTTGATCAAAGTTGTTTTAATGAACTAGTGTTTTTCCACTTTCAAAGGACATTCCAATTCCTGCCAAAATGTTCACAAATTCATAAAAATGAAAGATTCACAGACTAAGGCCTACCTTCAATTTGGACTTCCAGATAATTTGCTCACGTAGGATTTAACTGTACAGTTTCAAGAATATATTAAGACCACAATACCTAGTTTAAATAAATACTTTTTTTTGTCACAAATCACAAAACATAACCGTTTTTCTTACAGTTATTGATCAAATAAAGTTCTCATAAGATAAAAGTAGTGTATTTGAGATTATTTCATTAAATTATAGGTCCTACCTCAGATATGGAAGAGCATCAATGACCTGTCTATGGAATGTCTTATTTTAACAAAAGAATGCTTCATTATGACATCATGTACATTATGACATAGTAGCCGTCCACATAATAAAAGTTTGTCAAAACCACTTGAATAGGCATGAAATGTAAAATTAAATACAATAGGCCTAATTCAACATTTGAATAAGATAGTACTTTGACAGTAAATATTCAGTTTATTGGCTTTTATTTTCATTACAGTAGTGGATTTGAATTTATTAAACTGAGAGTAGGCCTAGTGAGTTTCCTAGAACTCAATCGCTCATTGAACATCTGTGTGGAACGTTCGCAGCTGACGCCACGGACGCCTTTGAAAAACATTCACGATTTTAGTTTCATATTCAACTTATCAGCAATAATGCACGGCAAATACATTCCCAGTACTCAAATAAACCTGACAATCGCAATTGTTTATTAGAGCATCCTCTTAGAATGAGAATCACTGTGGTGTCAATGTTTTTGATTATGTCCAAGTAGGAACATAGCTACTGGTATTTTGACTTCTATACTATAATAGTAGTAGATGTGTGTGTTTTCTTGTTGTGCATTCGTTTTGAGTCAAAGCTAAACCCACAATTTTTTGGTCCCATTCGGTATTAGCACCGTCAATAGGGGAAGTGACATGCCTGATGCCTAAATTGATGTTGTCAACTAAACACAATTCAATATTACTTTTGTAATACAGGTAATAGCCTAAAGTTAAGGCTCTCTTACAAACTAATGTAACAGTATTTATTCAACCTTAACATAAGTAACAGATTCATGGCCACATTTTGAGGTTACTGTAACTATACATGTATTCATATGTAAAGTTAATCATATAAAATGTGCATGTTCAAGATAGCATGCATACTGTAGGTTGTGGAGATCTGTGGAGATATTCACAATTGCTGTAGTCAATGTAGAATCTCGAACGGCACTGATCACTTGCACCATGTCATCTCAACTTCAAACCAGGTCATTTGGTTCTGCTTTTTGATGAAGCAGTGTGGTTTAGTCGCCAGGGTTGTGGGTGTGATTCCCACGGTTGACCAGTGTGACCGTATGCTAAATGACTAAAATGTAAATAACCAGTGGTGGAAAAAGTACTCAATTGTCATACTTTTTTTTTTTACAATATATTTATTGCCATTTTTTATTTTTTTTAACAATTTAACAATCATCAGAATATGATACAGATAATGCCCCGTTATTCCTTCCACCTAAACAAAACACCATGCTACATGGGAGCACATCGTGCAAAACCCTTCCCTCCCCAACACAGGAACACCCCCCTCCCTCCCCTCTACCGGTATTAACTTCACTGATTAACAACAAAAAAAGAAACAGAATGACCTTCACATTCCATGCTAGAAAATAAATGATTCAACACAAAAACAAATAATAATAATAGATTCATGAAGAAAGTAGTAATGAGGCAGCTAAGGTGACGTCTCTAGAAACTACTGAAAGTCCCCCCAGACATCAGTAAATTCAAAGGGTTTATTACATCAATTGTATTTTATTCTTTCAGATGGAATATAGGAAGATAGTTATTTTATCCACATCTGCTTGCTTGGCGGAGTGTCACTCTTCCATATAATAGCTCTGCCAATTTAATGAATCTGGTTTTGCTACAAATATAATACATTTGTACAGTAATCTAATCAGACCTACATACTTAGGTCCAATATTCTTCCTCTGTAAAACTTCAAAACGCCACTACAGATTCTTGGTCATTCTCTACATAATGCATAATATTAAATACTCTTCTGATATTATCAGGAGATGAGCGGTTTCTTACAAAGCCTGTTTGGTCCATATCAACCAAGTCAGGTAGAACCTTATCCAGTCTAAGAGCAATGAGTTTCGCAAGAATCTTATATGAAGTGTTCAATAGAGATAGATATTGGTCTATACGACCCACAAAGCATAGGATCTTTCCCAGGTTTTAACAAAACTGTGATCATTGTCTGGGAGCTTTTCTGTCTCTATGGCATAATTAAACTTACTGTAAAGAGGCTCAATTAGTTTGGGTAAAAAGGATCAAAAGAAATCAATAGGGAATCCGTCTAACCCTGGTGATTTTCCCCCAGCAGTGTTGAAAATGGATTCCCTAATTTCCTCTGATGTAATCTCTTTCTCCAAGTGCTCTCTATCCTCATCATTAAAGTTTGTAAATTGAGTTTGTTCAAAAACTCATGCATTGTGGCAGGGGCATCCCCTTCAGACTTGTACAATGTTTCATAAAACTCCCTGAAGACTGGATAAATTTCCTCAGGACTGTGAACAACTGTGTTACTGGGTAGCTTAATAGAGCTAATAACTCTACTAGCATCCTCTCGTCTTATCTGGCCAGGAAGCAACTTTCCTGCTTTATCTCCATGTTCGTAGTGGTTTTGTTTTGTTCTCCTGAGAGCATTTTCCACTTCATGGGTCGTCAGGGTGTTATATTCCAATCGCTTTGAGTCAAATTTTTGTAGAGTTGAGTCATCAAATGTTACACTATGTTCATTTTCCAGATCTGTAATTTCATTCCCCAACGAATCTACTTGAGCCTTATACATCTGACAAGCATCTGAACTAAAGGATATGATTTGCCCCCTCAGATATGCAAGGAGAGCTTCTCATAAAATTAGGGAAGAGGCAGAGTTGTTATTGGTGCTAAAAAATAAGTCTATATGAGTGTTCAGAAATGTTACAAATGTGGGAGTATTTAGTAAATATGTACCAAACCTCCATCTTCTTGAGGGTGGCTGTGCTCTACTGACGGGTACTGAAGCCAGCAGGGCAGAATGATCTGATATACATCTTGGTAAGTACTTACACCCAGTAGTTAAACTTCCCCTGGCTGCAGGAATAAGAAATAAGTCTCTTCTAGAGTAATTGTTATGGACAGGGGAGTAAAATGAGTATTCTTTAACCTTTTGGTTGTGAAATGTCCATAAGTCTACGAGTACAAAGTGTTTAATTTCTGCTTTTAACATTTTAGCTTCCTGTGTGAGGTTGATACTATTAGAGGAAGATCTATCACTGGAAGGGTCCAGTACCAAGTTAAAATCCCCTGCCATTATTATCTTTGATGATGGGCACATTATCTTCAAAAAGATGTCTTTGTAAAATGTAGGATCATCATGGTTAGGACCATACACAATCACAATGGTAATGGGCTCAGTATTAATGAAACCTTGAATGATCACAAACCTTCCCCCTTTGTCTTTATTCTGAGATTGTATCTGAAAGGGGCAATGCTTATTAATGAGTATGGCCACCCCTCTTGCCCGAGAGGTGAAAGATGAATAGTACACTTGGCCCACCCATTCTCTTCAGTTTATCATGCTCAGAGTCAGTCAGGTGTGTCTCCTGAAGAAGAGCTATATCAACCTTATGTTGCTTTAGATAATACAGAATGCGTTTGCGCTTGACTGGGCATTTAGTACCCCTAATGTTAAGTGTCATAAAAGTATAGTTATTAGGTGCAGACATCTTTAAAGAAAATAAGAAATAGGGAAAAGGAAAGAAACAAAATTGCATTGAGTGTATACAACTTGAAAATTTAAAGTAGTAAACATCTCGTGAGCTAATACCCTGACCCTACCCAACCCCTTCCCCAACTGAGGGAGTGAAAGTACCCATATCCTTAGATGCTAGTCTTTAAACTAGATGTACCTACTATGCATAGCATCGCTCTAATTAGGTTAATTCTAAATTATATGTATATGGAATTGGAACTACATTGACTGTTCCTTGTAGCATAAACATATTGTTAGTCAAGTAACAAAATACAATTTGATTACAACAATAATGACCGGATTATTTAGCCCAACTTGAGCGTGTCTCAACAACAACAACAAAAACCTTGTGTGCGTTCATTGTCACCAACAGAGCCTACAAGCACACCCAAATGTCAACCAATCGGCATTCCCCAATGCGCCCTGAGACCTGTGCTGCGAGGCGACAAAAGCGATTACCACAAACGCACCCCAGCAGGTCAGGAAAAAAGACATCAAGCTGTGATGTATAAATGAAAACCTTTAACAGACGATAACAATCATCTCTCATAAAATAGGGACAAGTAGTTAAACAATCACCATCCTCCTGAGTTCACTGTCCCCCCAAAAATATATATATATATATATACACACACACACGTATGCACATACACAAGTGTAAAGCTATCAGCTAGTTGGCAAATAGGCGGCCAGCGAGTAACTTATCCCGGTCTCGGTATCAGTAACACTAGCATATATCTCTCACAATAAACAAGCCAGCAAACGTAATAGTAGCTAAAATTCCCTGAAGTAAAATAAACATAGTTAGGCTTGAAACCCAGTCAAATGCCACATAACTATTTAACCAAACCCGGCTGGACCTCTCTGCATAAATTAAAGTATACAGAAAAATTATAACTACCTGGCATAGTGTGGACGTATAGTAGCTAAAGCTACAACCTTGTAAACTTAGCGAGCTGGCTAAGTAGCACAGCCAACATTAGCTAACATCCAACTTTACCTCGCTAGTCATTATCGCACTAGCCATCTAGCCAGCCATCCAGCCAGTCGATCATATGAGTAATTTCATTGTTTCATCATGTGCTAACAGTTCACTATCCACTGTATCCAAGTTCAAAAGACAGTTCCTCGGGATGTAGTAGACGTGAACAAGTCAGGAAGTTCTTTCCTCATGTATGTTTCAGCCATCTTCACAGAGTCAAATGTGCGCTCACCATTCTTGGTTTCGATCCACAAAGTCGCTGGGTAGCTCAGGTCGTATGCCAAGCCAGCCTGACGTAGAAGTCTCTTCAGTGGGGAGAAAGCCATCCTCCTCTTGTGTAGTGTGGGAGAAAGATCCGGAAAGATCATGATTCTGGCATCTCCATACTTGAGCTCTCCCTTTGCTCGGGCAGCAGACAGGATGCGAACAGTGTTCTGGTGTAGAAATGTAATGACAAATGCCCTGGGTGCAACCTGGCCAGGCAGCTGCCTCCGTAGGGTGCGATGGGCCCTCTCGATCTCCAGTGGGTGTGCGGGAGGGGGTAGATCCAGAATTTTGGGAATCCATTCCTGTAGAAAGCAGATTGCGTCTCTTCCCTCCACGGCCTCTGGGAAACCTTGAAGTCTCAAATTCTCACTTCTTGTATTTTTGGTCCACTTCCTCGTGATGTCCAGGATGGCAGCCTGGTGGTCAGCATGGGCTTTTTCTAACTTTGTCACTCGTCCCTTTGTGACTATCTGGTCTTCGTGGAGTTTATCGACCAGTACATCAATTTTGCTGAGGTGTTCAGAAAGTGTCTCTTGGATTTTTGTTATACCCTCGTCCATCTCTATTCTGAACCATGCTGGTGCTTCTTCCGAGCTAGCATCTGCCGAATCCGAAGAAGGGCTGTCAGAGAGGGGCATTTTTCCATGCCTCGTCTGAGGCTTTGACATATTGGGCATATTTTAATTTGACGATACAATAGATGTTTTAACTTCCAACTCACTATTGACGAAAAGGTAAACCATGTCAAATGCCTTAAAAAGGTTTGAAAGTTTGAGGACGCTACGCAGACACGTCTTGTTAGAGCTTAGCCATTTCCGGAAGTCTCAATTGTCATACTTGAGTAAAAGTAAAGTTACCTTTAGTAGAAAATTATTCAAATAAAAGTGAAAGTCAGCCAATAAGATACTACCTGAATAAAAGTCTAAAAGTATTTGGTTTTAAATATAGTGGAAGTGATTAGCGAGTACACCAGATTAGAGGCAGTAGGGATGACCAGGGATGTTCTCTTGAAGTGTGGGAATTGGACCATTTTCTGTCCTGCTAAGCATTCAACATGTAATGAGTACTTTTGGGTGTCAGGGAAATGTATGGAGTAAAAAGTACATTATATTCTTTAGGAATGTTGTTAAGTAAGTGTAAAATATGTCAAAAACATAAATAATAAAGTACAGATACAGTACTTTAAAGTATTTTTACTTAAATACTTTATATCAAAATAAAGAAAGTCGCACACTCCATATAAAACCTCCCATATGTGTGTTATTTACAGTGGTGTAAAGTACTTAAGCAGATTAAAAAACATGAGCTGGCGCACACCCAGAAAAATGTGTTTTTGTGGGGAAATAAACGATAAACTATCAAAATAAAGAAAGTCGCTCACTCCGTATATAAACTCCCAGTAATTTATTGGGTATTTGCCCACGTTTCTGCATCACTGTGCCTTCTGCAGGGAAAGTTTCTAAAACCATCCTATGGAAGAGATACATAGATGATGTATTTGTGCTCTGGGAAGGAAGTCAGCAGGAACTAAATTAATTCCAAACTCTACTAAACGAGAGCTCTGAATACCTTAAAATCACCATGCAGACTGATGAGAGAAAAATACACTACCTGGACTTATGGATCATCAAATAGAATGATGCAGTACACACAGACTTATATACAAAGCCCACAGACCGCAATGCCTTGCTATGTGTGAATAGTATGCACCCCCTTCCCCTCAAGAATGGTCAACCAGTTATGCAGGATTAAACAAATCTGTGGCCACCAGACAGATTTTGACAACAATGCTAAAAAAAAAAGACAGATCAATTCAAAATGAGAAGCTACAAGGACAAAACTCTTGATGCTGCAATGATGAAAATATCTCATAAACCAAGAGAGGAATTACTTAACTCAACCTAAGAAGAAAAACAACGCAACCATCTTTTGCACTAAATACACCAAGGGTTCAGAGAAAATGAAAGCAATCCTGAAAAAGGACTGGCATATTCTGCAATCAGACAAAAATAATAATTGCACACCTCTTCAAGGAATCCCCGCTGGTGGTCTATAAGCGTGGTCACAATATTGGAGATAGCTTGGTGAGATCTGACATGCCCCCTGAGCTCACTCAGACACTCTTGACACCTATCCCAAATGGGAACTACAAATGTGGATCATGCGCACAGTGCAATAGCATTATAAAAACATCCTTCTTCAGACACCCACATACAGGTCGAAACATCCCTGTTAGGGGTAATCATCTCATGCAAGACCCCGGGAGTAATCTATCTCATCATCTGTTCATGTGGAAAAGCCGACAAAGGGAGCCTTACAGGATATCCTCTCTAAAAACATTGACCCCTAGTGGTCTGAATATTGACTTTGATCTCAGGCCCTTCTTATGAACAATTCCTTCTTTTATGAACAAGTCTTATAAATGTATATAATCTTTCTACAGCTTATTAGTGTACACCTAATATGTTCCCCCTGTTGATGATGCTCATTATGGATTAAGGTTGAACCAAAAGATTACATGTAACAAATATGAAATGAAATACGAAACAATTAAATATGTGAAATTGAATTAAACAATAATGTATGTGGATGCTAATATGATGTACTATATTCAATGATGTTTCTATACGATAACAATAGCCTAATATATTTAATATGCCATAAACAATTGTTTTTTTAAAATCATTAATTAAATCTAATTAACTTAATCATTATGGCACTAATTGCACTATTTGTCTACATAACCTGGTTCAAGTTTTCATGACCCATTACCCTGAAGAAGGCACAGTGATGCTAAAACATTGGTAAATACCCAATACATTACTGGGAGTTTATATATGGAGTGTGCAACTTTCTTTATTTTGATAAAAAAAAGTATTTAAGTAAAAATACTTTAAAGTACTGTATCTGTACTTTATTATTTATGTTTTTGACATATTTTACTTTTACTTAACATTTCTAAAGAATATGATGTACTTTTTACTCCATATATTTTCCCTGACACCCAAAAGTACTCATTACATTTTGAATGCTTAGCAGGACCGAAAATGGTCCAATTCCCACACTTATCAAGAGAACATCCCTGGTCATCCCTACTGCCTCTGATCTGGCGGACTCACTAATCACTAAACACAAATTCTTTGTTTTTAAATGATGTCTGGGTGTGACTCTGGCTATCTGATTTGCTTAATTTAAGGAATTTTAAATTCATACTTTAACTTTTGATACTTAAGTATATTTTAGCAACTACATTTACTTTTGATACTGAAGTATGTTTAAAACCAAATACTTTTAGACTTTTACTCAGGTAGTATTTTATTGGCTGACTTACACTTTTATTTGAGTCATTTTCTACAAAGGTAACTACTTTTACTCAAGTATGACAATTGAGTACTTTTTCCATCACTGGTTATTTACATTTTAGTCATTTAGCATACGGTCACACTGGTCACCCGTGGGAATCGCACCCACAACCCTGGCGACTAAACCACACTGCTTCATCAAATAGCAAAACCAAATTACTTGGTTTGAAGTTGAGAATACATTAAAAGTACATGGTCCAAGTAATCAATGTCGTTCGAGAATCTACTTAGACAACATCAATTGTGAATATCTAAACAGATCCGCCACAACCTACAGTAGGCATGCTGTCTTGAACATGCACGCTTTATATGATGAACATTACATACGAATAAATGTATAGTTACAGTAGCCTCAAAATGTGGCCATGGATCTGTTACTTATTTTAAGGTTGAATAAATACTGTTACATTAGTGGTTAAGATGGCTATTTACTGTATTACAAAATTAATATTGAATTGTGTTTAGTTGACAACGCTTCCAAATTTCAACATTTAAAGGATATATTTACTGCTTGGATAGTTCAATCTAAGACACTGGCTTAATTCCATTCTTTCACTTTCATTTTTGGTTGAGTTGGAGACGTGAAGCCAACATATAATTTATGAACTTGTTTTGTCGACAAATTAACAGGCTATTTATTGTATTTCAAAAGTGAAATTGAAATGTGTTTGGTCGACAACATCAATTTAGGCATCAGGCATGTCACTTCCCCCATTGGCTGACAGTGCTAATACCGAATGGGACCAACATATTGCGGGATTAGCGTTGACTCAAAACGAATGCACAACAAGAAAACACACACAACTACTACTATTATAGTATAGAAGTTAAAATACCTGTAGCTATGTTCCTACTTGGACATAATCAAACACATTGACACCACAGTGATTCTCATTCTAAGAGGATGCTATAATAAATAGATAATTGCGATTTTCAGATTTATTTGAGTACTGGGAATTTATTTGTTGTGCATATATGCTGATGAATTGAATATGAAACTAAAATCGTGAATTTTGGTGTCTGTGTGGCGTCAGCTGCGAACGTTCCACACAGGTGTTCAATGAGCGATCAAGTTCTACTAAACTCACTAGGCCTACTCTCATTTTAATTAATTCAAAACCACTACTGTAAAGAAAATAAAAGCCAATAAACTGAATAATTACTGTCAAAGTATTGTTTTTATTCAATTGTTGAATTAGGCCTATTGTATTTAATTGGACATTTCATGCCTATTCAAGTGGTTTTAACAAACTTTTATGGACGGCTGCTATGTCATAATGTACATGATGTCATAATGAAGCTTTCTTTTGTTAAAATACGACATTTCATAGACAGGTCACTGATGCTCTTCCATATCTGAGGTAGGACCTATAATTTAATGAAATAATCTCAAATACACTACTTTTATCTTATGACAACATCATTTGATCAATAACTGTAAGAAAAACGGTTATGTTTTGTGATTTGTGACAAAAAAATAATAATTTTAAACTAGGTATTGTGGTCTTGTGTTTCTGTTTTCAAGAATATATTGTTGAAACTGTATAGTCAAATCCTATGTGTGCAAATTATCTGGAAATCCAAATTGAAGGTAGGTCTTAGTCTGTGAATCTTTCATTTTTATGAATTTGTGAACATTTTGGCAGGAATTGGAATGTCCTTTGAAAGTGGAAAAACACTAGTTTATAATTACAACTTTGATCAAATTCTATTGTAATATATGTAATTTATTCTATATTCGTATTCTCAAACATGTTGTTTGCTCTTCCACTGTGACTCTCACAGCAATGAAAGACAGAGGGAAGTCCAGGACTAGGACACAAGAGACCAGTCAGAACAGTTCTGAGAACAGCCTGACAGACATCCTCAGTGTCCAGTGTGCCAGTGATATTGTCCTACAGCCAATGCCGCCAGGGAGAAAGAATAGCCGATCCCACTTCCACAACATGGATGTGATTAAAGAGAGGGCTGACATGGGAAGGCTTCCAATGGCCACTTCACCCATCAGGCTCCCAATGCTCACTGTGACCTCTCTCAATGCCCAAAGTAACAAAAACACCCTCAAGGTGCCTCGCACGCCTCGTCTGCAGCTGGAGAGACAGATGGGTAGCAAGCGTCTGGGTCCGGTTAAAAATAAAACCAGAGGGAGCACATTTACCTCCAGCCACAAGAAGGAGCCAGATGTTAAATCCAGCAGACCACAGACATCAGGAAGCATCCCTAGGAGCCCCAAAATATGCTCCACTGCAGCCAAGGCAGTAGCTCCTTTATCTGAGACTCCATGCAGCCAGTCTGAGGTCAGGATCCAGGCCAATCCTCTCCAGAGGTCTAACATCCACGACCAAAGGCCCCGCTCTCCTCCTGCTCAGGCCAGACGGTCTCTGTCCGACGGCAGCCTCTTGCAGCCGCTATGTTTTCCTGTGGATGTCCTCCAGCCGGAGGTCCAGGCCAGCAGAAGCCTGGCTCGACCCAAGACCGGGATAGCTAAGATAACAAGACATACTGATGGCAGCACTCTGAGGTTCCCTAACCAGACCTTAGATCTTATAAACTCCACGGATGGGAGGGAGAGCACCAATTCCTTCCATGTGCTGCCAACCATTGCAGTGTCAGCCTCCCCTGCCCAGATGGCCATCCCATTGCCTACCCCAATGGTCAGCTATGTACCTGACCTTCTGGTGCCTACTCCATCTGCTTCACCTTTTCCTTCCAGCCGAGTGCCTGCCCCACCTGCCTCCCCAGTGCCAGCCCGGCCTGCCAACGCCAGATCACGGCGTGTGTCGAAGAGGATCCAGCTCTTACAGATCCGGTCTGCTATGCTGGACCAGCAGCTACCAGAACAACTGGGTGACAAACAAATCATATTACCCTCTGAGCCCCTGTCCTTCAGTAGCACTGAGAGGTTGTTCCTCTGTGGTCCACCTTTAGTCTACCACCCAGCCAACGTAGGCAGAGATGATGGCTGTCACGCCCTTTCCAGACCTACGCACAGCCACACAGGTCGCACCGACCACTCCCCATTATTGACCAGTAGGAGAGCCGTGCAGGCGGGTGAGAAGTGCCCCGTTGAAATCCTCTTGACCCCCTTGGTCCCACTGGCAGAACAGCCTCCTATCAAGCAGGGGCACATGCCCGCCTCCTGTGCCAAGACCGAGCGGGAATGGGAGAATAGCAAACGAGGGCGCAGGAAGAGAGTGAAGCCCATTCACTGGGACGTTAACTTTAAGTCTGGGCCTTTCTTCCCAGTGTGTGTCTCTCCATCACTGCCCTCGATCTTGGAGGTGGATGAAGAGTCTCTTTCTGAAGAGATGGAGTAAAGACAGTTTTAAGGGGTCGCACACACACACACACTCACTCACACACGTACACATATCCTCATTTTATTTTTTTGACCTTTATTTAAATTGTGAAGTTAGTTAAGAACAAATTCTTATTTACAATGACAACCTACCCCGGCCAAACCCTGACGACACTGGGCCAATTGTGAACCGCCCTATGGGACCAGTGCCTTATACCGCTGCGCCAATCAGGAGCCCTATTGAGACCTCATGGTCTTCCATGGACCAGAGAGGATCAACCAGCATCATCCCAGCATCTGCCCTGCCTGTCATCCTAGTACCTCCACTTCCCTTTCAACCCCAAACCACAAAGGGCAGGTGACAGAAATGATCCAGCGCCCACCGATCCAGGCTGTTCTGCATGAGCAGCAGCAGCTACTGTCGGAAGTACTGTTGGAACAGACTTTTCCTATGAGACCCAACAGGAGCCACAAGCTGTCAAAGTACTTTCATCTCTGGGGTGTGGAGCTTCTCGAACAGTGTTCTCTTCCTGAAGATGGACTGCTTCAACCCCTTAGGAGTATCCAGAGTATCTAGTACGCTGGTGTGATGATAGAATATGTCCCTCAGCATCAACTAGAGATTAATATTAATCAACTTGTTATTCTAGTTGGGCAAATGTTAATTTATTCCAAAGAATTCTGTTTCTATAAAGTTTTATTGCAGTTGAAAATGATCTGTGGTGTGTGTTGTTGGTTTCTTGTGAGCTATGAAGTATACCCTTTTAGTAGAATGTTTATTTCTTCATTGGATTTGTTGATTTGTTGACCATAGAGAAGAGGTAAGTGCTGAGCGGACTAATATAAATGAAGTTCCGATTCAAATTTTTATTAATCCGAAGGTGGCACATCTGACTCACAATTTAATGTCATAATTCTTCACGTTTTCAATGTATAGCAACACTGACAAATTCTAAGGTGGAACTATTTGTACTACAGCATTTGAAATGAGGATATATCCAAACACAGTGGTTATGAATTGCGAGAATGCTGAACAACATTTTCTGACCAATAGGCTTGTTTGTCGTAATATTTGGCCAAAGGTTTCTTTGCTTGAGTCAAGAGGCCCTGTCTCAACTTGCACATGTAAGGGAAGCAGACAGCTGCAGATTTAATATAACTGCTGGGTTACACGATAACCAGGTCTCTCTTGACAAAATAACCCACTTTTGCAAGAAAGACCTGATAGTGCCACATAACACAATGCTTATATAATTCTTCCTTTTAAAATTAGCCCTTTAACTGGAATAGATGTAGTGTTGCCTTACATTTTCTGAAATGTGAATGACATTTGCTTAGCCTTCAAACTGTGCTTTGTTTAAAATACCGTTGGTTGGACTGCGATGCAGTGACTATATCGTTTTTCTTTTGATCTGAAGCCTGACACTGTACGACACGTCGTGTCTCATCCTCCGTCATTTGAATAAAACTTCCTCGGCATGATTTTATTCTCACATTACCCATGGTTTTTTCCAACCCTCACAAACAAATGTTGATCCCCATGAAATGACACGTGATATTCTACAGGGGGGCACTAAAGGTCTGTAAGAAAGGAGGTTGAACACTTTGTACCTTGACACCATCTGAATTTACACACAGCCTCAACTATTTAAATGACAGAAAATGTCATATCTGCTCTCACACCGTACATTAATAGATGATGATCCCTGGGGTTTTTCACAGTCCATCATAATAAGTACTTTTTGGCAACTTATGTGTTGTTGTCTAAGGATCATTCCGAAAAGCATTCTCTCCACCAAAGCCCAAAGTTTACTAGCATTATAAAGATATCCATCAAGTTTAAGAGGTGTTACCACATTTTTGTAGATATGTATCTGCGGGCCAGTGCAAAGACTCACATTGCATTGTAAGATTAGTCATGCATCGTACCCAGTTCCTCTCTAGAAACATGCATGAGAAGCTATGACTAAGCAGAGCAGTATGGCTGTATCAATTGTTCTAGAACTGGTTCAAGAAAGAAGGTTAGGTTAGTTAGGCTACATGTGATCGTGCGTCACCATAACTGAAACATGGCCTTTCTTTCACTGTTTCACGTCATGGTGCAAGTATTTCCATGAACTGGGAAACATTTGCATACATTTCAATTTCTCTGGCCGGCAGTGAAGGGGTTAGTCAGCTGTGTGCTCTCAGTATACGCTCACTAGCAGAATCTGTCTGCCACAGCTGCTGCGACCAGCTTCAAACCAAACCATGTACGCACACATACACACACAGATCTAGGAGGAGTTGACCTCCACAGAATGTGAACATTAGCCACTAATATCTGACATCAGTATAGTTTATAAAAGTGTTTCTGTTTGTCTGTCTTTCAGTTTCTGTTTAGACTACATCAAAGATAGAGAAGCTGTGCAGCCACACCATGTTCAATCATGTTACCTAATTAGCTAGCTAGCTAGCTGACAATCTGGTTGACCTGTAGCATATAGACATTTGTTGGCACAGAAAGAAAGGGGATTTAAAAATGATTGATTGAAATTCCCCCCGCCACATTCTGACTGGGTTAATAACTTAATATTAAGTTAATATGGACCCATTGTCTTAGACTTGAAATCTTGGACCGGGATTCAAACACAGGGACTTGTGACGACTCGACTCAAACATTGACGACTTTGACTCAATTCAGAGTTAGCTATGGCTAACTGTGTTGTGAATTGACTCGGACTTATGCTTTAGTGACTCGACTACAACACTGCTGCCATAACATGGCTACTACTACTGCTACAACTAACAATTCTAGCAAGGGGTACCCCAGCTTGGATACACTTTTCTTCAGCTCCCTCTAAAGCATTAAGCAGACATTTTTATTATATCTCCCAACTCATAACTCCCTGTTGGGGTGAGTCTATATACAAATACGCAGCAAGAAGATAACAGCTAACACAGGAAGCTGAAATCCTGGGGTCCGTCTTATGTTCCCTCAGTTCTACCCCATTTTGAACAGATGCTTTCATCCATGACCAGGCCATGTTTTGGCAGTTTTGCTGCACGACATTCTCCAATCCGACAAAAAAATAGGCCTATAGTGTACAGTGTCGGCCTATAATGTCATTTTATAACTAGGCCTACCATAAGATAGCCTACCATTTCTAAAACATGCAGTTGCGTTGGATTTATTAACCTAGTCCTGATTCCTGACAAAAGCTTATAGGGACTTGTCCTTTAAGGTATGAACATCAGTTATCCATCAGCTACCCAAGTTTATTACAAGTTTTCTTGAGGCTTTTTGCAAAGAGATCAATAGTGATCGAACGGCCTACGTCTTCACAGCAGTACAAAGCTGAAATCACTTATTATCAGTACATTTTATTCCACCTTGTGAAACCAGGGGTCTAGTGGAGGGTAAATGTGAATAGGATTTAAAAAAGGCCTGTTATGAGAGAGAAAGAGAGATGGTGAGAGTAGCTGAGTGCCTATAGTAAGAGATGGCTGTTAATATCACTAGGCTGTTTGGTCTGTGTGCAGGTAGTGAACTTGATTGCTGAGAGGTTAGGTTGCAAGTAAGAATCTTAACCTGCCATAAACTGCTTTTGTGTCAGCAAGTCTACAGACCATTCAAGTAACTACACTGAACACCTCACTGATACTGACGGTGTGAGCTACAAACCCAAATTGTCTACGGAAATGTAGGTGACTGTCACGGTTTTCGTCCTCTTCTTCTTCTGAGGAGTAGGAAGGATCGGACCAATACGCAGCGTGGTAAGTGTTCGTCATATTTTTTATAAAAACTGAACCCTACACAGATTGAAACCGAAATAGTTCTGTGTGGAAAAAACTGAAAACAATCACCCACAACCAAAATGGGGAAAACAGGCTACCTAAGTATGATTCTCAATCAGAGACAACGATCGATCAACAGCTGCCTCTGATTGAGAACCATACCAGGCCAAACACAGAAATACAACATAGAAAAAAGAACATAGACTACCCACCCCAACTCACGCCCTGACCAAACTAACACAAAGACATAATAAAGGAACTAAGGTCTGAATTTGACAGTGACAGTAATAATATTGCACACATATTCAGAAATCTTCAAGTTTTTATACTACTGCTATATTGCACCGTTACCAACATTATATTTTTTTTTAAATCCATTAATTTCCCTGTAATCTGCTGAGATTGTGATAGTTTTCAGGTTTTGAAGGGAGTTTTGACTGGATTTACTAGAAATGTGAAATTGACCTGGCAAGCATGTCTCTGCCTGAGCATGATCACAACAAAAGTAGCTGTGCAGCACGTTTTTGAAGGAAGAGGAGGATGGTTGCAGACGTTCGCATTTATGCAAGAAGGTAAGTTATTAACTGAACTGTTAACCAATATGTTAACTAAAATTGTATGTGGTGTATTGGCAAGCAATGCATGTTCCCATTGTCTTTATTTGTAATTAATGTTAGCTCATGTATGTCTTTCGGTGGAATACAACATGCATTGACATTGTCCGAAAGCCGCATTGTATCAGATATACTTCATCATGAGATTGAAATTGGTAGGCTCATCCAAACAATTCATTAATATGCAATTGTTACTTTGCATGTTTTTACCTTATATTTATTTACTGCTTGCTAATGATTAGCGTGCTAGCTAGCGGTTAGCGTGCTAGCTAACGGTTAGCGTGCTAGTTTAGCATAATTGGTCAAAATGTCTTTGATTCAGAATACATGTTTGTGGTTAACCCAATGTTACATGATTTGGAAAATAATATTGCCAATGTAACTTGAATTGGTTTACAAGCTAGCCAGAAAAGCCAGTTCCTTTTCATCTGTTTTGTCAAGTCATAAGCATGCATGTGTGCTGAAATATTTAAATAAATCCCCTCATTTAATTATTTTATTTAAGTTTGGGCAGTTTTTTTTATCACACTTTCTTACCCAAAGAGAAATAGGTTGCTAGTTATTTTGGCTTTGCAGTAAAAGAGTAAAACACCACAACAGGAATTATGATTGTGTAAAGTGTCAAATTTGGTAGGACTGCCAATTCACATGCCTTCCTTTAGCCATATCACTCTTACTGTTACTGGTTTAGACCATCCATAAAAGCAGATGTGCTTTAGTTGCATCCAGGAACTTGCATAATGTGCTTATACTTGCTTTTTTTACCTTGAAAGTCGTCTTAAAAAAGGAAATTGTAATAGATGTTTGTAGGACCTCATTCAGTCAATGATAACAGTCATTGGTGTCCCCCAGCCCATCCCCTTTGTTGTGTGCCAAGCAATCTTGTCATTCTTTTAGAAACTTGTCTTTCTTTACGAAGGCACTGCAGAGTCTAAGAAGACATATGGAAACTCTAAAAGAAACATAATTCAACGTGTAGGCCAGATTTGAAAAGCAAATAATAAATCCCGAAGCTCAGGTTTGTCAGTTGTTTAGAATGAGGATACTGGGGATTGTGTAATCATATTCAATTGCCTAAGTGGCACATGACTAATTTAATATTATTGTATCCTTAGATGTCAGACACCGAGGCTGCCAGTACCGTATACATAAGTTAGTGTCATTCAACACCAGCACATACTGTAAGTTCTTGTGAATCTGCTTTGTAAATCAAAGACAGGCAAGTCTGCACTTTCATCCCATATTCATTGTATTATAACAAAATGTAAAGTAGAGGAGCACAGAGCCATAACTAATCAAAATGTCAAAATACTTTGTGTTATCTCTCCAGTTATCTAAGATGCTTTTTTCTGCAATACAGTTGACCAAAGCTATGCTTGGATACAAGACTGATGACTCAATAACTATTATTGACAAATGTGAAGATGTTATGTCCCAGGGTCATCAGAGGAAGGCAATTTCTATGAAGAAAATCTGACCGGTATGCCTATACCTTACATACACATGGACCTATTCTTATCTGATACAGTGCCTTGGGAAAGTATTCGGCCCCCTTGAACTTTGCGACCTTTTGCCACATTTCAGGCTTCAAACATAAAAATATAAAACTGTATTTTTTTGTGAAGAATCAACAACAAGTGGGACACAATCATTAAGTGGAATGACATTTATTGGATATTTCAAACTTTTTAACAAATCAAAAACTGAAAAATTGGGCGTGCAAAATTATTCAGCCCCTTTAAGTTAATACTTTGTAGCGCCACCTTTTGCTGCGATTACAGCTGTAAGTCGCTTGGGGTATGTCTCTATCAGTTTTGCACATCGAGAGACTGAATTTTTTTCCCATTCCTCCTTGCAAAACAGCTCGAGCTCAGTGAGGTTGGATGGAGAGCATTTGTGAACAGCAGTTTTCAGTTCTTTCAACAGATTCTCGATTGGATTCAGGTCTGGACTTTGACTTGGCCATTCTAACACCTGGATATGTTTATTTTTGAACCATTCCATTGTAGATTTTGCTTTATGTTTTGGATCATTGTCTTGTTGGAAGACAAATCTCCGTCCCAGTCTCAGGTCTTTTGCAGACTCCATCAGGTTCTTCCAGAATGGTCCTGTATTTGGCTCCATCCATCTTCCCATCAATTTTAACCATCTTCCCTGTCCCTGCTGAAGAAAAGCAGGCCCAAACCATGATGCTGCCACCACCATGTTTGACAGTGGGGATGGTGTGTTCAGGGTGAATAGCTGTGTTGCTTTTACGCCAAACATAACGTCTTGCATTGTTGCCAAAAAGTTCAATTTTGGTTTCATCTGACCAGAGCACCTTCTTCCACATGTTTGGTGTGTCTCCCAGGTGGCTTGTGGCAAACTTTAAACAATACTTTTTATGGATATCTTTAAGAAATGGCTTTCTTCTTGCCACTCATAGATCACTGCACCTGTACATAGCCCTCCTGTAATCAGTCCATCCAACTACCTCATCCCCATACTGTTATCTATTTTATTTATTTTGCTCCTTTGCACCCCAGTATCTCTACTTGTACACTCATCTTCTGCACATCTATCACTCCACTGTTTAATTGCTATATTGTAACTATTTCGCCACTATGGCCTATTTATTGCCTTACCTCCGTTATCCTTCCTCATTTGCACACATTATATAGACGTTTTCTATTGTATTATTGACTGTATGTTTGTTTATTCCATGTGTAACTCTGTGTTGTTGTTGTTTGTGTTGCACTGCTTGGCTTTATCTTGGCCAGGTCGCAGTTGTAATTGAGAACTTGTTCTCAGCTAGCCCACCTTGTTAAATAAAGGTGAAATAAAAAATAAAAAAATACACACAAGTGTAAAGGAATGAATATGTACATGTAAGTATATGGATGAGGGAGATACAGAACATGGTATAGAGTACAGTATATACATATGAGATGAGTAATGTAGGGTATGTAAACAGTTTAGAAAGTAGCATTGTTAAAAGTGACATTTATTAAAACATTTAATTATTAAAGTGCCTAGAGATTTTGAGTCAGTATGTAAGCAGCAGCCACTCAATGTTAGTGATTGCTGTTTAACAGTCTGATGGCCTTGAGATAGAAGCTGTTTTTTCAGTCTCTCGGTCCCAGCTTTGATGCACCTGTACTGACCTCACCTTCTGGATGATAGCCTGGGTGAACAGGCAGTGGCTCGCTCGGGTGGTTGTTGTCCTTGAGGATATTTTTGGCCTTCCTGTGACATCGGATGGTGTAGTTGTCCTGGAGGGCAGGTAGTTTGCCCCCGGTGATGCGTTGTGCAGACCTCACTACCCTCTGAAGAGCCTTATGGTTGTGGGCGGAGAAGTTGCCGTACCAGGCGATACCAGGCGGTGATACAGCCCGACAGGATGCTCTCGATTGTGCATCTGTAAAGGTTTGTGAGTGTTTTTGGTGACGAGACAAATTTCTTCAGCCTCCTGAGGTTGAAGAGGCGCTGTTGCGCCTTCTTCACCATACTGTGTGTGGGTGGACCATTTCAGTTTGTGTACGCCGAGGAACTTAAAACTTTCCACCTTCTCCACTACTGTCCCATTGAAGTGGATAGGGGGGTGCTCCCTCTGTTGGTTCCTGAATTCCACGATCATCTCCTTTGTTTAGTTGACGTTGAGTGTGAGGTTATTTTCCTGACACCACACTCCGAGGGCCCTCACCTCCTCCCTGTAGGCTGTGTTGTCATTGTTGGTAATCAAGCCTACCACTGTAGTGTCGTCTGCAAACTTGATGATTGAGTTGGAGGCGTGCATGGCCACGCAGTCATGGGTGAACAGGGAGCACAGGAGAGGGCTGAGAATGCACCCTTGTGGGACCGCAGTGTTGAGGATCAGCGGGATGGAGATGTTGTTTTCTACCCTCACCACCTGGAGGTGGCCCGTCAGAAAGTCCAGGATCCAGTTGCACAGGGCGGGGTCAAGACCCAGGGTCTCGAGCTAAATGACAAGTTTGGAGGGTACTATGGTGTTAAATGCTGAGCTGTAATCGATGAACATGATTCTTACATAGGTATTCCTCTTGCCCAGATGGGTTAGGGCAGTGTGATTGCGATTGCGTCGTCTGTGGACCTATTGGGGCGGTAAGCAAATTGGAGTGGGTCTAGGGTGGAGGTGATATGATCCTTGACTCGTCTCTCAAAGCATTTCATGATGACGGAAGTGAGTACTACGGGGCGATAGTCGTTTAGCTCAGTTACATTAGCTTTCTTGGGAACAGGAACAATGTTGGCACTCTTGAAGCATGTGGGTACAGCAGACTGGGATAGGGATTGATTGAATATGTCCGTAAACACACCAGCCAGCTGGTCTGCGCATGCTCTGAGGACACGGCTAGGGATGGCGTCTGGGCCGTCAGCCTTGCGAGTTTTAAGACATTTAAATGCTTTACTCACGTTGGCTGCGGTGAAAAAGAGCCCGCAGGTTTTGGTAGTGGGCCGTGTCAGTGGCACTGTATTGTCCTCAAAGCGAGCAAAGAAGTTGTTTAGTTTGTCTGGGACTTCAGTGTCCACGACGGGGCTGGTTTTCGTTTTATAATCCGTGATTAGCTACACTGTTTGTATTCGGTCATGTTTCCGGTTGCCTTGCCATGATTAAAATCAGTGGTTCGCGTTTTCAGTTTTGTGCGAATGCTGCCATCAATCCATGGTTTCTGGTTGGGGAAGGTTTTAATAGTCACCGTGGGTGACTATTAGTCACCGTGGGCAACTTGCACTTGCTAACTCGCTCACCGAATCAGCGTATACATCAATGTGGTTGTCTAAGGCTATCTGGAACATATCCCAGTCCACGTGATCGTAGCAAACTTGAAGTGTGGAATCAGATTGGTCGGACCAGCATTGAACAGACCTGAGCACGGACGTTTCCTGTTTTAGTTTCTGTCTATAGGCTGGGAGCAAGAAAATCGAGTCGTGGTCAGATTTGTGACTCTTTAATCATAAGACATACACCCCCGCCCTTCTTCTTACCAGAGAGATGTTTGTTTCTGTCGGCGCGATGTGTGAAGAAACCGGGTGGCTGTACCGAGTCTGATAACGTATCCCGAGTGAGCCATGTTTCCGTGAAACAGAGAATGTTACAATCTCTGATGTCTCTCTGGAAGGCAACCCTTGCTCGAATTTCGTCTACCTTGTGGTCAAGAGACATTGGCGAGTAGTATATTCGGAAGCGGTGAGCGATGTGCCCGTCTACGGAGCCTGACCAGAAGACCGCTCCGTCTTCCCCTTCTGGGACGCCATTGTTTTTGGTCGCCTTCTGGAATCCGATCCATTGTCCTGGGTGGTGGTCCAAACAGAGGATCCACTTTGGGAAAGCCATATTCCTGGTCGTAATGTTGGTAAGTTGACGTTGCTCTTATATCCAATAGTTCTTCCCGGCTGTATGTAATTAGACTTCAGATTTCCTGGGGAACAGTGTAAGAAATAGACATTAAAAAACAAAATACTGCCTCCCGGGTGGCGCAGTGGTTAAGGGCCCTGTACTGCAGCGCCAGCTGTGCCACCAGAGACTCTGGGTTCGCGCCCAGGCTCTGTCGTAACCGGCCGCAACGGGGAGGTCCGTGGGGAGACGCACAGTTGGCCTAGCGTCGTTCGGGTTAGGGAGGGTTTGGCCGGTAGGGAAATCCTTGTCTCAACGCGCAAAAGCGACTCCTGTGGCGGTCCGGGCGCAGTGCACGCTAACCAAGGTTGCCAGGTGCACCGTGTTTCCTCCGACACATTGGTGCAGCTGGCTTCCGGGTTGGATGAGCGCTGTGTTAAGAAGCAGTGTGGCTTGGTTGGGTTGTGTATCGGAGGACGCATGACTTTCAACCTTCGTCTCTCCCGAGCCCGTAGGGAGTTGTAACGATGAGAAGAGATACTACGAAATTGGGGAGGAAAAGGGGTAAAATTCCCCCCCACCCCCCCCCCAAAAAAAACCAAAATACTGCATAGTTTCCTAAGAACGCGAAGCGAGGCGACCATCTCTGTCAGTTAGTGTATTTCCAACCATGCCAGCACAGAACGGTTCCGTTTGGATTGTGCAGTGGTGTGAAAAAGGTTAGGATCCACCCTGATGGAGTCTGCCTTCATTTCAGCATGGTATTGCGCGTTCCCCTCTCACTACATGGCTGTATCTGTAGGGTTTGTGTGGCTGTAGCCGTCCCTCTCATACCATATTCAATAGGCTTGAATGGCACAGCTGTTATAAACCTGCATTTTGAGTTGCTCCAACAGTTATCGCTTATGGATTGGTTCATAGGTTGGATTGGGTGAAACTGAAATGATTCCCACTGATGTTTTCCAGGAGAGATGGTGGCGATTCGGGCCAATGACCAAGGGAAAGCTGGGACAAAAGAGAGGTTCACACGGTAAACATTTTTACTACTGTCTTCAGTCAGTGCATTTTCAAAAATGCTGACTAATTTGTTGTGCATTTATTTAACTTGCTGCAATTTGATTTTGTTTTTATTGTCTTTTACAAACTATTTTGTCTGAAGAAATGGATGCTGCGGCCACTGATTGCGAATCAGAGAATGACTGAGAAAGAGGAGTCCTCTGAAGAATCCTATGAAGAAAATCTGATCGGTATGCCTATACCTTACATACACATGGACCTATTCTTAATTACAATGTCCTTTTCAACATGTTTTCCAGGAGAGATGTCAGCGATTCGGGCCAAACAACCAATGACCAAGGGAAGACTGGGACAAAAGAGAGGCTCACACGGTAAGCATGTTTCCTACTGCCTTCAGGCAGTGCATTTTCACTCTGTAGTGTCAACTTATGGCCGTACTGTGCTGGTCCAGATCAATCCTGTCTTTATCAGTTAGTGTATTTCCAATCATGCCAGCACAGAACGGTTCGGTTTGGATTGGACACAAGTCAAGACGTTAGATCTGGAACTAGTGTGTCAGGATAGATGATAACACAGAAGGATTACCACGCTTTACATTGTTTTTCTTGAGGGAGGGAACTTGATTTAATAGGTATTGCTTTTATTAGAAGGTTTACGTTGCAAACAGATTGTTGGGCTTAGATTCCATACAGATTGAGTCTGCTTTTTTCAGCATTGCACATTCTCCTCTCACATCCTTATCTATGTAGTTATTTAGTTGGGATTATTAGTTTAATTTCAACACAGTCTCTGCAGATACAGCTGTAACCTTGTAGAGTTAATACAGAGAGATGTTCAAGTACTGTATTGTAGTCAACCTTTATTTAATGTAGTCATTCATAATGCCATCTCTTTACAAAGGTGACAAAGGAACAAAAAGGTATTGGTCGACAATAGAGGTGGATGCAGTTGAAGATTCCTTGATGAACTTTATCCGAATGGGGGAAAATGCCTGGATAACAAGACTGTGAGAAATGCATTGCTGCTTCTCCCCAAGCGCTTTTAAACAGGGACTGGAGAGCAGTACAGTTCTATAGACACAACAGAATAGTTGCAGATCAGATAAAATAAGTGTATGAGATGCTTCTGGCTATCTCATAGGCAGATGACAAATGTCCTCTATCTCACTGTTCAGGGAAGTTTTTCCTGGTGGATGGTTCACTTTTGGAGTGACTAAGGTCTCAAGAATACAAAGCCTGCTGACTTGAAATGTTACAGAAAAATTAAGAAAAGTCTAAACTATTAATCTGTTACTTGGATATATTGAATCCATTACTAAAATGGTTGTTCCAGTTTAAATACTTTAATGAAGAACTACACTACAGCCGTTGAGTTGCCATCCGTGTTGCTTCCTTTAGGTACAACTTAGGCAGTTGGATAGCTTATATAGACTTCATAGGAGGCATTCTCTCAATGGCTGATGGCAATGCATTGCAATGCATTGAGTGGCTGCTGCCAACATACAGACTCAATCTCTAGCCACTTTAATAATGAATAATTCGATGTAATAAATGTATCACTAGTCACTTAAACAATGCCACTTTATATAATGTTTACATACCCTACATTACTCATCTCATATGTATATACTGTACTCTATACCGTCTACTGCATCTTGCCTATGCCGTTCGGCCATCGCTCATCCTTATATTTATATGTACGTATTCTTAAATATTCCTTTACACATTTGTGTATAAGGTAGTTGTCGTGAAATTGTTAGATTACTTGTTAGATATTTCTGCACAGTTGGAACTAGAATCGTACAAGCATTTCGCTACACTCGCATAAACATCTGCTAACCATGTGTATGAGACTGATTTGATTTGCAATGTATGGTCTCAAGTAGTTGTTAAAATTTCAAGTTAACTTTTTTCAAGGAGTCAGCAACTTTACGTGATTTCCTCATAATTGATTTTTTTTCTAACTCATGAGTGTAATTTCTGTGCTTCTATGATGTCTGGAAAGCATGGTCCTCAAAAGGTATGTATTTGTGAGGAATCCTAAATTGGTTACAAATACAAGACTGTGTGTGTGTGTGTGTGGGGGGGGGGGGGTTAGGTTTGAAGCTTCTGTAACCTGCTCTGTTGTTGGCCTCTGGAAACACCTCTGGTTGTCAGTCCTCTCTGTGATAGAATAGTCACCTTAACGCAGCATCTGTGGCAGACGTATTCTGCTAGTGAGCGTAAACTAAGAGCACACAGCTGATCAACCCCTTTAGTGCCGGCCAGGGAAATTGAAATGTATGCAAATGTTTCCTAGTTTATGGAAAATACTGAAAGAAAGAAGGCTGTGTTTCAGTTATGGTGACGCACAATCACATGTAGCCTAACTTACCTAACCTTCCTGAGAGTATGATGGAAAGTGTTCATATGTTACCCAACATCCTTCTATGCTTTGTCTCTATCTCTCGCTCTTCTTTCTTGAACAATTGATTAAGACATACTTCTCTGCTGAGTCATAGCTTTCTCATGCATGTTTCTGGAGAGAGACTGGGTACGATGCATGACTGATCTTACAGTGCAATGTGAGTCTTTGCGCTGGCCCCCATATAAATCTCTACAAAAATGTGGTAACACCTCTTAAACTTGAGTGATATCTTTATAATGCTAGTAGGCTTTGGTGGAGAGAATGCGTTTCGGAATGAACCTTAGACAACAATACATACGTTGCCAAAAAGTATTTATTATGATGGACTGTGAAAAACCAAAGGGATCATCATCTATTAATGTACTGTGTGAGAGCAGATATTACATTTTCTGTCATTTAAATAGTTGAGGCTGTGTGTAAGTTTAGATGGTGTTCAAGGTCCAAAGTCTTCAACCTCCTTTCGTTACAGACCTTTAGTGCCCCCCTGTGGAATATCACGTGTATCACATGGGGATCAACATTTGTTTTTGAGGGTTGAAAAAAAAAAACATGGATAATGTTAGAATAAAATCATGCTGAGGAAGCTTTATTCAAATGACCGAGGATGAGACACAAAGTGTCGTACAGTGTCAGGCTTCAGATCAAAAGAAAAACGATACAGTCACTGCCTTGCAGTCCAATCAACAGTATTTTAAACGAAGCACAGTTTGAAGGCTAAGTAAATGTTATCTATTCCAGATAAAGGGGTAATTTTTATTCGTATTAAAGGAATAATTTATATAAGCGTCGTCTTATGTGGCACTATCCAGGTATTTTTCTTTTGGCAAAAGAGACCTGGTTATCGCAGCAGTTATATTTCATCTGCAGCTGTCTGCTTCCCTTACATGTGCAAGTTGAGACAGGGCCTCTTGACTCAAGCGAAGAGAACTTTGGCCAAATATTACGACAAACAAGCCTACTGGTCAGAAAATGATGTTCAGCATTCTCGCATTTCATAAACACTGTGTTTGGATAGATCCTCATTTCCAATGCTGTAGTACAAATAGTTCCACCTTAGAATTTGTCAGTGTTGCTATACATTGAAAACGTGAAGAATTATGACACTAAGGTGTGAGTCAGATGTGCCACCTTCGGATTAATACAAATTTGAATCACTTCACTTATATTAGTCTGGTCAGCACTTACCTCTTCTCTTTGGTCAACAAATCAACCAATCCAATGAAGAAATAAACATTCTACTAAAAGGGTATACTTCATAGCTCACAAGAAACCAACAACACACACCACAGATCATTTTCAACTGCAATAAAACTTTATAGACACATAATTCTTTGGAACATGGTGATGATAAATTAACATTTGCCTTATTAGAATAACAAGTGGATTAATATTAATCTCTAGTTGATACTGAGGGACATATTCCACCATCACACCAGCGTACTAGATACTGGATACTCCTAAGGGGTTGAAGCAGTCCATCTTCAGGAAGAGAACACTGTTCGAGAAGCTCCACACCCCAGGGATGAAAGTACTTTGACAGCTTGTGGCTCCTGTTGGGTCTCATAGGAAAAGTCTGTTCCAACAGTACTTCCGACAGTAGCTGCTGCTGCTCATGCAGAACAGCCTGGATCGGTGGGCGCTGGATAATTTCTGTCACTTGCCCTTTGTGGTTTGGGGTTGAAAGGGCAGTGGAGGTACTAGGATGGCAGGCAGGTCAGATGTTAGCTGATCCTCTCTGGTCCATGGGAGGCCATGAGGTCTCAATAGGGCTCCTGATTGGCGCAGCGGTATAAGGCACTGGTCCCATAGGGCGGCTCACAATTGGCCCAGTGTCATCCGGGTTAGGGTTTAGCCGGGGTAGGTCGTCATTGTAAATAAGAATTTGTTCTTAACTAACTTCACAATTTAAAAAAAGGTAAAAAATAAATAAAATTAAGGTGTGCGTGTGTGTGCGACCCCTTACAACTGGCTTTGCTCCATCTCTTCAGACAGACTCTTCATCCACCTCCAAGATCGAGGGCAGTGATGGAGAGACACACACTGGGAAGAAAGGCCCAGACTTAAAGTTAACGTCCCAGTGAATGGGCCCCACTCTCTTCCTGCTTCCTCGTTGGCTATTCTCCCATTCCCGCTCGGCCTTGGCACGGGAGGCGGGCATGTGCCCCCGCTTGATAGGAGGCTGTTCTGCCAGTGGGACCAAGGGGTTCAAGAGGGTATCAAAGGGGCACTTCTCACCCACCTGCACGACTCTCCTACTGGTCAATAAAGGGGAGTGGTTGGTGCGACCTGTGTGGCTGGGCGAAGTTCTGGTCAGGGGGTGACAGCCATCATCTCCGCAGACTAAAGGTGGACCACAGAGGAACAATCTCTCAGTGCTACTGAAGGACAGGGGCTCAGAGGGTAATATGATTTGTTTGTCACCCAGTTGTTCTGGTCGCTGCTGTTCCAGCATAGCAGACCGGATCTGTAATAGCTGGATCTTCTTCGACACATGCCGTGATCTGGCGTTGGCAGGCCGGGCTGGCACTGGGGAGGCAGGTGGGGCAGGCACTCGGCTGGAAGGAACCGGAGATGCAGATGGAGTAGTCACCAGAAGGTCAGGCACATGGCTGACCATTGGGGTAGGCAATGGGATGGCCATCAGGGGAGGTGAGGCTGACACTGCAATGGTTGGCAGCACAGGGAAAGAATTGGTGCTCTCCCTCCTACCCATGGAGTTTATAAGCTCTAAGGTCTGGTTAGGGAACCTCAGAGTGCTGCCATCTGTATGTCTTGTTATCCTAGCTATCCCGGTCTTGGGTCGAGCCAGGCTTCTGCTGGCCTGGACCTCCGGCTGGAGGATATCCACAGGAGAACATGGCGGCTGCAAGAGGCTGCCGTCGGACAGAGACCGTCTGGCCTGAGCAGGAGGAGAGCGGGGCCTTTGGTCCTGGATGTTAGACCTCTTGAGAGGATTGGCCTGGATCCTCACCTCAGACTGGCTGCATGGAGTCCCAGATAAAGGAGCTACTGCCTTGGCTGCAGTGTAGCATAAATTGGGCCTCCTAGGGATGCTTCCTGGTGTCTGTGGTCTGCTGGATTTAACCTCTGGCTCCTTCTTGTGGCTGGAGGTAAATGTGCTCCCTCCGGTTTTGGTTTTAACCGGACCCAGACGCTTGCTACCCATCTGTCCCTCCATCTGCAGACGAGGCATGCGAGGCACCTTGAGGATGTTTTTGTTACTTTGGGCATTGAGAGAGGTCACAGTGAGCATTGGGAGCCTGATGGGTGGAGTGGCTAATGGAAGCCTTCCCATGTCAGCCCTCTCTTTAGTCACATCCATGTTGTGGAAGTGGGATCGGCTATTCTTTCTCCCTGGTGGCATTGGCTGTAGGACAATATCACTGGCACACCGGACACTGAGGATGTCTGTCAGGCTGTTCTCAGAACTGTTCTGACTGGTCTCTTGTGTCCTAGTCATGGACTTCCCTCTGTCTTTCATGGCTGTGAGAGTCACAGTGGAAGAGCAAACAACATGTTTGAGAATAAGAATATAGACTAAATTACATATATTACAATAGAATTTGATCAGTTGTTTTTATGAACTAGTGTTTTTCCACTTTCAAAGGACATTCCTGACAAAATGTTAAAAAATTCATAAAAATGAAAGATTCACAGACTAAGGCCTACCTTCAATTTGGACTTCCAGATAATTTGCTCACGTAGGATTTGACTATACAGTTTCAACAATATATTCTTGAAACCAGAAACACAAGACCACAATACCTAGTTTAAAAAAATATTTTTTTTGTCACAAATCACAAAACATAAGTTTTTCTTACAGTTATTGATCAAATACAGTTCTCATAAGATAAAAGTAGTGTATTTGAGATTATTTAATTAAATTATAGGTCCTATCTCAGTTCAGGAAGAGCATCAATGACCTGTCTATGGAATGTATTTTAACAAAAGAATGCTTCATTATGCCATCATGTACATTATGACATAGTAGCCGTCCACATCATAAAAGTTTGTCAAAACCACTTGAATAGGAATGAAATGTCAAATTAAATACAATATGCCTAATTCAACAATTGAATAAAAATAGTCGTTTGACAGTAATTATTCAGTTTATTGGCTTTTATTTTCATTACAGTAGAGTGGTTTTGAATGTATTAAAATTAGAGTAGGCCTAGTGAGTTTAGTTGAACTCGATCGCTCATTGAACATCTGTGTGGAATGTTCGCAGCTGACGCCACACAGACGCCTTTGAAAAACATTCACGATTTTAGTTTCATATTCAACAAATAAATTCCCAGTACTCAAATAAATCTGACTATCGCAATTATTTATTTATTAGAGCATCCTCTTAGAACGAGAATCACTGTGCTGTCAATGTTTTTGATTATGTCCAAGTAGGAACATATCTACAGGTATTTTGACTTCTATACTATAATAGTAGTAGTTGTGTGTGTTTTCCTGTCGTGCATTCGTTTTGAGTCAACGCTAAACCCACAATATTTTGGCTCCATTTGGTATTAGCACCGTCAATAGGGGAAGTGACATGTCTGATGCCTAAATTGATGTTGTCGACCAAAACACATTTCAATTTCACTTTTGAAATACAATAAATAGCCTGTTAATTTGTCGACAAAACAAGTTAATAAATTATATGTTGGCTTCACGTCTCCAACTCAACCAAAAATGAAAGTTAAAGAATGGAATTAAGCCAGTGTCTTAGATTTGAAGTATCCAAGCCGTAAATATATCATTTAATTGTTGATATTTGGTTGCTTTGTCAACTAAACACAATTCAATTTTACTTTTGTAATATAGTAAATAGCCTAAAGTTAAGGCCCTATTACAAACTAATGTAACAGTATTTATTCAACCTTAAAATAAGTAACAGATCCATGGCCACATTTTGAGGTTACTATAACTATACATGTATTCATATGTAAAGTTAATCACATAAAATGTGCATGTTCAAGATAGCATGCATACTGTAGGTTGTGGAGATATTCACAATGGCTGTAGTCAATGTAGAATCTCGAACGGCACTGATCACTTGCACCATGTCATCTCAACTTCAAACCAAGTAATTTGGTTCTGCTATTTGATGAAGCAGTGTGGTTTAGTCACCAGGGTTGTGGGTGCGATTCCCACGGTTGACCAGTGTGACCGTATGCTCAATGACTAAAATGTAAATAACCAGTGGTGGAAAAAGTACTCAATTGACATACTTTTTTTTTTACAATACATTTATTGGCATTTCTTCTTTTTTTAAACAATTTTAACATTCATCAGAATATGATACAGATAATGCCCCGTTATTCCTTCCACCTAAACAAAACACCATGCTACATGGGAGCACATCGTGCAAAACCCTTCCCTCCCCAACACAGGAACACCCCCCTCCCTCCCCTCTACCGGTATTAACTTCACTGATTAACAACAAAAAAAGAAACAGAATGACCTTCACATTCCATGCTAGAAAATAAATGATTCAACACAAAAACAAATAATAATAATAGATTCATGAAGAAAGTAGTAATGAGGCAGCTAAGGTGACGTCTCTAGAAACTACTGAAAGTCCCCCCAGACATCAGTAAATTCAAAGGGTTTATTACATCAATTGTATTTTATTCTTTCAGATGGAATATAGGAAGATAGTTCTTTTAGCCACATCTGCTTGCTTGGCGGAGTGTCACTTTTCCATATAATAGCTGTGCCAATTTAATGAATGTGGTTTTTGCTACAAATATAATACATTTGTACAGTAATCTAATCAGACCTACATACTTAGGTCCAATATTCATCCTCTGTAAAACTTCAAACAGATAGTTCCATTCTATGCGGTCAAAAGCTTTTTCCGGTCATTCTCTACATAATGCATAATATTAAATAATCTTCTGATATTATCAGGAGATGAGCTGTCACGAGTCCGACCGAGGGTGTTTCCCTTTCCCGGGCAGGTGGCGCTCGGCGGTCGTCGTCACCGGCCTATTAGCTGCCACTGATTGTTTTTCCTTCCCCTCCTTGTATGTTGAGTGGTAGCACCTGTGAATGTGTAATTAGTTTGTCTTTATTAGACAGCCGGCCCGCCTGGTTGTTGTGCGGGATTATTTCATTGTAAACCTTCGGCTCTGTGGTATAGGCACGTTGTGTCCCATTTGTACATTTTGATTCCCTGTGTTTTGGGAACGTAACGTTTTTGTGAGCACCCTGTGGTGCATTGGTGCGATTAAAGGACGCGCAGCATTGAACTCTCTGTCTCCTGCATTTGACTCCACACCCACGACACCCGGAGCATTACAGAATCCCGCACCTATCAAATTGATGGAGTCAGCAGGAGCAGCAGCCAACCCTCTCCCATCGATGGAGGAACGGGTTCTCCACCACACCACCGTCCTTCATCGGATCGGATCCGCGATGGATCAAGTGATGGAGAGAATGGACAGATGGGAGAGGAGTGGGCTCCTCTCTCCACCTTCGGCACCCACGGTTCCGGACTCCCCATCTCCCGACTCCAGCACCCTCCGTCTGACGCTACCGAGGGCTTATGATGGAGCGGCGGCGGGTTGCCAGGGGTTTCTGCTCCAGCTGGAGCTATACCTGGCCACCGTCAGACCCACTCCCTCAGGAGAAGAGAGGGTGAGTGTCCTCATCTCCTGCCTCACGGGTCGTGCCCTGGAATGGGCGAACGCGGTCTGGAATGGTCCAGACTCAGCGCGGGAGCACTACCCAGAGTTTTCCCGTCGCTTCCGCGCCGTGTTTGATCACCCTCTAGACGGCCGAGCGGCGGGAGAACGACTATTTCACCTCAGGCAGGAGAGGAGGAGCGCCCAGGATTACGCGCTGGAGTTCCGGACCTTGGCAGCCGGATCTGGGTGGAACGACAGGGCTCTCATGGACCACTACAGGTGTAGTCTCCGAGAGGATGTCCGCCGGGAGTTAGCGTGTCGGGACACCACTCTGTCACTGGATCAGCTGATTGACATGTCCATTCGACTGGATAATCTGCTGGCTGCCCGCGGGCGTTCAGAGAGGGTCCTGTGCGTTCCACCACCCAGCCCCTCCGCTCCCATTCCGATGGAGTTGGGAGGGGCTGCGCCGAGGGGTACCGGAGGAGGAGGCCTTCCCTGCACCAACTGTGGTCGGAGAGGACACACGTCTTATCGGTGCTGGGGGGGGTCCGTCTGGGAGTAGAGATGGCAGGCGGAACGCTTCTCGGTCACCCCAGGTGAGTCAGCATCAAACTCACCCAGAACCCCCTGTTGGCCACATGTTTGTCTTAACTTTTTTCCTTCGCTTTTTTCCCTCTTCCCAGCATAGGGCGCTCGTCGATTCAGGCGCAGCTGGGAACTTTATGGATCGCGGACTCGCCCTTAAGTTAGGGGTTCCGCTGGTGCCGATAGATTCTCCTTTCCCCGTGCACTCCCTAGATAGCCGGCCATTAGGGTCAGGGATGGTCAGGGAGACCACGGTCCCACTGGACATGGTGACGCAGGGGAATCATAGGGAGCGTATCAGTTTCTTTATTATTGACTCGCCTGCGTTTCCAGTGGTGCTGGGGACTCCCTGGCTGGCCCGGCACAATCCTAAAATTTCGTGGAAACAGGGGGTTCTCCAGGGGTGGTCAGAGGAGTGTTCTGGAAGGTGTTTGGGAGTTTCCATCGGTGCCACGTCGGTGGAGAGTCCAGACCAGGGTTCCACGGTGTGCATTCCCCCCGAGTATGCCGATTTGGCAATCGCTTTCAGTAAAGTGAAAGCGACTAAATTACCACCTTATCGACCGGGAAGGGATTGTACGATAGATCTCCAGGTAGACGCTGCGCTTCCCAAGAGTCACGTGTACCCGCTGTCCCAGGAGGAGACGTTGGCAATGGAGACATATGTCACGGAGGCGCTGGGACAGGGGTACATTCGGTCCTCCATTTCACCCGTCTCCTCAAGTTTCTTTTTTGTGAGGAAAAAGGAGGGAGGCTTGCGTCCGTGTATCGATTATAGAGGTCTAAACGCCATCACAGTGGGGTATAGTTACCCTCTACCTCTCATCGCTACGGCGGTGGAATCGTTCCACGGAGCGCAGTTCTTCACAAAACTGGATCTCAGGAGCGCGTATAGTTTGGTGCGTATTCGGAAGGGAGACGAGTGGAAAACCGCATTTAGTACTACATCAGGCCACTATGAGTACCTCGTCATGCCGTATGGGTTAAAGAATGCTCCAGCCGTTTTCCAATCCTTTGTAGACGAGATTCTCAGGGACCTGTGTGGGCAGGGAGTGGTGGCTTATATCGATGACATTCTGATCTACTCGGCCACTCACACCGCGCATGTGTCTCTGGTGCGCAAGGTGCTTGGTAGACTGCTGGAGCATGACCTATACGTCAAGGCTGAGAAATGCGTGTTCTCTAAACGAGCCGTCTCTTTTCTGGGATATCGCATTTCCACCTCGGGGGTAGTGATGGAGGGTGACCGCATTAGGGCCGTGCGTAATTGGCCGACTCCGACCACGGTAAAGGAGGTGCAGCGTTTTCTGGGTTTTGCCAACTACTACCGGAGGTTTATCCGGGGTTTTGGCCAGGTAGCGGCTCCCATCACCTCACTGCTGAAGGGGGGCCCGGTGCGTTTGCAGTGGTCAGCAGAGGCGGACGGAGCATTCAACAAGTTGAAGGCGCTGTTTACTGATGTGCCCGTGTTGGCGCATCCGGACCCCTCTCTAGCATTCATAGTGGAGGTGGACGCGTCCGAGGCTGGGGTGGGTGCCGTGCTATCACAGCGCTCGGGTACGCCACCAAAACTCCGACCCTGCGCTTTCTTCTCAAGGAAGCTCAGCCCAGCGGAGCGTAACTATGATGTGGGGGACCGGGAGTTGCTAGCGGTGGTTAGAGCTCTGAAGGTGTGGAGACACTGGCTTGAGGGGGCTAAACACCCCTTTCTCATCTGGACCGACCACCAGAATCTGGAGTATATTCGGGCAGCTAGGAGACTTAACCCACGTCAGGCAAGGTGGGCCATGTTCTTCACCCGGTTCCGATTTACTTTGTCTTATAGACCGGGCTCCCAGAACGTGAAGGCTGACGCACTGTCCCGCCTTCATGACACGGAGGATGGGTCCACCGAACCTACTCCCATCCTTCCCGCATCGAAGCTGGTAGCCCCAGTGGTATGGGAGGTGGACTCGGACATCGAGCGGGCGTTACGGGCTGAACCCGCGCCTTCTCAGTGTCCAGCGGGGCGAAGGTACGTGCCGCTTGGTGTTCGGGACAAACTGATTCGGTGGGCTCACGTTCTACCCTCCTCGGGTCACCCTGGGGTGACGAGGACAGTGGGGAGCCTTCAGGGGAGGTATTGGTGGCCTACGTTGGCTAAGGACGTTAAGGGTTATGTCTCCTCCTGTTCAGTGTGCGCTCAGAGTAAGGCTCCTAGGCACCTTCCTAGAGGGAAGCTACAACCCCTCCCTGTTCCACAGCGGCCATGGTCACATCTGTCCATAGATTTCCTAACCGATCTCCCGCCGTCTCAGGGGAACACCACGGTTCTGGTGATTGTGGATCGGTTCTCTAAGTCCTGCCGTCTCCTCCCGTTGCCCGGTATCCCTACAGCCCTACAGACTGCGGAGGCGTTATTCACCCATGTCTTCCGGCACTACGGGGTGCCGGAGGACATCGTTTCTGATCGGGGCCCCCAATTCACGTCCCGGGTATGGAGAGCGTTCATGGAACGTTTGGGGGTCTCTGTCAGCCTGACCTCCGGTTATCACCCCGAGAGTAATGGGCAGGTGGAGAGAGTGAACCAGGAGGTGGGTAGGTTTCTGCGGTCGTATTGCCAGGATCGGCCAGGGGAGTGGGCACGATACATTCCCTGGGCTGAAATGGCTCAGAACTCACTACGCCACTCCTCTACTAACGTGTCCCCTTTTCAGTGTGTGTTGGGGTACCAGCCGGTCCTGGCACCATGGCATCCGAGCCAGACCGAGGCTCCTGCGGTGGAGGAATGGGTACAGCGCTCCAAGGAGACCTGGAGGGCCGTCCAGGAATCTCTACGACAAGCGAGTGGACGGCAGAAGAGGAGTGCTGACCGCCACCGCAGTGAGGCCCCCGTGTTTGTACCGGGGGACAGGGTCTGGCTCTCGACCCGAAACCTACCTCTCCGCTTGCCCTGCCGGAAGCTGGGTCCGCAGTGTGTAGGGCCCTTTAAAGTCCTGAGGAGGATAAACGAGGTGTGTTATCGATTACAACTCCCTTCCTATTATCGTATTAACCCCTCGTTTCATGTGTCTCTCCTCAGGCCGGTGGTAGCTGGTCCCCTGCAGGACAGTGAGGTACCGGAGGTCCCTCCCCCCCCGCTGGACATCGAGGGGTCCCCGGCGTACACGATCCGGGCCATTCTGGACTCAAGACGCCGGGTGAGGGGCCTGCAGTACCTCGTGGACTGGGAGGGGTACGGTCCGGAGGAGAGGTGCTGGGTACCGGTGGGGGACATCTTGGATCCCTCCATGTTGAGGGATTTCCATCGCCTCCATCCGGATCGCCCTGCGCCTCGTCCTCCGGGGCGACCTCGAGGCCGGTGTCGGCGCGCTGCGGGAGCCACGCGTCAGGGGGGGGGTACTGTCACGAGTCCGACCGAGGGTGTTTCCCTTTCCCGGGCAGGTGGCGCTCGGCGGTCGTCGTCACCGGCCTATTAGCTGCCACTGATTGTTTTTCCTTCCCCTCCTTGTATGTTGAGTGGTAGCACCTGTGAATGTGTAATTAGTTTGTCTTTATTAGACAGCCGGCCCGCCTGGTTGTTGTGCGGGATTATTTCATTGTAAACCTTCGGCTCTGTGGTATAGGCACGTTGTGTCCCATTTGTACATTTTGATTCCCTGTGTTTTGGGAACGTAACGTTTTTGTGAGCACCCTGTGGTGCATTGGTGCGATTAAAGGACGCGCAGCATTGAACTCTCTGTCTCCTGCATTTGACTCCACACCCACGACACCCGGAGCATTACATGAGCGGTTTCTTACAAAGCCTGTTTGGTCCATATCAACCAAGTCCGGTAGAACCTTATCCAGTCTAAGAGCAATGAGTTTCACAAGAATCTTATATGAAGTGTTCAATAGAGATAGATATTGGTCTATACGACCCACAAAGCATAGGATCTTTCCCAGGTTTTAACAAAACTGTGATCTGTGTCTGGGAGCTTTTCTGTCTCTTCGGCATAATTAAACATACTGCAAAGAGGCTCAATTAGTTTGGGTAAAAAGGATCGATAGAATTCAATAGGGAATCCGTCTAACCCTGGTGATTTTCCCCCAGCAGTGTTGAAAATGGATTCCCTAAATGGATTCCCTAATCTCTTTCTCCAAGTGCTCTCTATCCTCATCATTAAAGTTTGTAAATTGAGTTTGTTCAAAAACTCATGCATTGTGGCAGGGGCATCCCCTTCAGACTTGTACAATGTTTCATAAAACTCCCTGAAGACTGGATAAATTTCCTCAGGACTGTGAACAACTGTGTTACTGGGTAGCTTAATAGAGCTAATAACTCTACTAGCATCCTCTCGTCTTATCTGCCAAGGAAGCAACTTTCCTGCTTTATCTCCATGTTCGTAGTGGTTTTGTTTTGTTCTCCTGAGAGCATTTTCCACTTCATGGGTCGTCAGGGTGTTATATTCCAATCGCTTTGAGTCTAATTTTTGTAGAGTTGAGTCGTCAAATGTTACACTATGTTCATTTTCCAGATCTGTAATTTCATTCTCCAACGAATCTACTTGAGCCTTATACATTTTACGAGCATCTGAACTAAAGGATATGATTTGCCCCCTCAGATATGCAAGGAGAGCTTCTCATAAAATTAGGGAGGAGGCAGAGTTGTTAAAAATTATGTCTATATGAGTGTTCAGAAATTACAAATGTGGGACTTTTTAGTAAATATGTGCCAAACCTCCATCTTCTTGAGGGTGGCTGTGCTCTACTGACTGGTTCTGAAGCCAGCAGGGCAGAATGATCTGATATACATCTTGGTAAGTACTTACACCCAGTAGTTAAACTTCCCCTGGCTGCAGGAATAAGAAATAAGTCTCTTCTAGAGTAACTGTTATGGACAGGGGAGTAAAATGAATATTCTTTAACCTTTTGGTTGTGAAATGTCCATAAGTCTACGAGTCCAAAGTGTTTCATTTCTGCTTTTAACATTTTAGCTTTGTGTCTCCTGAAGAGCTATATCAACCTTATGCTGCTTTAGATCATTCAGAATGCGTTTGCGCTTGACTGGGCATTTAGTACCCCTAATGTTAAGTGTCATAAAAGTATAGTTATTAGGTGCAGACATCTTTAAAGAAAATAAGAAATATGGAAAAGGAAAAACAAAATTGTATTGAGTGTATACAACTTGTAACAACTAAAATTATGAAAGTTTAAAGTAGCAAACATCTCGTCAGCTAATACCCTGACCCTACCACAAACCTACCCAACCCCCTCCCCAACTAGGGAGTGAAAGAACCCATATCCTTAGATGCTAGTCTTTAAACTAGATGTACCTGCTATGCATAGCATCGCTCTAATTAGGTTCATTCTAAATTATATGTATATGGAAGTAGAAGTACATTGACTGTTCCTTGTAGCATAAAAATATTGTTAGTCAAGTAACAAAATACAATTTGATTACAACAATAATGACCGGATTATTTCGCCCCACTTGAGCATGTCTCAACAACAACAACAAAAACCTTGTGTGCGTTCATAGTCACCAACAGAGCGTACACACACACCCAAATGTCAACCAATCGGCATTCCCCAATGTGCCCTGAGACCTGTGCCGCGAGGCAACAAAAGCGATGACCACAAACGCACCCCAGCAGGTCAGGAAAAAGACATCAAGCTGTGATGTATAAATGAAAACCTTTAACAGACGATAACAATCATCTCTCATAAAATAGGGACAAGTACTTAAACAATCACCATCCTCCTGAGTTCACTGTCCCCCCAAAAATATTATATATATATATATATATATATGTATACAAACACAAACACACACACACACGTACACAAGTGTAAAGCTTTCAGCTAGTTGGCAAATAGGCAGCCAGCGAGTAGCTTATCCCGGTCTCGGTATCAGTAACGCTAGCATATATCTCTCACAATAAACAAGCCAGCAAACGTAATAGTAGCTAATATTCCCTGAAGTAATATAAACATAGTTAGGCTTGAAACACAGTCAAAAGCCACATAACTATTTAACCAAACCCGACTGGACCTCTCTGCATAAAACAAAAGTATACAGAGAAAATGTAACTACCTGGCATAGTGTGGACATATAGTAGCTATAGCTACACCCATGTAAACTTAGCGAGCTGGCTAAGTAGCACAGCCAACATTAGCTATGATCTAACTTTACCTCGCTAGTCATTATCACGCTAGCCATCTAGCCAGCCATTCAGCCAGTTGATCATACGAGTAATTTTGTTGTTTCATCATGTGCTAACAGTTCACTATCCACTGTTTCCAAGTTCAAAAGACAGTTCCTCGGGATGTAGTAGACGTGAACAAGTCAGGAAGTTCTTTCCTCATGTATGTTTCAGCCATCTTCACAGAGTCAAATGTGCGCTCACCATTCTTGGTTTCGATCCACAAAGTCGCTGGGTAGCTCAGGTCGTATGCCAAGCCAGCCTGACGTAGAAGTCTCTTCAGTGGGGAGAAAGCCATCCTCCTCTTGTGTAGTGTGGGAGAAAGATCCGGAAAGATCATGATTCTGGCATCTCCATACTTGAGCTCTCCCTTTGCTCGGTTAGCAGACAGGATGCGAACAGTGTTCGTTCTGGTGTAGAAATGTAATGACAAATGCCCTGGGTGCAACCTGGCCAGGCAGCAGCCTCCGTAGGGTGCGATGGACCCTCTCGATCTCCAGTGGGTGCACGGGAGGGGGTAGATCCAGAATTTTGGGAATCCATTCTTGTAGAAAGCAGATTGCGTCTCTTCCCTCCACGGCCTCTGGGGAACCTTGAAGTCTCAAATTTGAGCGCTTTTGGAAATCTTCATAATAATCAAATTTCTCCTCGAGTTTAGAGTCTTCTAACTTCTTGTATTTTTGGTCCACTTCCTCGTGGACGTCCAGGATGGCAGCCTGGTGGTCAGCATGGGCTTTTTCTAACTTTGTCACTCGTCCCTTTGTGACTATCTGTTCTTCGTGGAGTTTATCGACCAGTACATCAATTTTGCTGAGGTGTTCAGGAAGTGTCTCTTGGATTTTTGTTATACCCTCGTCCATCTATCTCCATTCTGAACCATGCTGGTGCTTCTTCCGAGCTAGCATCTGCTGAATCCGAAGAAGGGCTGTCAGAGAGGGGCATTTTTACATGCCTCGTCTGAGGCTTTGACATATTGGGCATCTTTTGCTTTGGCGATACAATAGATGTTTTAACTTCCAACTCACTATTGACGAACAGGTAAACCATGTCAAATGCCTTAAACAGGTTCGAAAGTTTGAGGACGCTACGCAGACACGTCTTGTTAGAGCTTAGCCATTTCCGGAAGTCTCAATTGTCATACTTGAGTAAAAGTAAAGTTACCTTAGTAGAAAATGATTCAAATAAAAGTGAAAGTCAGCCAATAAGATACTACCTGAGTAGTCAAAGTATCAAAATTAAAAGTATGAATTTCAAAGTCCTTAAATTAAGCAAATCAGATAGCCAGGGTCACACTCAGACATCATTTAAAAACAAAGAATTTGTGTTTAGTGATTAGTGAGTCCGCCAGATCAGAGGCAGTAGGGATGACCAGGGATGTTCTCTTGATAAGTGTGGGAATTTGACCATTTTCTGTCCTGCTAAGCATTCACAATGTAATGAGTACTTTTGGGGGTCAGGGAAAATTTATTGAGTAAAAAGTACATCATATTCTTTAGGAATGTTGTTAAGTAAATGTAAAATATGTCAAAAACATACATTTATTTAACTAGGCAAGTCAGTTAAGAACAAACTCCTATTTTCAATGATGGTCTAGGAGCAGTGGGTTAACTGCCTGTTCAGGGGCAGAATGACAGATTTGTACCTTGTCAGCTCAGGGATTTGAACTTGCAACCTTTCGGTGACAAGTCCACCACTCTAACCACTAGGCTACCCTGCTGCCCCATAACTAATAATGTGCAGATACAGTACTTTAAAATATTTTTACTTAAATACTTTATATCAAAATAAAGAAAGTCGCACACTCCATATATAAACTCCCATATGTGTGTTATTTTCAGTGGTGTAAAGAACTTAAGCAGATTAAAAAATATGAGCTGGCGCACACCCAGAAAAATGTGTTTGTGTGGGGAAATAAATTATAAACTGTCAAAATAAAGTCGCTCACTCCGTATATAAGCTCCCAGTAATTTATTGGGTATTTGCCCACGTTTCTGCATCACTGTGTCTTCTGCAGGGAAAGTTTCTAAAACCATCCTATAGAAGAGATACATAGATGATGTATTTGTGCTCTGGGAAGGAAGTCAGCAGGAACTAAATGAATTCCAAACTCTACTAAACAGGAGCTCTGAATACCTCAAATTCACCATGCAGACTGATGAGAGAAAAATAAACTACCTGGACTTATAGATCATCAAAGAGAATGACATTACACACAGACTTATACACAAAGCCCACAGACTGTAATATCTTGCTATGTGTGAATAGTATGCATCCCCTTCCCCTCAAGAATGGTCAACTATACAGTCAGTTATGCAGGATTAAACAAATCTGTGGCCACCAGACAGATTTTGAAAACAATGCTAAAAAAAATGACAGATCAATTCAAAATGAGAAGCTACAAGGACAAAACTCTTGATGCTGCAATGATGAAAATATCTCATAAACCAAGAGAGGAATTACTTAAAACTCAACCAAAGAAGAAAAACAACGCAACCATCTTTTGCACTAAATACACCAAGGGTTCGGAGAAAATGAAAGCAATCCTGAAAAAGGACTGGCATATTCTGCAATCAGACAAAAATAATAATTGCACACCTCTTCACGGAATCCCCGCTGGTGGTCTATAAGCGTGGTCACAATATTGGAGATAGCTTGGTGAGATCTGACATGCCCCCTGAGCTCACTCAGACACTCTTGACACCTATCCCAAATGGGAACTACAAATGTGGATCATGCGCACAGTGCAATAGCATTATAAAAACATCCTTCTTCAGACACCCACATACAGGTCGAAACATCCCTGTTAGGGGTAATCATCTCATGCAAGACCCCGGGAGTAATCTATCTCATCATCTGTTCGTGTGGAAAAGCCGACAAAGGGAGCCTTACAGGATATCCTCTCTAAAAACATTGACCCCTAGTGGTCTGAATATTGACATTGATCTCAGGCCCTTCTTATGATCAATTCTTTCTTTTATGAACAAGTCTTATAAATTGATGTAATCTTTCTACAGCTTATTAGTGTACACCTAATATGTTCCCCCTGTTGATGATGCTCATTATAGATTAAGGTTGAACCAAAAGATTACATGTAACAAATATGAAATGAAATACAAAACACTGTTGTTTTGTGGGTGATTGTTTCCGTGTCTGTTCGCCACACGGTGGTACTGTTTCGGTTTTGTTCACGTTTATTGTTTTGGTTTGTTCACGTTTATTGTTTTGTATTCATTGAGTGTTCAGTTTGTTTTATTAAACGATATGGACACTTAGCACGCTGCGCGTTGGTCCTCTGATCCTTCTCGCTTCTCCTCCTCAGAAGAGGAGGAGGAAAACCTTTACAATGAAACTAAAATCGTGAATGTTTTTCAAAGGTGTCTGTGTGGCGTCAGCTGCGAACGTTCCACACAGATGTTCAATGAGCGATCGAGTTCAACTAAACTCACTAGGCCTACTCTCATTTTAATAAATTCAAAACCACTACTGTAATGAAAATAAAAGCCAATAAACTGAATAATTACTGTCAACGTATTGTTTTTATTCAATTGTTGAATTAGGCCTATTGTATTTAATTCGACATTTCATTCCTATTCAAGTGGTTTTGACAAACTTTTATGATGTGGACGGCTGCTATATCATAATGTACATGATGTCATAATGAAGCTTTCTTTTGTTAAAATTTGACATTCCATAGACAGGTCATTGATGCTCTTCCATATCTGAGGTAGGACCTATAATTTAATGAAATAATCTCCAATACACTACTTTTATTTTATGATAACTTCATTTGATCAATAACTAACAAACTGTTTTGTGATTTGTGACAAAAATATTTATTTAAACTAGGTATTGTGGTCTTGTTTCTGTTTTCAAGAATATATTGTTGAAACTGTATAGTCAAATCCTACGTGTGCAAATTATCAGGAAGTCCAAATTGAAGGTAGGCCTTAGTCTGTGAATCTTTCATTTTTAAGAATTCGTGAACATTTTGGCAGGAATTGGAATGTCCTTTGAAAGTGGAGAAACACTAGCTTATAATAACAACTTTGATCAAATTCTATTGTAATATATGTAATTTATTCTATATTCTTATTCTCAAACATGTTGTTTGCTCCTCCACTGTGACTCTCACAGCCATGAAAGACAGAGGGAAGTCCAGGACTAGGACACAAGAGACCAGTCAGAACAGTTCTGAGAACAGCCTGACAGACTTCCTCAGTGTCCGGTGTGCCAGTGATATTGTCCTACAGCCAATGCCACCAGGGAGAAAGAATAGCCGATCCCACTTCCACAACATGGATGTGACTAAAGAGAGGGCTGACATGGGAAGGCTTCCAATGGCCACTTCACCCATCAGCCTCCCAATGCTCACTGTGACCTCTCTCAATGCCCAAAGGAACAACAACACCCTCAAGGTGCCTCGCATGCCTCGTCTGCAGCTGGAGGGACAGATGGGTAGCAAGCGTCTGGGTCCGGTTAAATCCAAAACCGGAGGGAGCACATTTACCTCCAGCCACAAGAAGGAGCCAGAGGTTAAATCCAGCAGACCACAGACATCAGGAAGCATCCCTAGGATGCCCAATTTATGCTCCACTGCAGCCAAGGCAGTAGCTCCTTTATCTTGGACTCCATGCAGACAGTCTTAGGTCAGGATCCAGGCCAATCCTCTCAAGAGGTCTAACATCCAGGAACAAAGGCCCTGCTCTCCTCCTGGTCAGGCCAGACGGTCTCTGTCCGACGGCAGCCTCTTGCAACCGCCATGTTCTCCTGTGGATGTCCTCCAGCCGGAGAAACAGGCAAGCAGAAGCCTGGCTCGACCCAAGACCGGGATAGCTAGGATAACAAGAAATACTGATGGCAGCACTCTGAGGTTCCCTAACCAGACTTTAGAGCTTATAAACTCCATGGGTAGGATGGAGAGCACCAATTCTTTCCCTGTGCTGCCAACAATTGCAGTGTCAGCCTCACCTGCCCAGATGGCCATCCCATTGCCTACCCCAATGGTCAGCTATGTACCTAACCTTCTGGTGCCTACTCCATCTGCTTCTCCGGTTCCTTCCAGCCGAGTGCCTGCCCCACCTGCCTCCCCAGTGCCAGCCCGGCCTGCCAACACCAGATCACGGAGTGTGTCGAAGAGGATCCAGCTCTTACAGATCCGGTCTGCTATGCTGGACCAGCAGCTACCAGAACAAGTGGGTGACAAACAAATCATATTACCCTCTGAGCCCCTGTCATTCATTAGCACTGAGAGGTTGTTCCTCTGTGGTCCACCTTTAGTCTGCCACCCAGCTAACGTAGGCGGAGATGATGGCTGTCACCCCCTGCCCAGACCTACGCCCAGCCACACAGGTCACACCGAACAGTCCCCCTTATTGACCAGTAGGAGAGCTGTGCAGGCGGGTGAGAAGTGCCCCTTTGAAATCCCCTTGACCCCCTTGGTCCCACTGGCAGAACAGCCTCCTATCAAGCGGGGGCACATGCCCGCCTCCCGTGCCAAGGCCAAGCGTGAATGGGAGAATAGCCAACGAGGGCGCAGGAAGAGAGTGAAGCCCATTCACTGGGACGTTAACTTTAAGTCTGGGCCTTTCTTCCCAGTGTGTGTCTCTCCATCACTGTCCTCGATCTTGGAGGTGGATGAAGAGTCTCTTTCTGAAGAGATGGAGCAAAGCCAGTTGTAAGGGGTCGCACACACACACACACACACACACACACACACACACACACACACACACACACACACACACACACACACACACACACACACACACACACACACACACACACACAAACATATCTTTATTTTTTTTTACCTTTATTTAAATTGTGTAGTTAGTTAAGAACACATTCTTCTTTACAATGACGACCTACCCCGGCCAAACCCTAACCCGGACGACACTGGGCCAATTGTGAGCCACCCTATGGGACCAGTGCCTTATACCGCTGCGCCAATCAGGAGCCCTATTGAGACCTCATGGCCTCCCATCGCCAGAGAGGATCAGCCAGCATCATCCCAGCGTCTGCCCTGCCTGCCATCCTAGTACCTCCACTGCCCTATCAACCCCGAACCACAAAGGGCAGGTGACAGAAATGAACCAGCGCCCACCGATCCAGGTAGTTGTGCATGAGCAGCAGCAGCTACTGTCGGAAGTACTGTTGGAACAGACTTTTCCTATGAGACCCAACAGGAGCCACACGCTGTCAAAGTACTTTCATCCCTGGGGTGTGGAGCTTCTCGAACAGTGTTCTCTTCCTGAAGATGGACTGCTTCAACCCCTTAGGAGTATCCAGAGTATCTAGTACGCTGGAGTGATGATATAATATGTCCCTCAGTATCAACTAGAGATTAATATTAATCCACTTGTTATTCTAGTTAGGCAAATGTTAATTTATCATCACCATGTTCCAAATAATTCTGTTTCTATAAAGTTTTATTGCAGTTGAAAATGATCTGTGGTGTGTGTTGTTGGTTTCTTGTGAGCTATGAAGTATACCCTTTTAGTAGAATGTTTATTTCTTCATTGGATTGGTTGATTTGTTGACCAAAGAGAAGAGGTAAGTGCTGACCGGACTAATAGAAGTGAAGTTCCGATTCAAATTTGTATTATTCCGAAGGAGGTACATCTGACTCACACCTTAGTGTCATAATTCTTCACGTTTTCAATGTATAGCAACACTGACAAATTCTAAGGTGTAACTATTTGTACTACAGCATTGGAAATGAGGATCTATCCAAACACAGTGTTTATGAAGTGCGAGAATGCTGAAGAACATTTTCTGACCAATAGGCTTGTTTGTCGTAATATTTGGCCAAAGGTTTCTTCGCTTGAGTCGAGACCCTGTCTCAACTTGCACATGTAAGGGAAGCAGACAGCTGCAGATTTAATATAACTGCTGGGTTACACAGTAACCAGGTCTCTCTTGCCAAAAGAACCCACTTATGCAAGAAAGACCTGGATAGTGCCACATAACACAATGCTTATATAAATCTTCCATTTATACAAATAAAAATAATAATAATAAATAATAATAAATAATAATAATAAAAATCACATTGTGAAATGTGAATGACATTTGCTTAGCCTTCAAACTGTGCTTAGTTTAAAATACCGTTGGTTGGACTGCGAGGCAGTGACTGTATCGTTTTTCTTTTGATCTGAAGCCTGACACTGTACGACACTTTGTGTCTCATCCTACATCATTTGAATAAAGCTTCCTCAGCATGATTTTATTCTAACATTACCCATGTTGTTTTTGCAACCATCACAAACAAATGTTGATCCCCATATAACGACAGGTGATATTCCTCAAGGGGGCACTAAAGGTCTGTAACGAAAGGAGGTTGAACAATTTGTACCTTGAACACCATCTAAACTTACACACAGCCTCAACTATTTAAATGACAGAAAATGTCATATCTGCTCTCACACAGTACATTGGGTTTTTCACAGTCCATCATAATAAATACTTTTTGGCAACTTATGTATTGTTGTCTAAGGTTAATTCCGAAACGCATTCTCTCCACCAAAGCCCAAAGCTTACTAGCATTATAAAGATATCCATCAAGTTTAAGAGGTGTCACCACATTTTTGTAGAGATGTATATGGGGGGCAGTGCAAAGACTCATATTGCAGTGTAAGATCAGTCATGCATCGTACCCAGTTTCTCTCTAGAAACATGATGAGAAGCTATGACTTAGCAGAGCAGTATGGCTGTATCAATTGTTCTAGAACTGGTTCAAGAAAGAAGGTTAGGTTAGTTAGGCTACATGTGATCGTGCGTCACCATAACTGAAACATGGCCTTCTTTCTTTCACGGTTTCACGTCATGGTGCAAGTATTTGCATAAACTGGGAAACATTTGCATACATTTCAATTTCTCTGGCCGGCAGTGAAGGGGTTAATCAGCTGTGTGCTCTCAGTATACGCTCACTAGCAGAACAACAGCTAACACAGGGAGCTGAAATCCTGGGGTCCGCCTTATGTTCCCTCAGTTCTACCCCATTTTGAACAGATGCTTTCATCCATGACCAGGCCATGTTTTGGCAGTTTTGCTGCACTAGGCAAGACAATTGCAGACATACTCCAATCCGGCAAAAATAGGCCTATAGTGTACAGTGTCGGCCTATAATGTCATTTTATAACTAGGCCTAACATAAGATAGCCTACCATTTCTAAAACAACAAACAATGCAGTTGCGTTGGATTTATTAACCTAGTCCTGATTCCTGACAAAAGCTTATAGGGACTTGTCCTTTAAGATATGAACATCAGTTATCCATCAGCTACCCAAGTTTATTAGAAGTTTTCTTGAGGCTTTTTGCAAAGAGATAAATGCTGATGTAACGGCCTACGTCTTCACAGCAGTACAAAGCTGAAATCACTTATTATCAGTACATTTTATTCCACCTTGTGAAACCAGGGGTCTAGTGGAGGGTAAATGTGAATAACATTTTAAAAAAGGCCTGTTATGAGAGAGAAAGAGAGATGGTGAGAGTAGCTGAGTGCCTATAGTAAGAGATGGCTGTTAATATCACTAGGCTGATTGGTCTGTGTACAGGTAGTGAACCTGATTGCTGAGAGGTTAGGTTGCTAGTTAGAATCTTAATCTGCCATAAACTACTTTTGTGTCAGCAAGTCTACAGACCATTTAAGTAGCTACACTGAACACCTCACTGATACTGACTGTGTATCTACAAACCCAAATTGTCTAAGGAAATGTAGGTGACTGTCACAGTTTTCTTCCTCCTCTTCTGAGAAGGAGTAGGAAGGATCGGACCAATACGCAGCGTGGTAAGTGTTCGTCATATTTGAATCAAAACTGAACACTACACAAACTGAAAACGAAACAGTTCTGTGTGGAAAACACAGACATAGAAAACAATCCCCCACAACCAAATGGGGAAAACAGACTACCTAAGTATGATTCTCAATCAGAGACAACGATCGACAGCTGCCTCTGATTGAGAACCATACCAGGCCAAACACAGAAATACAACATAGAAGAAAGAACATAGATTACCCACCCCAACTCACGCCCTGACCAAACTAACACAAAGACATAATAATGGAACTAAGGTCAGAATGTGACAGTACCCCCCCCCCCCCCAAAGGTGTGGACCCCGGCCGTAAAACCTGAACCTATAGGGGAGGGTCTGGGTGGGCGCCTCTGGCGCGGGACGTGGACCCCACTCCACCATAGTCTTGGTCTACTTAAGCGGCGCCTTTGGAGCGGTGACCCTCGCCGCCGACCTCGGACTTGGGACCCTTGCAGCGGGCCCCGAATAGATGGGAGACTCTGGCAGCGCCGGAGTGAAGGGCGGCTCCGGCAGCTCCTGACTGACGGGCAGCTCCGGCAGCTCCTGACTGACGGGCAGCTCCGGCAGCTCCTGACTGACGGGCGGCTCAGGCAGCTCCTGACTGACGGGCGGCTCCGGCAGCTCCTGACTGACGGGCGGCTCCAGCAGCTCAGGACAGGCGGGCGGATCCGGCAGCTCAGGACAGACGGGCGGCTCCGGCAGCTCAGGAGAGACGGGCGGCTCCGGCAGCTCAGGACAGACGGGCGACTCTGGCAGCTCAGGACAGACGGGCGACTCTGGAAGCACCGAGCCTGCACAACCTGTCCTGGCTGGATACTCCTCGTAGCCCAGCAAGAGCGGTGGGTTGGAACAGACCGCACTGGGCTGTGCTGGCGAACCGGGGACACCGTGCGTAGGGCTGGTGCCATATAACCCGGGCCGAGGAGACGCACTGATTGAGAACCATACCAGGCCAAACACATAAATACATAATAGAAAAGAGAACATAGACTACCCACCCCAACTCACGCCCTGACCACACTAACACAAAGACATAATAAAGGAACTAAGGTCAGAACTTGACAGTGAGTAATAATATTGCACACATATTCAGAAATCTTCAAGTTTTTATACTACTTCTATATTGCATGATATATATATTTTTTTCATCCATTCATTTCCCTGTAATCTGCTGAGATTGTGATAGTTTTCAGGCTTTGAAGGGAGTTTTCACTGGATTTACTAGAAATGTGAAATTGACCTGGCAAGCCTGTCTCTGCCTGAGCATGATCACAACAAAAGTAGCTGTGCAGCACGTTTTTTAAGGAAGAGGAGGATGGTTGCAGACGTTCGCATTCATGCAAGAAGGTAAGCTATTAACTAAACTGTTAACCAATATGTTAACTAAAATGGTATGTGGTGTATTGGCAAGCAATGCATGTTCCCATTGTCTTTATTTGTAATTAATGTTAGCTCATGTATGTCTTTCGGTGGAATCCAACATGCATTGACAATGTCCGAAAGCCGCATTGTATCAGATATACTTCATCATGAGATTGAAATTGGTAGGCTCATCCAAACAATTCATTAATGTACAATTGTTACTTTGCATGTTTTTACCTTATACTTATTTACTGCTTGCTAATGATTAGCGTGCTAACTAGCGGTTAGCGTGCTAGCTAACGGTTAGCGTGCTAGTTTAGCTTAATTGGTCAAAATGTCTTTGATTCAGAATATATGATTGTGGTTAACCCAATGTTACATGCATTGAACAATAATATTGCCAATGTAACTTGAATTGGTTTACAAGCTAGCTAGAAAAGCCAGTTCCTTTACATCTGTTTTGTCAAGTCATAAGCATGCATGTGTGCTGAAATATTTAAATAAATCCCCTCATTTAATTATTTTATTGAAGTTTTGGCAGTTTTTTTTAGCACCCTTTCTTACCCAAAGAGAAATAAGTTGCTAGTTACTTTGGCTTTGCACTCAAAAGAGTGAAACACCACAACAGGAATTATGATTGTGGAAAGTGTAAAATTAGGTAGGACTGCCAATTCACATGCCTTCCTTTAGCCATATCACTCATACTGTTTCTTGTTTAGTTCATCCATAAAAGCAGATGCGCTTTAGTTGCATCCAGGAACTTGTATAATGTGCTTATGTTATGCTTATACTTGCTTTTTTACCTTGAAAGTCGTCTTAAAAAAGGAAATTGTAATATATGTTTGTAGGACCTCTATCAGTCAATGATAACAGTTATTGGTGTCCCCCAGCTCATCCCCTTTGTTGTGTGCCGAGCAATCTTGTCATTCTTTTAAGTGTCAACCATTCTTTTAGAAACTTGTCTTCCTTTACTCAGGCACTGCAGAGTCTAAGAAGACGCATGGAAACTCTATAAGAAACATAATTCAATTTGTAGGCCAGATTTGAAAAGGAAATAATAAATCCTGAAGCTCAGGTTTGTCAGTTGTTTAGAATTAGGATACTGGGGATTGTTGAATCATATTCCATTGCCTAAGTGGCACATGACTAATTTAATATTATTGTATCCTTAGATGTCAGACACCGAGGCTGCCAGTACCGTATACATAAGTTAGTGTCATTCAACACCAGCACATACTGTAAGTTCTTGTGAATCTGCTTTGTAAGTCAAAGACAGGCAAGTCTGCACTTTCATCCCAAATGATTTGTATTATAACAAAATGTAAAGTAGAGGAGCACAGATCCATAACTAATCAAAATGTCCAAATACTTTGTGTTATCTCTCTAGTTATCTAAGATGCTTTTTTCTGCAATACAGTTGGATACAAGACTGATGACTCAATAACTAGTATTGACAACAGTGAAGATGTTATGTCCCAGGGCCATCAGGTTCATCAGAGGAAGGCAATTTCTCTGAAAAAAATCTGACCGGTATGCCTATACCTTACATACACATGGACCTATTCTTATCTGATATGTCAGTGCATTTTCACTCTGTAGTCAAATAAAATGTTATTGGTCACATGCACATGGTTAGCAGATGTTTATACGAGTGTAGCGAAATGCTTGTGTTTCTATTTCTGATTTTGCAGTAATATCTTACAAGTAATCTAACAATTTCACAACAACTACCTTATCTCTTCAACTGATCGCTGCTCACACCTGCCCGCCAGCCCAGCATCACTACTCTGGATGGTTCTGACTTAGCATATGTGGACAACTACAAATACCTAGCTGTCTGGTTAGACTGTAAACTCTCCTTCCAGACTCACATTAAGCATCTCCAATCCAAAATGAAATCTAGAATCAGCTTCCTATTTCGCAGCAAAGCATCCATCACTCATGCTGCCAAACGTACTCATGCTGCCAAATGATCCTTGACTTCGGCGATGTCATTTACAAAATAGCCTCCAACACTCTACTCAGCAAATTGGATGCAGTCTATCACAGTGCCATCTGTTTTGTCACCAAAGCCCCATATACTACCCACCATTGCGACCTGTATGCTCTCGAAGGCTGGCCCTCGCTTCATATTCGTCGCCAAACCCACTGGCTCCAGGTCATCTATAAGTCTTTGCTAGATAAAGCCCCGCCTTATCTCAGCTCACTGGTCACCATAGCAGCACCCACCCGTAGCACGCACTCCAGCAGGTATATTTCACTGGTCACCCCCTTAGCCAATTCCTCCTTCGGCCACCTTTCCTTCCAGTTCTCTGCTGCCAATGACTGGAACGAACTGCAAAAATCACTGAAGCTGGGGACTCATATCTCCCTCACTAGCTTTAAGCACCAGCTGTCCGAGCAGCTCATAGATCACTGCACCTGTACATAGCCCTCCTGTAATCAGCCCATCCAACTACCTCATCCCCATACTGTTATCTATTTTATTTATTTTGCTCCTTTGCACCCCAGTATCTCTACTTGTACACTCATCTTCTGCACATCTATCACTCCAGTGTTTAATTGCTATATTGTAATTATTTCGCCACTATGGCCTATTTATTGCCGTACCTCCGTTATCCTACCTCATTTGCACACATTATATAGACGTTTTCTATTGTATTATTGACTGCATGTTTGTTTATTCCATGTGTAACTCTGTGTTGTTGTTTGTGTTGCACTGCTTTGCTTTATCTTGGCCAGGTCGCAGTTGTAATTGAGAACATTTTCACTCTGTAGTGTCAACTTATGGCCGTACTGTGCTGGTCCAGATCAATCCTGTCTTTATCAGTTAGTGTATTTCCAACCATGCCAGCACAGAACGGTTCGGTTTGGATTGGACACAAGTCAGCCTACCTGGTTAAATAAAGGTGAAATAAAAAAATAAAAAAGGAATGAATAAGAATATGTACATGTAAGTATATGGATGAGGGAGATACAGTAGATGGTATAGAGTACAGTATATACATATGCGATGAGTAATGTAGGGTATGTAAACAGTTTAGTAAGTGGCATTGTTAAAAGTGACTAGTGATACATTTATTACATCCAATTTTTTATTATTAAAGTGGCTAGAGATTTGAGTCAGTATGTAAGCAGCAGCCACTCAATGTTAGTGATGGCTGTTTAACAGTCTGATGGCCTTGAGATAGAAGCTTTTTTTTCAGTCGTTTAGCTCAGTTACATTAGCTTTCTTGGGAACAGGAACAATGGTGGCACTCTTGGAGCATGTGGGTACAGCAGACTTGGATAGGGATTGATTGAATATGTCCGTAAACACACCAGCCAGCTGGTCTGCGCATGCTCTGAGGACACGGCTAGGGATGCTGTCTGGACCGGCAGCCTTGCGAGGGTTAACTAGTTTGAATGTTTTACTCACGTTGGCTGCGGTGAAAAAGAGCCCGCAGGTTTTGGTTTGGTCAGTGTATTGTCCTCAAAGCGAGCAAAGAAGTTGTTTGAGTTTGTCTGGGAGCAAGACGTCAGTGTCCACGACGGTGCTGGTTTTCTTTTTATAATCCGTGATTGACTGTAGACCCTGCCACATACAGTGGGGAGAACAAGTATTTGATACACTGCCGATTTTATAAAATGCAAATTAATTACTTAAAAATCATACAATGTGATTTTCTGGATTTTTGTTTTAGATTCCGTCTCTCACAGTTGAAGTGTACCTATGATAAAAAATTATGGACCTCTACATGCTTTGTAAGTAGGAAAACCTGCAAAATCGGCAGTGTATCAAATACTTGTTCTCCCCACTGTAGGTCTCATGTCTGAGCCGTTGAATTGCGACTCTACTTTGTCTCTATACTGATGCTTAGCTTGTTTGATTGCCTTGCGGAGGGAGTAGCTACACTGTTTGTATTCGGTCATGTTTCCGGTTGCCTTGCCATGATTAAAAGCAGTGGTTCGCGTTTTCAGTTTTGTGCGAATGTTGCCATCAATCCACGGTTTCTGGTTGGGAAAGGTTTTAATAGTCACCGTGGGCAACTTGCACTTGCTAATAAACTCGCTCACCGAATCAGCGTATACATCAATGTTGTTGTCTAAGGCTATCCGGAACATATCCCAGTCCACGTGATCGAAGCAATCTTGAAGTGTGGAATCAGATTGGTCGGACCAGCATTGAACAGACCTGAGCACGGGCGTTTCCTGTTTTAGTTTCTGTCTATAGGCTGGGAGCAACAAAATCGAGTCGTGGTCAGATTTGCGACTCGTTAATCATAAGACATACACCCCCGCCCTTCTTCTTTCCAGAGAGATGTTTGTTTCTGTCAGCGCGATGCGTGAAGAAACCGGGTGGCAGTACCGAGTCTGATAACGTATCCCGAGTGAGCCATGTTTCCGTGAAACAGAGAATGTTACAATCTGATGTCTCTCTGGAATGCAACCCTTGCTTGAATTTCGTCTACCTTGTGGTCAAGAGACTGGACATTGTCGAGTAGTATACTCGAGAGCGGTGAGCGATGTGCCCGTCTACGGAGCCTGACCAAAAGACCGCTCCGCCTTCCTCTTCTGGGGCGCCATTGTTTTTGGTCGCCTTCAGGAATCCGATCCATTGTCCTGGGTGGTGGTCCAAACAGAGGATCCACTTTGGGAAAGCCATATTCCTGGTCGTAATGTTGGTATGTTGACGTTGCTCTTATATCCAATAGTTCTTCCCGGCTGTATGTAATAAGACTTACGATTTCCTGGGGAACAGTGTTAGAAATAATACATAAAAAAATAAAATTCTGCATAGTTTCCTAAGAACGCGAATCGAGGCGACCATCTCTGTCAGTTAGTGTATTTCCAACCATGCCAGCACAGAACGGTTCGGTTTGGACACAAGTCAAGACGTTAGATCTGGAACTAGTGTGTCAGGATAGATGATAACACAGAAGGATTACCACGCTTTACATTGTTTCTCTTGAGGGAGGGAACTTGATTTAATAGGGATTGCTTTTATTAGAAGGTTTACATTGCAAACATATTGTTGGGCTTAGATTCCATACAGATTGAGTCTGCTTTGATGTCAGCATTGCACATTCTCCTCTCACATCCTTATCTATGTAGTTATTTAGTTGGGATTATTAGTTTAATTTCAACACAGTCTCTGCAGATACAGCTGTAACCTTGTAGAGTTAATACAGAGAGATGTTCAAGTACTGTATTGTAGTCAACCTTTATTTAATGTAGTCATTCATAATGCCATCTCTATACAAAGGTGACAAAGGAACAAAAAGGTATTGGTCGACAATAGAGGTGGATGCAGTTGAAGATTCCTTGATGAACTTTATCCGAATGGGGAAAAATGCCTGGAAAACAAGACTGTGAGAAATGCATTGCTGCTTCTCCCCAAGCGCTTTTAAACAGGGACTGGAGAGCAGTACAGTTCTATAGACACAACAGAATAGTTGCAGATCAGAGAAAATAAGTGTATGAGATGCTTCTGGCTATCTCTTAGGCAGATGACAAATGTCGTCTATCTCACTGTTCAGGGGAAGTTTTTCCTGGTGGATGGTTCACGAGGTGAGATCTTGCATGGAGCCCCAGATCGAGGGTGATTGACCGTCATCTTGAACTTCTTCCATTTTCTTTTAATTGCGCCAACATTTGTTGCCTTATCACCAAGCTGATTTCATATTGTCCTGTAGCCTATCCCAGCCTTGTGCAGGTCTACAATTTTATCCCTGATGTCCTTACACAGCTCTCTAGTCTTGGCCATTGTGGAGAGGTTGGAGTCTGTTTGATTGAGTGTGTGGATAGGTGTCTTTTATACAGGTAACGAGTTCAAACAGGTGCAGTTAATACAGGTAATGAGTGGAGAACAGGAGGGCTTCTTAAAGAAAAACTAACAGGTCTGTGAGAGCCGGAATTCTTACTGGATATATTGAATCCATTACTAAAATGGTTGTTCCAGTTTAAATACTTTAATGAAGAACTACACTACAGCCGTTGAGTTGCCTTCCGTGTTGCTTCATTCTGGCATTCTACATGGATATTTTCAGTCATAAAATAGAAATAATGTGTCAAATATAGAGATTTTAAAATGGTTAATTATTTTACGCTTCCATTAGGTACAACTTAGGCAGTTGGATAGCTTTTATAGATTTCATAGGAGACATTCTCTCGATGGCTGATGGCAATGCATTGAGTGGCTGCTGCCAACATACAGACTCAATCTCTAGCCACTTTAATAATGAATTATTCGATGTAATAAATGTATCACTAGTCATTTAAACTGTGCCACTTTATATAATGTTTACATACCCTACATTTCTGTCATTTAAATAGTTGAGGCTGTGTGTTAGTTTAGATGGTGTTCAAGGTACAAAGTGTTCAACCTCCTTTCTTACAGAACTTTAGTGCCCCCCTGTGGAATATCACGTGTCGTTACATGGGGATCAACATTTGTTTTTGAGGGTTGAAAAAAACAAACATGGATAATGTTAGAATAAAATCATGCTGAGGAAGTTTTATTCAAAAGACGAAGGATGAGACACGACGTGTCGTACAGTGTCAGGCTTCAGATCAAAAGAAAAACAATACAGTCTCTTCCTCGCAGTCCAACCAACGGTATTTTAAACGAAGCACAGTTGGAAGGCTAAGCAAATGTCATTCATATTTCACAAATGTAAGGCAACACTACATATATTCCAGATAAAGGGGTGGTTTTTATTCGTATAAAAGGAATAATTTATATAAGTGTTTCTTATGTGGCACTATCCAGGTCTTTCTTGCAAAAGTGGGTTATTTTGGCAAGAGAGACCTGGTTACCGCAGAACCCAGCAGTTATATTTCATCTGCAGCTGTCTGCTTCCTTACATGTGCAAGTTGAGACAGGGCCTCTTCGCGTCAGATGTACCTCCTTCGGAATAATACAAATTTGAATCGGAACTTCACTTATATTATTATTCCGATCAGCACTTACCTCTTCTCTTTGGTCAACAAATCAACCAATCCAATGAAGAAATAAACATTCTACTAAAAGGGTATACTTCATAGCTCACAAGAAACCAACAACACACACCACAGATCATTTTCAACTGCAATAAAACTTTATAGAAACAGAATTCTTTGGAACATGGTGATGATAAATTAACATTTGCCTAACTAGAATAACAAGTGGATTAATATTAATCTCTATTTCATACTGAGGGACATATTCTATCATCACATCAGCGTACTAGATACTCTGGATACTCCTAAGGGGTTGAAGCAGTCCATCTTCAGGAAGAGGCTCACAATTGGCCCAGTGTCGTCCGGTTTAGGGTTTGGCCGGGGTAGGTCGTCATTGTAAATAAGAATTTGTTCTTAACTAACTTCACAATTTAAATAAAGGTACAAAATAAATTAAATTAAGACGTGTGTGTGCGACCCCTTACAACTGGCTTTGCTCCATCTCTTCAGAAAGAGACTCTTCATCCACCTCCAAGATCGAGGGCAGTGATGGAGAGACACACACTGGGAAGAAAGGCCCAGACTTAAAGTTAACGTCCCAGTGAATGGGCTTCACTCTCTTCCTACGCCCTCGTTGTCTATTCTCCCGCTCGGCCTTGGCACGGGAGGCGGGCATGTGCCCCCGCTTGATAGGAGGCTGTTCTGCCAGTGGGACCAAGGGGGTCAAGAGGGTATCAAAGGGGCACTTCTCATCCGCCTGCACGGCTCTCCCACTGGTCAGTAAAGGGGAGTGGTCGGTGCGACCTGTGTGGCTGGGTGTATGTCTGGTCAGGGGGTGACAGCCATCTCCGCAGACTAAAGGATGACCACAGAGGAACATCCTCTCAGTGCTACTGAAGGACAGGGGCTCAGAGGGTAATATGATTTGTTTGTCACCCAGTTGTTCTGGAAGCTGCTGGTCCAGCATAGCAGACTGGATCTGTAATAGCTGGATCTTCTTCGACACACGCCGTGATCTGGTGTTGGCAGGCCGGGCTGGCACTGGGGAGGCAGGTGGGGCAGGCACTCGGCTGGAAGGAACCGGAGATGCAGATGGAGTAGGCACCAGAAGGTCAGGTACATAGCTGACCATTGGGGTAGGCAATGGGATGGCCATCAGGGGAGGTGAGGCTGACACTGCAATGGTTGGCAGCACAGGGAAAGAATTGGTGCTCTCCCTCCTACCCATGTAGTTTATAATCTCTAAGGTCTGGTTAGGGAACCTCAGAGTGCTGCCATCAGTATGTCTTGTTATCCTAGCTATCCCGGTCTTGGGTCGAGCCAGGCTTCTGCTGGCCTGGACCTCCGGCTGGAGGACATCCACAGGAGAACATGGCGGTTGCAAGAGGCTTCCGTCGGGCAGAGACCGTCTGGCCTGAGCAGGAGGAGAGCGGGGCCTTTGGTCCTGGATGTTAGACCTCTTGAGAGGATTGGCCTGGATCCTGACCTCAGACTGGCTGCATGGAGTCCCAGATAAAGGAGCTACTGCCTTGGCTGCAGTGGAGCATAAATTGGGTCTCCTAGGGATGCTTCCTGGTATCTGTGGTCTGCTGGATTTAACCTCTGGCTCCTTCTTGTGGCTGGAGATCAATGTGCTCCCTCCGGTTTTGGTTTTAACCGGACCCAGAGGCTTGCTACCCATCTGTCCCTCCAGCTGCAGACGAGGCATGCGAGGCACCTTGAGGGTGTTTTTGTTCCTTTGGGCATTGAGAGAGGTCACAGTGAGCATTGGGAGCCTGATGGGTGGAGTGGCCAATGGAAGCCTTCCCATGTCAGCCCTCTCTTTAATCACATCCATGTTGTGGAAGTGGGATCGGCTATTCTTTCTCCCTGGTGGCATTGGCTGTAGGACAATATCACTGGCACACCGGACACTGAGGATGTCTGTCAGGCTGTTCTCAGAACTGTTCTGACTGGTCTCTTGTGTCCTAGTCATGGACTTCCCTCTGTCTTTCATGGCTGTGAGAGTCACAGTGGAAGAGCAAACAATATGTTTGAGAATAAGAATATAGAATAAATTACATATATTACAATAGAATTTGATCAAAGTTGTTTTTATAAACTAGTGTTTTTCCACTTTCAAAGGACATTCCAATTCCTGCCAAAATGTTCACAAATTCATAAAAATGAAAGATTCACAGACTAAGGCCTACCTTCAATTTGGACTTCCAGATAATTTGCTCACGTAGGATTTGACTGTACAGTTTCAAGAATATATTAAGACCACAATACCTAGTTTAAATAAATACTTTTTTTTGTCACAAATCACAAAACATAACCGTTTTTCTTACAGTTATTGATCAAATAAAGTTCTCATAAGATAAAAGTAGTGTATTTGAGATTATTTCATTAAATTATAGGTCCTACCTCAGTTCAGGAATAGCATCAATGACCTGTCTATGGTATGTCTTCATTTAACAAAAGAATGCTTCATTATGACATCATGTACATTATGACATAGTAGCCGTCCACATAATAAAAGTTTGTCAAAACCACTTGAATGGGCATGAAATGTAAAATTAAATAAAATAGACCTAATTCAACATTTGAATAAGATAGTACTTTGACAGTAAATATTCAGTTTATTGGCTTTTATTTTCATTACAGTAGTGGATTTGAATGTATTAAAATGAGAGTAGACATAGTGAGTTTCCTAGAACTCAAACGCTCATTGAACATCTGTGTGGAACGTTCGCAGCTGACGCCACGGACGCCTTTGAAAAACATTCACGATTTTAAGTTTCATATTCAACTTATCAGCAATAATGCACGGCAAATAAATTCCCAGTACTCAAATAAACCTGACAATCGCAATTGTTTATTTATTAGAGCATCCTCTTAGAATGAGAATCACTGTGGTGTCAATGTTTTTGATTATGTCCAAGTAGGAACATAGCTACTGGTATTTTGACTTCTATACTATAATAGTAGTAGTTGTGTGTGTTTTCTTGTTGTGCATTCGTTTTGAGTCAAAGCTAAACCCACAATTTTTTGGTCCCATTCAGTATTAGCACCATCAGCCAATAGGGGAAGTGACATGCCTGAAGCCTAAATTGATGTTGTCAACTAAACACAATTCAATATTACTTTTGTAATACAGGTAATAGCCTAAAGTTAAGGCTCTCTTACAAACTAATGTAACAGTATTTATTCAACCTTAACATAAGTAACAGATTCATGGCCACATTTTGAGGTTACTGTAACTATACATGTATTCATATGTAAAGTTAATCATATAAAATGTAGAGATAGCATGCATACTATACTGTAGGTTGTGGAGATCTGTGGAGATATTCACAATTGCTGTAGTCAATGTAGAATCTCGAACGGCACTGATCACTTGCACCATGTCATCTCAACTTCAAACCAGGTCATTTGGTTCTGCTGTTTGATGAAGCAGTGTGGTTTAGTCGCCAGGGTTGTGGGTGCGATTCCCACGGGTGACCAGTGTGACCGTATGCGAAATGACTAAAATGTAAATAACCAGTGGTGGAAAAAGTACTCAATTGTCATACTTTTTTTTTTACAATATGTTTATTGGCTTTCTTTTTTTGTTACAATTTAACAATCATCAGAATATGATACAGATAATGCCCCGTTATTCCCTTCCCTCCCCAACACAGGAACTCCCCCCTCCCTCCCCTCTACCGGTATTAACTTCACTGATTAACAACAAAAAAAGAAACAGAATGACCTTCACATTCCATGCTAGAAAATAAATGATTCAACACAAAAACAAATAATAATAATAGATTCATGAAGAAAGTAGTAATGAGGCAGCTAAGGTGACGTCTCTAGAAACTACTGAAAGTCCCCCCAGACATCAGTAAATTCAAAGGGTTTATTACGTCAATTGTATTTTATTTTTTCAGATGGAATATAGAAAGATAGTTCTTTTAGCCACATCTGCTTGCTTGGCGGAGTGTCACTCTTCCATATAATAGCTCTGCCAATTTAATGAATCTGGTTTTGCTAATCTAATCAGACCTACATACTTAGGTCCAATATTCTTCCTCTGTAAAACTTCAAACAGATAGTTCCATTCTATGCGGTCAAAAGCTTATTCCGGTCATTCTCTACATAATGCATAATATTAAATAATCTTCTGATATTATCAGGAGATGAGCGGTTTCTTACAAAGCCTGTTTGGTCCATATCAACCAAGTCAGGTAGAACCTTATTCAGTCTAAGAGCAATGAGTTTCACAAGAATCTTATATGAAGTGTTCAATAGAGATAGATATTGGTCTATACGACCCACAAAGCATAGGATCTTTCCCAGGTTTTAACAAAACTGTGATCTGTGTCTGGGAGCTTTTCTGTCTCTTCGACATAATTAAACATACTGTAAAGAGGCTCAATTAGTTTGGGTAAAAAGGATCGATAGAATTCAATAGGGAATCCGTCTAACCCTGGTGATTGTCCCCCAGCAGTGTTGAAAATGGATTCCCTAATTTCCTCTGATGTAATCTCTTTCTCCATGTGCTCTCTATCCTCATCATTAAAGTTTGTAAATTGAGTTTGTTCAAAAACTCATGACTTGTACAATGTTTCATAAAACTCCCTGAAGACTGGATACATTTCCTCAGGACTGTGAACAACTGTGTTAATGGGTAGCTTAATAGAGCTAATAACTCTACTAGCATCCTCTCGTCTTATCTGCCAAGGAAGCAACTTTCCTGCTTTATGTCCATGTTCGTAGTGGTTTTGTTTTGTGCTCCTGAGAGCATTTTCCACTTCATGGGTCGTCAGGGTGTTATATTCCAATCGCTTTGAGTCTAATTTTTGTAGAGTTGAGTCGTCAAATGTTACAGTATGTTCATTTTCCAGATCTGTAATTTCATTCTCCAACGAATCTACTTGAGCCTTATACATCTGACAAGCATCTGAACTAAAGGATATGATTTGCCCCCTCAGATATGCAAGGAGAGCTTCTCATAAAATTAGGGAAGAGGCAGAGTTGTTATTGGTGCTAAAAAATAAGTATATATATGAGTGTTCAGAAATGTTACAAATGTGGGACTATTTAGTAAATATGTACCAAACCTCCATCTTCTTGAGGGTGGCTGTGCTCTACTGACGGGTACTGAAGCCAGCAGGGCAGAATGATCTGATATACATCATGGTAAGTACTTACACCCAGTAATTAAACTTCCCCTGGCTGCAGGAATAAGAAATAAGTCTCTTCTAGAGTAATTGTTATGGACAGGGGAGTAAAATGAGTATTCTTTAACCCTTTGGTTGTGAAATCTCCATAAGTCTACGAGTCCAAAGTGTTTAATTTCTGCTTTTAACATTTTAGCTTCCTGTGTGAGGTTGATACTATTAGAGGAAGATCTATCACTGGAAGGGTCCAGTACCAAGTTAAAATCCCCTGCCATTATTATCTCTGATGATGGGCATATTAACTTTAAAAAGATGTCTTTGTAAAATGTAGGATCATCATGGTTAGGACCATTCACAATCACAATGGTAGTGGGCTCAATATTAATGAAACCTTGAATGATCACAAACCTTCCCCCTTTGTCTTTATTCTGAGATTGTATCTGAAAGGGGCAATGCTTATTAATGAGTATGGCCACCCCTCTTGCCCGAGAGGTGAAAGATGAATAGTACACTTGGCCCACCCATTCTCTTCAGTTTATCATGCTCAGAGTCAGTCAGGTGTGTCTCCTGAAGAAGAGCTATATCAACCTTATGTTGCTTTAGATAATACAGAATGCGTTTGCGCTTGACTGGGCATTTAGTACCCCTAATGTTAAGTGTCATAAAAGTATAGTTATTAGGTGCAGACATCTTTAAAGAAAATAAGAAATAGGGAAAAGGAAAGAAACAAAATTGCATTGAGTGTATACAACTTGAAAATTTAAAGTAGTAAACATCTCGTGAGCTAATACTCTGACCCTACCACAAACCTACCCAACCCCTTCCCCAACTGAGGGAGTGAAAGTACCCATATCCTTAGATGCTAGTCTTTAAACTAGATGTACCTACTATGCATAGCATCGCTCTAATTAGGTTAATTCTAAATTATATGTATATGGAATTGGAACAACATTGACTGTTCCTTGTAGCATAAACATATTGTTAGTCAAGTAACAAAATACAATTTGATTACAACAATAATGACCGGATTATTTAGCCCAACTTGAGCATGTCTCAACAACAACAACAAAAACCTTGTATGCGTTCATTGTCACCACCAGAGCCTACAAGCACACCCAAATGTCAACCAATCGGCATTCCCCAATGCGCCCTGAGACCTGTGCTGCGAGGCGACAAAAGCGATGACCACAAATGCACCCCAGCAGGTCAGGAAAAAAGACATCAAGCTGTGATGTATAAATGAAAACCTTTAACAGACGATAACAATCATCTCTCATAAAATAGGGACAAGTACTTAAACAATCACCATCCTCCTGAGTTCACTGTCCCCCCAAAAATATTATATATATATATACACACACACACACACACGTATGCACATACACAAGTGTAAAGCTTTCAGCTAGTTGGCAAATAGGCAGCCAGCGAGTAGCTTATCCCGGTCTCGGTATCAGTAACGCTAGCATATATCTCTCACAATAAACAAGCCAGCAAACGTAATAGTAGCTAAAATTCCCTGAAGTAATATAAACATAGTTAGGCTTGAAACACAGTCAAAAGCCACATAACTATTTAACCAAACCCGACTGGACCTCTCTGCATAAAACAAAAGTATACAGAGAAAATGTAACTACCTGGCATAGTGTGGACGTATAGGAGCTATAGCTACACCCTTGTAAACTTAGCGAGCTGGCTAAGTAGCACAGCCAACATTAGCTATGATCTAACTTTACCTCGCTAGTCATTATCACGCTAGCCATCTAGCCAGCCAGCCAGCCAGCCAGCCAGTTGATCATACGAGTAATTTTGTTGTTTCATCATGTGCTAACAGTTCACTATCCACTGTTTCCAAGTTCAAAAGACAGTTCCTCGGGATGTAGTAGACGTGAACAAGTCAGGAAGTTCTTTCCTCATGTATGTTTCAGCCATCTTCACAGAGTCAAATGTGCGCTCACCATTCTTGGTTTCGATCCACAAAGTCGCTGGGTAGCTCAGGTCGTATGCCAAGCCAGCCTGACGTAGAAGTCTCTTCAGTGGGGAGAAAGCCATCCTCCTCTTGTGTAGTGTGGGAGAAAGATCCGGAAAGATCATGATTCTGGCATCTCCATACTTGAGCTCTCCCTTTGCTCGGGCAGCAGAGAGGATGCGAACCTTGTTCTGGTAGTGTAGAAATGTAATGACAAATGCCCTGGGTGCGACCTGGCCAGGCAGCCGCCTCCGTAGGGTGCGATGGGCCCTCTCGATCTCCAGTGGGTGCGCGGGAGGGGGTAGATCCAGAATTTGGGGAATCCATTCCTGTAGAAAGCAGATCGCGTCTCTTCCCTCCACGGCCTCTGGGAAACCTTGAAGTCTCAAATTCTCACTTCTTGTATTTTAGGTCCACTTCCTCGCGGACGTCCAGGATGGCAGCCTGGTGGTCAGCATGGGCTTTTTCTAACTTTGTCACTCGTCCCTTTGTGACTATCTGGTCTTCGTGGAGTTTATCGACCAGTACATCAATTTTGCTGAGGTGTTCAGAAAGTGTCTCTTGGATTTTTGTTATACCCTTGTCCATCTATCTCCATTCTGAACCATGCTTGTGCTTCTTCCGAGCTAGCATCTGCCGAATCCGAAGAGGCTTTGACATATTGGGCATATTTTAATTTGACGATACAATAGATGTTTTAACTTCCAACTCACTATTGACGAAAAGGTAAACCATGTCAAATGCCTTAAAAAGGTTTGAAAGTTTGAGGACGCTACGCAGACACGTCTTGTTAGAGCTTAGCCATTTCCGGAAGTCTCAATTGTCATACTTGAGTAAAAGTAAAGTTACCTTAGTAGAAAATGATTCAAATAAAAGTGAAAGTCAGCCAATAAGATACTACCTGAGTAAAAGTCTAAAAGTATTTGGTTTTAAATATAGTGGAAGTGATTAGCGAGTACACCAGATTAGAGGCAGTAGGGATGACCAGGGATGTTCTCTTGATAAGTGTGGGAATTGGACCATTTTCTGTCCTGCTAAGCATTCAACATGTAATAAGTACTTTTGGGTGTCAGGGAAATGTATGGAGTAAAAAGTACATCATATTCTTTAGAAATGTTAAGTAAAAGTAAAATATGTCAATAACATAAATAGTAAAGTACAGATACAGTACTTTAAAGTATTTTTACTTAAATACTTTATATCAAAATAAAGAAAGTCGCACACTCCATATATAAACTCCCATATGTGTGTTATATACAGTGGTGTAAAGTACTTAAGCAGATTAAAAAACATGAGCTGGCGCACACCCAGAAAAATGTGTTTGTGTGGGGAAATAAACGATAAACTATCAAAATAAAGAAAGTCGCTCACGCCGTATATAAACTCCCAGTAATTTATTGGGTATTTGCCCACGTTTCTGCATCACTGTGCCTTCTGCAGGGAAAGTTTCTAAAACCATCCTATGGAAGAGATACATAGATGATGTATTTGTGCTCTGGGAAGGAAGTCAGCAGGAACTAATTGAATTCCAAACTCTACTAAACGAGAGCTCTGAATACCTCAAAATCCCCATGCAGACTGATGAGAGAAAAATACACTACCTGGACTTATGGATCATCAAATTTAATGATGCAGTACACACAGACTTATATACAAAGCCCACAGACCGCAATGCCTTGCTATGTGTGAATAGTATGCACCCCCTTCCCCTCAAGAATGGTCAACCAGTTATGCAGGATTAAACAAATCTGTGGCCACCAGACAGATTTTGACAGCAATGCTAAAAAAAAATGACAGATCAATTCAAAATGAGAAGCTACAAGGACAAAACTCTTGATGCTGCAATGATGAAAATATCTCAAAAACCAAGAGAGGAATTACTTAAAACTCAACCAAAGAAGAAAAACAACGCAACCATCTTTTGCACTAAATACACCAAGGGTTCGGAGAAAATGAAAGCAATCCTGAAAAAGGACTGGCATATTCTGCAATCAGACAAAAAAAATAATTGCACACCTCTTCAAGGAATCCCCGCTGGTGGTCTATAAGCGTGGTCACAATATTGGAGATAGCTTGGTGAGATCTGACATGCCCCCTGAGCTCACTCAGACACTCTTGACACCTATCCCAAATGGGAACTACAAATGTGGATCATGCGCACAGTGCAATAGCATTATAAAAACATCCTTCTTCAGACACCCACATACAGGTCGAAACATCCCTGTTAGGGGTAATCATCTCATGCAAGACCCCGGGAGTAATCTATCTCATCATCTGTTCGTGTGGAAAAGCCGACAAAGGGAGCCTTACAGGATATCCTCTCTAAAAACATTGACCCCTAGTGGTCTGAATATTGACTTTGATCTCAGGCCCTTCTTATGATCAATTCCTTCTTTTATGAACAAGTCTTATAAATTGAAATAATCTTTCTACAGCTTATTAGTGTACACCTAATATGTTCCCCCTGTTGATGATGCTCATTATAGATTAAGGTTGAACCAAAAGTTTACATGTAACAAATATGAAATGAAATACGAAACAATTAAATATGTGAAATTGAATTAAACAATAATGTATGTGGATGCTAATATGATGTACTATATTCAATGATGTTTCTATACGATAACAATAGCCTAATATATTTAATATGCCATCAACGATTGTTTTTTAAAAACATTTTCACTAATTAATTCTAATTAACTTAATCATTATGGCACAAATTGCAATGTTTGTCTACATAACCTGGTTCAAGTTTTCATGACCCATTACCCTGAAGAAGGCACAGTGATGCTAAAACATTGGTAAATACCCAATACATTACTGGGAGTTTATAGATGGAGGGTGCAACTTTCTTTATTTTGATATAAAGTATTTAAGTAAAAATACTTTAAAGTACTGTATCTGTACTTTATTATTTATGTTTTTGACATATTTTACTTTTACTTAACATTTCTAAAGAATATGATGTACTTTTTACTCCATATATTTTCCCTGACACCTAAAAGTACTCATTACATTTTGAATGCTTAGCAGGACCGAAAATGGTCCAATTCCCACACTTATCAAGAGAACATCCCTGGTCATCCCTACTGCCTCTGATCTGGCGGACTCACAAATCACTAAACACAAATTCTTTGTTTTTAAATGATGTCTGGGTGTGACTCTGGCTATCTGATTTGCTTAATTTAAGGAATTTTAAATTCATACTTTTACTTTTGATACTGAAGTATATTTAAAACCAAATACTTATAGACTTTTACTCAGGTAGTATTTTATTGGCTGACTTTCACTTTTATTTGAGTCATTTTCTACTAAGGTAACTTTACTTTTACTCAAGTATGACAATTGAGTTATTTTTCCATCACTGGTTATTTACATTTGAGTCATTTAGCATACGGTCACACTGGTCACCCGTGGGAATCGCACCCACAACCCTGGCGACTAAACCACACTGTGCTTCATCAAATAGCAGAACCAAATAACCTGTTTTGAAGTGGAAAATATATTAAAAGTACATGGTGCAAGTCATCAATGTCGTTCGAGATTCTACTTAGACAACATCAATTGTGAATATCTCCACAGATCTGCCACAACCTACAGTAGGCATGCTGTCTTGAACATGCACGCTTTATATGATGAACATTACATACGAATACATGTATAGTTACAGTAGCCTCAAAATGTGGCCATGGATCTGTTACTTATTTTAAGGTTGAATAAATACTGTTAGACTAGTTTATAAAATAGCTATTTACTGTATTACAAAAGTAATATTGACTTGTGTTTAGTTGACAACGCTTCCAAATTTCAACATTTTAAAATATATATTTACTGCTTGGATAGTTCAATCTAAGACACTGGCTTAATTCCATTCTTTCACTTTCATTTTTGGTTGAGTTGGAGACGTGAAGCCAACATATAATTTATGAACTTGTTTTGTCGACAAATTAACAGGCTATTTATTGTATTTCAAAAGTGAAATTAAAATGTGTTTGGTCGACAACATCAATTTAGGCATCAGGCATGTCACTTCCCCCATTGGCTGACGGTGCTAATACCGAATGGGACCAAAATATTGTGGGATTAGCGTTGACTCAAAACAATTGCACGACAAGAAAACACACACAACTGCTACTATTTTAGTATAGAAGTTAAAATACCTGTAGCTATGTTCCTACTTGGACATAATCAAACACATTGACACCACAGTGATTCTCATTCTAAGAGGATGCTATAATAAATAGATCATTGGAATTGTCAGATTTATTTGAGTACTGGGAATGTATTTGCCGTGCATTATTGCTGATAAATTGAATATGAAACTAAAATCGTGAATGTTTTTCAAAGGCGTCTGTGTGGCGTCAGCTGCAAACATTCCACACAGATGTTCAATGAGCGATCGAGTTCTACTAAACTCGCTAGGCCTACTCTCATTTTAATTAATTCAAAACCACTACTGTAATGAAAACAAAAGCCAATAAACTGAATAATTACTGTCAAAGTATTGTTTTTATTCAATTGTTGAATTAGGCCTATTGTATTTAATTGGACATTTCATGCCTATTCAAGTGGTTTTAACAAACTTTTATGGACGGCTGCTATGTCATAATGTACATGATGTCACAATGAGCATTATTTTGTTAAAATATGACATTTCATAGACAGGTCATTGATGCTCTTCCATATCTGTGGTAGAACCTATAATTTAATGAAAAAATCTCATACACTACTTTTATCTTATGACAACTTTATTTGATCAATAACTGTAAGAAAAACTTATGTTTTGTGATTTGTGACAAAAAAAAAAAATTAAACTAGGTATTGTGGTCTTGTGTTTCTGTTTTCAAGAATATATTGTTGAAACTGTATAGTCAAATCCTACGTGTGCAAATTATCTGGAAGTCCAAATTGAAGGTAGGCCTTAGCCTGTGAATCTTTCATTTTTATGAATTTGTGAACATTTTGGCAGGAATTGGAATGTCCTCATCCTCAGTGTCCGGTGTGCCAGTGATTTTGTCCTACAGCCAATGCCGCCGGTCCCACTTCCACAACATGGATGTGATTAAAGAGAGGGCTGACATGGGAAGGCTTCCAATGGCCACTCCACCCACCAGGCTCCCAATGCTCCACCACTTCCGGCGCCGACAGAGATGGCTGCCTCGCTTCGCGTTCCTAGGAAACTATGCAGTGTTTTGTTTTTTTACGTGATATTTCGTACATTAGTACCCCAGGTCATCTTAGGTTTCATTACATACAGTCGAGAAGAACTACTGAATATAAGATCAGCGTCAACTCACCATCAGTACGACCAAGAATATGTTTTTCGCAATGCGGATCCTGTGTTCTGCCTTTCACCCAGGACAACGGAGTGGATCCCATGCAGCGACCCAAAAAAACGACTCAGAAAAAGAGGGAAACGAGGCGGTCTTCTGGTCAGACTCCGGAGACGGGCACATCGTGCACCACTCCCTAGCATCCTTCTCGCCAATGTCCAGTCTTTTGACAACAAGGTTGATGAAATCCGAGCAAGGGTAGCATTCCAGAGGGACATCAGAGACTAACGTTCTTTGCTTCACGGAAACATGGCTCACTGGAGAGACGCTATCGGGGGCGGTGCAGCCAGCGGGTTTCTCCACGCATCGCGCCGACAGAAACAAACATCTTTCTGGTAAGAAGAGTGGCGGGGGCGTATGCCTTATGACTAACGAGACATGGTGTGATGAAAGAAACATACAGGAACTCAAATCCTTCTGTTCACCTGATTTAGAATTCCTCACAATCAAATGTAGACCGCATTATCTACCAAGAGAATTCTCTTCGATTATAATCACAGCCGTATATATCCCCCCCCCAAGCAGACACATCGATGGCTCTGAACGAACTTTATTTGACTCTTTGCAAACTGGAATCCATTTATCCGGAGGCTGCATTCATTGTTGCTGGGGATTTTAACAAGGCTAATCTGAAAACAAGACTCCCAAAATTTTATCAGCATATCGATTGCGCAACCAGGGGTGGAAAAACCTTGGATCATTGTTACTCTAACTTCCGCGACGCATATAAGGCCCTGCCCCGCCCTCCTTTCGGAAAAGCTGACCACGACTCCATTTTGTTGATCCCTGCCTACAGACAGAAACTAAAACAAGAGGCTCCCACGCTGAGGTCTGTCCAACGCTGGTCCGACCAAGCTGACTCCACACTCCAAGACTGCTTCCATCACGTGGACTGGGCAATGTTTCGTATTGCGTCAGATAACAATATTGACGAATACGCTGATTCGGTGTGCGAGTTCATTAGAACGTGCGTTGAAGATGTCGTTCCCATAGCAACGATTAAAACATTCCCTAACCAGAAACCGTGGATTGATGGCAGCATTCGCGTGAAACTGAAAGCGCGAACCACTGCTTTTAATCAGGGCAAGGTGGCTGGTAACATGACCGAATACAAACAGTGCAGCTATTCCCTCCGCAAGGCTATCAAACAAGCTAAGCGTCAGTACAGAGACAAAGTAGAATCTCAATTCAACGGCTCAGACACAAGAGGCATGTGGCAGGGTCTACAGTCAATCACGGACTACAAGAAGAAATCCAGCCCAGTCACAGACCAGGATGTCCTGCTCCCAGGCAGACTAAATAACTTTTTTGCCCGCTTTGAGGACAATACAGTGCCACTGACACGGCCTGCAACGAAAACATGCGGACTCTCCTTCACTGCAGCCGAGGTGAGTAAGACATTTAAACGTGTTAACCCTCGCAAGGCTGCAGGCCCAGACAGCATCCCCAGCCGCGCCCTCAGAGCATGCGCAGACCAGCTGGCCAGTGTGTTTACGGACATATTCAATCAATCCCTATACCAGTCTGCTGTTCCCACATGCTTCAAGAGGGCCACCATTGTTCCTGTTCCCAAGAAAGCTAAGGTAACTGAGCTAAACGACTACCGCCCCGTAGCACTCACTTCCGTCATCATGAAGTGCTTTGAGAGACTAGTCAAGGACCATATCACCTCCACCCTACCCGACACCCTAGACCCACTCCAATTTGCTTACCGCCCAAATAGGTCCACAGACGATGCAATCTCAACCACACTGCACACTGCCCTAACCCATCTGGACAAGAGGAATACCTATGTGAGAATGCTGTTCATCGACTACAGCTCGGCATTCAACACCATAGTACCCTCCAAGCTCGTCATCAAGCTCGAGACCCTGGGTCTCGACCCCGCCCTGTGCAACTGGGTACTGGACTTCCTGACGGGCCGCCCCCAGGTGGTGAGGGTAGGCAACAAAATCTCCACCCCGCTGATCCTCAACACTGGGGCCCCACAAGGGTGCGTTCTGAGCCCTCTCCTGTACTCCCTGTTCACCCACGACTGCGTGGCCACGCACGCCTCCAACTCAATCATCAAGTTTGCAGACGACACAACAGTGGTAGGCTTGATTACCAACAACGACGAGACGGCCTACAGGGAGGAGGTGAGGGCCCTCGGAGTGTGGTGTCAGGAAAATAACCTCACACTCAACGTCAACAAAACTAAGGAGATGATTGTGGACTTCAGGAAACAGCAGAGGGAACACCCCCCTATCCACATCGATGGAACAGTAGTGGAGAGGGTAGCAAGTGTTAAGTTCCTCGGCATACACATCACAGACAAACTGAATTGGTCCACTCACACAGACAGCATCGTGAAGAAGGCGCAGCAGCGCCTCTTCAACCTCAGGAGGCTGAAGAAATTTGGTTTGTCACCAAAAGCACTCACAAACTTCTACAGATGCACAATCGAGAGCATCCTGGCGGGCTGTATCACCGACTGGTACGGCAACTGCTCCGCCCACAACCGTAAGGCTCTCCAGAGGGTAGTGAGGTCTGCACAACGCATCACCGGGGGCAAACTACCAGCCCTCCAGGACACCTACACCACCCGATGTTACAGGAAGGCCATAAAGATCATCAAGGACATCAACCACCCGAGCCACTGCCTGTTCACCCCGCTATCATCCAGAAGGCGAGGTCAGTACAGGTGCATCAAAGCTGGGACCGAGAGACTGAAAAACAGCTTCTATCTCAAGGCCATCAGACTGTTAAACAGCCACCACTAACATTGAGTGGCTGCTGCCAACACACTGACACTGACACAACTCCAGCCACTTTAATAATGGGAATTGATGGGAAATGATGTAAATATATCACTAGCCACTTTAAACAATGCTACCTTATATAGTGTTACTTACCCTACATTATTCATCTCATATGCATACGTATATACTGTACTCTATATCATTGACTGAATCCTTATGTAATACATGTATCACTAGCCACTTTAACTATGCCACTTTGTTTACATACTTACCTCATGTATATACTGTACTCGATACCATCTACTGTATCCTGCCTATGCTGCTCTGTACCATCACTCATTCATATATCCTTATGTACATATTCTTTATCCCCTTACACTGTGTATAAGACAGTAGTTTTGGAATTGTTAGTTAGATTACTTGTTGGTTATTACTGCATTGTCGGAACTAGAAGCACAAGCATTTCGCTACACTCGCATTAACATCTGCTAACCATGTGTATGTGACAAATAACATTTGATTTGATTTGATGCTCACTGTGACCTCTCTCACTGTCCAAAGGAACAAAAACACCCTCAAGGTGCCTCGCATGCCTCGTCTGCAGCTGGAGGGACAGATGGGTAGCAAGCGTCTGGGTCCTGTTAAAACCAAAACCAGAGTGAGCACATTTACCTCCAGCCACAAGAAGGAGCCAGATGTTAAATCGAGCAGACCACAGACATCAGGAAGCATCCCTAGGAGCCCCAAAATATGCTCCACTGCAACCAAGGCAGTAGCTTCTTTATCTGGGACTCCATGCAGCCAGTCTGAGGTCAGGATCCAGGCCAATCCTCTCCAGAGGTCTAACATCCAGGACCAAAGGCCCCGCTCTCCTCCTGCTCAGGCCAGACGGTCTCTGTCCGACGGCAGCCTCTTGCAGCCGCCATGTTCTCCTGTGGATGTCCTCCAGCCGGAGGTCCAGGCCAGCAGAAGCCTGGCTCGACCCAAGACCGGGATAGCTAGGATAACAAGACATACTGATGGCAGCACCCTGAGGTTCCCTAACCAGACCTTAGATCTTATAAACTCCATGGATGGGAGGGGGAGCACCAATTCCTTCCATGTGCTGCCAACCATTGCAGTGTCAGCCTCTCCTGCCCAGATGGCCATCCCAATGCCTACCCCAATGGTCAGCTATGTACCTGACCTTCTGGTGCCTGCTCCATCTGCTTCTCCGGTTCCTTCCAGCCGAGTGCCTGCCCCACCTGCCAACGCCAGATCACGGAGTGTGTCGAAGAGGATCCAGCTCTTATAGATCCGGTCTGCTATGCTGGACCAGCAGCTACCAGAACAACTGGGTGACAAACAAATCATATTACCCTCTGAGCCCCTGTCCTTCAGTAGCACTGAGAGGATGTTCCTCTGTGGTCCACCTTTAGTCTGTGGAGATGATGGCTGTCACCCCCTGACCAGACCTACGCCCAGCCACACAGGTCGCACCGACCACTCCCCTTTACTGACCAGTAGGACAGCCGTGCAGGCGGGCGAAAAGTGCCCCTTTGATACCCTCTTGACCCCTTTGGTCCCACTGGCAGAACAGCCTCCTATCAAGCGGGGGCACATGCCCGCCTCCCGTGCCAAGGCCGAGCGGGAGAATAGACAACGAGGGCGCAGGAAGAGAGTGAAGCCCATTCACTGGGACGTTAACTTTAAGTCTGGGCCTTTCTTCCCAGTGTGTGTCTCTCCATCACTGCCCTCGATCTTGGAGGTGGATGAAGTCTCTTTCTGAAGAGATGGAGTAAAGACAGTTGTAAGGGGTCGCACACACACATCTTAATTTAATTAATTTTTTACCTTTATTTAAATTGTGAAGATAGTTAAGAACAAATTCTTATTTACAATGACAACCTACCCCGGCCAAACCCTAAACCGGACGACACTGGGACAATTGTGAGCCTCTTCCTGAAGATGGACTGCTTCAACCCCTTAGGAGTATCCAGAGTATCTAGTACGCTGATGTGATGATAGAATATGTCCCTCAGCATCAACTAGAGATTAATATTAATCCACTTGTTATTCTAGTTAGGCAAATGTTAATTTATCATCACCATGTTCCAAAGAATTCTGTTTGTATAAAGTTTTATTGCAGTTGAAAATGATCTGTGGTGTGTGTTGTTGGTTTCTTGTGAGCTATGAAGTATACCCTTTTAGTAGAATGTTTATTTCTTCATTGGATTGGTTGATTTGTTGACCAAGGAGAAGAGGTAAGTGCTGACCGGACTAATATAAGTGAAGTTCCGATTCAAATTTGTATTAATCTGAAGGAGGCACATCTGACGCGAAAAGGCCGTGTCTCAACTTGCACATGTAAAGGAAGCAGACAGCTGCAGATGAAATATAACTGCTGGGTTCAGCGGTAACCAGGTCTCTCTTGCCAAAATAACCCACTTTTGCAAGAAAGACCTGGATAGTGCCACATAACGCAACGCTTATATAAATTATTCCTTTTATACGAATAAAAACCAACCCTTTATCTGGAATAGATGTAGTGTTGCCTTACATTTGTGAAATATGAATGACATTTGCTTAGCCTTCCAACTGTGCTTCGTTTAAAATACTGTTGTTTGGACTGCGAGGCAGTGACTGTATCGTTTTTCTTTTGATCTGAAGCCTGACACTGTACGACACGTCGTGTCTCATCCTTCGTCATTTGAATAAAACTTCCTCAGCATGATTTTATTCTAACATTATCCATGTTGTTTTGTTGCAACCCTCAAAAACAAATGTTGATCCCCATGTAACGACACGTGATATTCCACAGGGGGGCACTAAAGGTCTGTAACGAAAGGAGGTTGAACACTTTGTACCTTGAACACCATCTAAACTAACACACAGCCTCAACTATTTAAATGACAGAAATGTAGGGTATCTAACATTATATAAAGTGGCATTGTTTAAGTGACTAGTGATACATTTATTACATCAAAATATTCATTATTAAAGTGGCTAGAGATTGAGTCTCTATGTTGGCAGCAGCCACTCAATGCATTGCAATGCATTGCCATCAGCCATCGAGAGAATGCCTCCTATGAAATCTATAAAAGCTATCAAACTGCCTAAATTGTACCTAATGGAAGCGTAAAATAATTAACCATTTTAAATTCAATATTATTTCTATTTTATGACTGAAAATATCCATGTAGAATGCCAGAATGATGCAACACGGAAGGCAACTCAACGGCTGTAGTGTAGTTCTTCATTAAAGTATTTAAACTGGAACAACCATTTTAGTAATGGATTCAATATATCCAACTAACAGATTAACAGCTTAGAATTTTATTAATTTTTCTGTAACATTCAAAGTCAGCAGGCTTTGTATTCTTGAGACCTTAGTCACTCCAAAAGTGAACCATCCACCAGGAAAAACTTCCCCTGAACAGTGAGATAGAGGACATTCGTCATCTGCCTATGAGCTTAAGTCAAGTAAGTCCCATTAAATCCTCAGAAGTACACCAAGAGAGCCAGAAGCATCTCATACACTTATTTTCTCTGATCTGCAACTATTCTGTTGTGTACATAGAACTGTACTGCTCTCCAGTCCCTGTTTACTAGCGCTTGGGGAGAAGCAGCAATGAATGCGTTTTCCAGGCATTTTTCCCCATTCGGATAAAGTTCATCAAGGAATCTTCAACTGCATCCACCTCTATTGTTGACCAATACCTTTTTGTTCCTTTGTCACCTTTGTAAAGAGATGGCATTATGAATGACTACATTAAGTAAAGGTTGACTACAATACAGTACTTGAACATCTCTCTGTATTAACTCTACAAGGTTACAGCTGTATCTGCAGAGAGTGTTGAAATTAAACTAACAATCGCAGCTAAATAACTACATAGATAAGGATGTGAGAGGAGAATGTGCAATGCTGACATCAAGGCAGACTCAATCTGTATGGAATCTAAGCCCAACAATCTGTTTGCAATGTAAACCTTCTAATAAAAGCAATACCTATTAAATCAAGTTCCCTCCCTCAAGAGAAACAATGTAAAGTGTGGTAATCCTTCTGTGTTATCATCTATCCTGACACACTAGTTCCAGATCTAACGTCTTGACTTGTGTCCAATCCAAACTGAACCGTTCTGTGCTGGCATGGTTGGAAATACACTAACTGATAAAGACAGGATTGATCTGGACCAGCACAGTATGGCCCATAAGTTGACACTACAGAGTGAAAATGCACTGCCTGAAGGCAGTAGGAAACATGCTTACCGTGTGAGCCTCTCTTTTGTCCCAGTCTTCCCTTGGTTATTGGTTGTTTGGCCCGAATCGCTGACATTTCTCCTGGAAAACATGTTGAAAAGGACATTGTAATTAAGAATAGGTCCATGTGTATGTAAGGTATAGGCATACCGGTCAAATTTTCTTCATAGGATTCTTCAGATGACTCCTCTTTCTCAGAGTCATTCAATGATGCGCAATCAGTGGCCGCAGCATCCATTTCTTCAGACATAATAGTTTGTAAAAGACAAAAACAAAATCAAATTGCAGCAAGTTAAATCAATGCACAACAAATTAGAGTCAGCATTTTTTGCCAGAGTGAAAATGCACTGACTGAAGACAGTAGTAAACATGTTTACCGTGTGAACCTCTCTTTTGTCCCAGCTTTCCCTTGGTCATTGGCCCGAATCGCTGACATCTCTCCTGGAAAACATCAGTGGGAATCATGTCAGTTTCACCCAATCCAACCTATGAACCAATCCATAAGCGATAACTGTTGGAGCAACTAAAAATGCAGGTTTATAACAGCTGTGCCATTCAAGCCTATTGAATATGGTATGAGAGGGACGGCTACAGCCACACAAACCCTACAGATACAGCCATGTAGTGAGAGGGGAACGCGCAATACCATGCTGAAATGAAGGCAGACTCCATCAGGGTGGATCCTAACCTTTTTCACACCACTGTACAATCCAAACGGAACCGTTCTGTGCTGGCATGGTTGGAAATACACTAACTGACAGAGATGGTCGCCTCGATTCGCGTTCTTAGGAAACTATGCAGTATTTTGGTTTTTTTATGTATTATTTCTAACACTGTTCCCCAGGAAATCTTAAGTCTTATTACATACAGCCGGGAAGAACTATTGGATATAAGAGCAACGTCAACATACCAACATTACGACCAGGAATATGGCTTTCCCAAAGTGGATCCTCTGTTTGGACCACCACCCAGGACAATGGATCGGATTCCTGAAGGCGACCAAACACAATGGCGCCCCAGAAGGGGAAGGCGGAGCGGTCTTTTGGTCAGGCTCCGTAGACGGGCACATCGCTCACCGCTCTCGAGTATACTACTCGACAATGTCCAGTCTCTTGACCACAAGGTAGACGAAATTCAAGCAAGGGTTGTCTTCCAGAGAGACATCAGAGATTGTAACATTCTCATTGTAACATTCTCTGTTTCACGGAAACATGGCTCACTTGGGATACGTTATCAGACTCGGTACTGCCACCCGGTTTCTTTACGCATCACGCTGACAGAAACAAACATCTCTCTGGAAAGAAGAAGGGCGGGGGTGTATGTCTTATGATTAACGAGTCGCAAATCTGACCACGACTCGATTTTGTTGCTCCCAGCCTATAGACAGAAACTAAAACAAAACGCCCGTGCTCAGGTCTGTTCAATGCTGGTCCGACCAATCTGATTCCACACTTCAAGATTGCATTGTTTGGAGGAAGAAGAAGGATGAGTACAACCCCAAGAACACCATCCCAACCGTGAAGCATGGAGGTGGAAACATCATTCTTTGGGGATGCTTTTCTGCAAAGGGGACAGGACGACTGCACCGTATTGAGGGGAGGATGGATGGGGCCATGTATCACGAGATCTTGGCCAACAACCTCCTTCCCTCAGTAAGAGCATTGAAGATGGGTCGGGGCTGGGTCTTCCAACATGACAACGACCCGAAACACACAGCCAGGGCAACTAAGGAGTGGCTCCGTAAGAAGCATCTTAAGGTCCTGGAGTGGCCTAGCCAGTCTCCAGACCCGAACTCAATAGAACATCTTTGGAGGGAGCTGAAAGTCCGTATTGAAAGTCCGCGACAGCCCCGAAACCTGAAGGACCTGGAGAAGTTCTGTATGGAGGAGTGGGCCAAAATCCCTGCTGCAGTGTGTGCAAACCTGGTCAAGAACTACAGGAAACGTATGATCTCTGTAATTGCAAACAAAGGTTTCTGTACCAAATATTAAGTTCTGCTTTTCTGATGTATCAAATACTTATGTCATGCAATAAAATGCAAATGAATGACTTAAAAATCATACAATGTGATTTTCTGTATTTTTGTTTTAGATTCCGTCTCTCACAGTTGAAGTGTACCTATGATAAAAATGTACAGACCTCTACATGCTTTGTAAGTAGGAAAACCTGCAAAATCAGCAGTGTATCAAATACTTGTTCTCCCCACTGTATGTGGCAGGGTCTACAGTCAATCATGGATTATAAAAAGAAAACCAGCACCGTCGTGGACACTGACGTCTTGCTCCCAGACAAACTAAACAACTTCTTTGCTCGCTTTGAGGACAATACACTGACCAAACCAAAACCTGCGGGCTCTTTTTCACCGCAGCCAACGTGAGTAAAATATTTAAACTAGTTAACCCTCGCAAGGCTGCCGGTCCAGACGGCATCCCTAGCCGTGTCCTCAGAGCATGCGCAAACCAGCTGGCTGGTGTGTTTACGGACATATTCAATCAATCCCTATCCAAGTCTGCTGTACCCACATGCTCCAAGAGTGCCACCATTGTTCCTGTTCCCAAGAAAGCTAATGTAACTGAGCTAAACGACTGAAAAAAAAAGCTTCTATCTCAAGGCCATCAGACTGTTAAACAGCCATCACTAACATTGAGTGGCTGCTGCTTACATACTGACTCAAATCTCTAGCCACTTTAATAATAAAAAATTGGATGTAATAAATGTATCACTAGTCACTTTTAACAATGCCACTTACTAAACTGTTTACATACCCTACATTCCTCATCTCATGTGTATGTACTGTACTCTATAACATCTACTGTATCTCCCTCATCCATATACTTACATGTACATATTCTTATTCATTCCTTTACACTTGTGTGTATTTTTTTATTTTTTATTTCACCTTTATTTAACCAGGTAGGCTAGCTGAGAACAAGTTCTCAATTACAACTGTGACATGGCCAAGATAAAGCAAAGCAGTGCAACACAAACAACAACACAGAGTTACACATGGAATAAACAAACATGCAGTCAATAATACAATAGAAAACGTCTATATAATGTGTGCAAATGAGGTAAGATAACGGAGGTACGGCAATAAATAGGCCATAGTCGCGAAATAATTACAATATAGCAATTAAACAGTGGAGTGATAGATGTGCAGAAGATGAGTGGACAAGTAGAGATACTGGGGTGCAAAGGAGCAAAATAAATAAAATAGATAACAGTATGGGGATGAGGTAGTTGGATGGGCTGATTACAGGAGGGCTATGTACAGGTGCAGTGATCTATGAGCTGCTCGGACAGCTGGTGCTTAAAGCTAGTGAGGGAGATATGCATTTCGCTACACTCGTATAAACATCTGCTAACCATGTGCATGTGACCAATAACATTTTATTTGACTACAGAGTGAAACTGCACTGACATATCAGATAAGAATAGGTCCATGTGTATGTAAGGTATAGATAGGCATACCGGTCAGATTTTTTTCAGAGAAATTGCCTTCCTCTGATGAACCTGATGGCCCTGGGACATAACATCTTCAAGGTTGTCAATACTAGTTATTGAGTCATCAGTCTTGTATCCAACTGTATTGCAGAAAAAAGCATCTTAGATAACTAGAGAGATAACACAAAGTATTTTGACATTTTGATTAGTTATGGCTCTGTGCTCCTCTACTTTACATTTTGTTATAATACAAAGAATTTGGGATGAAAGTGCAGACTTGCCTGTCTTTGATTTACAAAGCAGATTCACAAGAACTTACAGTATGTGCTGGTGTTGAATGACACTAACTTATGTATACGGTACTGGCAGCCTCGGTGTCTGACATCTAAGGATACAATAATATTAAATTAGTCATGTGCCACTTAGGCAATGGAATATGATTCAACAATCCCCAGTATCCTAATTCTAAACAACTGACAAACCTCAGGATTTATTATTTCCTTTTCAAATCTGGCCTACACGTTGAATTATGTTTCTTATAGAGTTTCCATGCGTCTTCTTAGACTCTGCAGTGCCTGCGTAAAGGAAGACAAGTTGGGCTGGGGGACACCAATAACTGTTATCATTGACTGATAGAGGTCTTACAAACATATATTACAATTTCCTTTTTTAAGACCACTTTCAAGGTAAAAAAAAGCAAGTATAAGCATAACATAAGCACATTATACAAGTTCCTGGATGCAACTAAAGCGCATCTGCTTTTATGGATTAACTAAACAAGAAACAGTATGAGTGATATGGCTAAAGGAAGGCATGTGAATTGGCAGTCCTACCAAATGTTACACTTTCCACAATCATAATTCCTGTTGTTGTGTTTCACTCTTTTAAGTGCAAAGCCAAAATAACTAGCAACTTATTCCTCTTTGGGTAAGAAAGGGTGCTAAAAAAACTGCCAAAACTTAAATAAAATAATTACATGAGGGGATTTATTTAAATATTTCGGCACACATGCATGCTTATGACTTATGACAAAACAGATGAAAAGGAACTGGCTTTTCTAGCTAGCTTGTAAACCAATTCAAGTTACAATGGCAATATTATTGTGCAATGCATGTAACATTGGGTTAACCACAATCATGTATTCTGAATCAAAGACATTTTGACCAATTATGCTAAACTAGCACGCTAACCGTTAGCTAGCACGCTAACCGCTAGTTAGCACGCTAATCATTAGCAAGCAGTAAATAAGTATAAGGTAAAAACATGCAAAGTAATAATTGCACATTAATGAATTGTTTGGATGAGCCTACCAATTTCAATCTCTTGATGTAGTATATCTGATACAATGCGGCTTTCTGACATTGTCAATGCATGTTGGATTCCACCGAAAGACATAGACATGAGACATGAGCTAACATTAATTACAAATAAAGACAATGGGTACATGCATTGCTTGCCAATACACCACATACCATTTTAGTTAACATATTGGTTAACAGTTTAGTTTATAACTTACCTTCTTGCATGAATGCGAACGTCTGCAACCATCCTCCTCTTCCTTAAAAAACGTGCTGCACAGCTACTTTTGTTGTGATCATGCTCAGGCAAAGACAGGTTTGCCAGGTCAATTTCACATTTCTAGTAAATCCAGTGAAAACTCCCTCCAAAACCTGAAAACTATCACAATCTCAGCAGATTACAGGGAAATGAATGGATTTTTTTTTAAAGATCATGCAATATAGAAGTAGTATAAAAACTTGAAGTGTTAGTTGTAGCAGTAGTAGTAGCCATGTCATGGCAGCAGTGTTGTAGTCGAGTCACTAAAGCATAAGTCTGAGTCAATTCACAACACCCTGTGGCTAACTCTGAATTGAGTCAAAGTCGTCAATGTTTGAGTCGAGTCACAAGTCCCTGTGTTTGAATCCCGGTCCAAGATTTCAAGTCTAAGACAATGGGTCCATATTAACTTAATATTAAGTTGTTAACCCAGTCAGAATGTGGCAGGGGGAATTTCAATCAATCATTTTTAAATCCCCTTTCTTTCTGCGTCAACAAATGTTTATATGCTACAGGTCAAACAGATTGTCAGCTAGCTAGCTAGCTAATTAGGTAACATGATTGAACATGGTGTGGCTGCACAGCTTCTCTATCTTTGATGTAGTCTAAACAGAAACTGAAAGACAGAGACAAACAGATACACTTTTATAAACTATACTGATGTCAGATATTAGTGGCTAATGTGGAGGTCAACTGCTCCAAGATCTGTGTGTGTGCGTACGTGGTTTGGTTTGAAGCTTCTCTAACCAGCTCTGTGTTGTTGTCCTCTGGAAACACCTCTGGTTTTCAGCGCTGTGATAGAAGATAAGCGCAGAAGCTGTGGCAGACAGATTCTGCTAGTGAGCGTATACTGAGAGCACACAGCTGATTAACCCCTTCACTGCCGGCCAGAGAAATTGAAATGTATGCAAATGTTTCCCAGTTTATGCAAATACTTGCACCATGACGTGAAACCGTGAAAGAAAGAAGGCCATGTTTCAGTTATGGTGAAGCACGATCACATGTAGCCTAACTAACCTAACCTTCTTTCTTGAACCAGTTCTAGAACAATTGATGCAGCCATACTGCTCTGCTAAGTCATAGCTTCTCATCATGTTTCTAGAGAGAAACTGGGTACGATGCATGACTGATCTTACACTGCAATATGAGTCTTTGCACTGCCCCCCATATACATCTCTACAAAAATGTGGTGACACCTCTTAAACTTGATGGATATCTTTATAATGCTAGTAAGCTTTGGGCTTTGGTGGAGAGAATGCGTTTCGGAATGAACCTTAGACAACAATACATAAGTTGCCAAAAATAATTTATTATGATGGACTGTGAAAAACCCAATGTACTGTGTGAGAGCAGATATGACATTTTCTGTCATTTAAATAGTTGAGGCTGTGTGTAAGTTTAGATGGTGTTCAAGGTACAAATTGTTCAACCTCCTTTCGTTACAGACCTTTAGTGCCCCCCTGTGGAATATCACGTGTCGTTACATGGGGATCAACATTTGTTTGTGAGGGTTGCAAAAACAACATGGGTAATGTTAGAATAAAATCATGCTGAGGAAGCTTTATTCAAATGATGTAGGATGAGACACGACGTGTCGTACAGTGTCAGGCTTCAGATCAAAAGAAAAACGATACAGTCTCTGCCTCGCAGTCCAACCAACGGTATATTAAACTAAGCACAGTTTGAAGGCTAAGCAAATGTCATTCACATTTCACAAATGTAAGGCAACACTACATCTATTCCAGATAAAGGGGTCATTTTTATTTGTATAAATGGAAGATTTATATAAGCATTGTGTAATGTGGCACTATCCAGGTCTTTCTTGCATAAGTGGGTTATTTTGGCAAGAGAGACCTGGTTACTGTGTAACCCAGCAGTTATATTAAATCTGCAGCTGTCTGCTTCCCTTACATGTGCAAGTTGAGACAGGGCCTCTTAACTCAAGCGAAGAAACCTTTGGCCAAATATTACGACAAACAAGCCTATTGGTCAGAAAATGTTGTTCAGCATTCTCGCATTTCATAAACACTGTGTTTGGATAGATCCTCATTTCCAATGCTGTAGTACAAATAGTTCCACCTTAGAATTTGTCAGTGTTGCTATACATTGAAAACGTGAAGAATTATGACACTAAGGTGTGAGTCAGATGTGCCACCTTCGGAATAATACAAATTTGAATCGGAACTTCACTTCTATTAGTCCGGTCAGCACTTACCTCTTCTCTATGGTCAACAAATCAACCAATCCAATGAAGAAATAAACATTCTACTAAAAGGGTATACTTCATAGCTCACAAGAAACCAACAACACACACCACAGATCATTTTCAACTGCAATAAAACTTTATAGAAACAGAATTCTTTGGAACATGGTGATGATAAATTAACATTTGCCTAACTAGAATAACAAGTGGATTAATATTAATCTCTAGTTGATACTGAGGGACATATTCTATCATCACACCAGCGTACTAGATACTCTGGATACTCCTAAGGGGTTGAAGCAGTCCATCTTCAGGAAGAGAACACTGTTCGAGAAGCTCCACACCCCAGGGATGAAAGTACTTTGACAGCTTGTGGCTCCTGTTGGGTCTCATAGGAAAAGTCTGTTTCAACAGTACTTCCGACAGTAGCTGCTGCTGCTCATGCACAACAGCCTGGTACGGTGGGCGCTGGTTCATTTCTGTCACCTGCCCTTTGTGGTTCGGGGTTGAAAGGGCAGTGGAGGTACTAGGATGGCAGGCAGGGCAGACGCTGGGATGATGCTGGCTGATCCTCTCTGGCCATGGGAGGCCATGAGGTCTCAATAGGGCTCCTGATTGGCGCAGCGGTATAAGGCACTGGTCCCATAGGGTGGCTCACAATTGGCAATCGGGTTAGGGTTTGGCCGGGGTAGGTCGTCATTGTAAAGAAGAATTTGTTCTTAACTAACTACACAATTTAAATAAAGGTAAAAAAATTAAATAAAATAAAGATATGTTTGTGTGTGTGTGTGTGTGTGTGTGCGACCCCTTACAACTGTCTTTGCTCCATCTCTTCAGAAAGAGACTCTTCATCCACCTCCAAGATCGAGGGCAGCGATGGAGAGACACACACTGGGAAGAAAGGCCTAGACTTAAAGTTAACGTCCCAGTGAATGGGCTTCACTCTCTTCCTGCGCCCTCGTTGGCTATTCTCCCATTCACGCTTGGCCTTGGCACGGAAGGCGGGTATGTGCCCCCGCTTGATAGGAGGCTGTTCTGCCAGTGGGACCAAGGGGGTCAAGGGGATTTCAAAGGGGCACTTCTCACCCGCCTGCACGGCTCTCCTACTGGTCAATAAGGGGGAGTGGTCGGTGCGACCTGTGTGGCTGGGCATATGTCTGGGCAGGGGGTGACAGCCATCATCTCCACAGACTAAAGGTGGACCACAGAGGAACAACCTCTCAGTGCTACTGAAGGACAGGGGCTCAGAGGGTAATATGATTTGTTTGTCACCCACTTGTTCTGGTAGCTGCTGGTCCAGCATAGCAGACCGGATCTGTAAGAGCTGGATCCTCTTCGACACACTCCGTGATCTGGCGTTGGCAGGCCGGGCTGGCACTGGGGAGGCAGGTGGGGCAGGCACTCGGCTGGAAGGAACCGGAGAAGCAGATGGAGCAGGCACCAGAAGGTCAGGTACATAGCTGACCATTTGGGTAGGCAATGGGATGGCCATCTGGGCAGGTGAGGCTGACACTGCAATTGTTGGCAGCACAGGGAAATAATTGGTGCTCTCCCTCCTACCCATGGAGTTTATAAGCTCTAAGGTCTGGTTAGGGAACCTCAGAGTGCTGCCATCAGTATTTCTTGTTATCCTAGCTATCCCGGTCTTGGGTCGAGCCAGGCTTCTGCTGGCCTGGACCTCTGGCTGGAGGACATCCACAGGAGAACATGGCGGCTGCAAGAGGCTGCCGTCGGACAGAGACCGTCTGGCCTGAGCAGGAGGAGAGCAGGGCCTTTGTTCCTGAATGTTAGACCTCTTGAGAGGATTGGCCTGGATCCTGACTTTAGACTGGCTGCATGAAGTCCCAGATAAAGGAGCCACTGCCTTGGCTGCAGTGGAGCATAAATTGGGCGTCCTAGGGATGCTTCCTGGTATCTGTGGTCTGCTGGATTTAACCTCTGGCTCCTTCTTGTGGCTGGAGGTAAATGTGCTCCCTCCGGTTTTGGATTTAACCGGACCCAGACGCTTGCTACCCATCTGTCCCTCCAGCTGCAGACGAGGCATGCGAGGCACCTTGAGGGTGTTTTTGTTCCTTTGGGCATTGAGAGAGGTCACAGTGAGCATTGGGAGCCTGATGGGTGGAGTGGCCATTGGAAGCCTTCCCATGTCAGCCCTCTCTTTAGTCACACCCATGTTGTGGAAGTGGGATCGGCTATTCTTTCTCCCTGGTGGCATTGGCTGTAGGACAATATCACTGGCACACCGGACACTGAGGATGTCTGTCAGGCTGTTCTCAGAACTGTTCTGACTGGTCTCTTGTGTCCTAGTCCTGGACTTCCCCCTGTTTTTCATGGCTGTGAGAGTCACAGTGGAGGAGCAAACAACATGTTTGAGAATAAGAATATAGAATAAATTACATATATTACAATAGAATTTGATCAAAGTTGTTATTATAAGCTAGTGTTTTTCCACTTTCAAAGGACATTCCAATTCCTGCCAAAATGTTCACAAATTCTTAAAAATGAAAGATTCACAGACTAAGGCCTACCTTCAATTTGGACTTCCAGATAATTTGCACACGTATGATTTGACTATACAGTTTCAACAATATATTCTTGAAAACAGAAACAAGACCACAATACCTAGTTTAAAGAAATATTTTTGTCACAAATCACAAAACATACGTTTTTCTTAGTTATTGATCAAATAAAGTTGTCATAAGATAAAAGTAGTGTATTTGAGATGATTTCATTAAATTATAGGTCCTACCTCAGATATGGAAGAGCATCAATGACCCGTCTATGGAATGTCAAATTTTAACAAAAGAAAGCTTCATTATGACATCATGTACATTATGATATAGCAGCCTCCACATCATAAAAGTTTGTCAAAACCACTTGAATAGGCATGAAATGTTCAGTTAAATACAATAGGCCTAATTCAACAATTGAATAAAAACAATACTTTGACAGTAATTATGCAGTTTATTGGCTTTTATTTTCATTACAGTAGTGGTTTTGAATGTATTAAAATGAGAGTAGGCCTAGTGAGTTTAGTAGAACTCGATCGCTCATTGAACATCTGTGTGGAACGTTCGCAGCTGACGCCACACAGATGTTTTTGAAAAACATTCACGATTTTAGTTTCATTGTAAAGGTTTTCCTCCTCCTCTTCTGAGGATGAGTAGCGAGAAGGATCGGAGGACCAACGCGCAGCGTGCTAAGTGTCCATATCGTTTAATAAAACAAACTGAACACTCAATGAATACAAAACAATAAACGTGAACAAAACCGAAACAGTACCGTGTGGCGAACAAACACAGACACGGAAACCATCACCCACAAAACAACAGTGAAATCCAGGCTACCTAAGTATGATTCTCAATCAGAGACAACTATCGACACCTGCCTCTGATTGAGAACCATACTAGGCCGAACACAGAAAACCAACCTAGAAACACAAAACATAGAATTCCCACCCAACTCACGTCCTGACCAACTAAAACAAACAAATAACACAAGAACTAGGGTCAGAACGTGACATTCATATTCAATTTATGAGCATATATGCACGACAAATAAATTCCCAGTACTCAAATAAATCTGAAAATCGCAATTATCTATTTATTATAGCATCCTCTTAGAACGAGAATCCCTGTGGTGTCAGTGTTTTTGATTATGTCCAAGTAGGAACATAGCTACAGGTATTTTGACTTCTACACTAAAATAGTAGCAGTTGTGTGTGTTTTCTTGTCGTGCATTCGTTTTGAGTCAACGCTAATCCCACAATATTTTGGTCCCATTCGGTATTAGCACTGTCAGCCAATGGGGGAAGTGACATGTCTGATGCCTAAATTGCTGTTGTCGACCAAACACATTTCAAATTCACTTTTAATGTATTCTCAACTTCAAACCAAGTAATTTGGTTTTGCTATTTTATGAAGCACAGTGTGGTTTAGTCGCCAGGGTTGTGGGTGCGATTCCCACGGGTGACCAGTGTGACCGTATGCTAAATGACCAAAATGTAAATAACCAGTGATGGAAAACGTACTCAATTGCCATACTTGAGTAAAAGTAAAGTTACCTTAGTAGAAAATGACAAAAAAAAAGTGAAAGTCAGCCAATAAAAAACTACCTGAGTTAAAGTCTAAAAGTATTTGGTTTTAAATATACTTCAGTATCAAAAGTAAATGTAGTTGCTAAAATATACTTAAGTATCAAAAGTAAATGTAGTTGCTAAAATATACTTAAGTATCAAAAGTAAAAGTATGAATTTTAAATTCCTTAAATTAAGCAAATCAGATAGCCAGAGTCACACTCAGACATCATTTAAAAACAAGGAATTTGTGTTTAGTGATTAGTGAGTCCGCCAGATCAGAGGCAGTAGGGATGACCAGGGATGTCCTCTTGATAAGTGTGGGAATTGGACCATTTTCGGTCCTGCTAAGCATTCAAAATGTAATGCGTACTTTTGGGTGTCAGGGAAAATATATGGAGTAAAAAGTACATCATATTCTTTAGAAATGTTAAGTAAAAGTAAAATATGTCAAAAACATAAATAATAAAGTACAGATATAGTACTTTAAAGTATTTTTACTTAAATACTTTATATCAAAATAAAGAAAGTCGCACACTCCATATATAAACTCCCAGTAATGTATTGGGTATTTACCAATGTTTCAGCATCACTGTGCCTTCTTCAGGGTAATGTCATGAATACTTGAAACAGGTTATGTAGACAAACAGTGCAATTAGTGCATCCAATGACAATAGTGAGGGGTGTGTCATAATGATTAAGTTCATTAGAATTAATTAGTGAAACTGTTAAAAAAAATAGTTTATGGCATATTAAATATATTAGGCTATTGTTATCATATAGAAACATCATTTAATATAGTACATCATATTAGCATCCACATACATTATTGTTTAATTTAATTTCACATATTTAATTGTTTTGTATTTCATTTCATATTTGTTACATGTAAACTTTTGGTTCAACCTTAATCTATAATGAGCATCATCAACAGGGGGAACATATTAGGTGTACACTAATAAGCTGTAGAAAGATCATATACATTTATAAGACTTGTTCATAAAAGAAAGAATTGATCATAAGAAGGGCCTGAGATCAATGTCAATATTCAGACCACTAGGGGTCAATGTTTTTAGAGAGGATATCCTGTAAGGCTCCCTTTGTCGGCTTTTCCACACGAACAGATGAGTGTATTTAGTGCAAAAGATGGTTGCGTTGTTTTTCTTCTTAGGTTGAGTTTTAAGTAATTCCTCTCTTGGTTTATGAGATATTTACATCATTGCCTCATCAAGAGTTTTGTCCTTGTAGCCTCTCATTTTCAATTTCGGTAATTTATTTTAGCATTGCTGTCAAAATCTGTCTGGTGGCCACAGATTTGTTTAATCCTGCATAACTGACTGTATGGTTGACCATTCTTGAGGGGAAGGGGATGCATACTATTCACACATAGCAAGATATTACAGTCTGTGGGCTTTGTGTATAAGTCTGTGTGTAATGTCATTCTCTTTGATGATCTATAAGTCCAGGTAGTGTATTTTTCTCTCATCAGTCTGCATGGTGAATTTTAGGTATTCAGAGCTCTTGTTTAGTAGAGTTTGGAGTTAATTTAGTTCCTGCTGACTTCCTTCCCAGAGCACAAATACATCATCTATGTATCTCTTCCATAGGATGGTTTTAGAAACTTTCCCTGCAGAAGACACAGTGATGCAGAAACGTTGGCAAATACCCAATAAATTACTGGGAGTTTATATACGGAGTGAGCGACTTTCTTTATTTTGATAGTTTATCGTTTATTTCCCCACACGAACACATTTTTCTGGGTGTGCACCAGCTCATGTTTTTTAATCTGCTTAAGTACTTTACACCACTGTAAATAACACACATATGGGAGGTTTTATATGGAGTGTGCAACTTTCTTTATTTTGATATAAAGTATTTAAAGTACTGTATCTGTACTTTATTAGTTATGGGGCAGCAGGGTAGCCTAGTGGTTAGAGTGGTGGACTTGTAACCAAAATGTTGCAAGTTCAAATCCCTGAGCTGACAAGGTACAAATCTGTCATTCTGCCCCTGAACAGGCACTGCTCCTAGGCCATCATTGAAAATAGTTTGTTCTTAACTGACTTGCCTAGTTAAATAAATGTATGTTTTTGACATATGCTAAGCATTCACATTTACTTAACAACATTCCTAAAGAATATGATGTACTTTTTACTCAATACATTTTCCCTGACCCCCAAAAGTACTCATTACATTTTGAATGCTTAGCAGGACAGAAAATGGTCAAATTCCAACACTTATCAAGAGAACATCCCTGGTCATCCCTACTGCCTCTGATCTGGCGGACTCACTAATCACTTAACACAAATTATTTGTTTTTAAATGATGTCTGAGTGTGACCCTGGCTATCTGATTTGCTTAATTTAAGGACTTTTAAATTCATACTTTTACTTTTGATACTTAAGTATATTTAAAACCAAATACTTTTAGACTTTTACTCAGGTAGTATCTTATTGGCTGACTTTCACTTTTATTTGAATCAAGGTAACTTTACTTTTACTCAAGTATGACAATTGAGACTTCCGGAAATGGCTAAGCTCTAACAAGACGTGTCTGCGTAGCGTCCTCAAACTTTTGAACCTTTTTAAGGCATTTGACATGGTTTACCTGATCGTCAATAGTGAGTTGGAAGTTAAAACATCTATTGTATCGCCAAAGCAAAAGATGCCCAATATGTCAAAATGCCCCTCTCTGACAGCCCTTCTTCGGATTCGGCAAAAGCTAGCTCGGAAGAAGCAACAGCATGGTTCAGAATGGAGATGGACGAGGGTATAACAAAAATCCAAGAGACACTTTCTGAACACCTCAGCAAAATTGATGTACTGGTCGATAAACTCCACGAAGACCAGATAGTCACAAAGGGACGAGTGACAAACTTAGAAAAAGCCCATGCTGACCACCAGGCTGCCATCCTGGACGTCCATGAGGAAGTGGACCAAAAATACAAGAAGTTAGAAGACGCGATCTCTAAACTCGAGGAGAAATTGTATTATTATGAAGATTTCCAAAGGAGCTCAAATTTGAGACTTCAAGGTTTCCCAGAGGCCGTGGAGGGAATAGACACAATCTGCTTTCTACAGGAATGGATTCCCAAAATTCGGGATCTACCCCCTCCCGTGCACCCACTGGAGATCGAGAGGGCCCATCGCACCCTACGGAGGCAGCTGCCTGGCCAGGTTGCACCCAGGGCATTTGTCATTACATTTCTACACCAGAACACTGTTCGCATCCTGTCTGCTGCCCGAGCAAAGAGAGAGCTCAAGTATGGAGATGCCAGAATCATGATCTTTCCGGATCTTTCTCCCACACTACACAAGAGGAGGATGGCTTTCTCCCTACTGAAGAGACTTCTACGTCAGGCTGGCTTGGCATACGACCTGAGCTACCCAGCGACTTTGTGGATCGAAACCAAGAATGGTGAGCGCACATTTGACTCTGTGAAGATGGCTGAAACATACATGAGGAAAGAACTTCCTGACTTGTTCACGTCTACTACATCCCGAGGAACTGTCTTTTGAACTTGGAAACAGTGGATAGTGAACTGTTAGCACATCATTCATAATTTTAGTTGTTACAAGTTGTATATACTCAATGCAATTTTGTTTTTCCTTTTCCATATTTCTTATTTTCTTTAAAGATGTCTGCACCTAATAACTATACTTTTATGACACTTAACATTAGGGGTACTAAATGCCCAGTCAAGCGCAAACGCATTCTGAATGATCTAAAGCAGCATAAGGTTGATATAGCTCTTCTTCAGGAGACACACCTGACTGACTCTGAGCATGATAAACTGAAGAGAATGGGTGGGCCAAGTGTACTATTCATCTTTCACCTCTCGGGCAAGAGGGGTGGCCATACTCATTAATAAGCATTGCCCCTTTCAGATACAATCTCAGAATAAAGACAAAGGGGGAAGGTTTGTGATCATTCAAGGTTTCATTAATACTGAGCCCATTACCATTGTGATTGTGTATGGTCCTAACCATGATGATCCTACATTTTACAAAGACATCTTTTTAAAGTTAATATGCCCATCATCAGAGATAATAATGGCAGGGGATTTTAACTTGGTACTGGACCCTTCCAGTGATAGATCTTCCTCTAATAGTATCAACCTCACACAGGAAGCTAAAATGTTAAAAACAAATGAAACACTTTGGACTCGTAGACTTATGGAGATTTCACAACCAAAAGGTTAAAGAATACTCATTTTACTCCCCTGTCCATAACAGTTACTCTAGAAGAGACTTATTTCTTATTCCTGCAGCCAGGGGAAGTTTAACTACTGGGTGTAAGTACTTACCAAGATGTATATCAGATCATTCTGCCCTGCTGGCTTCAGTACCCGTCAGTAGAGCACAGCCACCCTCAAGAAGATGGAGGTTTGGTACATATTTACTAAATAGTCCCACATTTGTAACATTTCTGAACACTCATATAGACTTTTTTTTTAGCACCAATAACAACTCTGCCTCTTCCCTAATTTTATGAGAAGCTCTCCTTGCATATCTGAGGGGGCAAATCATATCCTTTAGTTCAGATGCTTGTCAGATGTTTAAAGGCTCAAGTAGATTCGTTGGAGAATGAAATTACAGATCTGGAAAATGAACATAGTGTAACATTTGACGACTCAACTCTACAAAAATTAGATTCAAAGCGATTGGAATATAACACCCTGACGACCCATGAAGTGGAAAATGCTCTCAGGAGAACAAAACAAAACCACTACGAACATGGAGATAAAGCAGGAAAGTTGCTTCCTTGCCAGATAAGACGAGAGGATACTAGTAGAGTTATCAGCTCTATTAAGCTACCCAGTAACACAGTTGTTCACAGTCCTGAGGAAATTTATCCAGTCTTCAGGGAGTTTTATGAAAAATTGTACAAGTCTGAAGGGGATGCCCCTGCCACAATGCATGAGTTTTTGAACAAACTCAATTTACAAACTTTAATGATGAGGATAGAGAGCACATGGAGAAAGAGATTACATCAGAGGAAATTAGGGAATCAATTTTCAACACTGCTGGGGGAAAATCACCAGGGTTAGACGGATTCCCTATTGAATTCTATCGATCCTTTTTACCCAAACTAATTGAGCCTCTTTGCAGTAAGTTTAATTATGCCATAGAGACAGAAAAGCTCCCAGACACTGATCACAGTTTTGTTAAAACCTGGGAAAGATCCTATGCTTTGTGGGTCGTATAGACCAATATCTATCTCTATTGAACACTTCATATAAGATTCTTGTGAAACTCATTGCTCTTAGACTGGATAAGGTTCTACCTGACTTGGTTGATATGGACCAAACAGGCTTTGTAAGAAACCGCTCATCTCCTGATAATATCAGAAGATTATTTAATATTATGCATTATGTGTAGAGAATGACCAAGAATCTGTAGTGGCGGCTTCATTAGATGCGGAACAAGCTTTTGACCGCATAGAATGGAACTACCTGTTAGAAGTTTTACAGAGGATGAATATTGGACCTAAGTATGTAGGTCTGGTTAGATTACTGTACAAATGTCCGGTAGCTCAGATCCTGACTAATGGAAACATTTCCTCACAGTTCTCCCTATCATGTGGCATAAGACAGGGTTGTCCCACTAGTCTGCTCCTATTTTCTTTGGCTATAGAGCCACTGGCAGAAGCTTTTAGATCTCATCCATCCATGGTGTTTGTATAGGTGCGCGTGAACATCTGGTCTCGCTATATGCCGATGACATTTTGCTTTACCTCACTAAACAAGAAATTTCACTCCAAACATTAGTTGACATCCTGAAAGAATATGGAACCTTTTCAGGATATAAAAAAAAAATTGCAGAATATAATTATGCCTTTTAACAGGGCAGCTATGCAGAACCCAATCTTAGACCAAACTTTTTCTTGGAAACCACAGAAAATAACATATCTTGGATTGCAAATTCCTTCTGAAACTATTAAGACATATTAACTGAACTATACTCCACTTCTCAAAAAAGTTGGGGAAGAATTGGATAGATGGCGGGATTTACCAATTTCTCTTATTGTGCGGGTCAATTGTGTAAAGATGAATATATTACCAAAATTCTTGTACCTTTTTCAAACTTTGCCCTTTCCTTTTCCCAAAGTATTTTTCTAACAACTTAATAGGAAGATTTCTTCATTTCTGTGGAAAGGGAAACCCTCCAGAGTGAAACACAACTTTATGCAAACCATACTCAGAAGGAGGACTCACTCTACCTGACTTCCAGTTGTATTACTGGGCATCTCAGTTAAACTGTGTGGATATGGCAAGATACAACAACAAGTTCACCCTCTGGGAGACAGACAGAGGAGGAGTGTCTGACCCCTGCTACATTGGCATCTATACCTTATATTAGCCCACCTAAAGCTTTGCTAGGTCTCATAAACAACCCTTTCATTAAAAACACTTTAAATATATGGATTGAAGTCTGTAAACAAACAGAAGAGCTTAGATCTATATATGAACAAACACCTTTCTATAATAACCACATCTTACCCAAAGCCCTGAGAGATGGTATTACATTTTCTTGGTTCAACAAAGGAATTAAAACATTTGGTAATCTCTATGGAGAAGGTGAACAACTATCCTTTCAACAACTGGCATCTCATTTTAAGTTACCTCAAACTATTTTCTTCAAGTACCTACAGGTTAGGCATTATATTTACCACTCAGCAGGGAGGTAGGATTCAGCCCATGTGTAAACCTAAAACTGATAAACTGTGGCTGGAGAGGAAAGGGGTAAAAGGTTTCATTTCCTACATGTACTCGAGGCTTCAAGCTCTGTCGGGGAATGATGAACCTCTGAAAGCTTGCATGAAGTGGCATGATGACCTTGGTCTCATATTTGAGGATGAGAAATGGGGAAAGCTCTTTTTAGATGCTCAGCGTCTTTCATTTAACACAAGGCACAAGTTGATGCAATTCCATTTTTTACATAGGGTCTACTTTACACCAGAGAGACTGTACAAGATCACTTCTAAATATTTAACATTTTGCCCAAGGTGTAAAACGGGAGTGTGCACAGTTATGTATATGTTGTTGTCCTGCACTGAACTAAGCAATTATTGGAAAGACATTATTCAGATCTTATCACAGGTCACTAACATGACGGTACCACTAGATCCTTCCCTTATTCTTCTTGGAGATGATTCTGTTCTACCAGTTAATATTTGTAGCAAAACCAGATTCATTCAATTGGCAGTCATTGCAGCCAATAAATGCACAGCTATTATATGGAAGAGTGACACTCCGCCAAGCAAGCAGATGTGGATAAAATAACTATCTTCCTATATTCCATCTGATAGAATAACATACAATTGACGTAATAAACCCTTTGAATTTACTGATGTCTGGGGGGACTTTCAGTAGTTTCTAGAGACGTCACCTTAGCTGCCTCATTACTACTTTCTTCATGAATCTATTATTATTATTTGTTTTTGTGTTGAATCATTTATTTTCTAGCATGGAATGTGAAGGTCATTCTGTTTCTTTTTTTGTTGTTAATCAGTGAAGTTAATACCGGTAGAGGGGAGGGAGGGGGGTGTTCCTGTGTTGGGGAGGGAAGGATTTTGCACGATGTGCTCCCATGTAGCATGGTGTTTTGTTTAGGTGGAAGGAATAACGGGGCATTATCTGTATCATATTCTGATGATTGTTAAATTGTAAAAGAAAAAATAAAAGAAATGGCAATAAATATATTGTAAAAAAAAAGTATGTCAATTGAGTACTTTTCCACCAATAAGTATTTACATTTTAGTCATTTAGCATACGGTCACACTGGTCACCCGTGGGAATCGCACCCACAACCCTGGCGACTAAACCACACTGTGCTTCATCAAATAGCAGAACCAAATGACCTGGTTTGAAGTTGAGATGACATGGTGCAAGTGATCAGTGCCGTTCGAGATTCTACATTGACTACAGCCATTGTGAATATCTCCACAACCTACAGTATGCATGCTGTCTTGAGCATGCACATTTTATATGATTAACTTTACATATGAATACATGTATAGTTACAGTAACCTCAAAATGTGGCCATGGATCTGTTACTTATGTTAAGGTTGAATAAATACTGTTACATTAGTTTGTAAGAGAGCCTTAACTTTAGGCTATTACCTGTATTACAAAAGTAATATTGAATTGTGTTTAGTTGACAAAGCAACCAAATATCAACATTTAAAGGATATATTTACTGCTTGGATAGTTCAATCTAAGACACTGGCTTAATTCCATTCTTTCACTTTCATTTTTGGTTGAGTTGGAGACCTGAAGCCAACATATAATTTATGAACCTGTTTTGTCGACAAATTAACAGGCTATTTATTGTATTTCAAAAGTGAAATTGAAATGTGTTTGGTCGACAACATCAATTTAGGCATCAGGCATGTCACTTCCCCTATTGACGGTGCTAATACCAAATGGAGCCAAAATATTGTGGGTTTAGCGTTGACTCAAAACGAATGCACGACAGGAAAACACACACAACTACTACTATTATAGTATAGACGTCAAAATACCTGTAGCTATGTTCCTACTTGGACATAATCAAAAACATTGACAGCACAGTTATTCTCGTTCTAAGAGGATGCTCTAATAAATAAATAATTGCGATAGTCAGATTTATTTGAGTACTGGGAATTTATTTGTCGTGCATATATGCTGATAAGTTGAATATTAAACTAAAATCGTGAATGTTTTTCAAAGGCGTCTGTGTGGCGTCAGCTGCGAACATTCCACACAGATGTTCAATGAGCGATCGAGTTCTACTAAACTCACTAGGCCTACTCTCATTTTAATACATTCAAAACCACTACTGTAATGAAAATAAAAGCCAATAAACTGAATAATTACTGTCAAACGACTATTTTTATTAAATTGTTGAATTAGGCATATTGTACTTAATTTGACATTTCATGCCTATTCAAGTGGATTTGACAAATGTTTATTATGTGGACGGCTACTATGTCATAATGTACATGATGTCATAATGAAGCATTCTTTTGTTAAAATAAGAAATTCCATAGACAGGTCATTGATGCTCTTCCTGAACTAAGGTAGGACCTAATAATCTCAAATACACTACTTTTATCTTATGAGAACTTTATTTGATCAATAACTGTAAGAAAAACGGTTATGTTTTGTGATTTGTGACAAAAAAAGCATTTCTTTAAACTAGGTATTGTGGTCTTGTGTTTCTGTTTTCAAGAATATATTGTTGAAACTGTATAGTCAAATCCTACGTGTGCAAGTCCAAATTGAAGGTAGGCCTTAGTCTGTGAATCTTTCATTTTTATTAATTTGTGAACATTTTGGCAGGAATTGGAATGTCCTTTGAAAGTGGAAAAACACTAGTTTATAATAACAACTTTGATCAAATTCTATTGTAATATATGTAATTTATTCTATATTCTTATTCTCAAACATGTTGTTTGCTCTTCCACTGTGACTCTCACAGCCATGAAAGACAGAGGGAAGTCCATGACTAGGACACAAGAGACCAGTCAGAACAGTTCTGAGAACAGCCTGACAGACATCCTCAGTGTCCGGTGTGCCAGTGATATTGTCCTACAGCCAATGCCACCAGGGAGAAAGAATAGCCGATCCCACTTCCACAACATGGATGTGACTAAAGAGAGGGCTGACATGGGAAGGCTTCCATTGGCCACTTCACCCATCAGCCTCCCAATGCTCACTGTGACCTCTCTTAATGCCCAAAGTAACAAAAACACCCTCAAGGTGCCTCGCATGCCTCGTCTGCAGATGGAGGGACAGATGGGTAGCAAGCGTCTGGGTCCGGTTAAAACCAAAACCAGAGGGAGCACATTTACCTCCAGCCACAAGAAGGAGCCAGAGGTTAAATCCAGCAGACCACAGACACCAGGAAGCATCCCTAGGAGGCCCAATTTATGCTACACTGCAGCCAAGGCAGTAGCTCCTTTATCTGGGACTCCATGCAGCCAGTCTGAGGTGAAGATCCAGGCCAATCCTCTCAAGAGGTCTAACATCCAGGACCAAAGGCCCCGCTCTCCTCCTGCTCAGGCCAGACGGTCTCTGTCCGACGGCAGCCTCTTGCAGCCGCCATGTTCTCCTGTGGATATCCTCCAGCCGGAGGTCCAGGCCAGCAGAAGCCTGGCTCGACCCAAGACCGGGATAGCTAGGATAACAAGACATACTGATGGCAGCACTCTGAGGTTCCCTAACCAGACCTTAGAGCTTATAAACTCCATGGGTAGGAGGGAGAGCACCAATTCTTTCCCTGTGCTGCCAACCATTGCAGTGTCAGCCTCACCTCCCCTGATGGCCATCCCATTGCCTACCCCAATGGTCAGCCATGTGCCTGACCTTCTGGTGCCTACTCCATCTGCATCTCCGGTTCCTTCCAGCCGAGTGCCTGCCCCACCTGCCTCCCCAGTGCCAGCCCGGCCTGCCAACGCCAGATCACGGCGTGTGTCGAAGAAGATCCAGCTATTACAGATCCGGTCTGCTATGCTGGACCAGCAGCTACCAGAACAAGTGGGTGACAGACAAATCATATTACCCTCTGAGCCCCTGTCCTTCAGTAGCACTGAGAGGTTGTTCCTCTGTGGTCCACCTTTAGTCTGCGGAGATGATGGCTGTCACCCCCTGACCAGAACTTCGCCCAGCCACACAGGTCGCACCGACCACTCCCCTTTATTGACCAGTAGGAGAGTCGTGCAGGCGGGTGAGAAGTGCCCCTTTGATACCCTCTTGACCCCCTTGGTCCCACTGGCAGAACAGCCTCCTATCAAGCGGGGGCACATGCCCGCCTCCTGTGCCAAGGCCGAGCGGGAGAATAGACAACGAGGGCGCAGGAAGAGAGTGAAGCCCATTCACTGGGACGTTAACTTTAAGTCTGGGCCTTTCTTCCCAGTGTGTGTCTCTCCATCACTGCCCTCGATCTTGGAGGTGGATGAAGAGTCTCTTTCTGAAGAGATGCAGCAAAGCCAGTTGTAAGGGGTCGCACACGCACACACACCTTCATTTTATTTATTTTTTACCTTTTTTTAAATTGTGAAGTTAGTTAATAACAAATTCTTATTTACAATGACGACCTACCCCGGCCAAACCCTGACCCGGACAACACTGGGCCAATTGTGAGCCACCCTATGGGACCAGTGCCTTATACCGCTGCGCCAATCAGGAGCCCTATTGATACCTCATGGCCTCCCATGGACCAGAGAGGATCAGCCAGCATCTGCCCTGCCTGCCATCCTAGTTCCTCCACTGCCCTTTCAACCCCAAACCACAAAGGGCAGGTGACAGAAATGATCCAGCGCCCACCGATCCAGGCTGCATGAGCAGCAGCAGCTACTGTCGGAAGTACTGTTGGAACAGACTTTTCCTATGAGACCCAACAGGAGCCACAAGCTGTCAAAGTACTTTCATCCCTGGGTGTGGAGCTTCTCGAACAGTGTACTCTTCCTGAAGATGGACTGCTTCAACCCCTTAGGAGTATCCAGAGTATCTAGTATGCTGGTGTGATGATAGAATATGTCCCTCAGTATCAACTAGAGATGAATATTAATCCACTTGTTATTCTGTTAGGCAAATGTTAATTTATCATCACCATGTTCCAAAGAATTCTGTTTCTATAAAGTTTTATTGCAGTTGAAAATGATGTGTGGTGTGTGTTGTTGGTTTCTTGTGAGCTATGAAGTATACCCTTTTAGTAGAATGTTTATTTCTTCATTGGATTGGTTGATTTGTTGACCAAGGAGAAGAGGTAAGTGCTGACCGGACTAATAGAAGTGAAGTTCCAATTCAAATTTGTATTAATCCGAAGGAGGCACATCTGACTCACACCTTAGTGTCATAATTCTTCACGTTATCAATATATAGCAACACTGACAAATTCTCAGGTGGAACTATTTGTACTACAGCATTGGAAATGAGGGTCTATCCCAACACAGTGTTTATGAAATGCGAGAATGCTGAACAACATTTTCTGACCAATAGGCTTGTTTGTTGTAATATTTGGCCAAAGATTTCTTCGCTTGAGTGAAGAGGCCCTGTCTCAACTTGCACATGTAAGGGAAGCAGACAGCTGCAGATGAAATATAACTGCTGGGTTAGAGAAGCAGGTTAGAGAAGCTTCAAACCTAACCACGCACGCACGCACACACACACACACACACACACACACACACTGTATGCTAATTAATATTTAGATGCATTTGCAGGCACATACAGTATGAAAGAGAAAGAGCACTGTCTGAATGCCGAGGTGAGAACGCAGCCCGGGGCATTCCATTGTTCTCTACCAGCATTTAAGAGTTAAGTACTGTTCAAGGTATGAGCATGTGCACTGGCATTCAGCAGGGTCAGTGCAATAACCCAAAACACAAATTTACACTGACAGAGTTCATACACTAATTGTGTGCAGCGCTGTAAGCATGTGTCTTATTTAATCTTATTTAATGATATTACTACATGTTAAAGAGCATGAGTGTCTTATTTCATCTTATTCAATGATGTTACTACATGTTAAAGAGCATTAGTGTCTTATTTAATCTTATTCAATGATATTACTACATGTTAAATAGCATGAGAGTGTGGAGACCAATGCCAGGTTGGAAGTGCTACTACTACTACATCTAAATGTAGCTTTTTTTCATCACTAGGCGAGCAATTATTATAGAGCCTGGCCTCTGTACCAACACTCCATATGGAAGTGCATGAAGTATGTAGGTACACTTCCCCTGAAGCTGAATTTCTGTGAGTGATAAGGGAGCTGGTTGTCTTATCTTTCATTCCTTCCTAAATGTAGGCCTCGTTGGCACAATGCTGGCACCCTGGGAGCTGATTTGCTCAAAACCGCAGAGCTCACTCAGACACTAAGCCTAAATAAATCCATGCGAATCCCATGTTCCTATGTGTGTTTCTATGCGTCACTGTCAAAAAGTGTGATTTCTTCTCGTACGAGTAAAGAACTGGATTGCCGTATTACCAGTGTACTGAATATATTGCAAAATGTCACAGTCCTTCATATAATACAATTCCAATGCCATCATTAGTCAAGCACTAATCTGGAGAGCGGCTGTGGTTGTGTGTGGCTCTGAGTGGGAGTGAGAGATGAGGAAGTGGTGGTTTTGGGACTGGGACAGGATAGGATAGGACCTTTACACACACAAGTTTCTGTGGGATGGGCAGGTACAGCAGCAACGCTTTCCGAGGCGGAGTCAGGTTTCCTCCAATTGTTTCCAATGCGAATAAAGGATCGGCCGGAGAGACGCAGCTCAGCCTTTCAATAGATAAGTAAGTGGAAGTAGTCTGCTGAGAGCACCACACACTCACTCCACTCGTCTGATTCTGGAGCATCAGGAGACAACACAGAACAAATAAACAAGGCACCAAGACAATATATCTACCACCTTCTCAGCTTTGTTACACTTTGGGGTAAGTAGCAGGCCTGTGTCTCTACGTACTTTTTTTTGGGGGGGGGGGGTTTGCACGTTTTCATTGGAGACAAACGACATTTGTTTTACTGCCCTCGAACTGTGTTTATAATCTGACGTGTTCCTGACACTTTCCATTCCCTGTCACTGGACCAGTGATTGTGATCATTGCACCGCACAAGTAGCTGCAGGCATTTCTCACCCTGGTGTGTCAGCATACTACTATTGGATTACATTATGTTTGTTGTTTCTGTAAATGCTTAGGGGCCACATGTGACTGTTGACACCCAGCGTATAGTAAGGGTAAAGGAGGCCACTCCCTTCAAAACGGATTCAGTACTCTATGTACTCTACAGTACTCTATGTACTCTACAGTACTCTATGCCTGGTATCCTATGTCAAGGTCAATCAAAGCATGGGATTGGGAATGTGTGCATTTTACTACAACATTGTGTCCTTCACTGTGTTTCATTCAGTGTGACGCAATGTTTCAGGGACAGAGTGTTCCATAAATTACCATAAGCTCTAGTGTGTACAGCACGTTCTAATCTATCAGGTACTTGTATTCTTGGTCCTGTTATGGATTATGGAAACCTGGTAAAGCTCAGTTGTCTGTTCGCCACAGTGCAGGGTGTGGTTGCTATGCTCCTGGCAGGCTGCAATGGCTCAGTTCCAGGCCTGGCTTTAAGTAGAGCCAGCTGGTGCAGACAAGCATTTTTTTTTTTTTTACCTTTGCTGTTTAGCAGAGCGTCTTGCTTGCCTCCCTCAAAGACATGACTAGAAAATCAAAGGCAAAGGGGTTGCCTCCTGCCAGTAATGATCTATTCAAGCAAGAATGAAGTACTCTGCTCTCTTGTTCTCCTTACAACTGTTACAGTGTATGGTGGGTGGAGGGGGGATCAGGAGGACATTAGGTTCCCCCGTCACCCTATCTCTCAGTGAGTGCTGAGTCACTGCCTCGCTGAGAGCCCGTTGTGACATACACGACTTGGATTAGCGGGTCGGGTCGCCATGACGCTCCCAGCCTCCTAAAATAGAGAGGGAAAGGATACTCAAGACACAGAAACAACCAGCTGCTGCCTCATACAGAGACCAGGGCTGATAAACAACTGAGCGAATCCTGAGAAAGACACACAGAAAGAGATAAAGCAACCGTATCACACCGAAGAGACAGAGAGGCTGTCAAAACAGAGACAGAGAGACACCACAGGGAGTCCCTCCTGTGTCACAGTAGTGATCAACAGAGTGATACAAAGAGATTCACAAGAGAGACTGAGAGAGTCACCACAGGGAGCCCCTCCTGCGTCACAGTAGTGATCAACAGAGTGATACAAAGAGATTCACAAGAGAGACAGAGAGTCACCACAGGGAGCCCCTCCTGCGTCACAGTAGTGATCAACAGAGTGATACAAAGAGATTCACAAAAGAGACAGAGAGTCGCCACAGGGAGTCCCTCCTGTGTCACAGCAGTGATCAACAGAGTGATACAAAGAGATTCACAAGAGAGACAGAGTCGCCACAGGGAGTCCCTCCTGCGTCACAGCAGTGATCAACAGAGTGATACAGAAAGATTCACAAGAGAGACTGAGAGAGTCACCACAGGGAGCCCCTCCTGCGTCACAGTAGTGATCAACAGAGTGATACAAAGAGATTCACAAGAGAGACAGAGAGAGTCACTACTGGGGAATACAGACTCATCACTCAGAGCCAAAGAGCCAGGCATGGCCCGGATCACTGCAGAAGGTAAGAGTGAGAGAAAAAGCTAGCTACTGACCATCCCGTTGTGTTGTGATGATGACAATGGGCGTGGTGTGAATGGCAGGGGTCATTGAATTTCTATGGCTTGGGGCACTCTGAGGGTCAGGATCTACTGGATAGAGCACTTCCTGTGTGTAAGAAAATACTGTGAGGAAGCACAGCAAGTTGACAATAGACAAATGCTGAAAAAGGGGCATTTTCAGAGGAAATGACAATAAGTTAGGATGAGTCGCCAGTTTGATGATGTCATGTGTTTGGATTGTGTGTGATGGTGTATAGAGGCACTGACCTTCCACACGGTCACAAAGTCAACAACTAAATCCCTCAGTAAATTACTCAGTTTATTGTCCCCATATACACTGTTGTTGACTGTGTTGTATGTATATGCGTCAGGCTGCCATAGACAGCGTATGGGTCGGGTGAGGTTCCATGATCACCGACGCCACTGACTTTGACTCTAAGGAGGAGGTCAGAAACTTAGCAGTGTGGTGCAGGTCAATCAGACCCCATTGACTTCTTTTCACATTTTGTTACGTTACAGCTTATTCTAAAATATATATATATATTTTTAAATCCCCTCATCAATCTACACACAATACCCCATAATGACAATGCAAAAACAGGTTTATAGAATTTTTTGTAAATGTATAAACAAACAAAAAACAGAAATAGCTTATTTAAACAAGCATTCAGATCCTTTGCTATGAGATTCGAAATTGAGCTCAGGTGCATCCTGTTTCCATTGATCATCCTTGAGATGTTTCTACAAGAACACAGTGGCCTCCATCATTCCTAAATGGAAGAATTTTGGAACCACCAAGACTCGGCCACCCAGCCAAACTCAGCCAAGCTGAGCAATCAGGGAAGAAGGGCCTTGGTCAGGGAGGTGACCAAGAACCAGATGGTCACTCTGACAGAGCTCCAGGGTTCCTCTGTGGAGATGGGAGAACACATCTCTGTAGCACCCCACCAATCAGGCCTTTATGGTAGAGTGGCCAGACGGAAGCTACTACTTAGTAAAAGACACAAGACAGACAGCTTGGAGTTTGCCAAAAGGCACCTAAAGGAAACAAGAATCTCTGATCTGATGAAACCAAGTTTGAACTCTTTGGCCTGAATGCCAAAAGTCTTGTCTGGAGAAAACCTAGCACCATCCCTACTGTGAAGCAAGGTGGTGGCAGCATCATGCTGTGGGGATTTGTTTCAGCGGCAGGGACTGGGAGACTAGTCAGGAACGAGGGAAATATGAACGGAGCAAAGTACAGAGAGATCCTTTACGAAAACCTGCTCCAGAGTGCTCAAGACCTCAGAATGGGGCGAAGGTTCACCTTCCAACCGGACAATGACCCTAAGCACACAGCCAAGATAACGCAGGAGTGGCTTCGGGACAAGTCTCTGAATGTCCATGAGTGGCCCAGCCAGAGCCCGGACTTGATCCCGATCAAACATCTCCGGAGAGACCTGAAAATAGCTATGCAGCGATGCTCCCCATCCTACCTGACAGAGCTTGAGAGGATCTGCAGAGTAGAATGGGAGAAACTCCCCAAATACAGGTGTGCCAAGCTTGTAGAGATACCCAAGAAGACTCGAGACTGTAATCACCGCCAAAGGTGCTTCAACAAAGTACTGAGTAAAGGGTCTGAATACTTATGTAAATGTGAGTTTTCTGTTTTTTTATTTGTAAGAAATGTGCAAACATTTCTAGAAACCTGTTTTTGCTTTGTCATTATGGTGTATTGTGTGTAGATTGATGAGGGGAAAAACAATTGAATACATTGTATAATAAGGCTGTAATGTAACAAAATGTGGAATAAGTCAAGGGGTCTGAATACTTTCCAAATGCACCGTATCTACCTCAAGTATCTCTGCACATTGATCTGGTACTTGTACTCAGCATCGTTGGGAAAGGTTCGTAAACAAGTATTTCACTGTAAAGTCTCCACACGTTGTATTCAGTGCATGAGGTAAATAACATTTAATGTGATGAGACGGCCCAGCTGTTGATGAGACTGCCCAGCTGTTGGAACAGTAGGCATGTGTTGGGAAGACTCGTCAGAAATGTGGCCTTCCTAGAGACGCTGGATGAGGAACAGGCTGGAAATGTTCCAACCAGTGGGGAAATGTTCCAAAGCATTGTGGGCCTATTTTAGGGCACTGGAGTTGTTGAAAGAACTTAGATGGCTTGAGTTCCATGTCAACATTTGGTGAAAGAGAGTCAACAGCGAAGCACTCATTTGATAGAGTGGCTTGTTGCTCTACACTGTATCCGTGACGTCTGACTGGTGAACTGGCCAACTGACCCACTCAGTCACAGATGCTACCCTAATAGTGGCACTAGTATTAATAGTCACACGTGGAGACATGGTCAATAAAATAAGAACACAGCAAACATCATAGACTGGATAGTTGGATAGCAACCAAAGGTCTGTGTCCCACCAAAATGGCGGAGCTACGTGAATCAGCAGAATCAGTTGGTTGCAAATGGAAGCCCGGTAATTGTAAGGCTTGAGGGCTACACAAATAAACATTGCAGAAAGGTCCTGGGAACCAAGAGTAATATAGTCTGCAAATAACTGAATACTAAAACAACAAACACTCTGGGTTGTCTTAGCCTTTTACAGTAGAAATGGACCTCAAGATTGTTAACCCCTCCTTATCTCTGTCCGCTTGGTCTGACTGGGAATATTCTGTCTCATTTCATGTGAATAGAGTTGGTTTTCTGCTACAACACTGGAACAGACAATGGAACTGAAAGACGTGAACGAAACCATGCTTGTTGCATAACAGTGGTTTTGTGAAACTGCCAGGCAGAAACAAACACCACAGTAACCATATCTACCCTGAACCAAGCCTATGGGCAATTCTGTAGAACAAGAAAGGAATCATTTATCATCATTTCAACTTTTTTGGGGGGGAGGAGGGGGAAGGCAGTCGCCTAATATGGTCACTCATTTTAAAAACTCATTATTATTTTTTTTGCATCCTGTGCAGCAACAATATTGACATGATCAGCCATGAGCTCATACTATCCCATGAACGGATAGTTGATTGATATGCGTACTCAACACATTATCAAGGCCATTTTGTCTGCATCACAGTCGAAAATGCTTTACCAACAAAATGCACAGAGTCACTGAGACCGACAATTGGAGACAGAGAGGCTGGGTGGGTGAACGGTTTTCCTTTTCATGCTCAGTGACTGAGCTCTGATCCAGGAGGTCAACAGTGATGCCGTCTCTGTAACGTGCCCTTTTTGGTGAACACTTTTGTTTACTGTAACATGATTACGACTCTGACAGCAAATGAAGGCACATAGAGGACAAGGACACTCAAGGACATGTGTACTGCAGTGATTTAGGCCGAGGTGTTGCAAACACGTGTTCCCATTACACCGGGCTCTCAGATTCAGCGTGTTGTGCTTGTATTTACTGCCTCTGCCAAGATAATGTTTTATTTTCCCTAACAGCAGTAGTATTTCGTCAGAGATGATATAATAATCATACCAACAGTCTTCATTCAAGTCATTTACAGAACCAGTCAAAAGTTTGAACACCTACTCATTCAAGGGTTTTTCTTTATTTTTTACTTTTGTAGAATAATAGTGAAGACATCAAAACTATGAAACAACACAAACGGAATCATGTTGTAAGCAAAAAAGTGTTAAACAAATCAAAATAGATTTTATATTCTTCAAAGTAGCCACCCTTTGCCTCGATGACAGCTTTGCACACTCTTGGCGTTCTCTCAGCCAGCTTCATTCACCTGGAATGCATTTCCAACAGTGTTGAAGGAGTTCCCACATATGCTGAGCTGTTGTTGGCTGCTTTTCCTTCACTCTTCGGTCCAACTCATCCCAAACCATCTCAATTGGGTTGAGGTGGAGGCCAGGTCATCTTATGCAGCACACCATCACTCTCCTTGGTCAAATAGCCCCTACGCAGCCTGGAGGTGTGTAGGGTCATTGTCCTGTTGAAAAACAAACGGTAGTCCCACTAAGCGCAAACCAGATGGGATGGAGTGTCACTGCAGAATGCTGTGGTAGCCATGCTGGTTCAGTGTGCCTTGAATTCTAAATAAATCACAGACAGTGTCACCAGCAAAGCCCCCCCACATCATCACACCTCCCCCTCCATCTTTCAAGGTGGGAACCACACATGTGGAGATAATCCGTTCACATACTCTGCGTCTCACAAAAACATAGCGCTTGGAAGAAAACATCTCAAATTTGGACTCATCAGACCAAAGGACATATTTAAACTGGTCTAATGTCCATTTCTTGGCCCAAGCAAGTCTCTTCTTATTGGTGTCCTTTACAGTGCCTTGCGAAAATATTCGGCCCCCTTGAACTTTGCGACCTTTTGCCACATTTCAGGCTTCAAACATAAAGATATAAAACTGTATTTTTTTGTGAAGAATTAACAACAAGTGGGACACAATCATGAAGTGGAACGACATTTATTGGATATTTCAAACTTTTTTAACAAATCAAAAACTGAAAAATTGGGCGTGCAAAATTATTCAGCCCCTTTACTTTCAGTGCAGCAAACTCTCTCCAGAAGTTCAGTGAGGATCTCTGAATGATCCAATGTTGACCTAAATGACTAATGATGATAAATACAATCCACCTGTGTGTAATCAAGTCTCCGTATAAATGCACCTGCACTGTGATAGTCTCAGAGGTCCGTTAAAAGCGCAGAGAGCATCATGAAGAACAAGGAACACACCAGGCAGGTCCGAGATACTGTTGTGAAGAAGTTTAAAGCCGGATTTGGATACAAAAAGATTTCCCAATCTTTAAACATCCCAAGGAGCACTGTGCAAGCGATAATATTGAAATGGAAGGAGTATCAGACCACTACAAATCTACCAAGACCTGGCCGTCCCTCTAAACTTTCAGCTCATACAAGGAGAAGACTGATCAGAGATGCAGCCAAGAGGCCCATGATCACTCTGGATGAACTGCAGAGATCTACAGCTGAGGTGGGAGACTCTGTCCATAGGACAACAGTCGTATATTGCACAAATCTGGCCGTTATGGAAGAGTGGCAAGAAGAAAGCCATTTCTTAAAGATATCCATAAAAAGTGTTGTTTAAAGTTTGCCACAAGCCACCTGGGAGACACACCAAACATGTGGAAGAAGGTGCTCTGGTCAGATGAAACCAAAATTTAACTTTTTGGCAACAATGCAAAACGTTATGTTTGGCGTAAAAGCAACACAGCTGAACACACCATCCCCACTGTCAAACATGGTGGTGGCAGCATCATGGTTTGGGCCTGCTTTTCTTCAGCAGGGACAGGGAAGATGGTTAAAATTGATGGGAAGATGGATGGAGCCAAATACAGGACCATTCTGGAAGAAAACCTGATGGAGTCTGCAAAAGACCTGAGACTGGGACGGAGATTTGTCTTCCAACAAGACAATGATCCAAAACATAAAGCAAAATCTACAATGGAATGGTTCAAAAATAAACATATCCAGGTGTTAGAATGGCCAAGTCAAAGTCCAGACCTGAATCCAATCGAGAATCTGTGGAAAGAACTGAAAACTGCTGTTCACAAATGCTCTCCATCCAACCTCACTGAGCTTGAGCTGTTTTGCAAGGAGGAATGGGAAAATATTTCAGTCTCTCGATGTGCAAAACTGATAGAGACATACCCCAAGCGACTTACAGCTGTAATCGCAGCAAAAGGTGGCGCTACAAAGTATTAACTTAAGGGGGCTGAATAATTTTGCACGCCCAATTTTTCAGTTTTTGATTTGTTAAAAAAGTTTGAAATATCCAATAAATGTCGTTCCACTTCATGATTGTGTCCCACTTGTTGTTGATTCTTCACAAAAAATACAGTTTTATATCTTTATGTTTGAAGCCTGAAATGTGGCAAAAGGTCGCAAAGTTCAAGGGGGCCGAATACTTTCGCAAGGCACTGTAGTAGTGGTTTCTTTGCATCAATTCGACAATGAAGGCCTGATTCACGCAATCTCCTCTGAACAGTTGATGTTGAGACGTGTCTGTTACTTGAACTCTGTGAAGCATTTATTTGGGCTGCAATTTCTGAGTTGCAGTTAACTCTAATGAACTTATAACTCTGGGTCTTCCTTTCCCGTGGCAGTCCTCATCATCATAGCGCTTGCTGGTGTTTGCGACTGCAGTTGAAGATACTTTCAAAGCTCTTGACATTTTCAGGATTGCCTGACCGTCACGTCTTAAAGTAGTGATGGACTGTCGTTTCTCTTTGCATATTTGAGCTGTTCTTCCCATAATATGGACTTGGTCTTTTACCAAATAAGGTTATATTTTGTATACCACCCCTACCTTGTCACAATACAACTGATTGACTCAAATGCATTAAGAAGGAAAATAAATTCCACCAATTAACAAGGCACACCTGTTCATTGAAATGCATTCCAGGTGACTACCTCATGAATCTGGTTGAGATAATACCAAAGAGTGTGCAAAGCTGTCATCAATGCAAAGGGTGGCTACTTTGAAGAATCTGTTTAACACTTTTTTGGACACTACATGATTCCATATGTGTTATTTCATAGTTTTGATGTCTTCACTATTATTCTACATGTAGAAAATAGTAAAAAAAATAAAGAAACAACTCTGGAATGAGTAGGTGTGTCCAAACTTTTGACTGGTACTGTATAAATCATTTTATAACTCAAATCCTAAGGACAATTACACCATGTGTTTTAAACCCGTGTTCCTCTGTTTCAGTAGAGATGCCGCGTCAGTTCCCCAAGATCTCGCTGAGCGAGGTGGATGAGTCGGTGCGTCTGCTGGCAGAGAAGGTGTACGCCTCGGTGCTGAAGGAGGAGGACACCAAGGATGCCCTGTCCATGTACACCGTGCCTGAGGACTGCCCCATCGGCCTGCACCAGGACCGGGAGATGGAGATGCTCAAGGAGATCGCCGAGCAGTACTCTGAGGAAAGCACCAAGAGGTCAGAGGGCACATATAAACTAATGGGTCTAATAGGTCAGGGACTTTGGGAGTCAATTTCAAAGTATTTCAAGTCACTGAAATGAACTGAACTTCAAATGTAGACACTTTCAGTGAGGATTATTTTCCCAAAGTGACTTGAATGACATTGATTTTAAATGGAGACTAGGGTCCGGAATGTCCACTTATCACCTTGTATGATGTTGATCTCTCCAGGAAGAAGAGCTTTAAGATGAAGCGTTCCCAGTTGGTATCTCAGCAGTTCCCCAGTTCCCTCAACATCAATCCAGAGTGGGCTATGTCTGTAGTCACTCCTCTGCTCTTCCCTGGCGCACCTGTCTGCCCCAGTATCCCAGAGAACTCCCCAGAGTTCCAGAGGGTCACCATCAGCGGAGATTATTGTGCAGGGGTAAGCGTCATCATAACATAATATATTTATATAATCTCCTTGAGTCACATCACAAATCATGTCATATCCTTCATGCAATGACCCCCAAAAAATTACACCAAGGCAAGAGCTAGCTTGGAAACAATACTTCTAGGAGTTGCCATTTCTAATGACAGTGTATTGCCTATAATGGCCTGTCAACACGCATTCTTCCCAGATAACAGTGGAGGACTATGAGCAGGCAGCCAAGACACTGATGAAGGCCCTGTTCATCAGGGAGAAGTACTCCAGGCTGGCCTACCATCGCTTCCCCAGGACCACCGCCCAGTTCCTTCGCAGTGCTGAGAACCAGAAGTGGAACGTGGAGGATGAGATCTTGCCAGGTAGAGAATCACATGTACACATCCAGCATCAACCACATACAGTACCAGCTTTGGGGCTAAGAGTCTTAGAAACAGCTTTTCCTTGATTATTTCTGAGCTCAAGCTTTTGAAAAGTAACTCCACTTCGAGACACTCGTTCTCAGCCTCTTCTTCTGTCATTTCCTTTCACCTATCATCTCTCTCCTCTCTTCCCTCTGGTCACTTATTTGATCCTGTCCTCTGCAGATATGTGCCCCTGCCCTCGTGAGGGGGAGGACCCGTACACTACGGAGGGCATCCCTGACGACCTGAACTACTCTCTACAGATGAAGGACGGCATAGTGTACGTGTACGACGATGCAGAGGCCCTGAAGCAGCAGCAGCCCCACAGCCTGCCCTACCCCGACTTGGAGACCTTCGCCATTGACCTGAGTCATGTCCTCGCCATGATCGTAGACGGGCCCACGTGAGCACCCCACCACCTCACACTGTTGCCCAATTCCCAATGACCCCCTCTATTATGGTGTTTCTCATATCATCTCATTGTCATTCCAGGAAAACCTACTGCTACAGACGACTGAACTTCGTGGCCTCCAAGTTCTATCTGCACGAGATGCTGAATGAGATGGCTGAGCTGAAGGAGCTGAAAGGTGTGCCTCACAGAGACTTCTATAACGTCAGGAAGGTTGGTGACGCATATAGTTTAAGATGGAATGCAAATACAAGGGTTGAAACTCCCATGATTACATGGTCATAAATGACATCTCACTGACTCAAGCTGAGCTTTAGAACAAGCTGACAAAATATGTCGGCTTATGCCTCCTCGCGAATACAGGTAGACACTCACATCCACGCAGCCGCTTGCATGAACCAGAAGCACCTGCTGAAGTTCATCCAGACCACCTACAAGACCGAGGCAGACCGCGTGGTGCTGGAGAAGGGGGGGCAGATGATCACCTTGAAACAGGTGTTTGACACCCTGGCCATGGACCCCTATGACCTCACTGTGGACTCCCTGGACGTACACGCTGTAAGAATGTTCCAGAAACTCTTAGACACTCCAATGCTTGAAATAATATTGTTGGATAGTATTTAGGTTATTACAGTTTACATCAAGATTTTTAACGGATTTAATAACCTATTCTGCATGACGATTAAACTGCTCATAAGCAGTTCCTAACACCATTATAATGCATATATGAATACTCAGAAGTATGTCTTTAAACAATTGCAGTTCTGCTGTAGGTTCCATGCAACTTGCCAATAGTGTGTTTGAGGATCAATGATAGTGGTGCTAAACTGCTGTTGTTGACAAAAAAACCTGTCATGCATGATAAACGTGTACTCTCTTAGGGAAGGCAAACATTCCACCGCTTTGACAAGTTCAACTCCAAGTACAACCCTGTAGGAGCAAGCGAACTCCGAGAGATTTACCTGAAAACAGACAACTACATCAAAGGGGAATACTTTGCACGCATCATCAAGGTATAGCGCCAACTTAAGATCAAGATCACAATTCCACTATCATGGGAATCTCTAACATACTGCAATTGCTTTTCTCTTCCTCTATAACAGGAAGTGGCTCATGAGCTGGAGGAGAGTAAGTACCAGCACGCAGAGCCCCGTATGTCCATCTACGGCCGCTCCCCTGATGAGTGGGAGAGCCTGGCCTCATGGTTCATCCAGCACAAGGTTCACTCCCCCAACATGCGCTGGATCATCCAAGTGCCCAGGATCTAGTAAGTGCCACAGGGAGAAGGGAAGATAAGGGAATATTGCTCTCAATGCTGATCTCCAGGTTAGTGGTACTACAATGCTTCAACCACAATGGTCTTTGTAAAACTGCACTAGTTGTAAGTGTTCCATGGCAATGAAGATTAAAAAAATTCAAAAGTAAAATAAAAGAAACTCAAAAAAAAGAAACATCCTATTTTCAGCAAACTTAACATGTGTATATATGTGTATGAACATAAGATTCAACAACTGAGACATAAACTGAAAAAGTCACAGACTAATAGAAATGTAATAATGTGTCCCTGAACAAAGGGGGGTCAAAATCAAAAGTAACAGTCAGTATCTGGTGTGGCCACCAGCTGCATTAATTACTGCAGTGCATCTCCTCCTCATGGACTGCACCAGATTTGCCAGTTCTTGCTGTGAAATGTTACCCCACTCTTCCACCAAGGCACCTGCAAGTTCCCAGACATGTCTGGGGGGAATGGCCCTAGCCCTCATCCTCTGATCCAACAGGTTCCAGGCATGCGCAATGGGATTGAGATCCGGGCTCTTCGCTGGCCTTGGCAGAACACTGGCATTCCTGTCTTGCAGAACATCAGGCACAGAACGAGTAGTATTGCTGTGCGTGATTTCCTGCAAGACAGGAATGTCAGTGTTCATGCTGGAGAGTCATGTCAGGATGAGCCTGCAGGAAGAGAACCACATAAGGGAGGAGGATGTCTTCCCTGTAATGCACAGCTTTGAGATTGCCTGCAATGACAACAAGCTCAATCCGATGATGCTGTGACACACCGCCCCAGACCATGACAAACCTCCACTTCCAAATCGATCCCGCTCCAGAGTACAGGCCTCTGTGTAATGCTCATTCCTTCAACGATAAACGCGTATCTGACCATCACCCCTGGTGAAACAAAACTGCGACCTGTCAGTGAAGAGCACTTTTTGCCAGTCCTGTCTGGTCGAGCGACAGTGGGTTTGTGCCCATAGGCGACATCGTTGCCGGTGATGTCTGGTGAGGACCTGCCTTACAACAAGCCTACAAGCCCTCAGTCCAGCCTCTTTCAGCCTATTGCGGATAGTCTGAGCACTGATGGAGGGATTGTGCTTTCCTGGTGTAACTCGGGCAGTTGTTGTTGCCGTCCTGTACCTGTCCCGCAGGTGTGATGTTCGGATATACCGATCCTGTGCAGGTGTTGTTACACATGGTCTGCCACTGCGAGGATGATCAGCTGTCCTTCCTGTCTCCCTGTAGCGCTGTCTTAGGCGTCTCACAGTACGGACATTGCCATTTATTGCCCTGGCCACATCTGCAGTCCTCATGCCTCCTTGCAGCATGCCTAAGGCACATTCACACAAATGATCAGGGACCCTTGGCATCTTTCTTTTGGTGTTTTTCAGAGTCGGTAGAAAGGCCTCTTTAGTGTCCTACGTTTTGATAACTGTGACCTGAATTGCCTACCGTCTGTAAGCTGTTAGTGTCTTAACGACCGTTCCACAGATGCATGTTCATTAATTGTCGATGGTTCATTGAACAAGCACGGGAAACAGTGTTTAAACCCTTTACAATGAAGATATGTGGGGTTTTACTAATTATCTTTGAAAGACAGGGTCCTGAAAAAGGGATGTGTCTTTTTTCGCTGAGTTTAGGACGTTACATTGTCAACCAAGGTTATGGTCCCTTTTACTGGTTGTTATTTAACTTAGAAGCAATTGATTCCCAGAGCCTAAAAGGCTGTCCCCATAGGAGAACCCTTTGAAGAACCAATTTTGGTTCCATGTAGAACCCATTTGGTTCCAGGTAGAACCTTTTTGGGTTCCTTGTAAAAACCCTTTCCACAGAGGGTTCTACATCGAACCAAAAAGGGTGCTCTTATGAGGACAGCCGAAAAACCATTTTGGAACCATTTTCTTCTATGAGTGTATAAGTCACACAAAGGATAGTAGGAATGGTGCTGCTACTTTAACAAAGAAAGGCTGTTGTCAGCATTATTATTTATCAACAAATAATTGAACTGAATCCACCATCAATCAGTCTTACAGTGATCAAGCAAATTACATCGGTCTATCTAAAGATACGTTTCACAAATGTAACATTTTGTCTTGCAGTGACATTTTCAGGTCGAAGAAGATAATACAGAACTTCGCCAAGCTGCTGGAGAATATTTTCCTCCCCCTGTTCGAGGCTACAGTCAATCCACAAAAGAACAAGGAGATACACGTTTTCTTGAAATACGTGAGTATTTACAAAACACAGTGTAGTAGCTCAACTTTATCAGACTGATTTCCAAGTCAGAAATGGTGAAATAACTACACACACACACACACACACACACAGTTGAAGTCGGAAGTTTACATACACCTTAGCCAAATACATTTAAACTCAGGTTTTCACAATTCCTGACATTTAATCCTAGTAAAAATTCCCTGTCTTAGGTCAGTTAGGATCACCACTTTATTTTAAGAATGTGAAATGTCAGAATAATAGTAGAGAATGATTTATTTCAGCTTTTATTTCTTCCATCACATTCCCAGTGGGTCAGTAGTGTACATACACTCAATTAGTATTTGGTAGCATTGCCTTTAAATTGTTTAACCTGGGTCAAACATTTTGGGTAGCCTTCAACAAGCTTCCCACAATAAGTTGGGTGAATTTTGGCCCATTCCTCCTGACAGAACTGGTGTAACTTAGTCAGGTTTGTAGGCCTCCTTACTCACAAACGCTTTTTCAGTACTGCCCACACATTTTCTATAGGATTGAGGTCAGGGCTTTGTGATGGCCACTCCAATACCTTGACTTTGCTGTCCTTAAGCCATTACCACAACTTTGGAAGTATGCTTGGGGTCATTGGCCATTTGAAAGACCCATTTGCGACCAAGCTTTAGCTTCCTGACTGATGTTGCTTCAGTATATCCACATAATTTTCCTCCTCATGATGCCATCTATTTTGTGAAGTGCACCAGTCCCTCCTGCAGCAAAGCACCCCCACAACATGATGCTGCTACCCCCGTGCTTCACGGTTTGGATGGTGTTCTTCGGCTTGCAAGCCTCCCGCTTCTTCCTCCAAACATAACGATGGTCATTATGGCCAAACAGTTCTATTTTTGTTTCATCAGATAAAAAGGACATTTCTCTCAAAACGTGCGATCTTTGTCCCCATGTGCAGTTGCAAACCATAGTCTGGCTTTTATATGGCGGTTTTGGAGCAGTGGCTTCTTCCTTGCAGAGTGGCATTTCAGGTTATGTCGATATAGGACTCACTTTACTGTGACAAAAGATACTTTTGTGCCTGTTTCCTCCAGCATCTTCACAAGGTCATTTGCTGTTGTTCTGGGATTGATTTGTACTTTTCACACCAAAGTACGTTCATCTCTCAGAGACAGAACACATCTCCTTCCTGAGTGGTATGACGGCTGAGTGGTCCCATGGTGTTTATACTTGCGTACTATTGTATGTACAGACGAACGTGGTACCTTCAGGCATTTGGAAATTGCTGAACCAGACTTGTGGAGGTCTACAATTTTTTTTCTGAGGTCTTGGCTGATTTCTTTTGATTTTCCCATGATGTCAAGCAAAGAGGCACTGAGTTGTAAGGTAGGCCTTGATATACATCCACAGGTACACCTCCAATTGACTCAAATGATGTCAATTAGCCTATCAGAAGCTTCAAAAGCCATGACATCATTTTCTGGAATTTTCCAAGCTGTTTAAAGGCACTCCAACCTTAATGTATGTAAACTTCCGACTTCAACTGTATATACATACACACACATACACACACACACACACATATATATATATATATATATATATATATTCCTCCTAATAATAAAATGTTGGTATTGGATTGCATTCATACAGTAGTACTTCGGGTCTCAAAGCATTTTACATTGTATGAGAGTAATTCACGACTTCTACCACCACCATCGTGTAGCACACTCCGGTGTCAAGCATCATGTGTAGCAGCAATTTAGTGCCAAAATGGTTACAGTGCTTCAGCTATGGCACCTGCTCAGGTCACCTCCTGTCCTGTAGGTGACCGGGTTCGACAGCGTGGATGATGAGTCCAAGCACAGTGACCACATGTTCTCCTACAAGAGCCCCAAACCCGAGGAGTGGACCTCAGGCGAAAACCCCCCCTACAGTTATTACCTCTTCCACATGTACGCCAACATCATGGTCCTCAACAACCTGAGGAAGTAAGTCACTGCTCATGACCAGGGTGTCAGGAAAACATGTACTGTACTAATGTTATTCCTATGTGTAGCCTACTGCTATGATTAAAGGTAGACTCGCAATATACAATACATACAGTGGCAAGAAAAAGTATGTTAACCTTTTGGAATTATCTGGATTTCTGCATAAATTGGTCATACAATTTGATCTGATCTTCATCTAAGTCACAACAATAGACAAACACAGTGTGCTTAAAGTAATAATACACAAATTATTTTATTTTTCTTGTCTATATTTAATAGATAATTTAAACATTCACAGTGTAGGTTGGAAAAAGTATGTGAACCCCTAGGCTAAGGGCTTCTCCAAAAGCTAATTGGGGTCAGGAATCAATTAACCTGGAGTCCAATCAATGAGACAGGATTGGAGACGTTGGTTCAAAATTTGAGTTTGCTATTCACAAGAAGCATTGCCTGATGTGAACCATGCCTCGAACAAAAGAGATCTCAGAAGACCTAAGATTAAGAATTGTTGACTTGTATGAAGTTGAAACGGGTTACAAAAGTATCTCTAAAAGCCTTGATGTTCATCAGTCCACGGTAAGACAAATTGTCAATAAATGGACAAAGTTCAGCACTGTTGCTGCTCTCCCTAGGAGTGGCCGTCCTGCAAAGATGACTGCAAGAACACAGCGCAGAATGCTTAATGAGATTAATATCAGGAATCAAGCTAAGACCCATATGCAGACTGTCGAAGTAACAATGTCTATTGTAGCAAAGGCAGGTCAAGGCAGGTCAAGGCAGGTAGGGGTCGAAGATCCACGGTAAGGCAAATGCACAGGATGGCAGGTGGACTCAGGGTCAGGGACAGGCAGAGTTCAGTAATCCAGAGGTGGAGCAACGGTACAGGACGGCAGCCCGGCTCAGGGTCAGGCAGAGAGGTCAGGTGGGTGGGTACAGGGTCAGGACATGCAAAGGTCAAAAAACCAGGAGGACGAGGAAAGAGAGGCTGGGAAACATAGGCGCTGACAGGAAAAACGCTGGATAGCTTGAAATAACAAGACGAACTGGCAACAAACAGTCAGAGAACACAGATATAAATACACAGGGGATAATTGGGAAGAACAGTGACATCTGAAGGGGGGTGGAGACAAGCACAAGAACAGGTGAAACAGATCAGGGCGTGACAGTTAAGAAGAATCCTAGTTTCAGCTAAGGACTTTCAGAAATCTCAGGAACATGCTAACATCTCTGTTGACGAGTCTATGATACGTAAAACACTAAACAAGAATTGTGGTCACGGGAGGACACCACAAAAGGACACTTCTGTCCAAAAAAAACAACATTGCTGCACGTCTGAAGTTCGCAAAAGAGCACCTGGATGTTCCATAGCGCTACTGGCAAAATATTCTGTAGACAAATTAAACCAAAGTTGAGTTGTTTGGAAGGAACACACAACACTATGTGTGGAGAAAAAAAGGCACAGTACATCAACATCAAAACCTCATCCCAACTATAAAGTATGGTGAAGGGAGCATCATGGTTAGGGTCTGCTTTTCTGCCTCAGGGCCTGGACAGCTTGCAATCATTGATGGAAATATTAATCCCCAAGTCAATCAAGACATTTTGCAGGAGAATGTAAGGCTATCTGTCCGCCAATTGAAGCTCAACAGAAGTTGGGAGATGCAACAGGACAGCGACCCAAAACACAGTGGTAAATCAACAACAGAATGACTTCAACAGAAGAAAATACGCCTTCTGGAGTGGCCCAGTCAGAGTCCTGACCTCAGCCCGATTGAGATGCTGTGGTATGACCTCAAGAGAGCGGTTCACACCAGACATCCCAAGAATATTGCTGCACTGAAACAGTTTTGGAAATAGGAATGTGCAGGTCTGATCCGCAAGGGATCATACTTTTCCACCCTCCATTGTGAATGTTTACACAGTGTGTCCAATAAAGACATGAAAATGTATAATTGTTTGTGTTATTCGTTTAAGCAGACTGTGTTTGTCTATTGTTGTGACTTAGATGAAGATCAGGTCAAATGTTTTGACCAATTTGTGCAGAAATACAGGTCATTCCAAAGGGTTCACATACTTTTTCTTGCCACTGTACTTTATTTGTCCAACTGTTACAGACATTTGTCTCCTTCTTCTTTATGTAATGCGTCATTCTTTGTTTTCCCTCAGGGAACGAGGCCTCAACACCTTCCAGTTCCGGCCCCACTGTGGCGAGGCCGGCTCTATCACCCACCTGGTCTCTGCCTTCCTCACGGCCGACAACATCTCCCACGGTCTCAACCTGAAGAAGGTCCGAAACCTCAACTGACCCCTAATCATTACCTATGACATGCCCAAGGTTGGGTAGTAAAGAATTACATGTAACAGGAATTATAATATTTTAAAGCTGTGCTGAGCCACACAGCTCATAAATCACCTTTCAATGGGAATGGAAGCTTTTCCCTTCTGTCTAATCTACACGACCAAAAGTATGTGGACACCTGCTCGTCGAATATCTCATTCCAAACTCATGGGCATTAATATGGAGTTGGACCCCCTTCGCTGCGATAACACCCTCCACTGTTCTGGGAAGGCTTTCCACTAGATGTTGGAACTTTGCTGCAGGGACTTGCTTCCATTCGTCCACAAGAGCGTTAGTGAGGTCGAGCACTGATTTTGGGTGATTAGGCCTGGCTCGCAGTCGGCGTTCCAATTCACCCCAAAGGTGTCCGATGGGGTTGAGGTCAAGGCTCTGTACAGGCCAGTCAAATTCTTCCACGGCGATCTTGACAAACCACTTCTGTATGGACTTCACTTTGTGCACGGGGTCATTGTCATGCTGAAACAGGAAAGAGCCTTCCTCAAACTGTTGCCACAAAGTTGGAAGCAAAGAATCGTCTAAATGTCACTGTATGCTGTATCGTTAAGATTTCCTTTCACTGGAACTAAGGGGCCTAGCCCGAACAATGAAAAACAGCCCCAGACCATTATTCCTCCTCCACCAAACTTTACAGTTGGCACTATGCATTGGGGTAGGTGGCGTTCTCCTGGCATCCGCCAAACCCAGATTAGTCTGTGGGACTGTCAGATGGTAAAGTGTGATTCATCACTCCAGAGAACTAATTTCCACTGCTCCGGAATCCAATGGCGGCGAGCTTTACACCACTCCAGCCGACGCTTGGCATTGTGCATGGTAATCTGGGCTTGTGTTCGGCTGCTCGGCCATGGAAACCCATTTCACGAAGCTCCCGGCATACAGTTTTTTGTTGTTTTTTTTCATTTTAAATTTAACCCCTTTTTCTCCCCAATTTCGTGGTATCCAATTGCTTTTAGTAGCTACTATCTTGTCTCATCGCTACAACTCCTGTACGGGCTCCGGAGAGACGAAGGTTGAAAGTCAGGCGTCCTCCGATACACAACCCAACCAAGCCGCACTGCTTCTTAACACAGCGCGCATCAAAACCGGAAGTCAGCCGCACCAATGTGTCGGAGGAAACACCATGCACCTGGCAACCTTGGTTAGCGCGCACTGCGCCCGGACCGCCACAGGAGTCGCTGGTGCGCGATGAGACAAGGACATCCCTACCGGCCAAGACCTCCCTAACCCAGACGACGCTAGGCCAATTGTGCGTCGCCCCACGGACCTCCCCGTCGCGGCCGGTTACAACAGAGCCTGGGCGCGAACCCAGAGTCTCTGATGGCACAGCTGGCGCTGCAGTACAGCGCCCTTAACCACTGCGCCACCCGGGAGGCCGCCCGGCATACAGTTATTGTGCTGACCTTGCTTCCAGGGGCAGTTTGGAACTCAGTATTGAGTGTTGCAACTGAAGACAGATGATTTTACGAGTACACACATCAGCTGTCTGATTCTGAGAGCTTGTGTGGCATACCACTTCGTGGCTGAGCCGTTGTTGCTCCTAGACATTTCCACTTCAAAATAACAGCACTTACAGTTGACCGGGGCAGCTCTAGCAGTGCAGAAATTTGACAAAATGACTTGTTGGAAAGGTGGCATCCTATGACGGTGCCAAGTTGAATGTCACGGAGCTCTTCAGTACGGCCATTCTACTGCCATGGTTTGTCTATGGAGATTGCATGGCTGTGTGCTCAATTTTATACACCTGTCAGCAACGGGTGTGGCTGAAATAGCCGAATCCACAAATTTGAAGGGGTGTCCACACACTTTTGTGTATATATAGTGTATTTGAAATCTCAAACTGCTAAATTTCCTCTCCTTGGTTGCTTTCCACAGAAACCTTTTTTTGGGTAAAAAAAAAAAAAAAAAAAAAAAAGTCAAGAGCGCCCACTTACTGAGAACTGAATCACTCCACATTTCATCAGCTTCTTTGTGTCAAAAGGACACTTTTCATTTGCACAACTTAGCTCCACCATGTTCACTTCACAAGCACCGTGCTGACATACATGACAAATCAGCAGCTTATTTTAGCTAAGTGGAAACGAATACAGTAAAAACCACCTGTCTACCTTTGTAAACAGATCTTAGTGTTTTTGCTAACTTTGAATAGACTACATTGAGTATTTGACAAAATTGATTATCTAACTCATGAAATAATCGGATTGAACTTGGACATGTTACATCTATTGAAGTCTTTATCACACTGTTATGTTAAGGGTGGATCAGACAATAAAGACCTAGAATTGCACTATCAAAGAATGAAGATTGGGAAAGCTTCCCTGGAACTTGGTGTTACATTTTGTGTGTATACCAATCATGAGAAACAGCAGTAGAATATACAATGGCACAGTTTGGAACATTTTCTAAGGTTGCAAATGGTACAATTTAAACATGGCAATCTGTGAAAAATGTAGAAAGTTGTGGAAGACCATAAGAACCTCTTTGTCTCCCTCCTCCCATGATCCCAGGTCCCCATACAGCTGTCCCTCCCATCCCATCCCAACCATCCTTTCCCCAGATCCCACCTGAGTCCCCTCCTAGCTGTCACACCCGCCCAAACAACCCCACCCTTCCCCCTACCCATGGCTCAAAGCCAAGACAAAGGGAGTGTTGACATCTTTCCATCTCTCCCGCCTCAGAGTCCTGTGCTGCAGTACCTGTACTACCTGGCCCAGGTCCCCATCGCCATGTCTCCTCTAAGCAACAACAGCCTGTTCCTGGAGTACTCCAAGAACCCTCTCAAGGAGTTCCTCCAGAAGGGCCTGTGTGTGTCCCTGTCCACCGACGACCCCATGCAGTTCCACTACACCAAGGTCAGAGCCACTGGGCACTTCTGTAGATATGAAATGATTGGATTGGTGTAAGCAATGTGGCAGAAATGACAACTAGCCTACCAGAAGGCAAGACGAACCTCATCGTCGTAATAATTGTATCTACACAACCCAGCTGCACACCTACCAGAGAGTAATCATTGTAAAATCAATGTTTGACGGTTAGTCTTCTGTGCGTGAAATAAAGTAGCGTGTTAGCAAAGAAGCCCCCTGTCTGTTTGTCCTATGCTGCAGGAGGCCTTGATGGAGGAATATGCCATCGCGGCCCAGCTGTGGAAGCTAAGCACCTGTGACACATGTGAAATCGCCAGGAACAGTGTGCTGCAGAGTGGTCTGTCTCATCAGGTACAGTAAATCAATACCTGGTAAATAGAACTGCTGGGTAAATTTGTAGCGTTGCGGCAAACACTGAGTAGTGCCTGCTGACAGTGACAGATGCTTTCACCCTCTATAAGCTCATGCCGACAGCTTAGGAGAACTCACCGGGGCGTCACCTCACAAGTGATTTCAGTAGCCATCCCCGACCACCTCCTCATGGAACTCCTGAGTGTGTCCCAGTGCTGTGTCACCGAAGTGACACGCATTTAGTGACACGTATCCTGTATCCCCCTTTTCTCCTGCCAGGAAAAGAAGCACTTCCTGGGGGCCAACTACCTGCAGGACGGGCCCGACGGGAATGACATTAGACGGACCAATGTGGCTCAGATCCGCATGGCCTACCGCCACGAGACCCTGTGCAATGAGCTCAGCTTCCTGGTGGAGGCTGTGAAGACCGAGGCCGGCGGCACACAGGTCGAGTGACCACAGCACAGAGAGACCCTTTTCACACTACCGAGCCAGGCGGAGCTGTACTGCGCTTGCCTGGTTACACATTTACCACACAGTAGCTGCTGGGACAGTGTTGGAAAGGTCAATGTTAAAAGTATCTGTGGCAGCACAGTATGGTTTGGGTCGTGACAGTAGTGTTGAAAAGGGTTACCTCTGGTCTCTCTTCACTTCATCTCTAGACCACAGCCAAATCCTGTACTGCTACCGCGCTACGGTAATACTGAGAGAATAAGACACCGAGCTAAATGAATGAGACTGTACAGTGTAAGCCGCACCAAATCAAGCCAAGCCAGCAGCACCGCACTAGGCAAATCAACATTACCCTATTGATTCTTGTTTTCTTTGGTCTGCATGCCTTTTTCCCATATGGTGTTTGATAAAGTAGAACTTCATCCCTACCACAAAAACCCTGTTTGTAGTTGAACATAGGATCCAGAGGGACACTGCTTATGCACTACCATAGTTCTCGTGTCCTGTTCAAGAAATACTACCAACTGTGCCAACACAGGAGCTCTCAACGCCCGATTAAAAGCCAAATCCGAGAGCACACCGGTCGTGGTGTCATTGTGGCCTTTCTATTTGAAATACAGTACATAGTGGTAGGAGGGATATTATTACGTCAGGTAAAAAAGACATGTAAAGGATAGCCATACATTTTGATGCATTGTTTGAGTTTTGTATCTCTGTTGTAACTGTGTCTGAGGGTGATGGTGTTTTTTTTATTATACAAGTTTGTGAAGAGAGGTTTGCTACGGAGCCCCTTCCACCATTTTGAATGCTCCTCCGAGGTGCTCATTATATCACTGCTGTAGAGATGGTCCACAAAAATCACTTCAAAAAAGGTTAACTAGTATCATGTGCCGAATATTACAAATTTGGGAGACTTTCACCCTCTCAATGCAGCATAAAATGTCACTCAACTGTATTGTACATGATGCGATAGAGGAAATGTATGTTTTTATATGACAATAAAGAGTTACTTACAATATTTCACACAAACAGAATCAAACTGTTACACATGCACCTGAAACACAGTTGGTCAAATATGAGACTGGCAATCACAAGAAGTTGTCAACACTCTTAATATAATAGAAGACAAAATACATATGTGCAAAACGTGAACTTCTTTATTAGCCAATGGTATTGGTTTATTTAAGTAAAAATACTGTAAAGTACTACTTAAGTCCTTTTTGGGGGGTATCTGTACTTTACTATAGATATTTTTGACTATTTTTACTCCACTACATTCCTAAAGAAAATAATGTACTTTTCACTCATTCATTTTCCCTGACCTCCAAAAGTTACATTTTGGTCCAATTCACACACTTAAGAGAACATCCCTGGTCATCCCTACTGCCTCTGATCTGGCGGGCTCACTAAACACAAATGCTTCATGTGAATTATGTCTGAGTGTGTTGGAGTGTGCCCCTGGCAATAGGTACATAAAAAATAAAAATAATTGTGCAGTCTGGCTTGCTTAATATAAGGAATATAAACATGGTCTCTTTTTTGTTTTCTTGAGTAAGGCAGCTCCAAAATGCAGGTGTTTCAGCCTAGCTAAATGCTTTCTGTGGTGTACGGAGCGTTGCGCTGTGATTGGCTCAGTGGGGAGAGCTAGAAAATTCAAGCCCCTTGGGTGTTGCCATATAGTTACATTAGAAGTGCCCATCCAAGAAGTCTCAAGGTCATTGGCCACAGATAATATTACATGAAATCACATATCTACAGTAGCTTTGATTGGACTGATCATGTCAACATCATACTTTCAAAATCTTAGCTAGCAGTCAACATCATGAATCAAGTCGACAATCTACTGGCAAATCCTTTTTAATCCTTGTCATATGAAGAGAAATTATAGATAAAACGTATCGGTACTCAACGGTCATTGGACATAAAAACATTACACAACAAGTTGGAAATCACAAATTCAGTGAATTCAGTGAATGGAAGGAATCAGTGGCTAACTCCAAGCATTGCAAAGCAATCACTAGCCTGCTATTCAGTGGAGTGGCTGTGTGGTCCCAAGTCTGGGTTTAAGGGTCTCTTCTCCAAGCTTTAAATTAAAAACATCCAACATTGGCCATGCTGTCAAATAAAGATTATTTGACCCACGCTCAAAACAACTTAACTCTGAACTGGGAATTCTGACAACTGGGAACTCGGGGGGGAAACTAGCTCCGACTGGGAAAATACGTTTTGAATGCTCATCCATCTCGGGAATTGTAAGTCGGGAACTCAGGCCTCTTTCTAGAGCTACTTGTGGCTTGTGAAATCACTGATGTCATCATGATTCAACCTCCCCCCAGAGTTCTCAGTTGTCTTGATAGCACCATAAATCCAGAGAATGCCAGACTTTGATTACAAAATTTGCCCACGAAGGTCCGCCGCGCTACCATCCTGTTCAAGTAAGCACAACAAGGCGAGTCCAAATATGTATTGTATGCTGCTGCATAATGATGTAATATGCCATTTCTCCTTCGCCAAGATAACCCATCCACCTGACAGGTGTGGCATATCAAGAAGCTGATTAAACTGCATGCTCATTACTCAAGTGCTGGGGACAGTAAAACATTTAATAAAAAGGAAAAGCAGCCAACAAGTACTCAGCATACGTTAGAACTCCTTCAAGACTGCTAGAAAAGCATTCCAGATTAAGCTGGTTAAGAGAGTATGTAATTTCATAGTTTTGATGCCTTCACTACTGTACCTACAATGTAGAAAATTGTAAAAATTTAAGAAAAACCCTGGAATGAGTAGGTGTCCAAACTTTTGACTGTATATGACCATGAAACAGAGTTTATGCCTTTATAGATAATGGACATTAAAGCTTTAAAAAAAGCCAACATTAAAACGTATGTTTTCTATATTAAAAAAACTGTTTGACAACCATGTGTGTAAGCTTTCAAATTATATCAAACTCAACCGTTTATCTTTTTCAGTGATGAAGACAGATGTCTCATGGTAGGGTGGGGTATGCAAAATGGGTCAACTTTGAGCACCTTTATCTCCTTAATATTTTGGCCTTCAGGTCCAAAAGGTCACTTTCTGACCTCTTCTTCCATGGGTGAACATGTATGGAAGGTGTTGTTCAAATCAAAAGGGGTGCAGTCAGAAAGTGATCAAAATCATATGGAACAACCCTTTACTCAAAAAATGCACTAATAATCACAGTAAACTACAAACATATTCAAAAGTGCAATTGGTCAACATTACGAACACTAAATAATTTGGTCAGATTTGATTTACATATTTTCTGTGGACTAATTTTTAAACATTAATTAAAATGTTGTTCAAGTACACTGTTACAATTCATATAGGGAAATCAGTCAAAGTCAATACATTAATTGGGCCCTCTATGAGTTTCACATGACTGGGAATACAGATATGCATCTGTTGGTCACAGATACCTTCATAAAAAAGTAGGGGTGTGGATCAGAAAACCAGTCAGTATCAGGTGTGACCACCATTTGACTCATGCAGCGCAACACATCTCCTTCACATAAACTTGATCAGGCTGTTGCTTGTGGAATGTTGTTCCACTCCTTTTCAATGGCTGCATATTGGCGGGAACTGGAATTGGCTGTACCCTTACAGTTTTAGACAGTAGCCAATAGGCCATTGTGGTTTTGAGCATTTGCAAAGTTAGATTTGTTTTGGTTGGTTGCATTGAAAAGTCGTTTATGTTGATTCGATCCCAGAAAAAACGCTGTGTAAATGAATGGGGCGAACTCAATGAAGTTCAATCGTTTGCGTCTCTGTGCAGCATGATTTCTTTTGCGCGGCAGTCCTGAAGGAAAGGCGAGGTCGCAGTACATTGGTGACATGTCTGGTGAGTATGCAGGCAATGGAGGAACTGGGACATTTTCAGCTTCCAGGAATTGTGCACATATCCTTGCGACATGGGGCTGTGCATAATCATGCTGAAACATTGGGTGATGGCGGCAGACAATGGGCTTTGAGATCTCATCTCGGTATCTGTGCATTTAAATTGCAATCGATAAAATGCAATTGTGTTCGTTGTCCATAGCTTATGCCGGCACTTTCGCAAACCCACAGTTTCATCAGCTGTCCTGGTGGCTGGTCTCAGACAATCCTGCAGGTGAAGTAGCCGGACGTGGAGGTCCTGGGCGTGGTTACAGGTGATCTGTGGTTGTACTGCCATAGTATCAAAAAGGACTGAGGCAGTTTATGGTAGAGAATTGAACATTAAATTCTCTGGCGGACATTCCTGGAGTCAGCATGCAAATTGCATGCACCCTCAAAACTTGAGACAAATTGCACATTTTAGAGTAGATGTGTCCCCAGCACAAGGTGCACCTGTGTACAGATCATGGTTTAATCAGCTTCTTGATATTTCTCACCTGTCAGGTGGATGGATTTTCTTGGCAAAGGAGAAATGCTCATTAAAGGGATGTAAACAAATGTGTGCACAAAATAAGAGAATGAAGCTTTTTGTGCATATGGACAATTTCTGGGATCTTTTATTTAAACTGATGAAACATGGGACCAACGCTTCACATGTTGCGTTTCAATTTTTTGTTCAGTATAGTACCAGCCAGTCATGAGTGAAGTACATACAGCTCAAAATCTTCAGTTCCCAAATGGGAATAACACATTCCAAATACATTATGTAGTACTATTTTAACATTCACTCAGCCTCACACGTAATAAAAAGTTAAATATTTAAAACATCCAATGCACTGGCCTTGCTTAAGTACTCATGATATAGAAATTATTTTGATAAACAATGACATTTTGTCTTACTGATTCATATTTAAACTAAAAGCTACATTTTTGGGGAGATAGTTAGATGAGGTGCTAACATTGAGGAGAAAATATAAAGATTATCGTGGCTGAAGCATCCATGAGATTATTGTACTTAAATTTTCACATTTCATCACATAGCAAACCATTCACAGAGTGTTATAGGATTTCAAAATAAAAAAAAATGTACAGAAGTTGTGATTAGTGATTTATGGACATTTCCACAGCAGTTCGAGGTGCCTATAAAAACATCTACTACTATTCAAAGTGCAATTATAAGAGTAGGTATAACGAAACAATGTGCTTGGTTTATATATTATTGTGGAGAGATTGTGTACACACACACACCCACCCCCCCAGTCAGTAGTTGACACACCTACTCATTCCAGGGTTTTTCACACTCTTGGCATTCTCTCAATCAGCTTCATGAGGTAGTCACCTGGAATGCAAGTTCATTTGTGGAATTTCGTTCCTTATTAATGTGTTTGAGCCAAATCGGTTGTGTTGTGACAAGGTAGGGGTGGTATACAGAAGATCGCCCTATTTGGTAAAATACCAAGTCCATGTTATGGCAAGAACAGATCAAATAAGCAAAGAGAAAAGGACAGTCCATCATTACTTTAATTAAGCCATGAAGGTCAGTCAATCCGGAAAATGTAAAGAACTTGGAACGTCTCTTCAAGTGCAGTCGCAAAAACCATCACTCACTATGATGAAACTGTCTCTCATGAGGACCGCCACAGGGAATGAAGACAGAGTTACCTCTGCTGCAGAGGATAAGTTCATTAGCGTTAACTGCACCTCAGAAATTGCAGCCCAAATAAATACTTCACAGAGTAACAGACACATCAACATTTCAGAGGAGACTGTGTGAATCAGGCCTTTATGTTCGAATTGCTGCAAAGAAACCACTGCTAAAGGACACCAATATGAAGAAGAGACTTGCTTGGACCAAGAAACACAAGCAATGGAAATGAGACCAGTGGAAATCTGTAAACAGATGATCTCCACATGTGTGGTTCCCACCGTGAAGGATGGAGAAGGTGGTGTGATGGTGCTTTGCTGGTGACACAGATTGATTTTGAAATTCAAGGAACACTTAATCTGCATGGCTACCACAGCATTCTGCGGCGATACGCCCTCCCATCTGGTTTACGCTTAGTGGGACTATCATTTGTTTTTCAACAGGACAATGACCCAACACACCTCCAGGTTGTCTAAGAGCTATTTGACCAAGAAGGAGAGTGATGGAATGCTGCATCAGATGACCTGGCCTCCACCCAATTGAGATGGTTTGGGATGAGTTGGACCGCAGAGTGAAGGAAAAGCGGCCAACAAGTGCTCAGCATATGTGGGAACTCCAAGACTGTTGGAAAAGCATTCCAGGTGAAGCTGGTTGAGAGAACACCAAGAGTGTGCAAAGCTTTCATCAAGGCAAAGGGTGGCAACTTTGAAGAATCTATTTTGATTTCTTTTTTGGTTACTACATGAATCCATGTGTTGTCATAGTTGAATGTAAAAAAATAGTAAAAACAAAGGAAAACCCTTGAATGAGTATGTGTGTCCAAACTTGACTGGTACTGTATATACAGTGCCTTCAGAAAGTACTCAGACATTTCACATTTTGTTAGGTTACAGCTTTATTCTAAAACTGATTAAATTGTCCCGTGTGCCTTTCCAAATCATAACCCATAAACGACAAAGCAAAAACAGTTGACATTTTTGCTAATTCCTAAAAATAATGAAATGTCACATTAAATAAGTTGTCAGATCCTTTACTCAGTACTTTGTTGAAGCACCTTTGGCAGCAATTACATCCCTGAGTCTTATTGGGTATGAAGCTACAAGCTAGGCACACCTGTATTTGGGGAGAGTCTCCCATTCTTCTCTGCAGATTCTCTCAAGCTCTTTCAGGTTGGATGGGGAGCATTGCTGCACAGCCATTTCCAGCTCTCGCCAGAGATGTCCAACTGGGTTCAAGTCCGGGCTCTGGCTGGGCCACTTAAGGACATTGGGACTCCGGCATTGTCTTGCTGTACGTTTAGGGTCATTGTCCTGTTGGAAGGTGAACCTTCTCTCCAGTCTGAGGTCCTGAGCAGGTTTTCATATGGATCTTTACATTTTGCTCCATTCGTCTTTCCCTCGATCCGGTCTAGTTTCCCAGTCCCTGCTGCTGAAAAACATCCCCACAGCATGATGCTGCCACCAGAATAAGGATGGTGCCAGCTTTCCTCCAGCCGTGACGATTGGCATTCAGGCCGAAGAGTTCAATCTTGGTTTCATCAGACCAGAGAATCTTGCTTTTCATGGTCTGGAGTCTTTCAGGTGTCATTTGACAAACACCAAGTGGGCTGTCATGTGACTGAGTAGTGGCTTCGTCTGGCCACTCTACCATAAAGGCCTGATTGGTGGAGTGCTGCAGAGATGATTGTTCTTCTGGAAGGTTCTCCCATCTCCACAGAGGAACTCTAGTGCACTGTCAGTGACCCGAGTTCTTGGTCACCTCCCTGACCAAGGCCATTCTCCCCCGATTGCTCAGTTTGGCCAGCTCTAGGAGTTTCTGGTTCAAAACTTCTTCCCTTTAAGAATGATGGGGGCCAATGTGTTGTTGGGGACCTTCAATACTGCATAAATGTCTTGGTACCCTTCCCCAGATCTGTGCCTCAACACAATCCTGTCTCGGAGCTTTACAGACAATTCCTTCAACCTCATGGCTTGGTTTTTGCTCTGACATGCATAGACAGATGTGTGCCTTTCCAAATCATGTCCAATCAATTGAATCTATCACAGGTTGGACTCCAATCAAGTTGTAGAAACATTAAGGATGATCAATGGAAACAAGATGCACCTGAGCTCAATTTCGAGTCTTATACTTGTGTAAATGTGAAATTTCAGTTAAATTATAGGCACCTCAAATTTCTAAACCTGTTTTCATTAGAGTTTTGTGTGCAGATCGGTGAGGATATATATATATATATATATATATAAAATCAATTTTAGAATAAGGCTGTAACGTAACAAAAATGTGGGAAAAGTCAAGGGGGCTGAATACCTTTTGAAGGCACTGTATATACACACACACAAGTTTAAGAGCAATCATGTAAAAGTAATCTTGAAATATGGAAAAGAAAGAGCAAAAAGAAATAATCACAACCGGCAAATTCCTATAAAGCAACCCACCTTCTCTACATACCCCCAAAACCTGCCGAAAAACTCCAGACCCTTCCCCGAACTATTCTTGATGTCAGTGGTTAATCAAAGTGTCTTAGTGTTGAGTAGCTTAAGGTATGTGCGGATGGCCTGCCTCGTCAGCCAGGTTGAGGATATAGCCAGCTACGTCGTCCTCTGTAGGGGCATCAGGCATCACCCACGACTCATTGGCAGCGGTCACTTGCAAGCGGCATATCGGACAATTCCTGCTCTGCCCACTCCTATGAAAACAAACCAAATAATTGGGTACATTTACATGGACACTGATTAATGTAGTTTGATTAAAACCTCTGTATGCTTTGCAAGAACAATTTCCCTAATAATCCTGTTTTAAAATGGACATCAGGCCTAAATTAGGCTACCTGAAGGGACTTTAGTGAATCCCAAAAATAACCTATCAAAATAAAATGTGCTATCAAGTCTAGCATTTTATTAAAACAATAAAATACAAAGACAATACAAAGGGCCGCTCCTATCAGTGGGTCCTCTGGGCAGTGGATGCGCTTAACCACCACCCGATTGCCCCTGGCCCAAAGGGATTTTCCAAGGGTGGGAAGAACCAAGCCCCACCCGATTGCCCAGGCGGGCATGGAAGTGAGCGTACCCATAACCACCAGACCAGCGCACACACCACCCACAGCGTGAAACCAAAAAAACATACATAACTAAACACAAAACATACAATCACAGCCCCACACTCACCCCTGATTGAAGGATCTCAAACCTTTATAAAAATGTGCAAGTGTGTATGTATCTATTCCAACCTTCAAACAGCCACAGATCAACCCATCTCTCCCGGTAAATCATTATTGTACCATTTCCTCTGGCAATACATACCGCCAATCTACCATGGTGTCTCACTAGGGACTTGAACCTCCCCATCTGCAACATTTCTACCGAAAATGCTCCAAAATCAAGCCACAGATGGAGAGAACCAAAAGAGATGCTCTATTGAGTCGGTTTCCTTGTGGCAGCCTGCACCGGTCTGACTGTTCAATGCCCCATATACTGAGCATTCTTTTGTAGTGAGATATTTGATATAACAGCTTAAATCTAAGTTTTGTATATCAGTTCATAAAACCAATGTCATGGTATTGGGACTTTGAAAATTTGTTCCCAATTATCTTGAATTTTATGAAGCATAGTTGTCAAACCTCTTGACCGTAAGTGAAAATTATACAGTTTACAATTTATATTGGTCAATTTATGCCATTGATACTGTACTTTTTAATTGGTGGCAGACAAACTAATTAATTCCTTTCTCTTTCAAGTAATTGCTTCTTCCATTTGTGGCAGAGCTGTGATAAGTTGGTTATTTAAGCAATAAGGCTCGAGGGGGTGTGGTATATGGCCAATATACCACGGCTAGGGCTGTTCTTATGCAAGACGCAACGTGGAGTGCCTGTATACAGCCCTTAGCGGTGGTTTATTGGCCATATACCCTAAACCCCCAAGGTGCCATAATGCCATTATAAACTGGTTACCAACTTAGAGCAGTAAAAATATATGTTGTCATACCCATGGTATAAGGTCTGATATACCACGGCTGTCTGCCAAATCAGCATTCAGGGCTCGACCCACCCAGTTTATAATTTTTTTATGCCATGGCATTGCTGAATACTTGTTTCTGATTGGCTTGAAGGGCATTTTAGAGCGTGCATTATTTCCCTATAAACACAGTATATTTGCACAGTAGAATTCAATGGCTATAATAATGGCTGTTGATTGTCTTGAATGACCATTCCTATTCAATTCCTGAAACAATACATTTAATAAAATTGTTGTATAAATATCCTAAAGCAAAATGATACATTATCTGATTAAATTGCTTTAGAAAGGGGCACAAGACAGTAATGTCCCCTCTCCCCTCCTGTTTGCACTGGCAATTGAACAGCTTGCAGAAAGAACTAGACAGGACTCAAATGTAACAGGTATCAGTCATTTAAACGAAACTTATTTGCCGATGATCTCCTGATATACCTGACCAATATTGAAAACTCAATTCCACCTGTGCTTAAAATATTTTCAGAAGACTCAAATCTCAGGTTATAACATTAACGTGTAAAAATATGAAATAATGGAAATAGGACAAAGAAAAAGGATTGCTGTGAATTGAGTTTAAGAGGACCACAAACAAAACAAAAAAAGATTTAGGATGCGTAATAAGTGACAAATATATACAGTGGGGCAAAAAAGTATTTAGTCAGCCAGCAATTGTGCAAGTTCTCCCACTTAAAAAGATGAGAGGCCTGTAATTTTCATCATAGGTACACTTCAACTATGACAGACAAAATGAGAAATGGTGAGATTGAGTGAAAACCTTCCATCAGCAAAGGCATTGAAGATGAAACGTGGCTGGGTCTTTCAGCATGACAATGATCCCAAACACACTGCCCGGGCAATGTGATTTTTGGATTTTTTTTCTCTCATTTCATCTGTCATAGTTGAAGTGTACCTATGATGAAAATTACAGGCCTCTCTCATCTATTTAAGTGGGAGAACTTGCACAATTGGTGGCTGACTAAATTATTTTTTGCCTCACTGTAAAAAATAACTTTATTCCATTAATCATTAATAAGAAAGCAGATTTAATTACATGGAATAATCTTCCCATAAATCTTACAGGTATAATAAACTTCTTTAGAATGGCATAGCTGCCAAAGTTGTGTGTATATATTTTTGGTAATACCAATTACCCCACCGAAAATGAACTAAATTACATTTAACTTAATCCAGTAAAAACAAAATGTTTAGAATTTATTATACAAGAGACCAAATTCACAAATTCTACAGCACAACGTCAGTCATGTCTCAAGTGTACAACTATTATTATGACTCCATCTATGCTTTCTGGGAATGGTATAAAGTTTAGAAGTTGTGGGCGGAGCCAGAAAGTTGTCAGAAGTATTAAAATATAAAAACGTACTTTTAATCCACCTGTCTGCATATTTCAAGATGTAGTGTGATACCCAATGGGCTGGACAATTCTTTTCTCATCATTCATTTTGAAAAAAACAAATACTAAAAACTAGGAAGTCAATTAATCTGCCATAATTAACACAATCTAATGATTAACTATTTAAATAGCATGGGCTACTGAGACCAAGTGGCAAACAATAATGCAGGCACTAGGGATGGGAGTGTGAGCATGCGGGTCTGGGCAGATGAGATGTAGTCATTGTTTGTATGATTATAAGTTATCATTCGGATGTATAAAAGTTTGTTTTTGTTTTTTTTTAAAAGGAAAATAAAATATAATTAAAAAAATATTTCAATGGCTATAGTTCATTCTTACATGTTCTAGGTTTGAGCTGCTTTTGAAAGCAAAAGCAGGAATTGAAAACATTGGCATTGTTGAATTAGATTTTATAATAGCAAGCTAGGACTAGTGGTTTGATTAGCTAAACTAGCACATCTGTTCGGTTACCAAGGCAACTACGGTCACTATCTGGTAAACTTGCTAGCTACTTCAGTGGATGTTGAACACATTTCTACCGGCAAATTAACACATTTCTAGCGGTAAATGTTTTAAATTATAGCCATTGGGATAACCAACTTGGTGCTCTATGCTTTCTCTGGCAAATAATGCAGAGAACACACCTTCCACGTCGTTCATTATTTTCCAAAGAACGCATAGCCCCTCATTGTGTAGTTATCTCCATTCACCTTGATTAATTGCTTGCGTGACAATTTTACCATCGTTGTTTACAAATGTCATGATACATTCTCTCCAAGAAAATTGGTTTATATATATATATATATATATCTCATCTCTTCTGGAGGATGGAATTGTAGCCAACTCTGTACCACTTTATTTAAGAAGGAGAGTTAAGAGCAAAGAGACTCATTTTAAATATTTGATGTGCTTCTCTTAGTAGCCTACTGGAAAACCAGTTTGGATTTAGATACAGTTTCAGTATAATGGAAGCTTTTTTAGTGATAAAGTTTTTTTAATTGAGAAATAATACCAAAATTAAATGACAACACCCCCCCCCCCATCCCAATCCGAAGACCTAAGGGATCAAATTAAATAAACATACATGAAAAAAAATGACAGAAACTAAAGCGACACAAAGTGTTTCAGCGGCAAGAAGGCATTGGTTCACAGACGGGGTTGGAACAGAAATTACTTTCCAATTGTTTCATTCTGAGCAGAAGCAGAATTTCTCGTTCCGTTCCACTGTTCAGACCAGCAAAAATAAAGTAGAAAAGCTACCAGGTTCATTAAGAGGGAACAATATACAGGAAGCGTCATTCAAAAGGTTCATATGAAACAGCTGACGAGGAGTCACATAGGCCCTGTGTAAAAATTACAATGGATGTTGGTGATCAGGATTCAGAGAAGAGTGTTGAATATTAGACTGCACACGAGCTAAAACATTTATCCTGGAAGATATCTTATCCACAAAGTATCAAGAGGAAGAGGTTTATAAGAAATGTACACTAGAACCAATTAACCTTTTGTTTTGCTCCTTAAACTCAAAATCTTATGCATAGGATGTAGCATCAAATCTGACTGCCATGGTACCCAAGTTCAGACAGAAGGTTTGTATATGAAAACTATTTATAATATTCACAATTAGGTTTTACAAGCTCACTTCACTCGCACATAAGACTCCTGCAAGCACATGCGCAGACACAGCTGGCACTCCGATTAAGGTGTTTACATGTCCTAACTATCTGATCAAATTGCAGAGAAACATAGGCGTTATAATCGAACATGCTCAATGACAACAGACCTTGTGATAACTGATTATCAGTGGGACCACTGTGGAAAGTGTCGGTGTCTCTTACCACTTGTCAATGCACTTTTGACAGAAGCTGTGAGCACAGGGCAGAATGAGATCAGATTTACCATCCATGCAGATGCAGCACTCCTCCTCATCAGTTAACTGCTTCACCCTGTAGGGGAATACACACAATGGCAGCCAGTCACAGACTTGCCTCCAGTTCCAGACTTCCTCACATTAAGGAACAAGACTTGGAAGGATGACAATGCAAGACTTCCCACAGACGCACACTGAACTACTAACCTGCCCATCCACATGCTGGCCTGGCAGGAGTCCCCTGACGAGAGGGTTCCAGACGGGAGGCTGGCGCCCTCTGCTGACAGCACCTCCACTGCCTGACTGGTGATGTCATGGTACAGCTGGATGAACTGATACAAGTTCATGATGCGAGACGCCTCCACCATCCCATTCTCTTTGTTGATCTGCCAGAGCACAGTGCAACAACACAAACATGTTTCAGTCTCAAAAACACACATGCCATGAACACAAATGTGCTGACAACACACAGTAACACACACATTACTGGTTGAAAAACACATTTCCCATAAACTTTTTTTTTTAAATAGTGAGAGTGGAAACTGATTCACAATGATCAGCCTTGGTCTCACCTTGGTACAAACTATCCTCACAGCCACTTTCCACAGAGCAGAGGTGTCCGAGCCAGTCTGGACTTCAAAGATCAGGTGTTTTTGCTGTCCAGCTGCTAGCTTAGCCGTCCTGTCCAGTTGACAGTCATGGAGAAACATTGTTACTCAACAAATGATCCAATGACAACTTAACACTGTCCCCTAACCCTCCTCAGTTTCTATCACTCACTGCCTGTGAAAGCCACATTCATACCAGCAAGGCCTACTGATTGGGGAAGGACTAGGTTCAATCCTAACAAGGAGAGAGTGCTCTAAGCTCTTGATTAAGGTTCATAACCTGAATTATGTCAGTTAATAAGTAGCGTTATAAGTGGATAATGTTCAAGAAGTGCCAGCGGAGGAGCTGAATGTTACTTGGGGGAATTAGTTCCCCATCTGTAAATGAACTGGGAAATATTGTTATTCTCTTTGTAGAGTTGGATATTATTATCATCATCATCATCTATTTGTTTAATGACTAAGTACAAAGCACAGAGCAAACAAGGACTACATTGACAGTCACGACATGGCCGGCCTTACACGTCATTGAGCTCTGCCACCCTGGCCAGGAACTCCTCGTAGTTGAGATAGCCGCTATCGCGTACCAGCCCAGCATGCTTCACCAGCTTCTCAGGTAGACGGGTCATCACCGCCTGGCCTGAGATCTGCTGGCCCATCCCAACCGCGCTCAAAGAACAGCACTATGCAGGGTGGCCTGACCGAGGGAAACAAAAGCAAAGTCACCAAGTAATTTACCTAAGGTCTTTAGAGCAACGATTCCCAAACTGTTTTGGCCTACGACCCCATTTTGATATTAAAAAAAAGTTAATGACCCCACCCTGTTAAAAAAAAAAATGTGATGTAATCAACCGCCAATGTTTACTTTTTAATTAAAAATAATAATAATAATAATAATAATAATAATAATAATAAGGGCTGTGACAGTCTATTACAAATCAGTCTGAAATACTAGCAAAAGTACTGTCAATCTGAAGAAAGTATGGTTTGACGTGACAGAAATTGTTAAATTCATCAGGTAATCATTTTGTATGATCTTCTGTGTATAAAAGATCACCATTGATTATGTTATTCCCCCTAGTCTGATTTAGTGCCTGGTCATGTCCAGTCTGTTCTAATGAGGCTTGTGGGCATTGTAGAGGGAAACAGAAAGTCTTATCTTTCTGTGATGGGGTCATAATCTTTTGTAACTTAAACTGTTCAAAAGATAGCGCCACATTTTTAGGAAGAAAACAGAAACCACTGTTTATTACAACCACACCTAGTTTCTCTCACAACTCCATTTTCAAATCAAGCAACCCCACATGGGGTCACATCCCCTAGTTTGGGAAGCGCTGCTTAAGAGGGAACTCAGTGAAGGACTGTTATCCCAGCTTTGTAGCCTACTCTGAGTGTTTTCAGACTTCTACCAGCAAAAGGGTATTATTTAGATAACAAATAATCTCCCCCCCCCCCCCCTTTCGTGATTACGATCTTGCCTCATCCCGGCAACTCCCCACAGGCTCAGGAGAGGTGAAGGTCAATTCACGCGTCCTCCAAAACGCTTCTTAACACCCGCTTCCTTAACCTGGAAGCCAGCTGCACCCAGCTGCACCAATGTGTCGGAGGAAACACGACCGAAGTCAGCCTGCAGGCGCCCGACACACCACAAGGAGCCACTAGAGCGCGATGAGCCAAGTAAAGCCCCCCTGGCCAAACCCTCCCCTAACCCGGACGACTCTGGGCCAATTGCGCGCCGCACCTATGGGACTCCCGGTCACAGCTGGTAATGACACAGCCTCGGATCGAACCCCAGGCTGTAGTGACGTCGCACTACTGCGACGCAGCGCCACTCGGGAGGCCCATTTGTGAACATTTGTAATGGGTTGGACCCAAATAAATTGAGGCAGGTAGTGTTTCACAAAATAGCCAAATATACCTGGCTAGCTAGGATTTAGCCCTTCATCGTCACTCTCAGTTCCATTACATTACACATAAGAGTAATTGGACCGACGCTCAGTCTGAACATTAACAGCGCTTGCGTTACAGGTTTGGAAGCATAAGGACCTTATCTTTCATATCAGTGAGAAATAATAAATACAACTAAAAAAGGTTGAATTCATACACACCTGTCTAGGGTTACAGCGCTTGTTTACGGAAAATAGACGGATTGGCTGCGTTGGCCTAGGTCTACTACACACCTTGACAGATCCTCAGCATACAACGCCTTCTGAGCTCCTCTGACCCTGGCAAGCTTAACCTCTCTCTCACATTGGGCAGATTCATCCTTTGCATGAACAAGGAGAGGCAACCGCAGATAATTCATCCTCACTCTCGTCAGGTTACATTTTTGCGCTGACAGCAGAGTGCGGTTTGTACTTGGCGCCATTCTTCCTCAACACACATATTCCCTCTGCTCTCGGCTCTTTTCCCTCAATGTCCATAACCGCGTCTATCCATTCAACACGCTCTTACCATGCCTTCATCCGTTATATTCAGGGACGGCTCAACCGCATAGAAAAGCCGTAGAAAAGCACACCCCCACCAGATGAAATTTGGATCCCAGGGCGGGGTCAAAGTTACATTTTTTTTTTTTTTTACTCACAAAAAAATAAAAAATTGCTAGCTGTAGCTGTCTGCAAAAGTGAACTTCACTAAGTTTTGGTCGTGGTGCACTGAATAATTATAGCTAGTTGGGCAAGCTTTGATCAGCATGGATATCCGAAAATGACTGGGCACTGCCAAGAGCAAAAACAATTGAGGACCATCATGTAGAGACAGATGCCGAGCTCACCAAGCAACTTGCTAGCCGGGCCACTGAGGTTGACGAGCCTATCAGCAAAATGTAATATCCACCCATCTCCCATCACTGCCTGCTGACCAACAAGATCGAGAAGAGCCAGGGCCTAGCGCCAGCAGCACGAGGGTAACATCACAACAAGCACCTGCACCGCCGTTACCCCAGTCACTAGCACCTGACGACCTCAGTGATGAGGAACCAGCACAGGTTTGTCTTGACACTTTCCCCGAGTCGCATTTTCAGTGGGAGAAAGCAGTCATTTGTAGCACCTGTTTCAAGGTCTGCATTTGGTTGTGGCGCACGCTATGCCGTCTGAGGCGATATAGGAAGTTTCAATGTGTGTAGCTGCCTGAGCAATTTATTCAGGAAAGCCACAGTGGCTGCACAGTACACTGGGGGAAAAACTGAGAAAAAAACTAAACAAATGTATTGATCAGAGGGGAACTGGCCACCTCGCCACGGTGTCAGTCACTATGAAACTCTGACATCGAATCTACTAAACGCAAATTGGCACAGATGTGACACTTGAGGTCACAGGCTTATTGAAAGCACTGGCAGATCCAAGCTTTACATTTATAAAACTCAAAATCCTGGCGCTTCTCGACCCACCCAACAAGTTACTGCAGTCTGAAGATGCTGATCTGCACCCGGGTATCAAACTTGTCCGCAGTACCTATGGGTGCGTTGAAAAACTTTGAGGTGATACCGAATTCGAAAAGCTTGCGAGGCATGAGAACACCAGCTCCAAGCAAATGACAAGAGTTTATTGTGGCGCGCACATTCTTGCAAAGCAAAAATTGCAGACACAGCCAGCAAACAAATGGACCACACTCGGTGTTATTCAAAGACACGGCGGGGCCTTTGTCAGCAATGCCGACTGTGCGGTTGGCACTGAAACATGGATTAACATTTGGGGCATCGACAGCAATGTGCAAAGATTCCTTCTCCACCCTAAAGAACATATTGAGGAAACACAGACGCAGCATATTACATCAACGAAAAGCCCAGCTTGTTCAGCTGGCATTGGCCTGACAAGTAAACGAAGGGGAATGGAATAAGAAACTTTGAGGTTCAACACATCATCGAGGAGGCTGCAACTCTTCTAAATGGTAAGTTACAACCTTTATGGCCCTGGCCACTGTGCCAGAATTATTCCTTAAATTGGTTTCTTTGGCAGATTTTTAAAAAAATAATGTAGTGTTACTTCAGTCCTTTTTTACCCCAATTAATGTTATGTTTATCGGTGATTCTTAATGTTATAGCTTGCTTTTGTGGGTCTAATTGCTATTGATCGATATACAGCTTTGCGTTATTTTATGGGTATATGGACAATGACCAATGTAGCCTACTGGTTGTGCTCTGAGGTGAGCCCTGACGCAGTTCTCAGATTGTCCTGGCTGTCCACTTCAGTGGGGCTGAAATTGGTAGTGCACCCTTTCAAATAAAATCAAATGTTATTGGTCACATACACATGGTTAGCAGATGTAATGCGAGTGTAGCAAAATGCTTGTGCTTCTAGTTCCGACCATGCAGTAATATCTAACAAGTAATCTAACAATTTCACAACAACTACCTTTTACACACAAGTGTAAAGGAATGAATAAGAATATGTACATATAAATTTATCATATGGATGAGCGATGGCTGAACGGCATAGGCAAGATGCAGTAGATGGTATAGAGTACAGTATATACATATGAGATGAGTAATGTAGGGTATGTAAACATTATATAAAGTGGCATTGTTTAACATGACTAGTGACACATTTATTACATCCAATTTTTAATTATTAAAGTGGCTACGGATTTGAGTCAGTATGTAGCCAGCAGCCACTCAATGTTAGTGGTAGCTGTTTAATAGTCTGATGGCCTTGAGATAGAAGCAGTTTTTTCAGTCTCTCGGTCCCAGCTTTGATGTACCTGTACTGACCTTGCCTTCTGGATGATAGCGGGATGAACAGGCAGTGGCTCGGGGGGGGTTGTTGTCCTTGATGATCTTTTTGGCCTTCCTGTGACACCGAGTGGTGTAGTTGTCCTGGAGGGCAGGTAGTTTGCCCCCGGTGATGCGTTGTGCAGACCTCACTACCCTCTGGAGAGCCTTACGGTTGTGGGACAAGCAGTTGCCGATGTGTACGCCGAGGACCTTATTTTTCCACCTTCTCCACTACTGTCCCGTCGATATGGATGGGGGTGCTCCCTCTGCCGTTTCCTAAAGTCCACGATCATCTCCTTTGTTTTGTTGACGTTGAGTGTGAGGTCATCACGCGGTAGCCTTCTGTCCATGGAACTGAATCGATGTTACGGCATGTGCCGTTTTAATAAGTGCTCTTGGGCCACCAGTCCTCATGTGGATTTATTTAGGTTCTTAAGCAATTCAAGTTGTGCCCGCCCCCGATGGATTTAAAAAGCCCCCTCCGGCATGTCATCCTGGAGCCGAACCTGACTGTATTGCTTGAGGAGCATGCACTGATGACATTTCTCCAAAATCCAACTTCTTCCTTAGCCAGACTTGTAAATTGGGCTCTCAGGCCTCTCCATGCTTGCCAATACTGGTGCTCCTTCTCAGTGCTCCTCTCATGTGGAATGTATTTTCTAACCAACTATTTACATTGATACAACCGAAAGTTTAAATGTCACTTAATTCAGTCATCCTGAACTTGCTGCCGTAAGGAAAATGATATTTTCTTAAGCAAAGCGAGTTGTTGTAAATGCAAAAATGTATGTGAGTGGAGAGTGGACTATCTGTGCTAATTAGCTATATATGCATCTCCGAACACCTGTGTACACCACAAACGTGTTGTCACTGACAACGTTTACATTGTGCACAGTATTCCAGCTAGTAGCTCATATCCCACTTAAGGTCTTATTCGGTATAATCTAGTTTCATGCACCTTTCATATCCCGCTCATTAGTATCCCAGTATTCATGAATAAACAGAATATTCCTAATTTAAGATCATATGGGTTAAATTGAATAGTAATTTAAATATGGACACAGGATAAGTTATTTATTATTTCAGCATCTCTTGAGAAAATGTGAATGCCTGTATAATGTGTTATCTTTTACACTTATGGAACCAGACAGTATTTCAACAACATAAAATATGCACCCTAGACACACTGAAGTCTTATCAGAAACGTGTTTCGTTCTCTTTTCATTTCCTTAAAACCTTTCAAACTGATGATTAACATTTTGCACAGGACCAATCTTTCTGTATTCCGTTTTCTCCCAGTCCCTAAAACGAAACAGACAACTTTACAGGTGTTAACTAGATTACTAATGCATTCATTCTATAGATGTAAGACATTATTATGGTGAGCACTACTATATTTAGTATTCTGGGGCAACAAGTTATGACAAAAGAGTATCCAGAATAATAACGGGATATTGGTGTGCATGTAAACGTGGTCATTGAAAAATACTGTCGGCTGCAAAAGTGTACAGTAACGTGTGTATTTTGCATTTGTGAAATGAAAGTCAAGGGATTTATGTTTCTAGAATCGTACCGCCAATTGAGAATCAATTCACGTTTAGATTGCGTATTTGGCTGTTTATTTGTTTCCAGAGCCAATTGCCCTTCAAAACGTACATAATAAGGTCATTGGACTATCGACTGTGCCGAAAAAGCTACCCGGTAGAGTTAATATCCGCGGTTATAAACCCAGGGTCGTTAAGGTACTTAAGTTCATTGTGTGGCTAGTCAGGACTGTTCCCTATCACGGCATTGATATGATTATCCATCAAACGTTAGCTTACGCCAATGTCGAAGTTCCCAGAAGAATCGCATCAACAATTTGAACGCTAACCAACGTTACGAATACGATACGAGTGGTATCAGAAATGTTATGTAATCAACTCAGCAAGCTAGCCATCTAAGTTAGCTTGCCTTGACATGAAACACTAACTGTTAGTTAGTCACATGAAAGGCTTGCCTATAGTTGTTGCAATTTCTATTTGGCATTTTACTGCATCTGGCACATAGCTACATAAACTTATGACTAACTAGCTAACGAACGTCAGTGTATTTCTTAGGTTCAGATGCTAACGTTAGCCAACAGAGGAAAACACGCACTTTTTTTCAAAGCCCAAGCCCACATAAGATCATCGATCTACATTTGGTGATATAGGTTCAGCTTACCTGGTATTGCTACGTGTCAACATCGATTTTTTACGATCCACATGCAATCAGCAACGTTTAATTTGTTTGGGAGTTTATGTTGTGGTTTTTATAGCGCTAGTAGAGATGTCGCAGAATGATGACGAGAGAAAGTAGTGACCAGCAAACGTCGCAATGTCCTAACCTAACCATTTTAACTGTAAACTTCAATGGGGTAGGGTCGTCCCAAAGATTCAGGATAGCAAGAACGATTTTAACGCAGATCACTGCTGGCTATCAAACTAAGCCTAATGCTAACTCAATGAATTGATCAATTCAAATATGTATCAATGTTCTTAAATAAGGAAAGACAGAACTGGAAATTATGATCAAGGGGTGATAACATGGAAAAGGAAACATTTTAAGCAATGTTGTGTTTTGGAAGTAAACGCTAATTCAGGTAGGCTATTCTCGCATTATGTTGGCTAGACCCCGTTTGGCTCCTTGAGTTTGTGACAGGTTGGGGGCGCGTCAAGAGCCGCGCGCGAAATTATGATTAGTGATGTCACTGTTGCTTTGTTTACACAGCTACGCTAAAACCCAATTCCTTTTTTTTTTCTTCTCCACATCCAATCTTTCCACACTCAATTTTACATATGACCCACATCAGATTTGTGCATTTACACTGGGAAGATCGCAGTTGCACACTCCTCGCGTCATCGTCTCCTTCTTTGGTATCATGGCGTTCACACATTTGTTTTGTGCATGCCGCCACTTGCTCTGCGGTACTGTGTGCTCAATCACGTTACAGGTTTCTATACAAAACTAAAATAGGAAGGGGGGAAAGGAAAACAATTATAATTTGCACTATCAACTAACTACACCTATATACCACAATTTAATTTAAAAGAAAACACCCCATTCAACTACTTTTACCCTATTGGGCTGGGAGGATGTTAGTTCAAAGTTATATTTCTGTGGTACAGTTGATAACCATGGCACGCTTAAGCCGACCATACTGAAGCACAATTTATATCACTCTGTATTGGCCTAATAGTCACCATTGACCCATCATCCTCTACTCAAATTTCAATTTAAGGGCTTTATTGGCATGGGTGGGAAACATGCCAATAAACATATGTTTACATTGCCAAAGCAAGTGAAATAGATTTATCCATAAACACTTGGTGAAATAAACAAACAAATGTACAGTAATCATTACACTTTCAAAAGTTCCAAAATAATAATGACATTTCAAATGTCATACGGTGTTGTAATGATGTGCAAATAGTTTTATTGGCATGGGAAAATAAGGGAAAATAAATAAACGTAGATATTGGTTGCATTTACAATGGTATTTGTTCTTCATCTTGCTGCTGTGATGGCACACTGTGGTATTTCACACAATAGATATGGGAGTTTATCAAAATTGGATTTGTTTTCAAATTCTTTGTGGGTCTGTGTAATTTGAGGGAAATGTGTGTTTCTAATATGGTCATACATTTGGCAGGAGGTTAGGAAGTGCAGCTCAGTTTCCACCTCATTTTGTGGGCAGTGTGCACATAGCCTGTCTTCTCTTGAGAGCCAGGTCTATAGCAAGGCTTTGCTCACTGATTCTGTACATAGACAAATATTTCCTTAATTTTGCCTTAATTTTGGTCAGTCACAGTGGTCAGGTATGCTGCCACTGTGTACTCTCTGTTTAGGGCCAAATAGCATTCTAGTTTGCTCAGTCTTTTTGTAAATTCTTTCCAATGTGTCAAGAAATAATCTCTTTGTTTTCTCATGATTTGGTTGGGTCTAATTGTGTTGCTGTCATTGGGGCTCTGTGGGGTCTGTTTGTGTTTGTGAAGGACCAGCTTGCTTAGGGGGCTCTTCTCCAGGTTTATTTATCTGTAGGTGATGGCTTTGTTATGGTAGGTTTGGGAATTGCTTCCTTTTAGGTGATTGTAGAATTTAACAACTCTTTTCTGGATTTTGATAATTAGCGTGTATCTCAGATCGTTCACAGCTTTGTGGAAGTTACTTGTGGCGCTGATGTTTTGGCTGAGGTATGTAAAGTTTTTTATGTGCCTTTTCAATGCAAGCCTATAAGATATACAACAAAAAAATAGCTCTCAGATTGCAGTTCCTATGGCTTCCACTAGGTGTCAACAGTCTTTAGACAGGGTTTCAGCCTTGTTTCTTGAAAAACGAACAAGTAGTTGTAGTTTATCCAAGGTGTTCTCATCAGGAATGGTAGGCTTTTGGTGCGGGTGAATGAGGGAGCGCTCTTTGTTATTTTCCTTTCCTTTTGAACACTGTTCTTTCCATCTGAAATGTTATCGTTTATTTACATATTAGGGTACCTGAGGATTGATTAGAAACATTGTTTGACTTGTTTGGACGAAGTTTACCGGTAGCTTTTTGGATTCCTTTGTATGCATGTTGAAGGAGTGGATTACTGAAATCAATGGCACCAACTAAACTGACTTTTTGGATATAAAGAAGGACTTTATCGAACAAAACAAACATCATTGTGTAGCTGGGACCCTTGGGATTGCAAACAGAGGAAGATCTGTAAGGTATTTATTTTATCGATATTTGTGATTTTTGTGAAGCCGGTGCTGGTTGAAAAAGTATTTATGTGTGGTGCGCTGTCCTCAGAAAATCGCATGGTATGCTTTCACCGTGAAGCTTTTTTGAAATCTGACAACGTGGTTGGATTAACAAGAAGCGAAGCTTTTAAATGATGTAAGACACTTGTATGTTCATGAATGTTTAATATTACAATTTTGTAATTTGAATTTGGTGCGCTCCAACTTCACCTGATGTTGTCGATTTTGATCCCGCTAGCGGGAGCCGAGATCTTTAAAAAAGATAACAAAGTATTTGAGACTATAGCTAATGACGTTCTACTCAATATACTCATTAAACTAATTTCCTGTATCCCCTTCTCCCTCTCTCTTTCCCTCTGATACTGCCCACACTGTTGCAATACAGTACATGCTCCACGGTCTGTTTCCTGGCAATAATCACACTTTCCTATCACATTTAAGGTCTTATTCAACTGGCTGTGCCCCACCCTTAATCTTGTAAATATATAGTCTCCTCTCTTCTGTCCCCCCCCCCCCCCCGACTTTCCTCTGTACTTTAAGTAAATGCCTGCCCTTAGCATCTCTATTCCACTGCTCATGCCATCTCTGTCCATATCAGGCTTTTTGCCTCTGCCCTGCTAATTGAAACTACAACATCCCCAGTACATCAACTTCCTGGTTCCCCTCTACCCCAACATGGGCTGGGACCCAAGTAAATCTTATCTGTATACTGATCTCTCTAATCCTGCCATGGGTTTGTAGCACCCCATAAAGCAGATCTTGTCTGCTCGGTGAGCTGACGGACTGGAGACTTTTTTATTTGACCTTTATTTAACTAGGCAAGTCAGTTAAGAACAAATTCTTATTTTCAATGGCGGCTACCGGGGAACAGTGGGTAAAACATCTGTTGTTCTGCCCCTGGACAAGGCAGTTGTTCTGCCTTGTCCAGGGGCAGAACAACAGATGTTTTACCTCGTCAGCTCGGGGATTCGATCTTGCAACCTTTCGGTGACTAGTCCAACGCTCTAACCACTAGGCTGCCTGCTGCCCCACAGAGACTCATTAACACTGCGCATGAAACCAGAGCAAATAACTACTGCTTAACTTCCTCCACCCACTGCAACGCCAACAATATGGCCATCAGCTCCGCCGTATATACAGCCAGATTATCTAGATTATCTGTAATGTGTTTCCTAACTTCCAACCCACATTGCTGCACTACAAATGCTGACCCAGTACGTCCTGCCATTGGATCTTTTGAACCATCCGTGTAAATGGCCACAAAATCCGGATGCACAGTATCCAGACATCTCTTAAACAAATCCGATGGATCAATACCCTCCCTATCTTTCTGTTGTCTCTCCAACACTTCTAGATCAACTACTGGAGGCAGGATTAGCCATGATGGATTTACAGGAAAAGCTACCGTTGGACTAAACTCCCTTCCATACGTCCCCTCTCCTTCACCTGGGTAGTACCCACCCACGCAAAGCTTGTGTTCTGTCTTGGCTCATGTTCCCAGCATGCCTGTAAAATCCCTTTCGGAGGATGAGATACCCCATGTCCCTGTAGGTTGACCCAATAATGAATTGCCCGTTGCTGTCTCATAATATGCAATGGCATATCCCCCATCACCTGTAGTGCAGCCACTGGGGAGGTCTAAAACACCCCACTACATATTCCTTGCCCCTGTATGACATCTAGCCTTTCCAATGATGTCCGGACTGCCGAACCATATGCTATACTGCCATAGTCTATTCCATATGAGGTCCGGGCTGCCGAGCCATACGCTATACTGCCATAGTCTATTACATCTGAGGTCCGGGCTGCCGAACCATACGCTTTACTGCCATCGTCTATTACAGATCGCATCAATGCAACATACATGGTCCTCAATGAGGCACGGCCAGCCCCCCACTCCTTCCCCGTCAGACAGCGCATCACATTTAGCACCTTCTTACACTTTCCCACCACTTTCTCAATGTGTTCTGCCCAGGTCAGTGTAGTGTCAAAGTATACCCCAAGGAACCTGGAGGCCCGCACCCTCTCCAAGTTTCTCCTTTATAACCTCAAGCATACCTCATCTCCCACCTTCCTAAGGGTAAAGAACACTGTCTGAGTTTTTTGCATAGAACCTGATTCCCACATTAATGCCCACTGCTCTACCTCGTCAATTGCTCCCTGTACCTTCCTGACTATGTATGGCACATTTCTTCCCCTCTTCCATAAGGCCCCATCATCTGCAAATAACGACCTCCCAATATCCGTCCGTCCCTGAGAGTAAACATCATTGATCATGATTGAGAACAATAGAGGACCAATCCCGCTCCCCTGTGGAGTACTGTTATCCACCAGGTAGCTGCCAGATAGAGACTTCTCCAGCCTCACCTGGATTGACCTTTCAAACAGGAAGTCCTTTATCCAGTTGTACATTCTTCCTCCTACCCCCATAATATCAAGCTTGATTAACAACCCCTCCTTCCACATCATATCATACGCCTTCTCCACATAAAAAAAGACAGCTACAACAGTCTCCTTGTTCACCTGAGCCTTCCTGACCTCTGCTTCCAAGCAGAGCACTGTGTCCATAGTTCCCCTCCCTTCCGGAACCCACTCTGATGTGTCGATACTAGACCCCTGCTCTCCAGGAAGTAAGTTAGCCTCTCCGTAATCATATGTTCCATAATCTTACATACAGGTGATGTTAAAGCTATTGGCCGATAGCTTGTTGGCATCGTTGGGTCCTTCCCTGGCTTCCGGATTGGTAGTGGTACCACTACTAACTCCTTCCAACTGACTGGTAGTTTCCAATCCTCCTCCTACACTCTGTTGTACAACAACAATACCTTATCCAGTGCCTCATCACTAAGATAACAACAACAGAACATAGCTCACCTCATCTTTCCCATCTTTTACCTATTGCCTTTTTTACCTCTGCCATGGTAAATGGTGCATTCAACACATCATTTACATCCTCCCTCCTATCCAGCACTCTCGTTCCCTCCACCGTTGCCCCTCCTCTGACAAATTTTCCGAGCTATGTGCTTCTCCTCTTCTCCTCATCTGTTACTGCCACATCCTTACCACTCATCAACACGGGTTAATCCCACTCCCTTCTAACCTCACTCATCCTCTTAATCATCCCCTACACTTCTCCCACGGGTGTCACCCTACCAATGGTGTTACAGAACTGATTCCAACATGACCTCTTTGCCTGACGGATATTTCTTCTAACCAGGGCCTGGGCCTGCTTACACTGAATCAGATGTTGGAAGTTATGTGTCCTTTTCAGTGCTCTAAATGCCCTGTTCCTACTCCTCACCATTTCCCCACACTCCTCCGTCCACCATGGGACTGCTTTCCTCCTCCACCCTGAACTCTTAGGTATAGCCTCAGCAATTTCCATCCGGTTTGAGCCATGTATCCTGCATACAAATCACATCAGGCTTAGCTGGCATATCCACAATGAACTTCTTGAACTCCTGCCCATTAGCCAACAGGCTCCAAGCATTCCATTGTAGTACTACTACCATAACTAAGATCCAGTAATACATGACTCCACCCTCGGCTGATTGAGGTTGATCTCCAACCTCTTCCCAAATCAACCCTGTCATACTCAGCTCCTTACCTTCAGCTACCTTGATCCTGTATCTCTCTGGGCCTGGACCACCCTCACTGCCTCAGCATATGACACCCTTCTCTCCACTCTCACTTGTTGCACCTCCACTGCCAGCTTCATTGCATCACACCCCCTATATGCCACACTAGGGGGCACCCCCACAGCTGCAGCACTTTGGTTCTGCTATTAGATGAAGCACAGTGAACTCCTAATTATTTTGGCTTTAGTTCTGGATTAGCCCTCTGTACTGTCGACTCCAATTCACACTCCACATTTGATGGAATGTGAACTGACATAAATACCGTGGCTCAGTTTCAATCCGATTATGCGGTTAAATCAACTCAATGCTAACCCAAGCATCGGACGCTGGCGGGCCTCCTTTCTTCCACTCCTACTAACAAGTGACAGTGCCTCCCCAGAACACAGGGACCCACGCTACCTCGGCCTAGCCCCACGCTACACCCTTCACCCCGCATCAATGGGGCCCATTCAGTGAGGTGACGCACCCAATGCACTGAATCAACCTAAATATTGTTTTATGAGCAGCAAATAGGTGGCACCACATAAAGAAAGCTCCCATCTCGGAGTGCTGGAATTTCCACACTTAAAGCGGTTAACAAAACAGAACAAGTAGGAGAAGCTGTGACAATGGCACGTCTTGTGTCCCTTCACCGAGGAACAAAAACAGGGTAGGGAACAACAAGGAGGTAGTCTAAAAGAACTGCATTTTCAGGGTATTGCTCAACTTCAAATACATTTAGCAGCGATACGTTTCCCAGATTTGAGTGCACAATGGCCTCTCAGAATGGCAAAGCGTTAGGCCAGTTGATGAGGTATGTGTGTGGATGTCTGTGCTGCGGTGGGGAATCCGTGGTTATTTGGGACTGGGGTTACAGGAGAATCCTGAGAGTCATAGAGCTCATGAGAAACCATTTTGGAGTATCCCACGAAGTGTGTTTCATTCATGGCTTTTGAGTTGAGACCTTTTTGTTAAGTTTGCATTCGTTTCTTAAGTGAAATGTGTGTTGCTGAAGTTAGTATGAAGCTTTTACCAACTTGAAGTTTGAATATATACAGTTGGCATAACCTGGATGTGATAACAACTGGTATCTTTCTCTGAATACTTAGAGCCATCTCCCGTGTTCATGAGGAGAAGCTCATGACAGAACCGAATGCCTGTAAAGCAGTGATGAAATTGAAGCCGGAATCAGGCACATTGGGTGAAAGGGAGAGCCAGGTGGAGCCAAGCTCCAGCACCTTACAAGTCCAAAGAGGAGTAGGATAAAAAAAAAAGTAGGAAAGAAGTACACTAAACCAAGGTTAGGTTTAGGGTTTATAAGAATGGGTTAAGAACCTAGCCCTAACCCTAGCTTCATGTCAACATCCCAGTTCAACCCTAACCCTAATGTTCACCACAAACCTAACCCTAGCTTCAACCACAGCACTAACCCTAGCTTCATGTACACGTCTCGGTTCAACCCTGATCTCGGTTAACCCAGAACTAAAGTCTTGCGTAATTGGTCAGATGCTTGATTAAGTTCTGGGTCCATACCTGTTAAGAGAGAGAACGAGGATCGGAACCTTAATAAAGAGCTCCACCCTCTCTCTTTGCAAGTTATGGGCAAGTCTATGGGCCAAAGGTCCCCCTCTCCTGAAATTTGGTCCCCCTCTCTGAAATTGGTCTCCCCCTCTCCCCCTCTCTGAAATTTGAAAGATGCTAAAACCTGCGAAATCCTGATTTGTCCAAAGCACCAGAACTAATGCTACTCATTATCTCACGCATCCGGTGGTATCATGACATATCTACGGTACCATTTACAGTGCCTTCGGACAGTATTCAGACCCCTTGACTAAAAAAAAAAAATTCCCTTATCAATCTACACACATTACCCCATAATGACAAAGCAAATACAGGTATTTTTTTCGTTTTTTTCCCCTAATTTTTATATATATATATATATATAAACAACTGAAATATCACATTTACGTAAGTATTCAGGCCCTTTACTCAGCACTTTGTTGAAGCACATTTGGCAGCGATTACAGCCTCGAGTCTTCATGGGTATGACGCTACAAGCTTGGCACACCTGTATTTGGAGATCCTCTCAAGCTCTGTCAGGTTGGAAGGGAAGCGTTGCTGCACATCTATTTTCAGGTCTCTCCAAAGATGTTCAATCGGGTTTAAGTCCGGGCTCTGTCTGGGCCACTCATGGACATTCAGAGACTTGTCCAGAAGCCACTCATGCGTTGTCTTGGCTGTGTGCTTAGGGTCATTGTCCTGTTGGAAGGTGAACCTTCGCCCCAGTCTGCAGTCCTGCTCGATCTGGAGTGGGTTTTTATCAAGGATCGCTCTATACTTTTCTCTGTTCCTCTTTCCCTCAATCATGACTAGTCTCCAAGTCCCTGCTGCTTATGATTCTTCCACCCCCATGCTTCACCGTAGGGATGTTGCCAGGTTTCTTCCAGACGTGATGCTTAGCCAAAGAGTTCAATCTTGCTTTTATCAGACAAGAGAATCTTGTTTCTCATGGTCTGAGAGTCTTTAGGTGCCTTTTGGCCAACTCCAAACAGGCTGTCATGTGCTTTTTACTGAGGAGGTACTTCCGTCTGGCCACTCTAACATAAAGGCCTGATTGGTGGAGTGCTGCAGAGATGCTTGTCCTTCTGGAAGGTTCTCCTATCTCCACATAGGAACTCTAGAACTCTGTCAGAGTGACCATCTGGTTCTTGGTCACCTCCCTAACCAAGGCCTTTCTCCCCAGATTGCTCAGTTTTGCCGGGTAGCCAGCTCTAGGAAGAGTCTTGGTGGTTCCAAACATGTTCAATTTAAGAATGATGGCCTCTGTGTTCTTGGGGAACTTCAGTGTTGCAGAAATGTTTTGGTACCCTTCCCCAGATCTGTGCCTCGACATAATCCTGTCTCGGACCTCTACGGACAATTCCTTCAACCTCATGGCTTGTTTTTTGCTCTGACATGCACTATCAACTGTCCAATCAATCTAATTTACCAGAAGTTTACTCCAATCAACTTGTAGATACAGCTCAAGGATGATCAATGGAAACAGGATGCACCTGAGCTCAATTTCGAGTCTCATAGCAAAGGATCTGAATACTTAGGCTTTTAATTTTATAAGAAAAATTCAAAGGGTCTGAATACTTTCCGAAAGCACTATGTTTACGTAGTCTGTCCACGAGAGATTAGTTCAGCCCTAACACTAACTTCAACCACAAACCCAACCCAAACCTTAGATCCAGCCCTAACTTTAACCCTAACCTAACGTAGCAGGCGTAAAATAAAAGCCTGAAACTAGATCCCCTACGTACTGATTTTAACCAGAATAAAAAACTGCCAGGGGAGGAGCTCCTCTGCATTGTTCAACCAACGCAGTACATTTGGAGGAGGAGTTAAGGTGGAGTGTCACCTTGTTAACATCCAAACGTGCAAGTTGTGTCACGGGCTCTCTTTCTCGGCTACTCTAACCCTCTTCAGCTCTGACCCTGACTTCAGTATTCCGTTTCCAAAATGGCCTTTCTCGATTCTATCAGCAGAGGGCGTGCTTAACATTGTTGCTTGAGTGTTTGGACCTTGAAATGACAATAATCAGCATTTTCATGAGACTGTGGTAAATACTTAGGTTGAAAATAAAAAGTAAAACAAAAATAGTATTTATGGAGTGAATACTGATATTGTATAGACCTCTAATTACCTTAGACCATTGGTCTACTAATAACACTTGACTGAGAAAAATAATACAGCAGTCAGAATTCAGCTCTCCCATTGGCCACATTTTGTTTTACTTTTATTTAACTCGGAAAGTCAGTTAAGAGCAAATTCTTTATTTCAATGACAGCTTAGGAACGGTGGGTTAACTGCCTTGTTCAGTGGCAGAACGACAGATTTTTACCTTTGTCAGCTCTGGGATTTGAGCTTGCAACCTTGCGGTTACTAGTCCAGCGCTCTAACCACTAGGCTACCTGCCACCCCCAAAAAATAGTAGGAAGCTGACAGTATGTACTGAGCCTTGGATCTGGGTCTTCTGACCAGCCAGTCACTAATTTCATGCTCATGAAAGGGAAATGTTGTGGTATTGTTCTTGTCAGTGGGAAGTAATTGTACTGAGCAGTAGGGAACAAGCTGTTGTTGGGTTTGTGTCAGATGCTCATGTTGATTCATTGCCGTGCATTGATCACTGGACCAGGTGGATGGTGAGTTTATCTGCATGGTGTCATACATTAATGTGTTATCCACAAAGACACATTCAGAAATACGCTAAAACTCATCTTTGATTTTCTGAGAACAAACATGTTACAATTCAGATAGCATCCACTCACTAGTTTGTTAAATGCCAGAATCAGACATTTTACATACAAAAATAACACTTGTTGAAATGAACAGACATTGCAACTTGTACACATTTAATAAAAACATGTAAGATGCACTCACTAATATAAATACATACAAGCATTTCTTCCTGTCTTACACTTCCCTTACAAAGAACATTAAAAACCACATGTGAAAAGAAACATTGAAAAATGTTGAGTGTAAAAAAAAAAATACAGACATGTGGCTTTCGGACATACAATGCCAGTCAAAAGTTTGGCCACACCTACTCATTCAAGGCTTATTTTTTTTATTTTAAATAGAATAATAAAGAAGACATCAAAACTATGAAATAACACATATGGAATCATGTAGTAACCAAAAAAAGTGTTAACAAATGAAAATATATTTTATATTTGAGATTCTTCAAAGTAGCCACCCTTTGCCTTGATGACGTCTTTGTGCACTCATGGCATTCTCTTAACCAGCTTCACCTGGAATGCTTTTCCAACAGTGTTGAAGGAGTTCCCACATATGCTGAGCACTTGTTAGCTGCTTTTCCTTCACTTTGTGGTCCAACTCATCTCAACCCAATTGAGATGATTTGGGGTCGGGTAATTGTGGAGGCCAGGTCATCTGATGCAGCACTCAATCACTCTCCTTGGTCAAATAGCCCTTACACAGCCTGGATGTGTGTTGAGTCATTGTCCTGTTGAAAAACAAATGACAGTGGGACTAAGTGCAAACCAGATGGGATGGTGTATTGCTCCAGAATGCTGTGGTAGCCATGCTGGTTAAGTGTTCTTTGGATTCTATATAAATCACTGACATTGTCACCAGGAAAGCACACCCACACCATCACACCTCCTCCTCCTCCATGCTTCATGTTGGGAACCACACATGCGGAGATCATCCGTTCACCTATTCTGCGTCTCACAAAGACACAGCGGTTGGAACCAAAAATCTTACATTTGGAGTCATCAGACCAAAGGACAGATTTCTACCATTCTAATGTCTATTGCTCATGTTTCTTAGCCCAAGCAAGACTCTTATTATTATTGGTGTCCTTTAGTGGTGGTTTCTTTGCAGCAATTCTATCATGAAAGCCTGATTCACGCAGTCTCCTCTGAACAGTTGATGTTGAGATGTGTCTGTTACTTGAACTCTGTGAAGCATTTATTTGGGCTGCAATTTCTGAAGTGCAGTTAACTCTAATGAACTTATCCTCTGCAGCAGAGGTAACTCTGGGTCTTCCTTTCCTGTGGTGGTCCTCAGGAGAGCCAGTTCCATCATAGCTCTTGATGGTTTTTGTGACTGCACTTGAAGAAACTTTCAAAGTTCTTTAAATTTTGCAGATTGACTGACCTTCATGTCTTAAAGTAATGATGGACTGTTGTTTCTCTTTGCTTATTTGAGCTGTTCTTGCCATAATATGGACTTGGTCTTTTACCAAATAGGGCTATCTTCTGTATACCACCCCTACCTTGTCACAACACAACTGATTGGCTCAAACGCATTAAGAAGGAAATAAATTCCACAAATTAACTTCAAACAAGGCACGCCTGTTAATTGAAATGCATTCCAGGTGACTACCTCATGAAGCTGTTTGAGAGAATGCCAAGAGGATGCCAACGGTCACAGCTGTCATCAAGGCAAAGGGTGGCTACTTTGAAGAATCTCACATATAATATATATTTTGACACTTTTTTGGTTACTACATGATTCCATATGTGTTATTTCATAGTTTTGATGTCTTCACTATTATTCTACAATGTAGAAAATAGTAAAGATAAAGAAAAACCCTGGAATGAGTAGGTGTTTTCAAACTTTTGACTGGTATTGTATGTGTGACATTTCATATGTAAACAGACATGTGAGTCAGACACGTGGTTATGGGACACGTTTGAAGTGTCAAATGGATTTTTCACATGACATTTCACGTGTGTTTTTGTAACTGACGGAATTAGAACCCAGGTCCCCATGGGAGAAGCCAACGGTTTGACCATTCGACCGAGAGGGCCAACACTAACTTTGATATCGTAGGCGGGGCTACCTCATCACATGACCATGAGCAACCATAACCGCCTCATGTCCGCTACACTTTCACATGTGCTTTTTCACATTTTAATATCAACTAGGGCTGTCAAACTATTCAAAAATGTAATTGAGTTTATCGCAGGATTTGCTGTGATTAATCACAATGAATCGCAAATTCATAATTTGCCCAAATTGAGCTGTAATTTAAGATTTTTCATACAAAAAAGCATTACAGAAATATTGACGTCTTGATTTTGTCCAAAATAACGATTAGCAAAATCAGATAAGTTGATAAACACACTCTAACCCCAAAGTCAACCTGTTTCGACGTCGGATTGTTTTAAATGAGACATTTTAACATGTCAAACAGGGTAAATAAGGAGACAAGGAGAGCCAGCTTCTCTGTTCTTTTCACTGGGCTTCTTCCAACGGTCACATACCAATGTGTGAAGAAGAGAGGCGTGCGCCTGCAGGATTAACACTCCAAATGGATGGCTCAGAAATAATTATTTTGAACACACTTTCATTATTATACTCAGGTAGGCTAAGTTACCTTTTTTACAGAATGACATTACATCATTTGCAATTCCACATGTGGAAACATTACTACTGCAACCCGTTAACACCACCTTTTTACATGTGAGGATAATCAACACTATTTCACCACCGTGTGAATTTCCACATGTGAAAGTTACATTTTCACACGTGAATGTTTCTTACATGTGAAACTGCAAAATAGATTTTCACATGTGAATGGTTTTCACGTGGACTTGCAATTCCACAGGTGAATTTGAGATATTCAAATGTGGAGTTTTCTTACATGTGAAACTGCAAATTAGATTTTCACATGAGATTGATTTTCAAATGTGAGCTTGCAATTCCGCGTGAACGTGAGGTTTTCACATGTGCAACTGCAATTCACGTGAGGTGAAAACAACATATTTTCTTTTCACATGTGGAAAGCTGGTATTTACATGTGAACTCTAAATGTAATAGATGTGAAAATACGGTTTCACATGTGAAATTTAAGCTCAACATGTGAAATCAGCTATTTAACATGAAAAATTGCGATTTCACATGTTAAACTGCAAATTTGACCTGTTTTTTTTTTAAATGTAAGAGTTAGCTAACATGGGGCTTTGGCTAAGGTAAACTTTCACAAATGGCAATTAATACGAATCAAAGCAGAACAGTACAGTAATGCTTTGAGCAAACTGATTAGTCTATAGCTCATCCTGAAGGGAGAATCAACAGGTACCACTACTGTTGTTGGCTTAATTAATATGTAGAATGAATATGCTCCTCTCCAGTTGGCTGCTTCCTCTGTCTAAAGCAACTGCAGGAGTCTCCATTTCCTCTCCAATGATATGGTATTTAGTCTAATTAAAGCGTCCCATTGGGATGGGGCAAAAAAATGATTCTAATTGAGGGATAGTGGCAGGACAAGTTCAGACTGTTGATGCTACAATTGAATTAAAAACAGTTCTGCTTCTGTTGAGATGCCTTGTCTGCTGTGCACACTGGCTGTGGTGCACACTGACCGTCACTGAAGCCTCTCATAATGTAGTCTGCCTTTTGAGATGAACTACATGTCTCAACAACCTGTTCATCTATTTGTCGTTTGAAGTCCTCCAGGATCAGGCGACTGAGTAATGATAGGCCCTTTTTCCATGCTCGGTTCTAATCTTCCTGGACTCTTAGCGTAAAAAACGAGATTGAGATCTGAGCTTGTATGCGTTTTTATTTTTGAGCTACAAAGATAGGGTAAATGAAATGTCTGTTTTCCTAAAATGGTCTTATAAATAAGAACTGTACCAGTGTTTGAGCCTGCATGTGATGTCCACCCCGACAGCACTGTAGGGATCACTGTAGAGTTAGACGTCTCTGGTTGGTGATCAAATGAAGGGCTGCACGATACACAGGGTCAAGAGCCTTCAGTGTAGATCTTGAGGCACATAAATAGTATCGCCGTAGTCCAACACAGAGAGAAAAGTACAATGAATTAACTGCCCTGGGCAACATCCTACAAACCCTTCAAAAATCTTACAAAACAATGCCCATGATTTTCCCAGGCCTGAGAATATGATAAATCTTCTAATTGCTATGGACCTCACGAACTCTTCAAATCCTCTTAGGCAGTATGTCTGTTTGATTTTTCTCACCATTAGCCACGTAAATGATTCTATTGTTACAGGTCTGGATCAGTGGAATGGCCCTTTTTAAGTCCCCAAGTTGTCCACAAAACATTTAAAGAAAAGATTGTCTATGGCTGGCGCACTTGTTTTCAGCTAAAGTGGTACATTTTTATTGCATGTGTTGTGCTACTGTGCACTGACCCCCCCCCCCAGCTCTGGATGTAATTTGTTGAAATAGCGTATAATAGAATAAATATCCTTTGGTAAAAGTAGACTGCACAGACGCCTGTCAGCTTTAGGCAACAACACATGGAGTTCCCCACAGGAACGATAAGTAGACTTTCATAGGGTTGTCCTGTTAGCAAACAAACGGGTCACTAATGGAAAACCACGTTTAGCCCAAAGACGGCTCACAAGTTGTGTCCAGAACTGGGTCCACAGACCCACAGTTGGTGTGGAAGCCCAGTGTCAGTTTGGGTAACAGCAGACCCACAATAGCCCAAGCCAGGCTCCCTACCAGGGGGCCAACAGAGCTACAAATGTCAATGCCGAGGGAACAATCCCAGAGTGAATGGAGCAGCATTAGCCAGGCCACTAATGCCAGTTTACTAACACCTGTGTTAGTGCACCATCACTGTGGTGAAGACGACTGTCCAACAACTAGTAATCCCATAAGCTCCCACAGCATTTGCATATTCCTCATTATTTTTATTTAAACCTGAAGAAGGCAGGTTTTCACAGCTAGCGTTCTCTATTCCTCCACTCCCGCTACCTGGGTGGCTGTGGAACAGTGTAACAGAGTAATGTTAGGGAATGTGAGGTTGATATGTATGTAAGGGATTAACAGAATGAGTTTGGGTGTGAACCAATGCAGCCATATTCTCTACACGGGATCAGGGTAATTGGAGGGGTGGAGAAGATGGACGATCCATTAGGTTGAGTCTGTTTGCTCAGCAGGCCTAGTTTGGCAATTTTGCTCCCGCTTTTGGCACTGCTACTTTGTAAGTGTTGTGTTGGGGGGAGGGGGCTTTTTTTTTGTCACCAGACCTTAGCCCTGAGAACCTCTGTATATTCACCAAGCTAAGCAGATCCCCCTACAAAGCAAATGCCTTGAAGATTTAGCATGGCGGACTAGTAGTGTGATGAAAAAGGGAAAAATTGCTGTGTACATTTCAAGTGATACTTGAGGTGGCGACCCAATCAGACCACACATTCTGCCGCTCTCTACAAGTGAGAGATCATTGAAATCTATAAACACCTCCAAAGCCCCTTTCTTATTTTTTTTTATTAATTCTCGGCTTCTAAATCTCTGCATCAAATGTGCCAAAATCTACTTCAAAGAAGATTGCAATGGTTCAAATTCAGCATATAAAGAAAGGCATTATGGAAAGGCTCTCCCCTCTCGCCGAATCTATTTGATTGTGTGGCGTTTGAATGTGAAAGCTAGTGGAAATGCCACATAGCGGAACTCAAATGATTCAAAGGAACAACGTGTTTCAAGTCGTAATATTTTTTTTTTGTTACAAATATATTCCAGCAAAGTTATGACTCAAAATCATCATCATTTCAGAGATGTAGGCTAGAGTTTTCCTTGTCAAAGCTGTTCAGTTGTACTATTAGGCTATTAAGGCGGACATTTCCCTTGTGTGAAAAATATTATCCAGCATGTAAAATGATCTGATTAGAGGTGGTACTACTTCAATATTGTATCACACACACACACACACACACACACACAATATCACAACAGAGCTGTGTTAATCAAGTGGTGGGAATCAGATCAGGGGGAATCAGATCAGTTGTCACCACCAATTCTCCTCTAAGATAGCCTTCAGAGCCAATTAGGGGAGGGGGTGGTGTGTGTGTGCTCTGGGTCTGGGTGGGTTGTGAGGGGCTAATGGGTGATCAGTGTGAAGGATCGAGCTTCTCATTACCTCTAATATCTAGTGTTCTTCTGGGGACAGCTAGCTAGCTGGCCATTACTGTCACACAGCACAACAGTGATCCGATACAGAATTAGACAAATGTGCTAACCTGTGAGAAGCTTCTCTATCTGTTTTTGGAGATCCTGTCAACTGGGTTATGCTGTGCTATCTAAAGGCCATGGAGCCAGTGGTGTTTTCTAACATGTCTGTTTGCTACAGAAGGCATCATTTGTGCCTTGTCGGGATTCAAAGATTGCCCGTTGACATAGTTTCAACACTCTAACCGGCTTAATTCTGATGCTGATGGAGCTTGAAGTCACTTGTGCCGAACGTAGGTTAATTAACCCCTGCCTGCATCCTCCCTACCCCAGGCGTCCTCACACACAAGCACACACAGACCGGCACAAAGGTTTGGTTATAAGCAGATAAAAGGCCCATAATGACATGGCAGCAGGTTGGAACAAAAGGCATGGACTGGTGGCGGCCATCATGTCTTCTGCTTCAGCGAACAACACAACAGGCCATGCCGCGTGCGGACCATGTGATTGGAACTGTATTGATCACTCAATTTGTGGCCCTGGTTATCCTGGGGCCGTCTGGTGCTCTCCCTGGGGGCCTGGAGGGCTGGCCCGGGAGGGGCTGGCCCAGGGCTCCGTCTGCTCCCCTGACAGGCCCAGCTCTGGGGTTGAAGAATGGGGGAGGCAGGTGGTGTGACTAAGCAGGGCCTTGTTAGAATGGGGCGGTGCGGACGGGAGGGGCGCGTCGTCAGGCACTATCCAAAAACAGGCTGCTGGGCGCTCTTTTTTTTTTGTTGACATCCCTCCAACTGTTCACATTTCAACGCTCTGACCCTTTTTTCATTTCTATACAATGCATTGTTAACAAAACAGTTTACAAACCACGGGCGATACATTATCCACTCTGACTTCACAGATTTACTCTGACTAATGGATTCAGCCACTGAGCTGTGCAGAAGTCCACACATGAACAATGTTCAATATCTCCTTTGTGTAGCATTTGAAAACAAACGCAAACTTACAGACAGGTCGTGTCTGTAATACTTGTGTGTGTATATTATAAATATTTACACAAATATCACTCTCTTTTTTGCAGTTATGATATTTGTGGGAGCTCACGACGTAAGAGTTCCCAACGTAGCAACTTAATTCTGAAGAACCTATTCCTAATTGAACATGTAGAAAAGTGCTTGGACATTTTCTAATGATACCAAATCCAATTTGAATTGAGTAGAACGACAGAGTAAGCAAATGAACTAAACAAACCTAACCACAAAAATAGAAGAAGGAAAAAAAGGGAGAAAAGCGAATCAGTGAGTTGGTCTGTTATTGTGACACAGTCAGCAACCACGGTAAAAGTGTTTCCATATAAAAGCAACTTAAGTATGCAAGCTTTGCACACTCCTCATGTTACAACCGCTGTCTTCCCTGGGGAAAAGCTTTGCACACTCCTCATGTTACAACCGCTGTCTTCCCCGGGGGAAAGCTTTGCACACTCCTCATGTTACAACCGCTGTCTTCCCCCGGGGGAAAGCTTTGCACACTCCTCATGTTACAACCGCTGTCTTCCCCGGGGGAAAGCTTTGCACACTCCTCATGTTACAACCGCTGTCTTCCCCGGGGGAAAGCTTTGCACACTCCACATGTTACAACCGCTGTCTTCCCCCGGGGGAAAGCTTTGCACACTCCTCATGTTACAACCGCTGTCTTCCCCGGGGGAAAGCTTTGCACACTCCTCATGTTACAACCGCTGTCTTCCCCCGGGGGAAAGCTTTGCACACTCCACATGTTACAACCGCTGTCTTCCCCGGGGGAAAGCTTTGCACACTCCACATGTTACAACCGCTGTCTTCCCCTGGGGAAAGCTTTGCATTTATAGTGATCTTAAAGAAATTAATTTGACTTTAACTAGATCATCTTGTCCCTTTTCACACAGTCAGAGACCCCTGGGGTTGACAATAGGGCCTTTGAGAGGGGAAGGAGGTTAGTGCTGGCCAAAGGTTAAACAGGCCGTCCCCTCATGATAAATCACTGCTTAATGAGCCTGCCATTGTCCCACATTGTATTGCTCACTTTCAGACCGTTACCTTCTGGTTGTAAAGCTGACACAGCTAATGAACTGTGCCGCTTTGAACTCATCCACAATATTGACTGATTGCATGGAGCAGATGTCTCTGGCCAAGCAACTAGTAAATGTACATTTGATTAAGAAAGAGTTCATGGCCCTGGATGTGGCTAGCACCGTGTGTCTGTGTGTCTGTGTGTGTGTGTGTGTGTGTGTGTGTGTGTGTGTGTGTGTGTGTGTGTGTGTGTGTGTGTGTGTGGATCATTCACCCAGGGAAGTTCATTTTAAAACAATGAATTTTCACTTTGACAGGACTCTCTCGCTCTCTGCGAATAGACTCCACTGGAGCACGGCAGGTTGTTCTGCTGTTTCTGTCGTGTCGTTTTTCGGGTTTGTCTTCACGGGCTTCTTCTGTTGAATATGGTGGCTCCTTGGCAATAGTCTGGAGTCTTTCAAAAGTATGTTTGGAAGAACTATTGGAGCATGTATGCCTCTATTAGGACAATCGACTGGGGTAACGGGGGCTTTGAGCTCCGAAGGAAACCTTTTTTTGGTTGACTTTTATTTTCAGAAGGTGATCTTCTATTTTGATGTTGGTCTTCAACCTAGATCTGTACCGAGTGAAATATTTTCTCCACAGCTTGTCATAGCAGATAGAGACGCACACTTTTGGAGTTGTTTGGAGTAATACAGAGGGTAGTGTTCGATGTTAATTGAGCTAAAAAGGCCAAATTGACAGTTTAAATAAAACCACACTACTTATGATATATATTATATTGGGTTTTCTCGCGCAAGAATGTCAAAGGTTCTTTACCACAGGTTTACAGCAGTGCTGTACTTTGGCATATAATCATTAAGACACGTGAAATATCCAAACACACGTTCAACAATCACAGTACAATACTATAACGCAATTCAAATACCCATACTGTATTCATCATGATCCTACAATGACAATATCAAACACATTCTGTATCCCATCTCGTGCCAATAGTCTAGAGGCGGAAGATTAAAACCCCACTTCAATTCTGATCAGAAATGTATATATTTTTCATTTATCATACATTTTCTTGAATCCTCTGAACGATATAAAGTCCACATGTAAGTGGAGCCAACGTTGAGAGCCCCCACAAAGTCTTCTTCCACTGTGTCCTAAGGGAGAGGTAATGGCTTAATAAGTAGGCATGACTAAACATGAGCCGGTGCACCAGCTTGTCGTGACAGAGAGGGAAAGTGGAGGAGAAAGGTATTGCTGAGCTCCACTGATTAGCATATAATTGCTGCCTTTGTATTTAGACATAGGGAATTAGTCTTGTGCTAGCTTTAATGATAGTGGCTGGCTGTCCATTCACTCGCTCAACGTATGTAGCTGGCGCCATTGCAAAGTAGTTCTGACATTCGAAAATGCCTTGTTTAAGTTCAGTCGATACAGTCGACAGCTAGCATAGCAATATTATCATGTTTGGGGAAATAACTTCCTGGATTATTCTAGATTTAATAAGCAGCTAAACTATAAATGGAACATGCACATTCCCACAATTTCACAATATTCAACTGAGATCAGAACATGTACATCTGCGTGAACATTCAAAACAATTATCAAAAATCGAAATAAATGTTAACCAATAATCCAGTCAAAGGAAGAACACGAGAAAGTCAATAAGGGGATTTATCTTCTGAGAAATGTCATAACTAAGCAATTACTCTGAAACAATCAAAAAAAATGGTTACCTCTCTGTTAGATGTTCAGTGGGTAAATAAAAAACACAAACAGGAGGCAAAGAAGTACGGTTCATTTGTGGTCTCTCTCATGTTATATTGAAATTAGGGACCAATCCACCTCAAAGTGCAGATTTAGTCAGATCAGTTGAAGGATCGGGTTCCTAGGTGTGACCCTATTCAGTCCAGATTTTACTTTGTGATGGAGTATGTCCCAAAATATTACAACATCCAATAGAGATTAAGGAGAAAAACGTTTTTTCAGTTACTGTATCTGTAGTCTATCCACACAGACAGTTTCAGGTACATATTTTTCTTAGTTAAGTACTAATAGACATAAACTTCTAACTTGGATTGTATTGTTTGTTAGGAGTTTGAGAGCCCTACTATGGTAGTAATGACGAACAAAATATGGGTACACCGAGTACCCAAAAAAGTGGAAAATAGTGCTAAATTGTATTTTTTGGTGAATATCTATTTAAAAGAATCCTAGGCTGGGATTCCATCTGATCGCGCTTTGTTGGCTAGGCACCTTTATAAAGGCAATGTTCTCGCCTTCGCGGAGATCGCCTTCACGGTAAACGCTGCATATGTCGACTCAATCGGAAATTACCCTTCGATGTCAAGCATGCTAAAACGTGAATTTACCAGTGATCAGATTGAATCTCGGCCCTAGTCGCCTCCTCATAGCTACATCTGAGTAGCATATCACCACCAGTACTTTTTCATACCTTACACACGTTGTACAACCACAAGGGTTCCTTTTGCCTCCACAAAGAATTGCTCGCCGTGCATGAAGTTCTGTTCGTTGCTAAACCATTATCTGTGTAATACTATTTCATTAGTCATCGTATTGACCCAGCCATTTTCATGGTGTGCCTATTTAAATGTGTTGTTACATGGTGTGTCTGCCACGGTCTGTGTGAGTGTGTGGTGCTCTCATGGCAGGCCCTGAGAGGAATGTGTGTGTGCGGGGGCTCCCATGCTGCCCAGGGCCATGATAAATGGTCTGTGGTCAGCTTGAGGAGGGGAGGGTTCCAGAGCCGTGCACGAAGGCCCCTGGGGGTCGTCAGCTCAGCGAGATGGAGGGATGAGGTGGACCCACGCCAATTATGTCCCTTTGTGCCAGACCGCTCTGTGATTGACATCAGTGTTTCCCTCTCCCCATGGCCCCCATTGAAGAACACTGGCCAGCCACTGACCTGCACAGTGGAGGCAATACATTTGAACAATCTTAACAATCTTGCTACTTGCTTTAAGCAGAAGCCTCTCTGATGGAGGTTCAAGAAAGTACTAACATATTGGCTTTGGAGACATTTCGTTGGTGGTTGCTACATAATGAAAGTATGAGGTCCTCTAAGATTTCCAGGAAAATGATTGAATCATTTCTTATTTTAAAGTGACTCAAAAGTGCAAAGGTCAAAAGACGTATGTTCCCTACCACATTGACAGTCACAAGACCCAGCATCCTCACACAGTTAGCATCTTTATAACCCTGGAAAGACCCTTTGTCCCCTTTTGACACAAAATTATCACTCATTACTTTTTAAAAGCCCTTTTCCGAGTTTCTATTAATTTTCATTGATGCCAGCCTTTTTGTGCCTTTCTCAATGCGGTATTCCTTCCCCCTTTTTGTTTCCCCTGAAGTGACGGCTGAATAACTACTCAAGAAATGAGAGCATAATGACCCGGCAACGGTGACAAAACCTAATTGGTCACGGAGGCCAGTGGCTAATGAGCTGAAAAAAATGAGCCCATGGGTGTGTAGTAACTGTATTTTCCTCTGCCTCTACTCCTTTCGTCACAGCCCTGTGTGGCATTTTTTAACAAACTGAAATGGCACCAGATGCAACAGGGCTCAGACACTTTGACTTGAATTGGGAAACCATATGTTCAGATAAGTCATGGTTTCCTCTTTCCCACAGGCAGGGGCCAGCGTGTCTGTGAGGTAGAGAGCACTGGTGGCCGGGAAGCAGCACTTTACGACTCGCCACCATGGGCGACAAAAAAAAAAGATATCTCTTCGATACAAATCTTAATAAGCTTTATTTTATTTACATCAAAGATTTCGATTTTCTTTGGGCTTCATCACCTTTTGAGAAGTCAAATTATTATTTTTTTCACTCAGTGTGTCATTTATAATAAAAAAATATACTTAAATGTGGATAAATATTTTGGGAGGGAGTATCTCAAATAGATATGTTCAAAAACATTTCGTTGTATTTAATGAATCCGTTTCTTTATTAAATAAGAGTAACACCACATATGTCCCTTGTGATAAATATCGTTTTCTGTTCGGGTCAGGCGGAAAGCTCCTCAAAGGCTTTGTTTTTGCAAGCTTGGCTGCTCAGTCAAGTGAAGTTATTATCCCTTTTTTAATATACTGCACTTCTTGCCCTCGTGAACCTGTTGAGAAGTTCTGAAAGGGACCTGAAGAGTACCACTGGCTCCTGAAAATAGTGCTGACTATGAGGCAGAAAGGGGGAACTCCAGTTTTATTCAGTTCCTAAGATAACACCATACAGAATGATAGACTCCTCTGGACTGTTTGTCCCCCCTCGCCCATTGTTCTTCCTTTCATTGAGTGAGACTTGAGGGGGCCGTCACAGGTAGGAGAGCAACAGAGATAATTCCCAGCCCATGGTTGATTGCCCCCTTATAGACACTCACTCCCAGGGCCCTGAAAGGCCTCAGACGCTGGTGAATAAACTCCTACTCGCTTCCATAAACTTTTTCTCCTCCTGAATTTTCCGGGGATGTGAGCATCTCCCAGCCAGGCCCGGGGATGTCTCTGAAAGAGAGCCTGTTTGGAATCAAAGCCCGTCGGCTCCACCCCTCTCTGCACACACACAAAAAGAGAGCGCCTCTGATCCAGCCCTCAGCTTAAAGACGAGCTCTTATTTTCCCTCCTATGGTATACCATCCCAGGTTCTTTTCCCTCCTATGGTATACCCTACCAGGTTATTTTCCCTCCTATGGTATACCATACCAGGTTCTTTTCCCTCCTATGGTATACCCTCCCAGGTTCTTTTCCCTCCTATGGTATACCATCCCAGGTTCTTTTCCCTCCTATGGTATACCATCCCTGGTTCTTTTCCCTCCTATAGTATACCATCCCTGGTTCTTTTCCCTCCTATGGTATACCATCCCTGGTTATTTTCCCTCCTATGGTATACCATCCCTGGTTCTTTTCCCTCCTATGGTATACCATCCCTGGTTATTTTCCCTCCTATGGTATACCATCCCAGGTTCTTTTCCCTCCTATGGTATACCATCCCAGGTTCTTTTCCCTTCTATGGTATACCATCCCTGGTTCTTTTCCCTCCTATAGTATACCATCCCAGGTTCTTTTCCCTCCTATAGTACACCATACCAGGTTCTTTTCCCTCCTATAGTATACCATCCCTGGTTCTTTTCCCTCCTATAGTATACCATCCCTGGTTCTTTTCCCTCCTATGGTATACCATCCCTGGTTATTTTCCCTCCTATGGTATACCATCCCTGGTTCTTTTCCCTCCTATGGTATACCATCCCTGGTTATTTTCCCTCCTATGGTATACCATCCCTGGTTCTTTTCCCTCCTATAGTATACCATCCCTGGTTCTTTTCCCTCCTATGGTATACCATCCCTGGTTCTTTTCCCTCCTATGGTATACCCTCCCAGGTTCTTTTCCCTCCTATAGTATACCATCCCTGGTTCTTTTCCCTCCTATGGTATACCCTCCCAGGTTCTTTTCCCTCCTATAGTATACCATCCCAGGTTCTTTTCCCTCCTATGGTATACCATCCCAGGTTCTTTTCCCTTCTATGGTATACCATCCCTGGTTCTTTTCCCTCCTATAGTATACCATCCCAGGTTCTTTTCCCTCCTATAGTACACCATCCCAGGTTCTTTTCCGTCCTATAGTATACCATCCCTGGTTCTTTTCCCTCCTATAGTATACCATCCCTGGTTCTTTTCCCTCCTATGGTATACCATCCCTGGTTATTTTCCCTCCTATGGTATACCATCCCTGGTTCTTTTCCCTCCTATGGTATACCATCCCTGGTTATTTTCCCTCCTATAGTATACCATCCCTGGTTCTTTTCCCTCCTATAGTATACCATCCCAGGTTATTTTCCCTCCTATGGTATACCCTCCCAGGTTCTTTTCCCTCCTATGGTATACCATCCCAGGTTCTTTTCCCTCCTATGGTATACCCTCCCAGGTTCTTTTTCCTCCTATGGTATACCATCCCTGGTTCTTTTCCCTCCTATAGTATACCATCCCTGGTTCTTTTCCCTCCTATGGTATACCATCCCTGGTTCTTTTCCCTCCTATAGTATACCATCCCTGGTTCTTTTCCCTCCTATGGTATACCATCCCTGGTTCTTTTCCCTCCTATGGTATACCATCCCTGGTTCTTTTCCCTCCTATGGTATACCATCCCTGGTTCTTTTCCCTCCTATGGTATACCATCCCTGGTTCTTTTCCCTCCTATGGTATACCATCCCTGGTTCTTTTCCCTCCTATAGTATACCATCCCTGGTTCTTTTCCCTCCTATAGTATACCATCCCAGGTTATTTTCCCTCCTATGGTATACCCTCCCAGGTTCTTTTCCCTCCTATGGTATACCATCCCAGGTTCTTTTCCCTCCTATGGTATACCCTCCCAGGTTCTTTTCCCTCCTATGGTATACCATCCCAGGTTCTTTTCCCTCCTATGGTATACCATCCCAGGTTCTTTTCCCTCCTATAGTATACCCTCCCAGTTTCTTTTCCCTCCTATAGTGTACCATCCCTGGTTCTTTTCCCTCCTATGGTATACCCTCCCAGGTTCTTTTCCCTCCTATGGTATACCATCCCAGGTTCTTTTCCCTCCTATGGTATACCATCCCAGGTTATTTTCCCTTCTATGGTATACCATCCCTGGTTCTTTTCCCTCCTATAGTATACCATCCCAGGTTCTTTTCCCTTCTATGGTATACCATCCCAGGTTCTTTTCCCTCCTATAGTATACCATCCCAGGTTCTTTTCCCTCCTATAGTATACCATCCCTGGTTCTTTTCCCTCCTATGGTATACCATCCCTAGTTCTTTTCCCTCCTATGGTATACCATCCTTGGTTATTTTCCCTCCTATAGAATACCATCCCTGGTTCTTTTCCCTCCTATGGTATACCATCCCTGGTTCTTTTCCCTCCTATGGTATACCATCCCTGGTTCTTTTCCCTCCTATGGTATACCATCCCTGGTTCTTTTCCCTCCTATGATATACCATCCCTGGTTCTTTTCCCTCCTATGGTATACCATCCCTGGTTCTTTTCCCTCCTATGGTATACCATCCCTGGTTCTTTTCCCTCCTATGGATGGTATACCATCCCTGGTTCTTTTCCCTCCTATGGTATACCATCCCTGGTTCTTTTCCCTCCTATGGTATACCATCCCTGGTTCTTTTCCCTCCTATAGTATACCATCCCTGGTTCTTTTCCCTCCTATAGTATATATTTCTGGAAAATGGCCCGGATACATACGAGCATGCAGACGAGGCAGCTGAGGACCTGAAGTCAAGGGGCTTCCCAGTGGAGTATACCGCCAGGACAAAGGCGACATCACCAGCGGAAAGACTCGAGCAGGCTCTCCCATGGATCGTTGTTGACAAGCAGGGTCATGGAGAAAGAGGGAAACCCTCTCGGCGTGAGGACGTTCACATCCGAGAGAGACTCAGGCATTTCCAACGGGAAGATGTAAGACACGGAATCGGATTTAACAGAATGAATAGTTACCGCGCGCTGTTAAGACTTTGGGTTGTTATGGTTGACATTACAATAGGTAGAATATATCCCCTATTTTCCCCCAATGCTGAACAAGGGTGAGAAGGTCGGGGGAATTGGGGGAATTTAAGGTCATAAGTCTCGATGTAAACGGACTGGGGAGTGACATCAAGAGAGGTAAGTTAATAGCAAAGATGAAACGGGAGGGCGGTGACATACTATTCTGGCAGGAAACTCACTTTTCCACACCTGAACACGAGAAACTCAAGAAAATGGGATACAGGAACACTTTTTTTTCTTCTTACAAAATGGGTAGAAGGGGAGTTGCAACCTTGATCCCAAATTCAGTTAATTTTTGAGTTTATGTCAGAAATGAAAGACAAGGAGGGTAGATTTATACTTGTATAATGTAAACTGGATAACAAGGAAGTTACATTATTTAATGTATACGCACCCCCATGGTCTTCTACAGGAAAGTGTTTGATTTAATTGCCACAGAAACCACTGGCACTCCTATCTGTGGATGGGACTTTAACACAATTCTAAACTCAAAATTGGACAGCACAAACCAAAATAGGAAAATGATCCTAGTTGCCAAAAAGATCAATAGGAAACTGCAGGATCTAGGACTGCTCAATGTATGGCGTTGACACCCACAAGACCGATAAGGAATATACTTTTTACTCAGCCCGCCACACTGAAAACTCCAGGTTAGACTACTTTTTTTGTGTACAGTGCAGATAGACACTGGCTTAAGGATTGTAGGATCGGGCAGAGCGACTTATCAGATCATAATGGAGTTTACCTAACTCTACACCTTGATAGCAAACCAAGAAATACTATATGGAGACTTAATACAAGCATGCTGAATGATCCAGCATTCAAGGAATCAATAAAGACAGAATTGAACATTATCTGGAGAATAATGATAACAGGGAAGTATCTCCCGCTATATTGTGGGATGCAGCTAAGGCGGTTATTATAGGGAAGATCATAGCCACATCATCTCTCAAGAAAAAGATTAAAGCACAGAAACTGCTGAAATTACAGGAAACCCTAAGAAACTTAGAACGATCTAATAGTCATTACAAAGACCCTCTTATATTACGAGAGATTCAAAAGGTAAAACAGGAAATTGACAGATTTATAGAGAAGAAGTAGAGAAAAAGCTTAGGTTCCTGAAACAACGATATTATGAAGCAGGCTCAAAGGCAACCAAATTACTAGCATGGAGACTCAGGAAACAACAAGCACAGAATACCATTTTCAAAATAAAAGACCCCAAAACAAAAAAGATCACATGCAAATGAGATGAAATACAGAATGCATTTCAATCATATTACACAAATCTGTACAAGCAACCAGAGAAGGCAGATGCACAGACAATAGAGCACTTTTTGAACTCACTTGATCTCCCCTCAATTGGGACAGAGCAAAATGATAGACTAACTTTAGAAATATCCACCGAAGAAATTAATAAAGCAATATCTCAACAAAAAATCAACAAGTCTCCAGGCACTGATGGCTTCCCTTCAGAATGGTTCAAGACCTTCAGAGAACAATTAGCACCTCTACTTTAAGGCCTGTTTCAACTGGACTCGGAGGGAGGGGGGTCTCCCACCGTCAGGGAGAGAGGCCATCATATCAGTAATCCCAAAAGAGGGTAAAGATAAGCAGTTCATATAGACCTATCGCAATTCTTAACACAGATTATAAACTATATGCATCAATCATAGCCAAAATAATGGAGAACATAATCCCAGAATTGATTAACGGAGATAAAACTGGTTTCATACAAAATAGGCAGACACAGGACAATATAAGGAGAACACTACATGTCATGAACCACATTACTCAGAATAAGACAAGTGCAATATTAATCAGCCTAGATGCAGAAAAAGCATTTGATTCAGTGGGATGGGATTACCTATTCCAAGTTATGGAAAGATTTGGTTTCAACAAAGAAGTGATACAGTGCATCAAAACACTGTATTCATGTCCGACCGCTAGAATGAAGATAAATGGACATTTGACACGAACGATAAAATTAGAGCGAGGGGCAAGACAAGGCTGTAGTCTTTCACCCACGCTCTTCTCCTTGTACCTCGAACCATTAGCACAGGCAATAAGACAGGACCCAACCTTAGAGGGAATAACAATAAGAGACATTGAACATAAGATATGCATGTATGCTGATGACGTTCTGTTATTCCTTAAAGACCCAGGCTCAAGTGTATCTAGATTGATGGATGTTTTACTAACATTTGGAACATATTCAGGGTATGTGCTTAACGTACACAAGTAGCCTAGTAGAAAATTATACCCCACAGGAAGAGCTGAAGAGTAGGTATAACTTCACCTGGACCTCTTCATCCATTAAATATCTGGGAGTAAATTGACCAAAAGATACACCCAAACTTTATTGCATGAATTACGATCACATTAACAAGAAAATATATGATGACCTAGACAGGTGGAATTCACTTCCCTTAGATCTTAGTAGTAGAATTGAAACAATCAAAATGAACATCCTGCCAAGGTTACTGTATTTGTTCCAATCACTGCCCATAGAAATCCCGCCTAAACAGTTTAGGGAATGGGATAAACGGATATCAAGGTTTATCTGGAACAGTAAGAGACCAAGAATTAGATATACAACATTACAGTTACCAAAAAACTGTGTGGGTATGGCCTTACCAAATCTAAAAGATTATGATGTGTCAGCCCAATTGAGACCCCTGGTGTGTTGGTGCAATTCAGAATACGAATCCAAATGGAAAGACATGGAGACTACTTTGACAGAGATACTCATACAGTCAGTTTTGGGAAATAAGTACATGGTAAAATAAATATACAATAGACAAAATCTGTGGATTAATTTCTCTCTGAAGACATGGTTTAGGGTAGTTAAGCAAAAATAATTTAAACAGAGAGATCAAACTGCTGAGTTGGCCCGCATACGACCCCAGCTTCATCCCTGCAACTCAGGACAGCAGGTTTAAACAATGGACGCAGAAAGGCATCACATCATTCAGTACAATTATAAGGAATGGGAACCTAGATAACTTCCAGGACCTAAGTAAAAAACATGGCTTGGATAAACAAGATTTTTACAGATACCTACAAGTTCGACATTATTTCTTAAGGTAGATAAAAGTGACTGACTGACCCTCGAGCACCTCCAAAATTAATCCAAGTATTCACTAACGCATACAAATCTCTACTTGGGTATTCAATCCTCAAAGAAACATTCTACAAACTATATTAAAAAGAAATGGGAGGAGGAACTTAACATTGAAATAACTGATGAAACATGGTTGAACATATTAGAGACTCAACAAAGCTCCACCAACTCAAGGTCACGGAGAGAATTCTGTTGGAAGAATGTTATACGTTTCTTCATAACACCTAAACTGAAATCCAAAACAGACTGGCTCACTACACCCTTGTTGGAGAGAATGCGGTCTATTGAGAGCGGACCACTCTCATATCTTTTGGACTTGCCCCGCAATCGAAACTTACTGGGGAGAAATAAGATCGAACATTGGAAAAATAATGGGATTTGACACAGAACAAACATTAATTTCTTTGTACATGGGTGAAATACCTGATAACTTACACAATAGAGAAAAGTACCTCTTGAAGGTCCTACTGGCAGCCAGTAAAAAGGCTATCACTAGGAAATGGCTACGAAAAGACCCTCCCACAGTGACACGATGGATAGACATTATAGAAGAAATACACCACATGGAGAGTATGACCTTTGCTTTAAAAACTCAACAGGAGAGAGGTCAAGAATACTGGGGAAAATGGGTTTCGTACTTGGAAAAGGTCTAATACAAAGATGTCAATGTAACTAATATGATGATATGATGATGAAGGTATGAAGTGCACTGTAACTGCCAGATCTTTTTTTTTTGTTATTTTATTTGACTTTGTTTGTACTTTCTTTGTGTTCCTACAATAAAAACTAAGTATAAAAATAAAATAAAAAGACTTGACTAGGTTGTTGATTTCTATGTTGGCCTGGTATGGTTCCCAATCAGAGGCAGCTGTTTATCGTTGTCTCTTATTGGGGATCATATTTAGGCAGCCATTTCCCCACTGTGTTTTGTGGGATCTTGTTTTTGTGTTGTTGCCATTGAGCACTTCATTGACATCACATTTCGTTGTTTCTTTATTTTTTCTTGTTCAAAGTTTCACTTCGATAAATAAGTGGAACCCAGATCACTCTGCGCTTTGGTATGCTTCCCGCGGCGATCGTGACACGGTATGTATGTATGTATGTATGTCACTGATAAAACAAACAGTTTGGTATGCTTCCAACGGCGATCGTGACACGGTATGTATGTCACTGATAAAACAAACAGTTTGGTATGCTTCCAACGGCGATCGTGACAAGGTACAGTGCCTTGCGAAAGTATTCGGCCCCCTTGAACTTTGCAACCGTTTGCCACATTTCAGGCTTCAAACAGAAAGATATAAAACTGTATTTTTTTGTGAAGAATCAACAACAAGTGGGACACAATCATGAAGTGGAACGACATTTATTGGATATTTCAAACTTTTTTAACAAATCAAAAACTGAAAAATTGGGCGTGCAAAATTATTCAGCCCCCTTAAGTTAATACTTTGTAGCGCCACCTTTTGCTGCGATTACAGCTGTAAGTCGCTTGGGGTATGTCTCTATCAGTTTTGCACATCGAGAGACTGACATTTTTTCCCATTCCTCCTTGCAAAACAGATGGAGAGCATTTGTGAACAGCAGTTTTCAGTTCTTTCCACAGATTCTCGATTGGATTCAGGTCTGGACTTTGACTTGGCCATTCTAACACCTGGATATGTTTATTTTTGAACCATTCCATTGTAGATTTTGCTTTAAGTTTTGGATCATTGTCTTGTTGGAAGACCAATCTCTGTCCCAGTCTCTTTTGCAGACTCCATCAGGTTTTCTTCCAGAATGGTCCTGTATTTGGCTCCATCCATCTTCCCATCAATTTTAACCATCTTCCCTGTCCCTGCTGAAGAAAAGCAGGCCCAAACCATGATGCTAACACCACCATGTTTGACAGTGGGGATGGTGTGTTCAGGGTGATGAGCTGTGTTGCTTTTACGCCAAACATAACGTTTTGCATTGTTGCCAAAAAGTTCAATTTTGGTTTCATCTGACCAGAGCACCTTCTTCCACATGTTTGGTGTGTCTCCCAGGTGGCTTGTGGCAAACTTTAAACAACACTTTTTATGGATATCTTTAAGAAATGGCTTTCTTCTTGCCACTCTTCCATAAAGGCCAGATGTGTGCAATATGCGACTGATTGTTGTCCTATGGACAGAGTCTCCCACCTCAGCTGTAGATCTCTGCAGTTCATCCAGAGTGATCATGGGCCTCTTGGCTGCATCTCTGATCAGTCTTCTCCTTGTATGAGCTGAAAGTTTAGAGGGACGGCCAGGTCTTGGTAGATTTGCAGTGGTCTGATACTCCTTCCATTTCAATATTATCGCTTGCACAGTGCTCCTTGGGATGTTTAAAGCTTGGGAAATCTTTTTGTACCCAAATCCGGCTTTAAACTTCACAACAGTATCTCGGACCTGCCTGGTGTGTTCCTTGTTCTTCGTGATGCTCTCTGCGCTTTTAACGGACCTCTGAGACTATCACAGTGCAGGTGCATTTATACGGAGACTTGATTACACACAGGTGGATTGTATTTATCATCATTAGTCATTTAGGTCAACATTGGATCATTCAGAGATCCTCACTGAACTTCTAGAGAGAGTTTGCTGCACTGAAAGTAAAGGGGCTGAATAATTTTGCACGGCCAATTTTTCAGTTTTTGATTTGTTAAAAAAGTTTGAAATATCCAATAAATGTCGTTCCACTTCATGATTGTGTCCCACTTGTTGTTGATTCTTCACAAAAAAATACAGTTCTATATCTTTGTTTGAAGCCCGAAATGTGGCAAAAGGTCGCAAAGTTCAAGGGGGCTGAATACTTTCGCAAGGCACTGTATGTACAGTATGTATGTCACTGATAAAACAAACAGTTTGGTATGCTTCCAACGGCGATCGTGACAAGGTATGTACAGTTTGTATGTCACTGATAAAACAAACAGTTTGGTATGCTTCCAACGGCGATCGTGACACGGTATGTATGTATGTATGTCACTGATAAAACAAACAGTTTGGTATGCTTCCAACGGCGATCGTGACAAGGTATGTACAGTATGTATGTCACTGATAAAACAAACAGTTTGGTATGCTTCCCACGACGATCGTGACACGGTATGTATGTATGTATGTATGTCACTGATAAAACAAACAGTTTGGTATGCTTCCAACGGCGATCGTGACATGTTATGTACAGTATGTATGTCACTGATAAAACAAACAGTTTGGTATGCTTCCAACGGCGATCGTGACACGGTATGTATGTATGTCACTGATAAAACAAACAGTTTGGTATGCTTCCAACGGCGATCGTGACAAGGTATGTACGGTATGTCACTGATAAAACAAACAGTTTGGTATGCTTCCAACGGCGATCGTGACAAGGTATGTATGTATGTATGTCACTGATAAAACAAACAGTTTGGTATGCTTCCAACGGCAATCGTGACAAGGTATGTACAGTATGTATGTCACTGATAAAACAGTTTGGTATGCTTCCCACGACGATCGTGACAAGGTATGTACAGTATGTATGTCACTGATAAAACAAACGCTTTGGTAAAGAGAAAAATGACCAAGGGGGTTGACCCTACATCAGGAACCAGCAGCCCTAGAATCTTCACAGCCGAGCAGGGTCTCAGATGACATCACTGGGGGAGATGGCAGCATTGTTAGCGTCCCAACATGGGGCAGTGTATTAAATGCGGCATGAGCTTGATCCCCTTTCAGTCTTGACTTAGCTGCACAGACTCTAAGACCTATGACATAGTCGCACATTCTTAGTGTGACCTCACTCATGCAGCCTGTTGGCTCCCTTGGAGAGTTAAAAGTCACAAAGAAGAATGCTGATAGCCACCAGGAAGATTTCAGCACACTAACAATGCTCTTTTTCCCTGGGCCATGGGGTGAGTTAAAGAAGGACCTGCTCGTGATAGCAGTGGAGCGAGGAGCACCCACTTTGATTGACAGTGTCTGTCAGGGACAATGAACTCCACTTAAACATTGTATTTATGTGTTCCGTGTAGAGTTGTTCGACTGTGACCCTTCCATCTGTTCTTGCTAATCTGTCCATCATTTGGACCGGGCGTCTCTTGATAGGCATCCGTCCAGTCTCCTCTCGTTCTCTCCAGTACGTATAGACGGGTGTTTCAGATGGAGAAAAATGAAAGGACAGTGAGCCTCACTAAGAACCTCACTTCAGTCGAGTTCAGACTTCACTGAATGACAACAGACGGAATACAATATGGAATATTATTGAATAGTTTGCGGTAGGCCTCGTCTCTGAGGAATGCTCTTCCGAGCCAGATGTTGATGACAGGTTGCGCTATGCTGGGTAACTGGCATCACCGAATCCCTGAGCTGACGAGCTGATGCCAAGCTCAACAGATCAGAGGGCATCCAGAGGACTTTGAAGCTACTGCTTTAATCTGCATTATTACTGCTGACTCATTCAGCAGCAACATGGGCGCTTAGAGTATTTCTCAAAGAAACATGAGAAAGAAAAGATTTTCATAACCTTTGTTATTGGCCTTGACCCCATGTGTCCATTGACTTTAAGGGAACCCGAGAAAGCTGACATCAAAGCAGGATGAGGGGGGAAAAATACTCAAGGTTACTTGCGGAACCCAAGTTCTCTGATATTATGAGTGAGATATCTCACATGTGGGATTCACCAGAATCTCAGAAGCTTGAAAGAACCTATCACACACGTCTGTTGGATACAGACAGGTCGAGTGACGAATGAGGTGAGCCCCTCCCCTCATTACAAGGAGCCACTCGGCCGCCCTCTGTTCATTCTCGAACATACCGAACTTCCTCACACTTATGCTAGTAGGGGAATGCGGTGAAATACAGGTAACTGCCAAAATAAAGGAAACACCAACATAGTGTCTTAACAGGGTGTTGGGCCACCACAAGCCTCCAGAACAACTTCAATGTGCCTTGGCATAGATTCTACAAGTGGTCTGAAACTCGTGTGTGTATTGGAGGAATGCGTCACCATTCTTCCACAAGAAATTCCTTTAATTTGGTGGAAAATGCTGTCTCAGGCACCTCTCTAGAATCCCCCATAAGTGTTCAGTTGGTCTGAGATCTGGTGACTGACACACACAACACACCTGGGTACCTAACCCTGAAATCTGAACATCTCCGGAATGACGTGTTGATCACACCCTGTTGAACATGCGGTCATCCGAGAGGGTTGCCTGATAAGAAAGAGAAGTATTCTATTCTCTGTGTTGGCACCAAACAGCCCTTTATCTGATTTGATCTTGAACTCTAGCTCGGAGAGGTGGGTTTACAAGGGAAGTCGTGTCATGTACCTCTTAAAAACGGGATCGAAAAGCGGGTGGTCTCAGCGCAAACTGCAGTCTGTAACCATGGACCAGACTCAGGGCTGGACTGTGCATGCGCGCCATTTCCCTGCTCTTGCGGCGAGTACCCCACAGGTCGGTAGACTCTCGCTCATCAGTGGTGCCGGAGCGTCCTGTGGTGGTGATGGAGCGAGTCGCCCTTTCATTGTATTTTTGCTCTGTGTGCTTGGCATGATGCCTGGATACAACAGGGACTTTTTTGTTGTTGAAAAGTGCAGTGTTGTCACACCCTGATCTGTTTCACCTGTCTTTGTGCTTGTCTCCACCCCCCACCAGGTGTCTCCCATCTTCCCCATTATCCCCTGTGTATTTATACCTGCATTTTCTGTTTGTCTGTTGCCAGTTCGTCTTGTCTCATCAAGCCTTTCCGTACTCCTGTTTGCTCTAGTCGTCCCAGTTCTGACCTTTCTGCCAGTCCTGAGCCTGATCCTGCCTGCCGTCCTGTACCTGCCTGACTCTGATTTGGATTACTACATTTTGCCTGCCCCTTGTACTTTAATAAACTCTGAGACTCGCACTATCTGCTTCCTGTGTCTGCATCTTGGTCTTATCCTGAGCCGTGATAAGTGTTGACACACTAGAACACGGGGACAGTTCTTGGTGGCACGTCACAATTTGTTTTCCTGCCCTGGCTGCCTGAACCAGAGCTGGGGGGGGTAGAGTAAATTCCCCTGTCTTCCTTAAGAGTGAACACATAGAAATGGGTTGATGCACATAGAGAAGGGTTCTAGGAGCATAAGATGTAAAGTAGGAAGTAAAAACTTTGAGTGGCGATACAGTGCATCTGTATTTTACACTTTTTCAAACACTTCTAGGTTTTATATTTTTAACCTCTTAAATGTAATGGCATAATGTAGATTCTCGCCTAAATAGACATACCCATATTTGGAAAGAAGACATCTGAGAGATTATGAGGAATTGATCAGAAGATAGGAGTTACATAGTTCAGAATACATAAGATCAAGCACACGCAAAATATGTATTTTGAAAGTAATCTTTCATTGACAAGCTATAAGTGAATTATTGATTCCCAAAGCTGTAAACACATCAGATGGCTTCCACAACATGTGAACAATATCAGAAAAAAATGGGATTGATAGACCTAACAATTAGAAATGGCTAGATGTTTTAGTAAGTGGTATCAGATGTGGTCTCGGGACGTTTCCAAGTGTCCCTAAACCTCTCCAAAGTGGCATATGTCTGTAAATTAGATACTTCCAGTGCTATTACATATTTGCAATCCCTAAATGCCACTTGTTCAGAATAAATACACAATTTCTACCATATCAACCTCACTCAAACATTGTGGTGGTGTTATGGGGTATCCAGGGTACATTCAAGTGTCCTTTCGACCTCTACAAAGTGTCAGCACTTAGCTAGCATCAAATGCTAGCATCAAATGCTAGCATCAAATGCAGCTAGTTAGTTTAGCCTACTCAAACACCCGGCGCAAACAGAGAAGGATGCTATGTTAGCTAGCTGGATATGGCTATCCAACACTGAAACTCTTCCAAGTCTGTATCAATCATTACAGGGATGTAAAAAAAAAAGTGTTTCCTTGGAGAAAACTTCTGGGGTACTATAACTTAGTTCAGTTAAATCTCAATTTGCATCAACAGTTGACCAGATAAGAAAGGTTGTACCTGAAACGCAGGCTTTTTTTAATGCCTGTTTCTGTTTAGTGTATGTATTTGTTTATTGTACTATACACACTAAGAAAAAAAGGGTTCCAAAAAGGGTTCTATCTGTCAAAAGGGTTCTACCTGGAACCAAAAGGGGCTCTTCAAAGAGTTCTCCTCTGGGGATAGCCGAAGAACCCTTTTTGGTGCTAGATGGTACCTTTTTTCTGAGTGTAGTCAGCAAGAGATGAATCTCTCGGAGCTGAAACTCAAAACATTGCACACCAGATGTCCATGTGAAGTCCCCCAAAAACGGCAAGCACATGGCCTTTAACGTAAAGTTGGCCATTAATTAATCCCTGTTTTTCTCTCAAAATACCCTATCCTTCGGCTCTTTTACTGTTTTCAACACACTCGGGAGCTGAACTATAGGGGAGTGAAAAGCTCCATAGAAGAAGTGAAGTGTCTTAATTAAAGCCCAGAATTACCAGCGCCCTCCACCTCTCCCTGCTCCTTTCTTCCAGGCCCAGAGAAGCAGGAGGAATGGTCCAATCCCACTTGAAGGCCCCCTTGTTTTCTACCGCCAATAGAAAGTCCCATTAGATACAATGACAGAGAGAGGGCTCAAACTAAAACTAAAACTAAAACTCCTCTGTCTATGTCATCCCCGCTCATTATTTCCAAAATTAGAAAGCGAGGGAGTTGAATGTGGCTTCTTCAAATCCTCGGCATGGCAACACTTGATGCTAATTAACAGAGACTTATTGTCGCAAACCAATGTATATATAAGGGTTTAGTGGGCCTAGAGAAAAGCCCCAAAGTGAGGGCGAATAACTTAATGGATAACTGACACTCATTGGCTTTCACCCTGCCCAGCCTGGATGGAGCTACACTATATTGTCATTTTTAAAATGAACTACTTGCTACATAACTTCTCATAGAACTTGGTCTAGTCAGTCAGTTCAGATAAATATGATGCACAGTAGATGGGGATAAGACAAGACAGTTATGTTCATTTTATGTGGGATACAGACAACTGTAACTTAGAAACTGTATTATGTGGATCATACACAAAACTCCATATTCCAAAGCACCTTAGACTTGTTTTTCTAGGATTAAAGTGGAATATGGTTAGAGGAAGTAGAACTATAAATCACTTGACAAACAAATAACACGCTTTCTAAATACTGTAGACATTTAAGGAGTGTAGTAAAATATGCAGTTGCCATTTTAAGGAGGACGGATGTCTTCTTTATTCCAGTTAATAAACAAATAATGTGACTCAATCCATCCAAAATGAAAGGCTCGAGTCCCCTGAATCCTTTCCCCGTTCCACTGTGGAGTGGCACAAAGAGAACGATCCAGAAGCCTTGGAGTCCGCACTTTCTGATGACTTTATACATGACTTGGCCGCTCACTCTATTATTCCCAGGCAGAGGATTCGTTTTCTTTGAGACTATGCTTTTCGAATTCATCCTCATTTTAACTTTTCTTTTCACGACCGCAACGTGCCCCTTCAAACAAATCAGGCTCTTTTCTTTCGGGTGGTGGAAAGATGAGAGAGTATGTCAGTATGTAAATTGTCGGTACATATGAGGCCTTTTTTGTTGTTGTTCTCCTTCTTTTTTGTTCACCCCGCCCCCCCCCCCCCCCCCAAAAAAAAGAAACAATTATTTGGACCACAAAGGAGATGTGGAGGGGGGGATTCACGGAGCAAACGATATAAATCACATTTTGGGGAGTATTACAGAATAATTACACATATGCTTAGATGGGAGGCATTCATTGGGTTTCACAATATTTTAGGGATTAAAGATGTTTAGTGGTGCAGCCACTAAGGGACGGGGATCGTTGACACATTCAAATGCAAACGCGTAGCATTTGGACATTTGGAGAGTGTAATGCCGTCTGTCTCTGGCGCCTTCTACACATTTTGGAATGGCTTTCCTGCATCCAGGCACTGGGCCCTTGATTCCTAAATATGTTCCCTCGTATAAAGCAGGGGACAAAGGCAGGCAGCTTTCATTGTGTAAAAGTAATTACCTTTGAGCTGATCAGAAGAATCTCCTCCACCTCAAACCTCTGTCCACTAGAACAGGCAACTGACCACAAATACCACAGGGTTTTTATTTGTTCTCACACTTTAGTCCACCATTCTAACTTCATGGTGTAGTGAGAAAGCATAATACCTGCGGTGCTATTTTACAGGTGTACTTGTCTCTTCTGTCCCTTGAATGTCTTCAGAGAATATACCAGCGCAAAATAAAGTCTCCAGATTTATACAGTGCCATGCGAAAGTATTCGGCCCCCTTGAACTTTGCGACCTTTTGCCACATTTCAGGCTTCAAACATAAAGACATAAAACTGTATTTTTTTGTGAAGAATCAACAAGTGGGACACAATCATGAAGTGGAATGACATTTATTGGATATTTCAAACTTTAACAAATCAAAAACTGAAAAATTGGGCGTGCAAAATTATTCAGCCCCCTTAAGTTAATACTTTGTAGCGCCACCTTTTGCTGCGATTACAGCTGTAAGTCGCTTGGGGTATGTCTCTATCAGTTTTGCACATCGAGAGACTGACATTTTTTCCCATTCCTCCTTGCCAAACAGCTCGAGCTCAGTGAGGTTGGATGGAGAGCATTTGTGAACAGCAGTTTTCAGTTCTTTCCAGAGATTCTCGATTGGATTCAGGTCTGGACTTTGACTTGGCCATTCTAACACCTGGATATGTTTATTTTTGAACCATTCCATTGTAGATTTTGCTTTATGTTTTGGATCATTGTCTTGTTGGAAGACAAATCTCCGTCCCAGTCTCAGGTCTTTTGCAGACTCCATCAGGTTTTCTTCCAGAATGGTCCTGTATTTGGCTCCATCCATCTTCCCATCAATTTTAACCATCTTCCCTGTCCCTGCTGAAGAAAAGCAGGCCCAAACCATGATGCTGCCACCACCATGTTTGACAGTGGGGATGGTGTGTTCAGCTGTGTTGCTTTTACGCCAAACATAACGTTTTGCATTGTTGCCAAAAAGTTACATTTTGGTTTCATCTGACCAGAGCACCTTCTTCCACATATTTGGTGTGTCTCCCAGGTGGCTTGTGGCAAACTTTAAACTACACTTTTTATGGATATCTTTAAGAAATGGCTTTCTTCTTGCCACTTTTCCATAAAGGCCAGATTTGTGCAATATACGACTGATTGTTGTCCTATGGACAGAGTCTCCCACCTCAGCTGTAGATCTCTGCAGTTCATCCAGAGTGATCATGGGCCTCTTGGCTGCATCTCTGATCAGTCTTCTCCTTGTATGAGCTGAAAGTTGAGGGACGGCCAGGTCTTGGTAGATTTGCAGTGGTCTGATACTCCTTCCATTTCAATGTTATCGCTTGCACAGTGCTCCTTGGGATGTTTAAAGCTTGGGAAATATTTTTGTATCCAAATCTGGCTTTAAACTTCTTCACAACAGTATCTCGGACCTGCCTGGTGTGTTCCTTGTTCTTCATGATGCTCTCTGCGCTTTTAACGGACCTCTGAGACTATCACAGTGCAGGTGCATTTATACGGAGACTTGATTACACACAGGTGGATTGTATTTATCATCATTAGTCATTTAGGTCAACATTGGATCATTCAGAGATCCTCACTGAACTTCTGGAGAGAGTTTGCTGCACTGAAAGTAAAGGGGCTGAATAATTTTGCACGCCCAATTTTTCAGTTTTTGATTTGTTAAAAAAGTTTGAAATATCCAATAAATGTTGTTCCTCTTCATGATTGTGTCCCACTTGTTGTTGATTCTTCACAAAAAAATACAGTTTTATATCTTTATGTTTGAAGCCTGAAATGTGGCAAAAGGTCGCAAAGTTCAAGGGGGCCGAATACTTTCGCAAGGCACTGTACAACGTGTGTTTTCCTTTAACTCAACTGTGGTCATCTGTGATGAGATAGACAATAGAATTGTAGGATTTTCGGCCTGCTAAATTCTGCAGCTCAAATCAAGCTTTTTTTTTTTACATTTGTATCCAGACTGTAACAGAGACTCTGGATTTGATGTTCTCTTTCTTCTCCCTGCCAGTGTGGATCTGCCTGGCTGAAGTCGGGGCCATGAAATCCCTTTTTTGTTGATGTTTAGACATGGAAATGTAAAGTATTCATGGCAATTATGGGCATGAAAAATGGATGAAATTACAGTCTGTTCGTTGAAAGAGACCGAGCGGGTGCGAAACGAAAGGCGATTGGCTGTGTCTGCAGTGTGGTGGTGGCTTTCAAACAGGTGAAGGGCCCTGTGTGTGGGATGACTGGGATCGGCACGTGAATGTGGCAGGACAACAGGCCTCCTGCTGGGCTTGCACAAAGAGGGGGCACACACCAGAACCGCCAGGACATTGACTGAAATGAGCACCCACTCTTTCTCTGAGGGAAATCTTTTGGACCTCCTCGAGTGTTACAGATACGGCACATTTCACCAAACGAAGACCTTCAAATGGGAGGTGAATAGCTTAGTGCACGCTTTCATTTCCCCCAGCCCTTTTCAAAGGAGCGGCGATATGGGATGAATGAGCGCCGCTTGAGAATATCCTCCGTATCGCCTTTCTTTCTCTTTGTATGTGTGGGTGTGTGTGACTTTAGTCCTTGTGAAATTATTAAACAAAGCTGGTGTAGGAACCTGAATGAAAGCAGAGCATGCTGAGCGTGTGACTATAATCTGGTGAATGATGTTGTGGTGGACGTGATAACGTTTTCAAAGTGAAAATGAAATGAAAAAGCATGTATTTATCCACTCACATTGTGAAGGGAATTGTATTAGCCTTGACCCTATTTGTATATTACCAGTTTGAATACTGAATTCTCTGTTCTGTTTTGTAGCATTTGTCATCTTGCTTGTTGTCAATTCTGTGGGATTCCAAGAACCGATTTCATACTTCTTCAAGATCGTCCTTTTGTTTAAAAAAAAAAAGTATATTTTAGTTTAAAAAAAATACTCTATAAGTGGCAAGTGTTTTTCTGCCTTTTATATTGAATGTGTTTTCACATGAGACAGTTTAACGGTGACACGGCAGAGTGCAAACAAGCCTTTCATTCAGAATCAATGCACCTCTGGGGTGGGAAAGGAAGTGGAAAGCAACTTCTTGGCCTCTCTGCGACAACCCCTTTAAGGCAGGCCATCTGATAAAACCTGTTAATGAAAACACACACACACACAGATCGAGGAAAGCAAATCATCCTATAGCCAAGTCCCATATTTCTTCTGCTGCACCCTGTGTGAAGCGCTAAGCTAACTGTGTCTTGAGATGTGGCAGAGAATGAAAGTCCAAGGAGCCACTGTGGCCCTCTGTGGGTTCCATTCACAGCCATGCTTCCATGAATACAGCAAAATCTAAAATGAAACTTTCAATCTCTGCATCACATTCAGCTCCCTAAGAATGGGGACTTCCTTTTTAACAGCTTCCCCCACCAACCTTTTGTGTTCTCTCTGCTCGTAATAGTCTTTAGATTTCTCTCTGACCCAGCGAGCGTTATAGACTGCTGAAAGACTCCCCTTTGTCACACTCCGAGAGAATTATAAGGCAAAGGGGGGGAAAAAAAGGAGGCTTGTTTTTTTGTCCGAAAGTGATTCACTTTAAAAGAGAAAAGGCAATGTTTCCTGGATGTGGACAAGAAAAAGGTGCATATGAGGAAGCAAGTAGTGTCCTACAACTCCTCACCTTTTCTCCCTCTTTCAGAAAATGACTTCAGTCCATTGAAGGTCAGCATCCAGAGCGTGGCACCTGTTTAAAAATACACAGAAGTATTCATGTTTTATTCAGAATCAAATGTAGTATCAAGTTGAGAAAAGGTCCCGTAAAAATGTCTGGAGGGCCATTGGGACCCCCAGGACCTTTGTAAAGGGGACCCCTCCTCATCTGAAGGAGGAATGATTTCATGACTGAGTAAGAATGAAAAAACACCCCTCAAGAACAAACCTCAGCTCTTGTGACTATTTTTGTTATTTTCTCTCTGAGCAGTAACACCTACATTGTATTCAGAGAGACAGAGAGCATTCAATGGCCCCCGAAAGAAAACCCATTCACTTCAAGGCAGCTGGGCAGGCCAAGTACTCAGTCCAGCCTCTTCACTCTTGGATGGGTTTTGTACAAAGCTCAGATTCAGAAGCCTCTGTTTCACTCACTCTGACAGAGAGTGACTATAAATTCACCTTGTGGGTATTTTTACAGAGCTTGCTAGCTTCTTGGAATGCAGGCCTCAGCGTATAGACACAGTGGCATATTATTCTACTTCACTTTATCCCCATTCATTTTTACTCACACAGATACAAAACATGAGAAAAGACTAAATGATGTTTTACTCATAGCGGAGTGTGTTTGGTGTGGGTGGCTTAGGCTATTGCAGAGGGCTTGCCTTTTCAGGTTTCTCCAGGCAGTATTTTAGGCACCCTGCTCTGTGTCTGTCCGTCAGGGAACTGAATACAGAGGACCCTGAAAGCCCCTCTTTAGAGGGCATCCCAGAGTTCAAAAGGTCCTGCAGAAATGTTTGGGACCTTTCTGTCCGCAGTCTTGACCATCAGAGGACAGGAGAACCACTGGAGGTTTCAGGGGCTGGTCACTTCATGAAGTCCCACGCCAAAAGAAGTCCCTTTGGGGGCGATTTCTTTATTCTCTTTATACCTCCACCTTCTCATGCATTGTGCTCTCCCTGGCCACTGTTTGTATAATCTATAGCAGCGCTCCAACCTTTCATCGAAAGGGCCAGGATTTCTCAGAGTTTGAAACCGTACTCATTGCACATTGTTTGAATTGTATGTATTCTACTTCTGTCAATTACTCTTAATGCTATTGTCATTATCTCTCAGATGGATGCACAATGGAGAGCAATAGTAACAGAGTCTTTTTGTAGGTATTAAAGGAGGCCAAAGCCTATGGAGAAATGAGTGGTTTTTTTGGAGAGTTTTGGGATGAACGTTGAAAATGAGGTCTGTGGTAAACAGACTTAGGAGATCGTATCCGTTTTTGTTCTATGAATTTTGAAGCATTTGTGTAATCACAATAGTTCATAAAGGTCATGTTAACTGACTGATATTATCTCATAGACCAAACTTTATAAGATCTCCTTAAAGCCTGTGTTATCCTCTGACCTTATTTTCGGCATTTATCACAAAGCCCCATTCAATTCCCCCATAGGAATGTCTGAACGAACCAGAGGTGACTCATTTCCGTTTTTTAGGACTACAAGCTGGCGAGCTCTATGTCATTGAGGTTATTCAGAACATTTGACGAGCATGGTAAATTCACCACTATTTTATAACGATATAAAGAATGGATAGAGCCAAATTCATATTTGGGCTATCAACAAAGCATGGAATAGTCCTATAAAAGTTGGTACTTACTCCGTTTGTAAAATATTTTCTGTCTTGGAAAAGAGTGTGGTAACAGGTGGAAAAAAGACAACTTGAAATATCTTTAAAGCCGCAGCCAGGAAGGTTTCCAGTGATTTCAATGAATGACTAGAGGATCATAGAAAGTCGGACAGAAAGGAACAGCATATGCTGAAAATGATGTCTCATCTCATTCACTTTGTATGGATCAACAGATCCTGCCCTCGCATGGTGTCATGACAACAATGATATTCAGTGGGGCAACCACATCAGAAGTTATTATACCTTTGATTCAGAGAACAAGGATACCAGCACAAGCAGCTTGGGATCAGAGGTTCTCCATATGGGGGTGAGGACGGGGGGGGGGGGGGGGGGGGGGGGCAATATCACCCACCTCTTCAGGAAGTGTACTGTGAAAGCCCAGAGTAGTAGGGAAGGGGCTCCCCACGGCCGTGTGGAGTCCACACAGCCAGCAGGCACAGCGGCTGGCAGCATTATCCCGTTGGAGGAGGAGATCCAGGGCTGCCAGTCCCCGTCCGCTGCTCCCCCATGCCTTTCAACCCCCGCGACCTGCCACACAGAAAAGGAGATTAGGATTAATCTTGCGTCTGACATGCTGATATTAACACCATTTTTTTCTGTCTTTCCTTTTAGTTGCTGTACATTTTTGGGCTTGTGAAAAAGGAAGGAGGGGTGGGGGCCAAAATCAAAGTCTGGGCCCTGGATTACTCCTAGAGAGGAAGGGGGCAGGTTCAAAGGGGTTTTCTTGTGATGGACACAGAAGGAGAATCATTTTGGCAGAGGACAATATAGTGTCAATATCACTCTTTTACTGATCTGATTTGGGATATGTGGGTTCAAATTGCCACGGGGAAAAAAGAGAGGGCTTCCATAGTTTAGGTCTATTATTTCTCTCGTCTCAAAATGCACACTAACCAATGAAAATCGTCGATGTGGTTGCGCGTGATAAAACGCCACATGTTAGCTGTTCACACACTTAGCCCTACGATAACAAATCCTGCATTAGCCAATCAAAGATCTTAGACTTTGTATCCTACAACCAATGGCATTTTTTTTTAAAAAGGGCAACTTGGCCATGAGACATATATATTTTATGCCTCCAAAATCAAGGTTCACTTTTGTTCCTTTTGGTCTGTCACAATTGTAGTGTGTCAAAGTTGCATGATGCATCCTTGACTAGGCTACTAACTACTAACGTTAGACAACTCTGGAGGCACGTTAGACCAAATTAAATAGGCACGTTTTTTCATATATGATAAAATATGACATTTTTGCTTATCACACACGTCCATGTGCTTTTATGCAAACATTTGAAATTAGGTTCAGAGTGTGAATACATGTCATTTAACTGTAGAAATGATGAATGAAATTAATCTGGTTGTCAAACAAATCACTTCAAAAAGTAGGCGACCTGCGGCAGCGCACATTCATCCACTTCATTTGCTGAATGGAAAGAGACATCTGTTACAAAAACCATAAGTGACATTCGGCGACTGTCATTAAGCCTACTATAATCACAGATGCCAAGGGAAGCTATGCCTCTCAAAAATGGGAACAAGAAATTTTTTTAAAAAATAATGAATTCTTTTTTCATAATTGTCCTTCAATTTGCAAGTGGCTCTTCATGTTTTTGTTTTGATGGACGATAAACTTACACAGAGTGCAAATTACAGGGGAGACATGAGCTCCTCTCTAAATATTGATCATTTGACCGAAACGTGCGCCTCCAGCAAGAGCATCAATCTCACCGGAGAAAGCATCCGAGCGAAACAGCGCCCCCCCTGTTTCTGTCTGGCCAAAAAGAGGGCCGCTGTTTCGCTCGCTTGGATGCTTTCTCCGTGAGATTGATGCTCTTGCTGTCAATTTATCCATATTTAGAGACACCCCCCCTCCCCACTTAAGTTTGACTTTTGTTTCCTTAAGAGGAGCTCATGTCTCCCCCGTAATTTGCACTCTATGTAAGTTTACTGTACATTAAAAAAAAGATTAAGTGCCTATGGATTCGCATCACTAAAGTGGTTGACTTGAAATTTGCACGACACGTTAACTGTTGCTATGCGCCCCCCTTGTGTGAAGTTAAGCAAAACCCTGTTCACTGCTAGTCCTCGATGCTTGTTTCAAATAATGCATATGGGATGAAGTGGATGATTTATAATAATGCATATGGGATGAAGTGGATGATTTATAATAATGCATATCAAATGTTGTTCATGTCAAAATGTTGTTCCTCTTAATCTTACATTTTCAAGGTTTTGGCAGCTCTTCCCTTCGCACCACACTTAACACAATAAATATAATTATACATTTCGAAGGAAGAAACTACATCTCACCTGGGATTCAAAATTACCAAGAACCACTGAGCTTTTTGTCCAGTTTATATTTTGCACACGTTTTTGTTAGTTTTGACTATCAGATCATGCCATTTGACCTCTCTATTAAAGGACGTTTTCATGAAAAAGTGTTCAATCACGTTGATGTAGGTGGACGTGGACATCTGTAATTGGCTGATGCAGAATTTTTTACTGGAAATAATTATGTCCAGCTGGTCAGGTTAGCATATAGAGCTAAGTCTGCCAGGTTATGTGGTGGGAACAGCTAACACGTAGCGTTTTATCACGTGCAACTACGTTGACGATTTCAATTGGCTGATGCACATTTTGAGACAGAGAAAAAGTTGAAACGTAAACTTTTTATAATGTTCACATGTATGGACCCAGGGACTTTAGGTAAACCCAGCCTTTCGATAGGCCTACTCTGTTTTTGAAAATAAAACAGACGAGTCAAACAACACTGTGCTCCAGAACCAGAACTGAAATCTTAATTCCTGAGACCATATATTGTTTAATATTGATCATATTTCCTTGGTCCATTTGTATAATAACAAACAATGAACTCCATTAAAAATTATAATATTTAGAAAAGCAGGCCTCCTACCTTTAAAAAAAAAAAGAAAAATAATAAATAAGCTGTAAAAACAACAAAAAGAACAACAACAAACAATTGTTGGTGAAATGATATCACGTGAGATTCACAGCACTTCAGCCGTATTACAGTGCCTTAGCCTGACATTACTGCTCCTTTAGTGGGAAAAGTGAAATGTCATTGTCTGGAATTTTCCCTCTCCCTTTTGATTATCCCTGTGAGAAACCCTGCTCCTCCTAAAGTACATGAATAGTATACACTTCCAATTACGCTTTACACTTAATAGGGGCTAGGCCAGGGAACCCTTCAGAAAAAGACATACTCACACACAGAAAAGGCAAACGGCCTTTGCTGTTATGCAAATATATCAGTCGGTAAACAGTTAAATCCGAATTATATTTGAATTAAATGAGTCTTTGGCTTTCTATAACTGAATTGCAAGGCGAAGTCTCAATACAGGATCCCCACGCCGCGGCCACGCATATTATGCACTTGGCGAAATGCGAACCGACATGACTCACTTTCAATCCGATTACTCGGCTAAACCACATCAATACCATCCAGCCAACAGGCGCTAGTGTCCCCCCATTCAAGTTGCCAGAGAACAACCCCAGCTCCTCCTTGGTACACAAGCACCCTCGCTGCCGCTGCAGAGCCCCCACGCTCAACCCATCAGCGAAACTCAAAAGAGCCCTTTCGACAAGGTGCTTTCCTCAGCTCTCCAAGCAACGGCCTAAAAGAAAGCTAAAGATTGTGTCGACGTGCCCAAACTCCCACTGCAGCCCCGTCAGCACATACAAGTACTCAGGTTTAAAAAAGACTCTCCCCTCCAAGGACTCGGGGCTCTTTCGGTGTGCCATCTTATTGATTAGGTTTTCCCAATGTGTTCCCATTATCAGAGACGCCATGCCCATAGGGGGCACAGGGGCACGTGCCCCCTCAGATTTGTCCTGTTTAAAAAAAAATATATATATATATATATAATAATAATATTGTTGTTTCTGTGTAATACTACTAGCCACATAGTAATTTTAGGAAGTTGGCTTATAGCCCAGATCTCCCAACCTAATAACTAGCTACAAAGAAGCCATTTCAGGGTATCAATCAAATTAGAGTAGCTAGCTTGTCTAACTACAGGTAACTGCCAAAATAAAGGAAACACTAACATAAATTGTCTTCAAGGGTGTTGGGCCACCACAAACCAGAACAGCTTCAATGCACCTTGGCATAGATTCTACAAGTGTCTGGAACTCTATTGGAGGGATGCGACACCATTCTTCAATAATAAATTCCAGAATTTGGTGTTTTGTTGATGGTGGTGGAAAACGCTGTCTCAGGCACCTCTCCAGAATCTCCCATAAGTGTTCAATTGGGTTGAGATCTGGTGACTGAGACAGCCATGACATATGGCTTAGATTGTTTTCATGCTCATCAAACCATTCAGTGACTAATCTTGGATGGGGACATTGTCATCCTATGGGGGCATAGCCATGGTAGCCAAAATAATGGCCTGCCCTGCATTTTTATACATGACCCTAAGCATGAGGGGATGTTAATTGCTTAATTATGTCAGGAACCACACATGTGTGGAAGCACCTGTTTTCAATATACTTTGTATCCCTCATTTACTCAAGTGTTTCCATTATTTGGCAGTTTCCTGTATCTTAGGTGGTATGCCTCCTGGCAAGGTTGGTAAGACTTTAGAAAAGCAAGCAATAACTTAATGTACTGAATAAGACTTTACCCAGGTTTTAGCAGAGATGCAGAGAAGCATATTTAGTTTATTTGAAAAAAGAACCACCAGTCAGGAGGATACAGACAGGTCAAGAGGTATGCTTAGATACGCAGAAAAATATACACATTTTTTTTACATAACATTAAGCATACTGATTATGGCTCTAGAAAACAGGATAAAGCTGTTTCAGGTGTTTGAAAAATACAGAATTCTACAACTTCTGGGCAGGGGGACTAGCCCCCCTCCGCACCACCCCCAGCCTCATGTACTTTGTGCACCCTCAGATTTTTCGGGTACACGACGCCTCTGGACATTATAATGATCAATAACAATAATTCCACAGTTAGCATGACTAAGAGGTGTTAGCAACCAGCCTTTCATTTAAACTGGTGTTGACAACTACTAAGATTCGCCCTTTTTTGGGCTTTGTGGCAGCAAATTTTAACCAGAGGCGTTCACAAGACTTTTCTAAACAACCTGCCAGGTGCAGAGGGATCCCTAAAGATCCAACTAGGCAGTGTAATGCTATGAGCACCAAAAATATTAGAATTTTTATTAAATATGTCCCCTGAGCTCCCATGACTGATTTAAGACTAATGAGCATTCTATGAGGGTTTCAAAAAGTCCAATGTTTTTAGCCATCTATCTTAGTGAGAGAAAATAACCAAGTTTTGAATTGAAATGGTTAGTTGAGCTAAGGGAGGGTACAAAAAGACAATATTGAGGCAAATGTTTCCCATATACAGTACCAGTCAAAAGTATGGACACACCTACTGATTCAAGGATTTTTCTTTATTTGTATTATTTTCTACATTGTAGAATAATAGGGAAGACAATGAAACTATGAAATAACACACATGGAATCAATGTAGTAACCAAAAAAAGTGTTAAACAAATCAAAATATGTTTTACATTTGAGATTCTTCAAAGTAGTCATCCTTTGCCTTGATGACATCTTTGCACACTCTTGGCATTCTCTCAACCAGCTTCGTGAGGTAGTCACCTGGAATGCATTTCAATTAACAGGTGTGCCTTGTTATTAAAAGTTAATTTGTGGAATGTCTTTCCTTCTTAATGCGTTTGAGCCAATCAGTTGTTGTGACATGGTAGGGGGGCTATACAGAAGATAGCCCTTTTTGGTAAAATACCAAGTCCATATTATGGCAAGAACAGCTCAAATAAGCAAAGAGAAACGACAGTCCATCATTACTTTAAGACACGAAGGTCAGTCAATCCGCAAAATGTCAAGAACTTTGAAAGTTTCTTCAAGTGCAGTCCAAGTGTTACCACGAAACCCGTGTGTCAATTGGTAGAGCAAGGTGCTTGCAATGCCATGGTTGTGGGTTTGATTCCCATTGGGACCAGTAAGAAATTGTATGCTCTCACTATTGTAAGTCACTCTGGATAAGAGTGTTTTCTAAATGACAAAAACAATATATATAGTTAACTAAGCAAAACATAATTATGAATATATGACCAGATATAGCATGGACTAACTGACATTGGTAGGGGTTCGAGAGGAAAGCCATCATAGACAGATTGGCTACCAATGAAATTGGGGAACAGGTGCATTGAGAGCAACACACACTGAAACGCTTTGTCCGTTGGACTTGTGCCTCTCTCCGTTTGAAAACGGGGGTTATGTTTAAATGCAAAGTTAATATCGATGTAATGCTGGTCAGAGCTTCTCTGTATTTTAGGCCATTCCTAATCCCTTCAATGTTCCGCAGTGGCCGGATCCTAGTCAGAAACAGATGCTGAGCCAGACTTGAAGAGGGAGAGCCCGCGCAAGCAAGGCGGCTTAGCGAAGGTGTTAAGACCAAAGCAAAGCAGCGTGTAAAATAAATACCATTGCAAAAACACAATTTAAACTTGATGATTATCTTCTAATAATATAACCAATAATAGCCCACGTTACTTTTTAACAGATTTGGTAGTATAGTTTTTTTATTATTTTATTTCCCTGAATGTTGTCATAATTGGCAATCATGATCAAAACCCCTCCTTATTAGGGTATTTATTTGATTAAAGGAAAATAATTTAATTTGTCTAAATGCAAATGATGGGCATCTGCTCACTAAGTTGGCTACTCTTAAATATTTTGAATAGACTGGCAGAGTGAAAGTCAGGTAAAGAGTCTATATATTCGGTTAAACAAATAGAGGTTGCAAGAAGGCAATATATATATATTCAAAATGTTAAATCACTTTACTTAATTAACCTGAATTTAAAACAGTTATTCTAGTAGGCTAAACGGTTCAAATAATCATGAGGCAGTATTAACGACTGAATCATTTTCATTTTAATGCAGCCACATCTTGTGTTTAGGGACAAGGAGGGTGGGTGGTGAGAGTGCACCTTATGTGGATATAATATCTTAAAAAATGGGTTTAAATCTTTAAACTGGATTAATTCAGCGACTGACCAGCTGTTGTATCTATATTTGGTTAAGAGAAAACAATCGTGCTGGCTTGGAAAGCTAGTAGAAATTAGTTTCGGTCACTGGGGGCTAAGCTATATTTCCTGCAAACCATCTGCTTGATTTGTACAATAGGGGGATTTTCGAGGGATCGCGAAAGAATAAAATGCTTTGAACATATCAGTGCTGTTTTTTTTTCTTCTGTGAAGGTGGGTGCTGTGTTAAGGTGTCTTAATATGGGTTTGGCTACAGTTTGTCTTTGCCCTGATAAATACACGATTCAATGGTCTGAGAGTAGTCTTCATCAATGTTAATGTGGAAGTGTTTCTGACGATGTTATTATTGTCATGGCTCTTTTGCATAAAAGAGCCATAGCCCAACGCTATTAACCGGAAAATAGGTTAAATAGTCCAAAATAACAAAATCGGCCCTGCTTGCGTAACATGCAGGACTACTGGATCAGAGGGATGGATAGTGGGTAGCCAGCCTACTAGTGAGATCATTTGTCAAATATATTTAAATCATTACAAGTTACAAAAATTGTTAGCCCAAACTTAGCTTCAACATAATAAAACGTAGGCAAAAAAAATCAGTACATTTAAAATCATGTGTTTGCTCAATTTGTCTCGTATGTACTTTCAACTAGAAGTTATTATTTTGGCATTTTACGTTAAAAAAACGTCTGAGGAACTAGTTACACACACTGCTTTTAATATACAACGTTTTCAACTAACATATTTGACACACGTTGACTACATTGTGCATGTTTATTTTTACAGTAATTAGAAGCCTATTAAACATGTCCTCACCTGGGATTTGAACTCACAACCTCATGGAGCGGTAGGTAGCCATAGGGGTTAAGAGCATTGGGCAAGTAACAAACGGTTGCTGGTTTGAATTCCCAAGCCGGCAAGGTGGAAAAGTCTGCCCTTTCAGCAAGGCAGTTACCCCCAACAACTGCTCCCCAGGCGCCAATGACGTGAGACATCGATTAAGGCAGCCCTCCATGATTCAGAGGGGTTGAGTTAATGCGGAAGACGCATTTCAGTTGAGTGCAACTGTCTAGGTATCCCCCATTTCCAACAGTATTCCAAACTTCCTGTTACCCCACAATGTCTGTGTCAAGAACTGATTTCGCCTGTATTGGTGCACTTCAGAGTAAATCTCAGCTCTGTTAAAAGTACACTCAAGAAAAGCTATTTTGAAGGAGTAACATTAAAACAGATTAATATGTTCCACCATGAGACACCTGTACAACTGTAAACAAATACATCGAATCAATGATGAGATAATAGATTAACTGATAATCTACACAGACATGGGGTGTATAGCAGGAAGATCGGAATGCCATGAACCAAGAGGTTGTGAGTTCAAATCCCAGGTGAAGACATATTGAATAATGATTACTCTATACATGAACAATGTAATCACATGTCAAATATGTAAGTTGAAACCATTGTATGGCAAAAGCCTGTTCCACAGCCTTTTCTTAGTTGGATGAACATATGAGACAAATTGAGCAAACTCATCATTTGAAATGTATTTCACGTTTGAGTACACTTTATCATGTTGGTTGGTCATGTTTTTTCAGGTAACACTTTGAGCGAAAAGTTTAGTGAACAAAAACAAAGGAGGTGGAACCAGTAAGTTAATAATAATTAGTTGAAACAACTAGATTTGTTGGTTTGTTTTGTTGTTGTTTTTACAGTGCATGCATCTATCTTCCTGGGACGCGCCTATAGAGCATAATTTCATGGCGATTTACCTTTTGCGCCATCACTTAGGACACCCGTTCTTTCTCTCCCCTTCGCATTCAAAGCAGAACAGTTGACTCTTCAGAAAGAAATGTGTAAGGTAACCACTTGAAAATGAATGGTTAGGATTTAGGAGAACAAACCCGAGAGCAGCAGTCAAACACCATTAGTTGCAGGTCTTAGCCAACAGGCCTCATGATTCACCTCTCCTGTCGTATCACACAGAAAATAACTTCGAAATACTGTATATTCTTCCTCAAATAAACTCTGTTGTTAACTCCCCCAATGGGCGTTTATCATTTTCCTCCTGCAAGCTATCCTGAAACGTGTTTGCTTTGACATACTACAATGAAATGAACCCACGTGTGGCCCAGCATGCGTCTGATCTAGCCCTCTAAACAATGTCTCCCCCTCTACCCGCAGTATACCGTGCAAGAAAAGTAAGTAACGGAAAAAAATCATGCCCTCCATCTATTTGTTTCAACTTGTTTCTAAACTTTTAACTCTTAAAAATATTATCGGACATTAATTGAATGACAGCCGTGTAAACTATGTATAGCTGTCATATTATAGGCTACCCAGTTTATTGGTGATTTATGACTAGGCCTATACATAGGGTACTAGGGGGTAACTAGTCCCCCTTAAGAACAATGTCTAATTGATGACACACAAAAAAAAAACATTTGGGAGAAAAATGGTATGTGGATGAAGGTCAAGATTACGGCATAGGGTTTCATACATGTGTGCTAAAATCCATTTAATCCGTTTTATTTAGAGCTTTGTTAGTAAGTGATACTTAAAAGCTAAGTCTAGTTGTCTTATTTTAACGATTTAAATCAAATTTGGGAGGGAAATGGTGTTGCACCATTAATATCTGCACTATGAGGAGATTTGATGTAAAGTCCCTCTTTCTAACTCACCTGCAAATTAATTGTATTTGTTCTTTCTTTGTTTTTCCTTTTCCATACCATCCATTATGTACAATTGCACTAAATTTGATTTGAATAATGCAAGATTTTATATCCCAGCAGTCTTTCAAATTACATTCGGGAGTAAAAGGTTTTCAACAGCTGTTTTTAATTAATACAAAAATAATATATTGGATTGGAATATAAATAATACAATTAAATAACATTGGAATATAACAGTAACTTAACTAATTAACTCAGTGTAACATTGATGTGGCAACTCTCTTATGCTCTGCTATTGCACGATTCTAATTTGTACCTGTAGGTCACACATTTTTTATCTTTTACTTTTATTTAACCTTTTTTTTAACTAGACAAGTCAGTTTTAAGAACAAATTCTTATTCATAATGACGGCCTACCCTGGCCAAACCCTAACCCGGACGACGCTGGGCCAATTGTGCACCGCCCTATGGGACTCTCAATCACGTCCGGTTGTGATACAGCCTGGACTTGAACCACGGTCTGTGGTGAAGCCTGCAGTATTGCAATGCCTTAGACCATTGCACCACTCAGGAGGCCCCAAATAAAGCTATTCCCACTCACATTGGAGCACAACTCATGAGCCCACCTTCTGCACTGCTCACACCTAATCCAGTCTCCACCTGTGGCTAAAAACAGGGGGAGAGATACCAATTGAAAAGCTCTCTCTTAAAAATGTAGATAGCTACCTAGCTATATGACATAAAATGCTGTGTAAAATAGTTTAAAGGTTATACAGTTGCATTAACTTTAAAGCTATCAGTCACCAATTTAAACATTTACAACTGAAATGTAAGTTACGTTATCTTTTTTAATGTATTTTACCTCAGATGATCTCGTAGTAAGGTTAGTAGCTAGTACTCCTCACAGCTTATGCTAACTAGCTAGCATTTACTGCTAGTGAAGTTGCTAGCTAGAAAGTTAGCATAAACTAGCGTTAACTGGGCTAGTCATGGGGAGCGGGGGTGAGTTGCCCCCAACACACTCATCCAACTTGTACTACTTTACAAATGTTTTTTTTTTTTCTTCTCTCTAAACAAGTGGATTATTTATCTTAAGGCCTTCCTACTTGTACATATGTATTAAAATATATAGATCTAACTTCACTGGAATATATCTACATCTTTTTCAAAATGTATATATTTTTTTCGATCAATTTACCACAAAGGATTTTGTCACAGACAGGGAAAGTGTTGAGAAAATAATTTGGTGACATCTTGTGTTCTTTATGTGAACTACAGGGAGGGGGGGGGGGGGGGCTCGTTACCGCCTACTACCCTAACTATCATGAATTTTTTAATAAAAAAGGCCATATGTCCTTTCTTTTTCTAGATAAATCATAGCGTTCATTCTCGTTCTATATAAAGCTTATAATGACTGTTAAAAGATAATAAGCATCTAATTAGGCTCAGTGCTTCTTTTTTTTGTCCTGTGTTTTGGTCTTCCAAGAAATAGGACACTAATTGCCAAGGCGCACACTGGAACACAACAATTATTTTGAATAAATTCAGTCCTTAAATTCAAAACCGTTTGGTGTCTTACAGCCCAAATTCACGTTCACTAAAGAATGATACTCTAACCGCACATTGAAATCAAGCTGAAAACGATTTTCCAGAAAGATTTGTGTAAGAAATAAAACATGTTGAGAGTTTGACAGTTACTTAATGGATAAGAGATAAGAGCGCCAAGGCCAGAGCTGCACATTATTTTCAGCGGGACCATCGACATCAAACGTGATCGCACAGATCACCAGTTTTAACACACCAGTTCAAATGCTCGGATATGAAACCTGTCTGATTTCCAATGAGAAAAACTGATTGGTACAGATGACAAAGCCTATTGTGCTCATAATATCCTACTGAATATGCTACAAAAAAAATTTAGACAAGAGAAAAAGGTCATACAAAAAAATATAATTACAGTCGGCTGATAATAATCCTCACAAAAAAAATAATAATTATGATCATCATCATAATCATTATACCATAATAATACTACTAATACCGTAATAATAAAACAATAGCCTAACTACAACAATATTTTGAAAACAAGTGAATGTGGATAATATTTACAATTATGACATTTTACAATCAACTTTTGTGGTCATGTAAATTGTCTCACATTGCAACGCATCCTAATAGAAATGAGGGAATCCCTATATTATCCTAGTTCCTCTAACAAGTCCGAAACTAACGACATTATTCAGTTAGGTGCTCAAATGAATTGAATATATATATATTTTTTATAAACCCCCTATTCACAGACTAACGTTGTTTTGGAGTCCTTTAAAAATAACATTTTTTATTAGTTTGTGTGTGCTGCCACCATTATCACAGTGAAAGTTATACCAGAGTGGTAAGTATATGTAAAACGGATGACTACACTTTCTTTGTTATAGGACATTGTCTAGTCTTTGCTTATGAAGTCTAATCCAATCATAAATTGTTTATTCGGACCAATCAGGAGGCACTGAATTTCCCCTGAAAGAAATTCACGTCGAGAACTTTGTTGAACTTCATTGTTAGGCTGTCAGTTCCGAAAGGGCTTTCGTAAAGGTCCACTATAAAACCCTTCTTCTAAAGGGAAGGGCCAGAAGAGAACTGTGAGTCTTTCCACTTGGATCCTATAGGCGAGGGGAAACTCATTCAGTGAGAAAGGGCTCTTTACAATTACTTTTCCGTTACCCATCCAAACAGAGCAATGATGTTCCCTAATGCACTTGCGCCTCCCGCTATATGCCCAAGTCTTCTTCGACCGCCGGCGGCTCTCTCTCTGCCCCAGTCCTTGCATTCAGCTTTCCCCGCCCACTCGAGCTTTTTGGTGGAGGACCTGTTGCGGATCAGTCGTCCGGTGAGCTACTTCCACCGGACGATTCCCTCACCCAGCGTGTCTCCCCTGGCATCAGGAGCCACCACGCTGACCTGCAGTCATCACACTCACCAAGCTGTCATCTCCACTTTAGCACAGACAAGGACTGGTTCTCCTCAGACCGCACTCTCCATTAACCACGACCCTAACTATCTGAAGTTTGGAGTTAATGCCATCCTAGCACCATCAACGAGAAACGGTAAGATTATTGCGAAAGTATAGGCTAATGTAAAAATTGTTAAGAGTGAATTTAGCCTACAAACAGGCGAGCTGCTTTGAATTTATGCAAATGCATGGAGATTATGTATATTTTGTCTACATGATTTAACGAAACGAAATGACAATTAATGTAAATGTTTTTTTCATTTTGAACCACAGCATCGTCTCCACGTTTAATGCATCATGCTATGCACGCAAAAGCCTTCCCTCTGCCATATTTTGACTGTTCGTTTCATCCCTTCATCAGAGCATCATATTTTCCAGGTAAATCCACTTAACCCTGTCATGCCCATGTATTCAGCTGATGTTGTTGAACCTAATAACAATCTGCCTTTATTAGTTGAACCTAAGGAGAATACAATCATTAGTTCAGAGGTTGGGAGCCGTAGAACGCCGTGGAATCAGTCTCGCCAATTTGATGCCCTATTTAGCAGTGCTGACATTTTGCATCAGTCCCCCTAATCTACAAATTAGCCGCAATTGTCATGGTCTAAATTTGAGGCGGATCCCCTCTCACAAGGAAGCTGCTGGCGTCTCTTCATTGCTTCTTTTTCCCACCGAGCCAGTGAACTTAGCTACTGATAACTCACAAAGCTTTCAGCACCATGACCAATTGGTCAGCTCCCTCCGGGAAGCCACACTTGACTTAAACATGCTGTTGATAGGCATTTACCAGTCATGGACTAATTCCCCATTAGAGGCTATTCACTATTTCAATATTCTCACAAGACCACATAGAGTGTTATGCATGTTTATGCATAGTGCTGTTGTGAGAAATCTAAAGTTAGCAAACAGTAAATGGCACAGGATCCTGGAGTAACGTAGTTCAAATATAATGACAGGCTAGCTAATGCTACAATGCTAGGTGTTATATATTTCAAGATTAAGAATAGCTATAGTGAATTCACACATCCTTTGGCTTTTGAATAGTCAACAATAAAGATGGTGATAAGAATAATCTAAAATGGCTACGCTATAAGGTACAGATCTGTGTTAAGAAGACTTATTTTAAGAGCAATAAAACAACTTCAGCCTTATGACTAGCTTTTTGTGTTGATTTAATGACAATGATGGGACAAAAATAGGGCCCAGCCATCACTAGGCTATTCTCCTGGAACCAATTTCCTAAAAGCATTTTTAAGGCTAAGTTAATCGTTAGAACCTTTGTAGGAACATCGCTAAGGGCTCTATTCAATCCGTATCACAGAAGTTAAGCGTCACAGCGTGATTGAAATGTAATGGCAATGTTCACGTTGGCTGAGACAGCGTTCACGGTAAAAGCTGCATATGTCGGCTCAAAAGGAAATTACTTTTAAATGTAGCCCATTTGGCGCAATCAGTAACGCTTCAGCGATACAGATTGAATAGAGCCCTAAATCTCTGAGCTGTTTCCCCAAAACAATCGTTATAGGCCTACTAAAGTTGCAATTGAAAACGCTCGTTATTTACCGACTGCCTCAGACCATGTAGAACAGCTAAGAGCGTATTTAGATGCTTTTTGCCCTTCGCGTCACTTCATATACAGCGGATTCCCAATAAACATATCAAGATGTGTAGGCCCTACAGTATCTGTCTCTCTGTGACCACCGATAACTTCAGAACGATGTTGCCTACAAATACAAATTAGCCAATGTCTTTGCAGTTGTTACAAACACGCGTAGGATAAAAATAGACTTAAAATGAAAACAGAGGGGACTGCATTCAAATATAAAACAGTAGGCTACATAGGCCTATTTTTTTCCCCAATAGTTGACTTTTGAAATCAATATCATGTTCAATCTACTTAGTTATATTTTGCCAATTGTAGGCTACTGTATCATAGGCTATGTAAATATCTGCCTCAATATATTTCATGATGTGTAACAACATGTGCGCAATTATGTGCCAAATATGTGATTTAGGCTAGTACTTTATTAGAGGGTAAACCATTGGAATCGCTATTGGGAAACCGGGGCCAGATGATCTAGGCATGCGGTTGTGTTTAGTTTGAAAGTATAAATCTATTTTGTGGCAGTAATATATGGCTTTAGTGTCCTGTCCTAAGTCTTTTTCAGTTAGTTCATTACTACACAATTACCGTTCACGCTTCATCAGCCCCTCTATCTTTCATTGGGGCTTTCGAAAGGGATACTCTGCCTTTTTACCATACCAATGCTATAAGGGACCAAGCAATGTGCTAATTAGCTGCTTCGTGCCAATTCATTCAGACGGACTGCATTTAAGAACTTAAGAACAAAAAAACCCGTCAATATTTATAGACTTCGAGAGACTTTGCTTTAGACTACGAAAGAATTCGCTTTTATGCACGTTTGTCCCCCCCACCCACTCCCTGAAAAAAAGAAGGCTAGGCTACTTTGTTAAGCAAGGCTTACTTTGTTAGCCTATGTGTGCATTTCCTGGAATGACACGACGCAAAGCTAATGGTATGTTTTTTTCTTTTAGCATCCTCTTCAGTGGTTCCTATCCCCGGTACATTTTCATGGCCGCTGGCTGCAAGAGGAAAGCCCAGGAGGGGGATGCTACGACGGGCAGTGTTCTCTGATGTCCAGCGCAAAGCCCTGGAGAAAATGTTTCAGAAACAGAAATACATCAGCAAACCAGACAGAAAGAAGTTGGCTGCAAAACTAGGGCTTAAAGACTCACAGGTAAAAATAATAAAACAAAAATACAAAAACAACCAGTAGCCTAAGTGAATAAGACCCACATCAATGTAAAATATTCATTGTATGTATATTTGGATTACTGGCATGTTATAATATTATTAGAATAAACCATGACTAGATAGCCTTATAATATTTAATGTATTTTTCAAGGTGAAAATCTGGTTCCAAAACCGAAGAATGAAATGGCGCAATTGCAAAGAGAGGGAGTTGTTGTCCTCCGGAGGTTGCCGGGAACAAACCCTTCCGACTAAGATGAACCCCCACCCGGACCTCAGTGACGTCGGGAAGAAGTCTTGCGAGGAGGAGGTAGACGCGTACAGCCCGCGCGCGGCCTTTTGCCGCTCACCATCAGAGCGCGAACTTTTGAACAGTGTGGAGTCGCACCTCTCTTCGCCTTGCAACTCCAGCAAGCACTCCGACTTCTCAGAATCAGAGGAGGAAGAGATTACAGTGTCTTAATTATGAATAATACACACGTTGTGTTTGTATAAAGTTGTTGGGTCACATATATTGTTGCGTATATTGTATATAAATACATTATTACCCAAATTAGATCCAAGCATCCTTTGATTTTAGTATATTATTTGTCCGTGATATTACCAATTCACCTAGCCCTATACATAAATGTAGGGGCCATATTGGTTGTGGTAGATATTTCAGTGCTTATTAAGGGATTCACTTAGTAAATTAGATGTATTCTTGCAGCTTTTGCTATTTGTACCATATTTTGTAAGGGCCATTTTTATACCAAGAGGATTATACCTGATTTAAATGCTTATATTAGATGCATTGCTTTTAATCTATGTAGATGTTACATCTATAACTTAAAAATAAATATATTATTTGTATGCTTTGTTTAAATGTTGTACTTTGAGAGTATTTTTTCAAATAAAACTAAAATGTAAAGAACGGCTGCTTTCTTGACAATGGTACAACAAACAGAATAACACTTAAAAAGTTTCATTATATTCCCAAGTAAACAATGTTTGATAAGGTTTGTCACTGCTTTTCTTCTCATAAGAAAGACAAGAGTGTCTGAGAGAGTGCAGTGTCTTCTATTGCCGTAGAAATGACAATGAAAAACTCTCCATCTAGGTTTTACACACTTCTACAGGTACTTTCATTTAACTAGGCAAGTCAGTTAAGAACAAATTCTTACTTTCAATGACAGACTAAGAACAAACAGTGGGTTAACTGCCTTGTTCAGGGGCAGAATGACAGATTTGTACCTTGTCAGCTCAGGGATTTGATCTTGCAACCTTTCAGTTACTAGTCCAACACTCTAACCACTAGACTACCTGCCACCCCAGTATAGGGCTATACAACAGGACGTCAGTCACATAGGTAGCCTAAATAATAACAGACCATTACATTATTTCCAACAATGCTACTGAGTTGAGACAATTGAAATGAGTTCAACACACTGAACATTGTTGAACAATATTTTAAACCACGTGAGGTCAAATAAAAACTTGAACCATTTAAAACAACTTAATAAATAAACACTGGTTTATTGATTTCTCGATGAATTAAAAATATGAAAGATGGAAAGTACCGTGTTGTGACCAGATTTATTCTCACAGTCTCATAGTTGTTCACTCTTATAGAAAAAGGAACAACCTGTGGAGGAAGCCTAACTGTAGGCCTACACACATTACTCTGTAGTTTAGTAAAAGATGTACAGAATTTTTTTTGAAAACGTGGGATTCATGATCAAATATATACATCTTCACATTACAAAATAAAAATGTGCATAAACAAAATTCAAACTATTCAATAATTATCAACCACTAGATTCAATAGCATACCTTTCACGTCATTCCAACATCCTAACTGAGTGGGACCAAGAAAAGACAAACGACCACTTTGATTTGTCCTTGCAAGATATGCTAGCAAGATATGCTAGTGAACATTTCTACCTTGCAAAATATTCACAGATCAATGTACCTGCAATACAAATCTTGACAATACTTAAAAATACAAGTAAACTGTTTTGGTTTCAGTCGAAAGTTCCAAATGAATGTTGCAAAGAATTTGTTACTAAGAACACTCATGGGATGAATAGCAACAACACTGACAGATAACGTGGACATTGTGAGGGGGAGCAACCAAAGTGGTACCTCGTAGTAGAGTAAGCTGCTCTGAGAATACTCCATTTTATGAGGGAATAAAGCCTAGTTACTCCAATACAGCAACTCCGAGGATCCCATTAACACTGGACGCAAATGGAACTGGTGCTAATTCTTCAGAGTGAGCGACTAGACACGGCAGCCTCCGTCTCAAAGCCATGCAGTCGCTCTGATCCTTTTCTAGCCAGAGACCTTTCAGATGTGGGTCTACATGTCCAATGCGCCTCTATACAGGGAAACACCGTGTTGGAACATTTCATGCAGGGATGGAGCTCTGTCTAGAGCTGAAGAAAAGACAAACAAGGGCTTTTGGGATACTGTTTGAAACGCTCACGAGGTGTAAAGTTCTCATCTTCCTCAGGAGAGCACCAACAATCCGAAAAGTATCACTGATTTCAAGATATCCAAAACAAAAGCCTAGACCTTCTCGCTACCAGCTAGCTGCACATAAACGATGTGGAGTCATTTTCATCAAAGTACGAGCAAGTTAGCAGCCCCTAAACTCTGCACCGCCTCTATAGAAATCAAGTATATCAAAGGCATTGTCAATGCATGTGACCACCGTTGTTAATAAAGGCAGCAAGGCATCATTTGAAAGTTAAGCACCAAAAATATGTCTCTTCACTAAGAAAATGCACACAAGTCAAGCTCTGTGAAGCGGAGTGACCGTATGTACAGTTTTTGCTACTCAGTTTGGACCACATAGCTATAGCCTAGATTAGGTCACAGTCAAGGCAACTGGTTTGATGTCTCATAAACTACGTCATTCATTCTATATGGCTGTGTCTTTGTCTGTGACTGTAAACAGACTCCTAATAAACACTGAACACAGTAGAAATACTGAGGTGAAATTATTCAGGCTATTGAACTTTGACTGGGATTTCCATCTCAGGTTACCTGCACCCAGTACATCTATTTATTATCTTATGTATCAGTACACAGTGTAAATAGTGAGTTCCAACTGGTATATAAGATGCTCTGACTGCCTAAAGACATGAAATCGCAGAGGTCAAATTCTAACTTGAAATACATGACCGAACGTTGAACCTCATATCAATGGATGATTAACGCAAAAGGTATGTTCATTTAGGATGTGTCCCAGAGTGAGTACTAGCTGACAGAGGGAGACTCATAGTGTGTACTCCCGTGGTGAGTCCAGCATGTTGTCTTCATGGGGATCCTGGTTGCTGTTGGAGTCGCTGTCGTAACTCTGAGTGCTGCCGGAGCAGTGGGCTGCCTCCTTCAACCTCATCAGCATGTTCATCTGTGGAGATGTATAGAGGTCAGAGGTCAGATAGCTTGTCGCCTACATAGAGACACTCATGCTAAACATAAAGCCGCGGATAGTCTTTCAATAAGGTGCTTTTAAAGAGTATGTTCTTGGATACAAATATCAAGTCAAACCTTTGTTCATACAGACCATCATCACATTCAGGATTATTATGTAATGCCATACCAAACATACTTTCTTGATTATTTCAGAGTCCAACTATTTAGGTTAAAGGTTGTCAGAAAAGTTAACAGGAGGTGTAAGACTTGTATCAACGTACCAGGGGGTCTCCGTCTGTGCATCCCTGGGGAAGCTGTTTTCTGGGACAGCCATCTTTGGAGATGGAGTATCCATCGAAGCCCACGTCCTCTGGCCGGAGCTGCAGCAGCTGGGGCCATTCGTGCTGCAGGGGGTTGGCTGCCCAGGGGTAGCTCTCCATCACCCACCGTGCTGGATCCTCCCAAGGAGCTCTCCTCCCATACATCTGGAGGATGGACAGAATCATAATAACTGCTCAGTGATTTTCATTAAGAACAGTAAGTGTGTGTCAGCTTATTATAAACAGTGCCTTCAGAAAGTATTCACACCCCTTGACTTTTTGTTGTGTTACAAAGTGGGATTAAAATGGATTTCATTGTCAGTTTTTGACAGCAATCTGCACAAACTACTCTGTAATGTCAAAGTGGAAGAAAAATCTGAACATTTGTAAAAAATGTTAAATAAAACAGTGATATATCTTGATTCGATTAGTATTCAACCACCTGAGTCAATACATGTTAGAATCACCTTTGGCAGTGTGCCTTTCTGGGTAAGTCGTCTAAGAGCTTTCACAAGTGGATTATGCAACATTTGCCCATTATTATTTTCTAAATTCTTCTAACTCTGTCAAATTGGTTGTTGATCATTGCTAGACAACCATTTTCAGGTCTTGCCATAAATTGTCAAGCAAATTTAAGTCAAAATTGTAACTTGGCCACCCAGGAACATTCACTGTCTTCTTGGTAAGCAACTCCAGTTTGGCCTTGTGTTTTAGGTTGTTGTCCTGCTGAAAGTTGAATTCCTCTCCCATTGTCTGGTGGAAAGTAGACTGAAACAGGTTTTCCTCTAGGATTTGTAGGGAATTTCCTCCCGAGTCTGTAGGGGAGTTGCAGTGATGGGACAACCAATGCAACTACCAATTGGATATTACGAAATTAGGGAGAAAAAGGGGGTAAAAGTTAAAAAAAATAAAAAAATAAAAAAAATAAAACTTTCCCTTTGTATTCAGGAAAATAAGTTAATTCCTTTGGAACATTTTTTGCAGTATCACTTTAGAGCCTTGTTGCAAACAGGATGTATGTTTTGGAATATTTGATTCTGTACAGGCTTCCTTCTTTTCACTGTCATTTAGGTTAGTATTGTGGAGTAAATACAGTGTTGTTGATCAATCCTCCGTTTTCCCCCATCACAGCCATTAAACTCTGTAACTGTTTTAAAGTCACCATTGGCCTCATGGTGAAATCCCTGAGCGGTTTCCTTCCTCTCCGGCAACTGAGTTAGGAAGGACACCTGTATCTTTGTAGTGCCTGGGTGTATTGATACAACATCCAAAGTGTAATTAATAACTTCACCTTGCTCAAAGGGATATTCAATGTCTTCTTGAATTTTTTTAAATCTACCAATAGGTACCCTTCTTTGTGAGGGATTGGAAAACCTCCCTGGTTTTTGTGGTTGAATCTGTGTTTGAAATTCACTGCTCAACTGAGGGACATTACAGATAACATTTCAGCTTTTAATTTTGAATTCATTTGTAAGCATTTTGAAAAACAGAATGGGGTATTGTGTGTAGACCAATGACAAAAACATCTACATTGAATCCATTTTAAATTCAGGCTGTAACACAACAAAATGTGGAAAGTGTAAATACTTTCTGAAGGCACTGTACATACTCTATGTAGTATCTCTCTGTGTCCGTGCGTTAGTTTACGAACCATTATTAAAAGGGATAGCGCTACTACAAATGTAAATTGATGCCACATTTCAAACGTTATGTCATTGTACCTGCAGCCCCTCTCGGACAGCCTCCAGCATGTAGGGAATGATGGAATAGTTCCACAGATCTGTGAACCACACTCTGATTCCCTCCACATCCATGGGACAAGACAGGAAGAGGCGGGGCCCTGGGAGGTAGAGAGACAGACATTTTCAACAAAACATCCCTTTCATTCCATAGAACCTTCAATCTTGTCCCTTATATATATTCTTTATTGACAAATCTCAAATATACAATTGAAAAGTATGTGTTCATTCAAGTATAGTGTATTAATCTATTTCTTAAATCCTAATGTAAAAAAACATGGCCAGATAATGTAATAACAAAAGGAGAAAAGAAGAAGATGAATGTGATTTCCTTTGAATCTTACCGATGGTGACATCCGAGGAGCTGTGGGACTCTAGGAAGCGGTTGAGGTGATGCCAGACAGTAGGGACCCACTCGATGATCCTCACCAGCTCAGTGTTGCGCTGCCGGCTGCTGATCTCCGTCTCCATCAGCCTCCTCCTCAGGAACCGACCCAGGAAGCCCTTCACTGGCTCAGTGTGGTTGGCACACAGCACCCACCTAGAGAGGACACACACAGGAAACAGACAACAGCAGAGAGGGTGATCAGTTACTGTTCAAACAGACCTCAAACGAGGGTTAGGCAGAGGACATATCACTGTTTAAATACCGCCCTCTTGTGGCGGCTACATAACGCAGCAATTACATTTTACATTTCAGAATAGAGATGACATCAAATAACATTATCTTGTAACTGTAAAAAAGACAGTAACACATTATAGATATGATGTACCTGAAGTTATGATGAAGCTGCAGGTTGGGAGTGGATGATGTAGCCTGGTTCATTGTTCCAATGATATAAGGACTGGGAACAAACAAGGCAATACATTTCAGATTAAGAACAAGCAAATAAACACTGTGTGAGTGTGTGCACCTGTGTGCATGCGAGCCTGTGTGTGTGTGTGCGCCTGTGTGTGTGTCTGTGTGTCTCTGTGTGTGTGTGTGTGTGTGTGTGTACTGACCATCGGTGGTGCTTGCAGCTGAGCAGGCCATTGAAGACCTCTCCTAGAGAGCTGACGTTGTGCAGGTTGTCCAGTACTACCACCAGGGGCATGTCCACCCCATGACTCGTACTGTTGCAATGGTCAGCCAGGTTAGACAGGTACTGACGCAGCTCCTGGACACCAGAGAGAAGAGTTGACAAAGACAGTACAGTTAATCATTTCCACATGAACCACAAAATGATTCCCCATACAGCCTCTAAAATACCACAGTACATTACTAATGACATATCAAGCATTTCATCTATAGAGGGGTTGCAGGTGCGTCACAAATCACCGAGCAACCACACCAGGCTCCATGTTGGAAGACCAGAGTCAGTCTGCTGGAACTTTGGTGCCTATGTGTCCTCCAATCTTTCACATGGCTGGCTGTAGTGATGGGAAACCGAGGCTTAGTGAACCCTTTGGGGCTTTCATGAAATTCCAATAGTGTGCAACTGCAGCCTGCAATTTGGGGTGTTCCTGCATGTGGGCATTCCTGCATCTGCAAGAACACCTCTCCTCGAGTATCCCATTGGTTCCTGCATGAACTCTTACTAGTTAGATAGCACACAGTGTCGCCCCCGGCTCCCGCCTGCTGTGTACCAAAGTCCTCCTTCGGATTAGCTGGCTAAGCTAGCACACAGTGTCCTTTTCTCCCACCTGCCGAACAGCTGTTCTCGTCGTCGTTAACAGAACTGCTGGAAAACATTGCCTGAAAGGCAGGGGTGAACGACACTGTCTACCGGTGTACGGCTAGCTAGCCTCTTAAGGATCGGACCCTTTTTTTCAATTTTCGCCTAAAATGACATACCCAAATCTAACTGCCTGTAGGTCAGGACCTGAAGCAAGGATATGCATATTCTTGATAACATTTGAAAGGAACCCCTTTGAAGTTTGTGGGAATTTGAAATTAATGTAGGAGAATATAACACATTAGATTTGGTAAAAGATAATACAAAGGAAAAACATGTTTTTTTCATTATTTTTGAAATGCAAGAAAAAGGCCACAATGTATTATTCCAGATTAGGCACAGTTTAGGTTTTGGCCACTAAATGGTAGCAGTGTATTTGCAAAGTGTTAGACTGATCCAATGAATCATTGCATTTCTGTTCAAAATGTTGTTTCAAGTCTGCCCAAACGTGCCTAATTGGTTTATTAATACAGTTTCAAGTTCATAACTGTGCACTGTCCTCAAAGAATAGCATGGTATTCTTTTATAGCTACTGTAAATGGGACAGTGCAGTTAGATTAACAATCATTGAAATTTTCTGCCCATTTCAGATATGTCTATGTCCTGGGAAATGTCCTTGTAACTTACAACCTTATGCTAATCACATTAGTGATTAGTGATAAAAAAAACTTTGGATCGATAAATTGATGATTACCAATAACAACTACTAGAGAGGTTTCATTTACAATCACTGTTTAAGAAAAAAATAAAATCTAAATCGATCCTGTCAAGATTCTATAAAAGTGTGCTATGATTTCAGGATAGATTCCTCTGACATTTGGCTCTAGGCCCTGAGCTATCTTTCCACCTGATGTTGCGATTTGACCTCAGAGCATTTCACATGATTCTGTACGTAATTCCGAGACACATCATTGAGCATGATATGTTACGTTTCATATGAAATGTATTCATTTTTGGATGTCCCTCACCCATTTGTAAATGTTACGAATTACAATGAGTATTATATGTTACACATTTACAGAACGTATAATATGTTTACGAATTTGCTAAATGTATGATATATTACGGATTCTAGTGACTAACATTAGCTAGTTCACTAACGTTAGCTAGGCTAGGGGTTAGGGTTGCATTAAGTTTAAGTTTAGGCATTAGGTTAGAGGGTTAAGGTTAGGGGAAGGGTTAGCTAACATGGTAAGTAGTTTTAAAGTAGATAAAAAGTAGTAAGTTGCTATGTAGATAAAATGCTAAATCTGTCTGTGATGAGATTCGAACTCACAAAACTCTGGAATAACGCCAGCTCATTAACCCCGATCGACCACACTTCTTTCATTTTTGACTTAAGTAACCATCTGTCTTATTTAGCCATTCCAAACGTAACATATCATACTAAATGGAGTGTCGCGAATTTGAGACCAGGTTGGCTAAGAAGGTGAAATATCTAGTTAAAAAACCGAAAGCTTTCAGCAGAGGTTGGTGCACTCGGTTACGAGTTCCAACACCTGTCTGATGATAGTGTGACGTCCAAAGCTTTGAATGTCATTATCACGTGGTATTGTTACTTTGATCAGAGAGGAAGAGAGGCCCAACTCGGCGGAAAATCTGTCTCCCTCCATCAGGTAAAAAAAAATGTATGGCCTATTTGCTACATGAGGTTTATTTGTGGAAAAGAAGTTTCGTAATGCTGAAGTTGTTACGAGTAACGACATAAGTTGGACACCTGACATCCCGGCAACTGTGAGAAAATATCGGAGTTGTCTCTGCATATTCATGACATGAGGCTAGTAGCATAGCATCTCTCTCTATTGAATACAGACGGTTGACGGGATTACAATAATGAGATGTATCCACCAATCCAAAGAAAGGACAGGCAGGAGCTAAACAGCCCACAGTGCCGCTTTGCAGACAAGGGCTTCCATTGTTAGAGACGTATCTTGTCAGGAAATCCATAATCTTTGCTTTGATACAAGCATTGATATGTTGTGTCGAATCAGTATGCTTTGAAAATGGCATCAGAGCTCCGGTATCAATCATCCCATCACTAGCTGGCTGCATTTTGCTACCACCAAAAACCTTGGGAAGATTTCTCATTATTTCGTTTTTCTTAGGACCCAGAAAATGGAGGTAGTGGGAGAACATATTTATATTTACAAGATACATACATTTAGAAAATGATCAAAAACAATATATTATTAGCTAGCTAGCTTGCTACAGTAACTTCGTGTTAGTGTGCAGGCTAAAGTTAACCCAAATGAGCCTCTAATGTAATGTTATCTAGTGTCACACCCTGATCTGTTTCACCTGTCTTTGTGCTTGTCTCCACCTCCCTCCAGTTGTCACCCATCTTCCCCATTTATCCCCAGCGTATTTATACCTGTGTTCTCCGATTGTCTGTTGCCAGTTCATTTTGTTTCGTGAAACCCACCAGCGGTTTCCCCCTTGCTCCTGTCTGTTCTAGTTCCTGTTTTAGAGTTTTTCCCGGTTTTGACGTTTCTGCCTGCCCCGACCTTGAGCCTGCCTGCCGTTCTGGACCTTTTGAACCCTATCTGGATTACTGACCTCTGCCTGCCTCTGACCTGTCATTTTACCTGCCCCTGTATTAGTAATAAACTTTTGTTACTTCGACACTGTCTGCATCTGGATCTTACCTGAAACGTGATACCTAGCTAGCTAGCCAACTTTACAGACGGTATAACTAGCTAAGTGAAAAAATATATCACCCGCAGGCTAACTCCCGAGTGGCACAGTGGTCTAAGATACTGAATCTCAGCGTCAGGATGGATCTCAGGATGTTCACCTTCCAACAGGACAATGACCCTAAGCATAACGCTAAAGCAATACTCTAGTGGTTTAAGGAGAAACATTTAAATGGCTTAGAATGGCCTAGTCAAAGCCCAGACCTCAATCCAATTGAAAATCTGTGGTATGACTTAAAGATTGCTGTACACCAGCAGAACACATCCAACTTAAAGGAGCTGTAGCAGTTTTGCCTTGAAGAATGGGCAAAAATCCCAGTGGCTAGATGTGCCAAGCTTATAGTGGCACACCCCAAGAGACTGTAATTGCTGCAAAAGGTGGCTCTACAAAGTATTGACTTAGGTTGTGAATAGTTATGTACCCTCAAGTTCTGTTTTTTTGTCTTATTTCTTGTTAGTTTTACAATAAAAAAAATGTTCATCTTCAAAGTAGTACGCATGTTGTGTAAATCAAATGATACAACCCCCCCAACAAATCCATTTTAATTCCAGGTTGTAAGGCAACAAAATAGGAAAAATGCCAAGGGGGTGAATACATTCGCAAGCCACTGTACATCCTTCTATACCATGGTTTATATATGTACCTATGTTATCAAAAATACAGTTTAAAAGCCACGCACAATGTATAAACCTATTACAACTGGAGCAGACCAAACCTGCTGGGTTTGTAAACGTTAGACATTTTAGTAAGAAGTAGAGTATTACTACAAAAGCAAAAAAAGTAAATAGCAGTGATGGCGAACCTCGCTCCACTGATCGTTGATCTACGTTGATCTATCTACGTCATATGTCACCTGGCAACACTCTTTTCCAATTACTGTATCCTCCAACAGTTCCAATTTGCAAATGTAAGGGGAATAAGCATTTCCATTTGTGAATCTCCTCTATCATATATTTCCATATCGGTTACATTTTGGCACCTCCACTATCATACAGAAAGTATCCCTACATTCAACATATTAATCATGATAGTGTTTGACAGACCTTGCTGGACTTGTGGTCTACGTTGAACGTGGCAATGGTCCCGTCGGTGACCTCTCTCCCTTCCCTCAGCACTATGTGTTCGGCCAATCGGCTGGCCAGGAAACTCTTCCCGGTGCCACTGGGGCCAGACAGGATGATCCGACGGTGCTCATGGAGCTGGGACACGTAGCGCTGCAGCAGGGGTTTGGGGATCAGCGTCTCAAACACCAAGTCGTCTTGGCTGTGCTCACACACACCTGCAGGCAGGGGGCAGCAGAGGACACATATATTAAAGTATAGGTTCACTGGTGTTGTTATTGACTGATCCAGACCGCTTTGAATTACAGGGTTCAAATTTATTTAAATATTGACTGCTAGCAAAAACAACGCGAGTGGTAGAGGTATAGTTCTAATTTTCCAAACTTCCGAGAGTTCCATTCTTGCCCATACCTTTGAGGGAGACAGAGATGGTGTCACTGTCTCCAACGAGGTATCCACAGGGCAGAAGTTCAGGGGTGTCAGTCCCACGTGTGCGATGGATGTCCCCGATGCTATAGCCCAGGACACTGTCTGAGTTTAGACCCAGCTGGCTCACTGGGTCCACGTGGATAATGTACTCCTGCAGGACCAGGGACCAATCAAACATCAGATACAGGGCAATGGACCACCAACCAATCACATGTCAGATACAAGTGTCACTCTAGTCACTCCTATAACAGGCTGAGTTTTTAGTGTCTGTTGATTTACCTTAAAGAGACGTCTGACCACCCCATCCAGCACATCCCATTTGGTTTTCCCACTGACACCAATGCAACCAATCAGGAAATGGCGAGGTCTACGCTCCTATAAAATATGAGGACGAATTTATCATAAGATCTGATATTAAGGACAAATAAGTTGAAAGGCATACATTTTTTTGGTAGCCATTGTAATTTCTGGTGGGTTGGAAGTGTTAGAAGTTTCGTACCTCTTTCCACTTGGCATCCTCATCTAGAGTTACAACCACCTTGACGTGTCGTCCTTCTTTCCGTGAGCTACCGTCCCCGTTGTCCTCCAACAACATGTCTACAGAGACAGGGACATAGATATTAGCTACAGCAGACAGGACTACAAACACACACACACGGACAGGTGAATGCACGTGCTCACGCACAAAGACTAACACAGGCGCGATCGCATGCACGCACGCTCGCTCACTCACACACTCTCTCTTACCGAGGCTGGTGGACTCTGTTAGAGCGAGGCTATGCTGTGACTGGCCCACTGAGGGTGAGGCCACTGAGGCCTGTGAGGCTGCTCTGCTGCAGCTGCCCTGACTCTCCATCTTCAGACAATCGTTCTCGGTCTTCAGCCTCTCTATCTCGCCCTGCGGACAGGTTACAAAACACCAGGTCACACACAGCTCACAGCATCGTACGACTTTGTATTTGGCATGCTTTGTGATGGCCAATGTTTGCGTGGTCATTGCTAGGGTGAGGAGTTTCCCCCTGACCATGCAAACCTTGACCAGGAAAATGCCAGGTCACTAGGTCAGGGAAACCTCCAGGCCCTCATCATGTCATATCAATGGTCACATGTGGTCCTGTTTCAGACACCCTCACCTGCATGCGGTTCATGGACTCCCTGAGCTGGTCCAGCTGGTGGGCGGAGCTGAGGGCCTCCAGGCGTATGTCAGTCAGCTTCATCTCCTTGTCTCGGAGCTCGCTGCGGAGCGCCATCACCGTCTCCGCCTCGCTGTCTGTGCACTCTGAGATCCTGCACACGAGACAGATGTCTGGTCAGTTCAGGGATAAACAGAATGCTAGTCCTCAAGAGCACATCCCCGAGAAACCTCATGGAGCACAATTATAATTTTCTTACAAAGATTTTTTTTTTTTAACTCAGTAACATGCTGTACAAATGATTGGTTTGTCACTGCAAAAAATTATTGTCGCTTATTCCAAGTTAATCCAGAGGCACTGAATCACTGTGCGATAGATAGATAGGGGTTCAGGCAATTGTAAACAGGACAAGATCAAGGTCCTGTGAAGGATGTGTGTGATTGGCTCAGAATTCCAGTTGCAATGGCACAACATGGCATGAGTGATCGAGTCGATATTAATTGGTTAAATAATAATTTGGTGCATCAAGGACATTTGTTAGGATTAGCCATCATCAGAATTGCTCATAAAGTGAATGTGGGTTATTCAGACATTTTTCATACTCTATTACCGAGCGAGAGAACCAGTCCTCAACACCCCAGTGATACCGCCCCAGGCACGCCCACTAACAGGCAGGGGAGAGAGAAATGGACTAGAGACACACACAGACAAACAGACGGACAAGAGAAGAACAGCTTCAATACAAACATCCAACTATTGACTAAAACAATGAGGCCATGCAGTCTCTAATGATAACATACACATACATACAAAGCTTGGGGTACTGGGATATACAGTGTATATACACACACACACACACACACACACACACACACACACACACACACACACACACACACACACACACAGTACCAGTCAAAAGTTTGGACACACCTACTCATTCAAGGTTTTTCTTTATTTGTAGAATAATAGTGAAGACATCAACACTATGAAAGAACATGTGTAGAATCATGAAGTAACCAAAAAAAGAGTTAAACAAATCAAAATATATTTTATATTTGAGATTCTTCAAAGTAGCCACCCTTTGCCTTGATGACAGCTTTGCACACTCTTGGCATTCTCTCAACCAGCTTCATGGGGAATGCTTTCCAACAGTCTTGAAGGAGTTCCCACATATGCTGAGCACTTGTTGGCTGCTTTTCCTTCACTCTGCGGTCCAACTCATCCCAAACCCTCTCAAATGGGTTGAGGTCGGGTGATTGTGGAGGTCAGGTTATCTGATGCAGCACTCCATCACTCTCCTTCTTGTTCAAATAGCCCTTACACAGCCTGGAGGTGTGTTGGGTCATTGTCCTGTCGAAAAACAAATGATAGTACCACTAAGCTCAAACCAGACGGGATGGCATATCGCTGTAGAATGCTGTGGGAGCCATGCTGGTTAAGTGTGCCTTGAATTCTAAATAAATCACTGACAGTGTCACCAGAAAAGCACCCCCACACCATCACACCTTCTCCTCCACGCTTCACGGTTGGAACCACACCTGAAGAGATCATCTGTTTACCTACTCTGGGTATCACAAAGACACGGCAGTTGGAATCTAAAATCTAAAATGTGGACTCATTAAACCAAAGGACAGATTTCTACCGGTCTAATGTCCATTGCTCGTGTTTCTTGGCCCAAGCAAGTCTCTTCTTCTTATTGGTGTCCTTTAGTAGTGGTTTCTTTGCAGCAATTTGAACATGAAGGCATGATTCATGCAGTCTCCTCCGAACAGTTGATGTTGAGATGTGAATGTTACTTGAACTCTGTAAAGCATTTGTTGTTTGGGCTGCAATCTGAGGTGCAGTTAACTCTAATGAATATTTCCTCTACAGCAGAGGTAACGCTGGGTCTTCCTTTCCTGTGGAGGTCCTCATGAGAGCCAGTTTCATCATAGCGCTGGATGGTTTTTGCAACTGCACTTGAAGAAACTTTCAAAGTTCTTGAAATTTGAAATATTTCCTTCTTTGAGTCAACTGATTGGCTCAAAGAAGGAAATACATTCCACAAATTAACTTTTAACAAGGCACAAGGTTAATTGAAATGCATTTCAGGTGACTACCTCATGAAGCTGGTTGAGAGAATGCCAAGTGTGTGGGCAACTTTGAAGAACATCAAGGCAACATCAAGGCAACTTTGAAGAATCTCAAATATATTTTGATTTGTTGAACCCTTTTTTTGGTTACTACATGATTCCATGTGTGTTATTTCATAGTTTTGATGTCTTCCCTTGAATGAGAAGGTGTGTCCAAACTTTTGACTGGTACTGTATATATACAGTGGCAAGAAGAACCCTTTGGAAATACCTGTATTTCTGCACAAATTTGTCATAACATTTGATCTGATCTGCATCTAGGTCACAACAACAGACTAACACAGTCTGCTTAAACTAATAACACACTTGTGTTTTTATTGTAAACATTCATAGTGCAGGGTGGGAAAAGTATGTGAACCCTTGGATTTAATAACTGGTTGACCCTCCTTTGGCAGCAATAACCTCAACCAAACATGTTCTGTATTTGTGGATCAGACATGCACAACGGCCAGGAGGAATTTTGGACCATTCCTCTTTACAAAACTGTTTCAGTTCAGCAATATTCTTTGGATGTCTGGTGTAATCTGCTCTATTGAGGTCATGCCACAGCATCTCAATCGGGTTGAGGTCAGGACTCTCCAGAAGGCATATTTTCTTCTGTTGAAGCCATTCTGTTGTTGATTTACTACTGTGTTTTGGGTCGTTGTCCTGTTGCATCACCCAACTTCTGTTGAGCTTCAATTGGCGGACAAAGACACTTGGGAATGACTTTTTCGGTGATAGCAAGCTATCCAGGCCCTGAGGCAGCAAAGCAGCCCCAAACCATGATGCTCCCTCCACAATACATTACAGTTGGGATGAGGTTTTGATGTTGGTGTGCTGTGCCTTTTTTCTCCACACGGTGTTGTGTGTTCCTTCCAAACAACTCAACTGTAGTTTCATCTGTCCAGAGAATATTTTGCCAGTAGCACTGTGGAACATCCAGGTGCACTTTGGTAAACTTCAGAAATGCAGCAATGTTTTTTTGGACAGCAGTGGCTTCTTCCGTGGTGTCCTCCCATGAACACCATTCTTGTTTAGTGTTTTACGTATCGTAGACTCATCAACAGAGATGTTAGCATGTTCCAGAGATTTCTGTAAGTCTTTAGCTGACACTAGGATTCTTCTTAACGTTATTGAGTATTCTGCGCTGTGCTCTTGCAGTCATCTTTGCAGGACAGTCACTCCTAGGGAGATTAGCAACAGTGCTGAACTTTCTCCATTTATAGACAACTTGTCTTACCGTGGACTGATGAACATCAAGGCTTTTAGAGATACTTTTGTAACCCTTTACAGCTTTATGCAAGTCAACAATTCCTCATCTTAGGTCTTCTGAGATCTCTTTTGTTTGAGGCATGGTTCACATCAGGCAATGCTTCTTGTGAATAGCAAACTCAATTTAAAAATAAAATGTTTTTTTTATAGGGCAAGGCAGCTCTAACCTACATTTCCAATCTCGTCTCATAGATTGGGCTCCAGGTTAGCTGACTCCTGACCCCATTAGCCTTGTGGTTCACATACTTTTTCCAACCTACACTGTGAATGTTTAAATTATGTATTCAATATAGACAAGAAAAAGACAATAATTTGTGTGTTATTAGTTTAAGCACACTATGTTTGTCTATTGTTGTGACTTAGATGAAGATCAGATCAAATTTGGTGACCAATTTATGCAGAAATTCAGGTAATTCCAAAGGGTTCACATACTTTTTCTTGCCACTGTATACTGAACAAAACTATAAACACAACATGTAAAGTATTGGTCCCATGTTTCACGAGCTGAAATAAAAGATTCCAGAAATTTTCCATACGGACAAAAATCGTATTTCTCTCAAATTTTGTGCACAAATTTGTTTACGTCGCTGTTAGTGAGCATTTCTCCTTTGCCAAGATAATCCATCCACCTGACAGGTGTGACATATCAAGAATTAATTAAACAGCATGGTCATTACACAGGTGCACCCTGTGCTGGGGACAATAAAAAGGCCAGTCTAAAATGTGCAGTTTTGTCACACAACACAATGCCACAGATGTCTGAGTTTTGAGGGAGCTCGCAATTGGCATGCTGACTGCAGCAATGTCCATCAGAGCTGTTGCCTGAGAATGTAATGTTAATTTCTCTACCATAAGCTGCCTACAACGTCATTTTAGAGAATTTGGCAATTTTATAAAAATGTAAAAAACTGAACCAATCACATTTGTGTAACTAGTCAGACCCTTTACTCAGTACTTTGTTGAAGCCCCATTGGCAGCGATTACAGACTCCAGTCTTCTTGGGTATGACACTACAAGCTTGGCACACCTGTATTTGGGGAGTTTCTCCCATTCTTCTCTGCAGATTCTCTTAAGCTCTGTCAGGTTGTATGGGGAGTGTCGCTGCACAGCTATTTTCAGGTCTCTCCAGAGATGTTTGATCAGATTCAAGTCCAGGCTCTGGCTGGGCCACTCAAGGACATTCAGAGACTTGTGGCTGGGCCACTCCTGTGTTGTCTGACTGTGTGCTTAGGGTCGTTGTCCTGTTGGAAAGTGAACCTTTGCCCAAGTCTGTGATCCTGAGCGCTCTGGAGCAGGTTTTCATCAAGGATCTCTTTGTACTTTGCTCCGTTCATCTTTCCCTCAATCCTGACTAGTATCCCATTCCCTGCTGCTGAAACTCATCCCCACAGCATGATGCTGCCACCACCATGCTTCACTGTAGGGATGGTGCCAGGTTTCCTCCAGATGTGACGCTTGGCATTCAGGCCAAAGAGTTCAATCTTGGTTTCATCAGACCAGAAAATCTTGTTTCTCATGGTCTGAGTCCTTGCTGGCTGTCATGTGTCTTTAATGAGGTGTGGCTTCCGTCTCACCACTCTACCATAAAGGCCTGATTGGTGGAGTGCTGCAGAGATTGTTGTCCTTCTGGAAGGTTCTCCCATCTCCACAGAGGAACTCTGGAGCTCTGTCAGTGTGACCATCGGGTTCTTGGTCACATCCCTGACCAAGGCCCTTCTCCCCCAATTGCTCAGTTTGGCCGGGTGGCCAGCTCTACGAAAAGTCTTGGTGGTTCCAGACTTCTTCCATTAAAGAATGATGGAGGCCACTGTGTTCTTGAGTACCTTCAAATGCTGCAGACATTTTTTGGTACCCTTCCCCAGATCTATGCCTCAACACAATCCTGTCTCTGAACTCTACGGACAATTCCTTCGACCTCATGGCTTGGTTTTTGCTCTGACATGCACTGTCAACCAGACCTTATATAAACAGGTGTGTGCCTTTCACAATCATGTCCAATCAATTGAATTTACCACAGGTGGACTCCAATCAAGTTGCAGAAATATCTCAAGGATGATCAATGGAAACAGGATGCACCTGAGCTCAATTTCAAGTCTTACAGCAAAGGGTCTAAATACCTATGTAAATAAGGTATTTCTGTCTTTTGGTGGTGGAGGCAATGTGATGGTCTGGGGGTCTTTCAACAGATCTTCTGTTGAATCTGACAATTCATCTTAATGATTGTACAGTCGTCTCAAATAAAACTGTGAAGCACCTCGGCGTTACTCTGGACCCTGATCTCTCTTCTGACGAACATATCAAGACTGTTTCAAGGACAGCTTTTTTCCATCTACGTAACATTGCAAAAATCTGAAACTTTCTGTGCAAAAATGATGCAAAAAATGTATCCATGCTTTTGTTACTTCTAGGTTAGACTACTGCAATGCTCTACTTTCCGGCTACCCGGATGAAGCACTAAATAAACTTCAGTTAGTGCTAAATACGGCTGCTAGAATCCTGACTGGAATCAAACATTTTTATCATATTACTCCAGTGTTATCCTCTCTACACTGGCTTCCTGTTAAGGCAAGGGCTGATTTCAAGGTTTTACTGCTAACCTACAAAGCATTACATGGGCTTGCTCCTACCTATCTCTCTGATTTGGTCCTGCCGTACATACCTACACGTACGCTACGGTCACAAGACGCAGGCCTCCTAATTGTCCCTAGAATTTCTAAGCAAATAACTGGAGGCAGGGCTTTCTCCTATAGAGCTCCATTTTTATGGAATGGTCTGCCTACTCATGTGAGAGACGCAAACTCGGTCTCAACCTTTAAGTCTTTACTGAAGACTCATCTCTTCAGTGGGTCATATGATTGAGTGTAGTCTGTCCCAGGAGTGCGAAGGTGAACGGAAAGGCTCTGGAGCAACGAACCGCCCATGCTGTCTCTGCCTGGCCGGTTCCCCTCTTTCCACTGGGATACTCTGCCTCTAACCCTATTACAGGGGCTGAGTCACTGGCTTACTGGTGCTCTTTCATGCCATCCCTAGGAGGGGTGTGTCACTTGAGTGAGTTGAGTCACTGATGTGATCTTTCTGTCTGGGTTGGCTCCCCCCCTTGGGTTGGGCCGTGGCGGAGATCTTTGTGGGCTATACTCGGCCTTGTCTCAGGATGGTAAGTTGGTGGTTGAAGATATCCCTCTAGTGGTGTGGGGGCTGTGCTTTGGCAAAGTGGGTGGGGTTATATCCTTCCTGTTTGGCCCTGTCCGGGGGTGTCCTCGGATGGGGCCACCGTGTCTCCTGACTCCTCCTGTCTCAGCCTCCAGTATTTATGCTGCAGTAGTTTATGTGTCGGGGGGCTAGGGTCAGTTTGTTATATATGGAGTACTTCTCCTGTCTTATCTGGTGTTGTGTGTGAATTTAAGTATGCTCTCTCTAATTCTCTTTCTCTCTTTCTTTCTCTCTCTCGGAGGACCTGAGCCCTAGGACCATGCCTCAGGACTACCTGGCATGATGACTCCTTGCTGTCCCCAGTCCACCTGGCCGTGCTGCTGCTCCAGTTTCAACTGTTCTGCCTGTGATTATTATTATTTGACCATGCTGGTCATTTATGAACATTTGAACATCTTGGCCATGTTCTGTTATTATCTCCACCCGGCACAGCCAGAAGAGGACTGGCCACCCCTCATAGCCTGGTTCCTCTCTAGGTTTCTTCCTAGGTTTTGGCCTTTCTAGGGAGTTTTTCCTAGCCACCGTGCTTCTACACCTGCATTGCTTGCTGTTTGGGGTTTTAGGCTGGGTTTCTGTACAGCACTTTGAGATATCAGCTGATGTTCGAAGGGCTATATAAATACATTTGATTTGATTTGATTTTTGGTGGTGGTAAAGTGGGAGATTTGTACAGGGTAAAAGGGATCTTGAAGAAGGAAGGCTATCACTCCATTTTGCAACGCCATGCCATACCCTGTGAACGGCACTTAATTGGAGCCAATTTCCTCCTACAACAGGACAATGACCCAAAGCACAGCTCCAAACTATGCAAGAACTATTTAGGGAAGAAGCAGTCAGCTGGTATTCTGTTTATAATGGAATGGCCAGCACAGTCACCAGATCTCAACCCTATTGAGCTGTTGTGGGAGCAGCTTGACCGTATAGTACGTAAGAAGTGCCCATCAAGCCAATCCAACTTGTGGGAGGTGCTTCAGGAAGCATGGGGTGAAATCTCTTCAGATTACCTCAACAAATTGACAACTAGAATCCCAAAGGTCTGCAAGGCTGTAATTGCTGCAAATGGAGGATTATTTTGACGAAAGCAAAGTTTGAAGGACACAATTATTATTTCAATCAAAAATCATTATTTATAACCTTGTCAACGTCTTGACTAGATTTCCTATTCATTTTGCTACTGATTTCATCTATGTTTTCATGGGAAACAAGGGCATTTCTAAGTGACCCCAAACCTTTGAACGGTAGTGAATATATGATATAACGCTGTTGAGAGAGCTGTATCAGACACTATGGGAGTCTGTAGTAATCATTAATACGGTCATGTGATCTTCCAGACCCCTGAGTTGACTGTATTAAATGAGAAAACAGGGAGCCTCCACTATGATCCACTATCCCCTCCCATTTAGAAACAGGTGAGTGTCTAATAGCCTGGGCCCAGGTACTCACAGAGAGTTGGAGTGGGAGTTCCGGATCATGGGTGTTGAGGCGGTGGAGCCGTTGTATGCAGTTAGCTTGGGGGAGGAGGGCAGGGAACAGTCGGCCATCTCTTCTACGTCGGAGTGGGAGGACGCAGACTTGGACGACTTCTTCTTCCCAAATGCCTGCTTGAAGGAGCTCCGCAGCTGCAGCCAAGGATGGGGATGGGGTCAGAGAAGAGAAAAAAACAGAGAGACCTGATTACATAGTAAAGCACACAGACATATAAGGGGCCCAGAAATACATTTTGAATCACAAAACAGTTTTCACTATCTCCACCTAATCAAGGAATAAAAGTCAATTTTGGAAATGAGTGTGTTAATCTTACCTCATAAACCTCCACACGATAGGAGAGCACAAGAGGGGAAAGACAAGACCATAGCATGCTGATCATAGACCATTTCAACTTTAAGCGTGGAGACACAATAGAGGTAGAGTGGATTTGTAGAATAGAATAGGCTGTCCACAAGGCAGCTCACTAAAGAGACTGAACGCAAACTATACCCTCACAGCTACAAACAAGGAATGAACACAAGGCTAGGGAGGAAGAGTTATCACCTTTTATAAACTTCTCACTAATTGACACGACTACTCAACCACTAAAGGGGAGATGTAGATATTTAAACTCAGTAGTCATCTGCCCCCCTTGTGGTCAAATAGTCAGGTACGCCACGGTTGTACTTCTAACTAATACACAGATACTAGTATCATCACCGTCTGCGTACATAGTCATCATTCACCTTCCCTCCAGCACACGCAACAGCATCATGTCAGGACAAAAGAACACACGCGCAGACATTTTCATTTGACTTCATAGGTCAGTACAGGCAGTGTTCAACCAACATACATACTGTGTCCACACCTCTTTTCTACAGGCAGAAAATGCATGAGTATATTGACCTAAGCTCGTGTCTCCCGACTAACAGATTACAGGTGACCTTTTCGTAGTGGCGTGCAGTTTCTTTGCGGTTTTGCCATGTGTAATAAGGGAACACCTCACCATTCTCAACTCACAATCTAGTTTCTAGAGCAGCTCACTAACAACAATAACCATATTCACCGTTGCTCCTGCGCAAGAAGGCTGAGCACAAACAGAAGGATTGGAGGAAAGGGCAAGAACATCTGACAGATTAGACGTGCAGACAGAGACAGACAGACGAACGGACAGAACGACAGACAGCTAGCCAGCCATGTTGATAAACAGACAGACATAGAGGGACAGACAGACAGCTAGCCAGCCATGTTGATAAACAGACAGACATAGAGGGACAGACAGACAGCTAGCCAGCCATGTTGATAAACAGACAGACATAGAGGGACAGACAGACAGCTAGCCAGCCATGTTGATAAACAGACAGACATAGAGGGACAGACAGACAGCTAGCCAGCCATGTTGATAAACAGACAGATATAGAGGGACAGACAGACAGCTAGCCAGCCATGTTGATAGACAGACAGACATAGAGGGACAGACAGACAGCTAGCCAGCCATGTTGATAAACAGACAGACATAGAGGGACAGACAGACAGCTAGCCAGCCATGATGATATACAGACAGACATAGAGGGACAGACAGACAGCTAGCCAGCCATGTTGATAAACAGACAGACATAGAGGGACAGACAGACAGCTAGCCAGCCATGTTGATAAACAGACAGACATAGAGGGACAGACAGACAACTAGCCAGCCAGCTAGATAGACAGAGAGTGGAGGACCTACCCAGTTCTTCTTCGTCTTTTTGTTCTTGGCGTCCAGCTCCAAGTTGCTGCCCACGCTGGAGTGGCTGGTGGCGCTGGTGATGCTCGACACACTGTCAGACGAGTGCTGTCTGCGGATACACAGATCCTGCTGAGACTGGGGGCTTTCATTGGCTGAGGCTGTGGGATGCACAAGAGAGAGAGTGAGACACAGACCAGCATAGAATTCTAATCCATTCTGATTCGGTGTCAGATGCCCTTTTTCTCACTAGCAAATAGTCATTTGTTCTTGTTGGGTTTCATGTTAATGTGGGAGGTAACTTCTCACCTGGCCTATCACCTTTGCATGTGAGCTCTGGCAGGTTGATGACACCGTCGATGGCTGCCTGGGCTGCTGTGTTCTGCTTCTTCATGTGCTCTACGGTTTTCCTCAGGTCGTTCAGCTCAGAATCCTAAAATACAACAACACGATGAAGCAACACAGGTAGCATCACAATCCATCCAAGGAAAGACAGACATATTTCTGAGGAAACCGACATTTTGACGGCTCCAGTCCTTACCTTCTGCTCAGCCGTGGTGGTAAGGCCCTGGAGTCGGATGGTCATGTTCCCCAAGCTCTGCTCAAACGCTGCTACCAGGTGAGCCTACGGACACAGCAGTACACATTCAGTTATCCATGTGTAAGTTTGCAAACTGACCTGCAGACAATGTCATTTGTCCTCCTTCAACTGACACACATTTGTTAGATTCGCAAGCGCCCCCCCCCCCCCCCCCCCCTTCCCCCTCAGGTCTGGGAAAGTTTTAGGAAAAGGTCTCGCTCGTAAGAACACACCCACATACCTTTCACGACATGCAGACACAGAGCCAAAACAAAAACATACACAGGCGATGATGGCTTCCGTGTCAAGGTGTACGTTGAGTATTTTGAGTAAGAACGACGGGAGTCGGGTTGCTCCACAGGGACAGCTGGGGGAGTCACTGCATGTTAGAAATGGATCCATGCTGATATAATGGGCCAGGCTCTCTGCCGACTACCTGTCTACCTGTCTGGGCAGGGTTCCGTGGTTCAGTAGCCTGGTAGAGATGAAAATGAGGCCAACACGAGTCCTAAAAAAAACCCAACTCTAGCTAGCCACCATCGGGCTTCGTGAAACCAGAGACTTGCTACCTTCTCACCGCCACAGACGAGCAGAGAGAAAGGAAAAAGAGGGATTCGGGTTAAGCGGAAAACATTTCGGATGTTTTCTCCTCGTACGCAGAGTAAACGGATCACACGTATTTGTTATCTTCTGTAGAGATACAGGTGTGAGAGAAACATGCTGCTTCAAGTCATGCTGGTTATCAACCTGCACGTCGATTTACTCATCAATGCCACAGCTGGAAATTTGACGAAGGTGTACAAAGAGATTGCAGACCGGCTCAGTACGCAGTCAGTTTGGCAATCATATGCATCCAAAGAAACCACCTCAAATGCATGAAATCAATGGATGGCTTGTGTTGTAGAAGATAAATGCTAAAACTATTCCATACCGTAGGTGCTAGGATTTCCAAAGCTGCGGTGGGTTTTAGATAGTACATATTCTCTTATGCATCGCTGTTGTTGATATGCTTTGCAAAGGACAAGAATCAGCGCAATCGATTCACATTACACAGAAAACCTAAAGCATGCAATTAAAAAAAAGAAGAAAAATCAAACATGAAATCAAACATCACGTTCCTGGTAGTTGATAACAGCTTTACAGGCTAAACAAAAGCAGAACATCAAGAGCATTGCAACAGAGACGAGCCTGTCCTCTGACATATCTAGGACAGACACACTGAGCTCCAACCTCTAGTTACAGCTCACAACCCAGCCATGTACTGTAGTAGCAGTAGTACGCAATACTGCTGTCTCCACAATAAACAGACAAATTACCCAGGATGTAGTAGCAGTAGTATGCTATACTGCTAGCTCCACAATAAACAGACAAATACCCAGGATGTAGTAGCAGTGGTACGCTATACTGCTGGCTCCACAATAAACAGACAAATACCCAGGATGTAGTAGCAGTAGTACACAATACTGCTGGCTCCACAATAAACAGACAAATACCCAGGATGTAGTAGCAGTAGTACGCAATACTGCTGGCTCCACAATAAACAGACAAATAACCAGGATGTAGTAGCAGTAGTAGGCTATACTGCTAGCTCCACAATAAACAGACAAATACCCACAGGCCAACATACAAGATCACTTCCCAAAACAAAACATCCAGAGACTCAAAGCTCCTGAAGCCCTGTGAGAGCCCAGAGGTTCCAGTCAGATCCCACCTCAGTGAGGTCCTGCTGTATGTTGCTGTCCTCCTTGTGGCCTGCAGGGCTGTAACTCTGGCTACGTCTCAGCCTGGGCTGCAGCTTGCGTCTGGCCTTCCCTCTGGTTGCCTCCTTCCCCAGGGACGGGTAGTGGTTCAGGGGACACCACGTCACCATCACCGGGCTGCTAGCCCCCGGACTGGGGCTTTTGGCTGACATGGCTAAAGCGCCTCAGCTCAGGGTGATCCAGGTCCAGTCAGGGACCAGTCTGCCTTTGATAAAGAATGAGTCCGGTAGCAGACAGACGCTGAAGACGGATACTTAGGTGCTTCTGTTCTGATCATCACACAGAGGTATGAGTAAACACATGTTCTGATTCCTATCACAGCCCAGAGCCCGGCCGCCACGGAATATGAGCTGATAGCTTGGCAGAAGAGAAGGCGGGGAACAGATCTGGAGTGTTTCCATCAGACAGAGGGGCTGGTGTTGGGGCATGTGGCAGGTTGGCTGATTCCTCCACTATCAGGCTGTACAGTCTGTCAGGTCCTAGTGCAGGTATGTCTTACAGGGCTGGTAAGGCCAGGGGCTCAGGCCATACTCTAGCAGCCTAACCCGAGTTCTCTTACAAGGAACTACAGCCTTCATACTCCACCCAAGCCCCCCACAGCTGCTCTAGCCTGCTGTGTTGTGAAATCTCTGTTTGTGAGATCACATAACCAGTGTGGATGCGGGCCCGAGGATGTACCATTTCATTAGGCTGTTACTGACGCTGTTTCTGCTGCAGGGCTGTCATGTTTGTTTACATTCAGAGAGCAGATAATGGGGCTGAACGCCTGCTTCCCCTCTCAGACCATTACCCAGTGTCATGTTCAATGTGCAGTAGGAAGCCATGCAAAGGTAAACAAAAACACCACGCGCAATGCTGGAACTCTTTGACTTCTAGGCATTTTAAATTCTGGTAACACGCAACACTAGGACGAATCCATTCCAATGACCACAACCAAGGCATTATATACAGTTAGCAGGGTTGGGGTCAATTCCATTTAAATTCCAGTCAATTCACAACGTACACTGAAATACCAATTCCAATTCACTTCCGTGCTTTTCAATGAGGAAAATGTGGAATTGGAATTTGGTTTACTTTATGAATTGACCAAAATTTAAATGCAATTGACCCCAACCCTGACAGTTAGTACCAGCGGAACCATGATGCCACAGTGCTTAGCATAGTAACCATTTGCCATCAAACTTACATTAGCACTCAGCTGAGTGGTCAAACCAGACACCTTCTCCTGGGAAGCGTCCAATTCTCTCCGCAGCTTACGAATCTGAGAACAGACAAACAAGGTAATGCTTATCGACAGGAAACATATTAGGATATAGAGTATGTCGTACCCAAATAACTTTCTGGCTCATTAACAGTTATGATGTTACAGTCCCAAAGGTAATCAATGGTGGAAGGTAAAGTTGTTCTCACCTCCGACTGAGATTTCTCCTCCGGCTATGAAAAAGAGGAGAGGAGAAGAGAAGAGAGGTTTATGCGGGTCACAGTATGCATGGGATAAGACAGCAAGGCAGACAATCTGAACATATTCAGTTTCCGCTTTAGGCTATAAGGATTCACACAAGCAGTTGATTAGCAATGCAACTCGGCAGTCAAGTCAGACACATTGAGATGGCCCCTCTTCCCTTTCACCCATAAAGCTCACTGAGGGCTGGTTTCCCAGACACAGATGAACCCTAGTCCTGAACTAAAAAGCATGCTCAATGAAGAACATCAATTAAAATAACTTTTTATTTTTTAGCCCGGGACTAGGCTTAATCTTTGTCTGGGAAACCAGCCCTAAGTATATTAACATTGGTACTGTGTGTTTGGACAGTACATCAAACATGAATCAAAGTGTCGCTCACCATGGAGTGGGCAGAGGAAGTGCTGGACACTAGAGACAGAGAGGAGCCGTGGACTGGAGAGAAACAAAAAAACAACACTCGACTCATTCCTCTGGTGACGTCAATCATGGATAATGGCTTCATGCAAGCTGTGATTCATCTCCCCTCGGACGACTTTGGAGACAGGAACGTGCATAAACAGCTCCCCTGGGTGAACATTTACAACAGAGGTGCTGCTCTAGGTGTGTGTGTGTGACTGAGTGCGTGCGTGGCACTGTTATGTTACTGTGACTCGTTCACGTTGTAGCCTACCCTTTAATTGTGCTGATATGGTTTGACATCCACACATCAGCCCCGATATCTAACTGTCTGACTACACTCACATAACCACATGTCCAGACTTAAAATCGCCCCGGTGAGACATACAGTATGACACATTCACACTTTAGCAGCAGTCATCAGCCTATACATCATCATTACGCTTCAGTGAGTGCTGTTACTACACTAACACAGCCTCGCTAAATGAGCTGTCTCTCTCTCCATTAATCATAATGAAAATGGAACCACAACATCACCGCAGGACTAAAATGACAGCAGGGGGAAGTGCCAAACTTAAAGGTCCAATGCAGCCATTATTATCTCAAATCATTTCTGGGTAACGATGAAGCACCTTACTGTGATTGTTTTCAATTAAAATAGTCAAAAAGAAACAAAAGAGCAATTTCGCAAGCAAGAATTTTGCTCGAACTGTCTGGGGGTGGTCTGAGTAGGTGCAGAAAAACGGAAAACTAGCTGTTATTGGACGAGAGGTTTGGAACTCTTTCTTATTGGTCTATTAACTATACTGAACACAAATATAAATTCAACATGCAACAATTTCAAAGATTTGACTGAGTTACAGTTCATATAAGGAAATCAGTCAATTGAAATGAATTCATTAGGCCCTAATCTATGGATTTCAAATGACTCGGCAGGGGTGCAGCCATGGGTGGGCCTGTGAAGGCATAGGCCCACCCACTGGGGAGCCAGGCCCAGCCACCGGGGAGCCAGGCCCAGCCACCGGGGAGCCAGGCCCAGCCACCGGGGAGCCAGGCCCAGCCACCGGGGAGCCAGGCCCACCCACCGGGGAGCCAGGCCCACCCACCGGGGAGCCAGGCCCAGCCACCGGGGAGCCAGGCCCAGCCACCGGGGAGCCAGGCCCACCCACCGGGGAGCCAGGCCCACCCACCGGGGAGCCAGGCCCACCCACCGGGGAGCCAGGCCCAGCCAATCAGAATTCGTTTTTCTCCATAAAAGGACTTTTCACATACATAAATGCTCAATTTCTGGGATCTTTTATTTCAGCTCATGAAACACAGATAAATCACGTTTTTGCCTGCACTGGGCCTTTAACTAAATGCTTAGCTGCTTGCCAAGCCTTTGTACAATTATTTAGAGCCCTGAGTGTGTTCTCTAATGTCCCAGAGTCCACTGAAGCGTGTGGATGTATAGTGGGGTAAAATCATTCCATAACAGTCTGGATTTCCAGGCACTGGTGTCAAAACCAAGGGCAGGTCTTATAGGACTACAAGCTCAAGGAAACCCATGAACCCATTTAGCCCAGGTATACACTTAGTTGCCAGTTTATTAGGTACACCCATATAGTACCGGGTCGCATCCCTCTTTGCCTACAGAACAGCTTGAATTCTTTGGGGCATGGAAACATTGCTCAATTGGTATCAAGGGACCTATTGTGTGCCAGGAAAACATTACCCACACTATTACACCACCACCACCAGCCTGTACCAGGCAGGATGGGGACATGGACTCATGCTGCTTATGCCAAATCCTGACTTTGCGGACGCAACAGGAACCGGGATTCGTCGGACCAGGCAATGTTTTTCCATTCTCAACTGTCCAGTGTTGGTGACCGCTTGCCCACAGTAGCCGCTTCTTCTTGTTTTAGCCGATAGGAGTGGAACCCAGTGTGGTCGTCTGCTGTATTAGCTCCTCCATGACAAGGACAGACAAGTTTTGCGTTCCAAGATTCAGTTCTGCACACCACTGTTGTACTGCGCTGTTATTTACCTGTTATTTTACCTGCACACCTGTTAGCTTGCACGATTCTTGCCATTCTCCTTTGACCTCTCCTCAATGAGCTGCTTTCACCCACAGGACTACCGCTGACCGGATGTTTTTTGTTTGTCGCCCCATTCTCGGTAAACCCTAGACACTGTCGTCCGTGAAAAGCACAGGAGGCAATCCGTTTCTGAGATACTGGAACTGGCGAGCCCGGCACCGAAGATCTTACGAGGCTGAAAGTCACTTAGGTCACGCATTTTGGCTCTTCTAACGTTCAATCAAACAGTAACTGAATGCTTCGATGCCTGTCTGCCTGCTATATACAGCAAGCCGTGGCCGCGTGACTCACTGTCTGTTGGAGCGAACCATTTTCGTGAACGGTGTGGTGTACCTAATAAACTGTATATCATTGAAGTAGGCCTATACAGTGCCTTCGGGAAAGTATTCAGACCCCTTGACTTTTTCCACATTTTGCTACCTTACAGCCTTATTCTAAAATGGATTAAATTACAAAGAAATCCTCAGCAATCTACACACAATAACCCATCATACATTTTTGCTAATTTATTACAAATAAAGAACAGAAATACGTTATTTACATAAATATAAAGACCCTTTGCTATGAAACTCGAAATTACTCAGGTGCATCCTGTTTCCATTGATCATCCTTGATGCTTACTCCCGCTCCTCGGCGCTCTACGTCGCTATTTGTCTAATCATTACGCACACCTGCCACCATTGTTACCTGCACCTCATGACACTCCCCTGGACTCCATTACCTTCCTGATTACCTCCCCTATATCTGTCACTCCCCTTGGTTCTTTTCTGAGGCAATATTGACTCTGTTTCTGTCTGTACACTTTTCGTGTTTCTTGTTTGGTACTATGTTATTTTTATTATAAAATGTGCACTCCCTGTACTTGCTTCCCGACTCCCAGCGTACACGTCATAGAATAATGCCTCCCCAAGGGGAAGCAGCAGCAGGGATTATATATATATTTTTTATTGGTTTCGTCGACTCCCACGCCTCGTCCGGCTCCCGCGCATTCACTATACTTGCTTCCTGACTCCCAGCATACACGTTACACTTGAGGTTTTTCTACAACTTGATTGGAGTCCCCCTGTGGTAAATTCAATTGATTGAACATGATTTGGAAAGGCACACACCTATCTATATACAGTGCCTTGCGAAAGTATTCGGCCCTCTTGAACTTTGCGACCTTTTGCCACATTTCAGGCTTCAAACATAAAGATATAAAACTGTATTTTTTTGTGAAGAATCAACAACAAGTGGGACACAATCATGAACATTTATTGGATATTTCAAACTTTTTTAACAAATCAAAAACTTAAAAATTGGGCGTGCAAAATTATTCAGCCCCTTTACTTTCAGTGCAGCAAACTCTCTCCAGAAGTTCAGTGAGGATCTCTGAATGATCCAATGTTGACCTAAATGACTAATGATGATAAATACAATCCACCTGTGTGTAATCAAGTCTCCGTATAAATGCACCTGCACTGTGATAGTCTCAGAGGTCCGTTAAAAGCGCAGAGAGCATCATGAAGAACAAGGAACACACCAGGCAGGTCCGAGATACTGTTGTGAAGAAGTTTAAAGCCGGATTTGGATACAAAAAGATTTCCCAAGCTTTAAACATCCCAAGGAGCACTGTGCAAGCGCTAATATTGAAATGGAAGGAGTATCAGACCACTGCAAATCTACCAAGACCTGGCCGTCCCTCTAAACTTTCAGCTCATACAAGGAGAAGACTGATCAGAGATGCAGCCAAGAGGCCCATGATCACTCTGGATGAACTGCAGAGATCTACAGCTGAGGTGGGAGACTCTGTCCATAGGACAACAATCAGTCGTATATTGCACAAATCTGGCCTTTATGGAAGAGTGGCAAGAAGAAAGCCATTTCTTAAAGATATCCATAAAAAGTGTTGTTTAAAGTTTGCCACAAGCCACCTGGGAGACACACCAAACATGTGGAAGAAGGTGCTCTGGTCAGATGAAACCAAAATTGAACTTTTTGGCAACAATGCAAAATGTTATGTTTGGTGTAAAAGCAACACAGCTCATCACCTTGAACACACCATCCCCACTGTCAAACATGGTGGTGTTAGCATCATGGTTTGGGCCTGCTTTTCTTCAGCAGGGACAGGGAAGATGGTTCAAATTGATGGGAAGATGGATGGAGCCAAATACAGGACCATTCTGGAAGAAAACCTGATGGAGTCTGCAAAAGACCTGAGACTGGGACGGAGATTTGTCTTCCAACAAGACAATGATCCAAAACATAAAGCAAAATCTACAATGGAATGGTTAAAAAATAAACATATCCAGGTGTTAGAATGACCAAGTCAAAGTCCAGACCTGAATCCAATCGAGAATCTGTGGAAAGAACTGAAAACTGCTGTTCACAAATGCTCTCCATCCAACCTCACTGAGCTCGAGCTGTTTTGCAAGGAGGGATGGGAAAAAATGTCAGTCTCTCGATGTGCAAAACTGATAGAGACATACCCCAAGCGACTTACAGCTGTAATCGCAGCAAAAGGTGGCGCTACAAAGTATTAACTTAAGGGGGCTGAATAATTTTGCACGCCCAATTTTTCAGTTTTTGATTTGTTAAAAAAGTTTGAAATATCCAATAAACGTCGTTCCACTTCATGATTGTGTCCCACTTATTGTTGATTCTTCACAAAAAATACAGTTTTATATCTTTATGTTTGAAGCCTGAAATGTGACAAAAGGTCACAAAGTTCAAGGGGGCCGAATACTTTCGCAAGGCACTGTAAGGTCCCACAGTTGACAGTGCAAGTCAGAGCAAAAAAAAACAAACCATGAGGTCGAAGGAATTGTTCATAGAGCTCCGAGACAGGTCTGTGTCGAGGCACAGACCTGGGGAAGGGTACCAAAACATTCCTGCAGCATTGAAGGTACCCAATAACACAGTGGCCTCCATCATTCTTAAAGGGAATAAGTTTGGAACCACCCAGACTCTTTCTTCCTAGAGCAGGCCACCCAGCAAAACATGAACATGATGGTCACTCTGACAGAGCTCCAGAGTTCCTCTGTGGAGATGGGCGAACCTTCCAGAAGGACAACCATCTCTGCAGCACTCCACCTATCAGGCCTTTATGGTAAAGCGGCCAGACGGAAGCCACTCCTCAGTAAAAGGTACATGACAGCCCACTTGGAGTTTACCAAAAGGCACCTAAAGACTCTCAAACCATGAGAAACTAGATTCTCTGGTCTGATGAAACCAAGATTCAACTCCTTGGCCTGAATGCCAAGCGTCACATCTGGAGGAAACCTGGCACCATCCCTACGGTGAAGCATGGTTCTGATAGCATCATGCTGTGGGGGTGTTTTTCAGCAGCAGGGACTGGGAGACTAGTCAGGATCGAGGTAAAGATGAACGAAGAGATCCTTGATGAAAACCTGCTCCAGAGTGCACAGGACCTCAGACTGGGGTGAAGGTTCACCTTCCAACAGGACAATGACCCTAAGCATACAGCCAAGACAACGCAGGAGTGGATTCATGACAAGTCTCTGAATGTCCTTGAGTGGCCCAGCCAGAGCGCGGACTTGAACCCAATCGAACAATGAGGGCCTTCTACACCTTCAGAGAAGGGCTAAGGATTTATATAATAATTCTAATAATAATAATTCTAATTACATTATTCTTTTCAATGATGTTCTGATTCAATCTTTTCAGTTTTTGTTGGAATGGGTTAACAATTAAGTGAAAAGAATATCCAATCAGGATTTTTCTTTAGTGGTCTCGGGAAGAAATTACGAGTCCTCACTGTCCTAGAACGAGTCAAGACAGAGTACAAATGCATCAGACTCCGAGACAAGACCGAGACGCTCAAAATGTGGTCTCGAGACTGGACTCGAGACCTACAACACTGATATGTATACTGTTACTGGAGCAGGGATTTCCCCATGTTTACTCTATAATCTGTGATCTCCTGTCAGGAGGCTGGTGTTGAGTCAGATGCCTGTCTGCGATGGGGGGAGGAGAGGAGATACTTATCAGCCTTTCTCCTCCTCCTCCTCACCCTGGCCTGCATGCCACAACACCAGCCAAGAACCTGGCATCATAGAGGGATCAGCTAAAGTGAGAGCCTCAGGACAAGCACAAACCACAAGAGCAACAAGCCATTCAGAGCCAAAGAAGTGCAGTCAATCATCAAACCTCAGTCTATGTACATTTCGCAAATCGAACAAAGTGCTTCTTTCTATTTCCCAATTCAACTGTAGATGTGTGGAAAGTCAACACAGGTTCCAAAAGACACTGGCACACTAAATGTAATGAATGATTTCACTGGTGATTTAAGTGGTTGGTTGAACAAGCATGTCGATTCAATAAATATTCATTTTGTAAGAAAAATATGAATCTTTCACTAGCGTCCTGTAAAGAATGAAAGCGTTCAAAAAATGATCTTAGTTAAAGCAAAAGCTTGATTTTCTAAGGGAGTTATAATCCATTCAGAAGTAAAATGATAGTTCCGTCATGCATGTGGAGTGTCAAAAACAACCCTCTAAAAAAACTTGAATAAACAAAAAATGACTTGACCGGTATTTCTCTGAGGCCATGTGTGAGAGCAGATACTGTAGGTAGAAGAGTGTGTCAGTCTGTCTTACCCTCCTCTAGTCCATCCCTGAAGGACCCAGAGCTGCTCATGGTGCGACTCTTCTCCTCCAGAGACATGGACGAGTTCCTCAGGCGTTCACTGTACGGGTCATACGGCCCTTCCTGATTGGCCAGGCCGCTTCGGAGGTTGGCCAGGTTGATCTGTGCAGCTGTGGTAGGGCTGCCTGCTGGGACACATCCGTTACGTAACACAGGTCAAAGGTTATCTTAAAAACAGACATGGGCAGAGGGCATTGATCAGACATCTTTGCTTGCTGTCTGTTACTCTTCACTCCAAGTGGAAAGTAAGAGTGAAACACAACATTTAAGTGATAATGCCAGAGCCGTGCAAACCGTGCCAATATGTCCTCCAAACACCAGCTTCGAGGGTATTATCACGTTTGTACAACGGGTTACCAACATATTCAAATAATGATTGGCATTTTTTCCTTAAAAACTTTATTTTAATGAATTTATTCATACTATTTCATGCCGACACAAATCTAGGGTTGCTACCCAAGCCGGCTGGTCATTCGTTCTATCGGTTTGGTTGCTAGAGACTCGGCGACCCAGTCATTCAGTCTTTTTGTTCTGTATCTATTCGTTCATTCTAAATGTTCCATTGCCATACTGGGTGGCAATGTTCTTATCCCTTGCTTGCTAGCTAGCCAACTAATGCTAACTTACAGTTCAAAAAAGTGCAGCCAGAGTAACAGCAAAGTAGCCGCATTTGTTTAAGCTGTTTTCTAGTGACATTTATTTGGATACATCGATAACAATGAGCTAATGAGGTGCGATTTTCACTTGGCATAGAAAATGTGCTCACTCATCAGGACACTGTTGTTGTTCAGAGGAACTAGCCAACAACACAGTTAACACAATCACTTCAAACTGAAGCCGGAAAGACTGCAAACTAGCTGCTCTTCATTTAGTTGTACCTTTTTTCATTGACATTTCTTTGTATATATCCATACAAATGAAGCCAGCTGACTCATGACTTGGCTGAGAAACGCAGCCTGTCTGTCTGTCTCATTCCGTCTCCTGACACGTTCATTACTATGGGACAGCTGGAGATCGAATTTGAATATTGAAACAATGTTGCAAACATTGCAGAGACAGACAAGGTTTATTCAAATCTCAGCTTTTGAAAACAAAATGTTAGTCAAAAAGAAATGTGAGATAATGTCTGGATGATTTTTATAGAGGAGATCATGTTTATAAATTGCTTGGCTGGGCTGAAGAGACAGTGGATTGCACAGTCAGATGGAACAGAGTAAATAGGCATTTTAACATAGATTTAGCTGGTGGCAACTGGAATGCGGTTTAACCAATCAGCATTCAGGATTAGACCAACCCGTTGTATAAAATAGATATAATCACTACTACTTTTCCTTACGTCACCACTAATATCACTGTAGTCTCTTGAAAGAGACGAAACATTAAGCCAGCATGCACACAATATTTAGTTCTGGGTGCAGAGATGACTATCACTGCTCCTGCAATGATTATCATAGCGATGAGTAGAGAGGGTTGAGGCTACACCTACCAAGCTGGGAGAAGTTGAAGCGGGCTCCGGAGGGTGAGGTGAGGCTGGAAGCGGGGGAGAAGGGGGAGCTGCCGGCAGACTCCTGAAGACCTCCTGCAGAGTGGGAACGCAGCCAGTCCCGGGGGTCGTCATGACTACGCAGCTGGGGCAGGTGGCCGTACCTTGAGAGAGATGGGAGATGCTGAAAAGCCACCTCACATCCACATCTATGTGTGAATGTTGCAAGTCACTAGCTGCACAGATATAATGACCTAGGTTGTTGATGGACAGGGAGCCACGTGGATAACGTCAAGGCTGTCTGATAATGTGCATCTAGTACAATCACAAATCACAGGTGGAAGTTGCACGTCAATGTACCTTCATGAAAACAATGTTTAAGTGCCTGTTTTTTCTCAATGTGTCTATTTTTTTTCCTGAGTAAAAATCTAATGGAAATGGTGATTCACAGAGCAGAATTTGGGGAGTTCTGCCCTTGTTAAAGTAAAAGAAAACTGGTGTAATATGCATCTAATCACAGGGCCAATTCCTGTGTTGGTGAAGGTAGGTGTGTTGTCATTCTGAACATACAGAGACAGGAGACAGCTTCAGCTAACTGATCTCTTATCTATAGAAGCATCACAGCTGCTGTGTCCTATATGCTTTGATGTACATCTCAAGATTAGGCCTCAGACTACAGGCCTGCCCTTCCTAGTTCAGCCAGAAGATGGCGCTGTGCATGCGGTGAAAGAGATGCAGGCAGTGAAAACATCCAACGCTCACTTCACTTCACAACACAGTACACCACACACAGGCAGCTGTTTCACTATCAAGCAAGCCTAGCTCCATATAGACACATTTACCTGTCCTGTTTCCGGGGTAAAGTGTTTCTGCTGAATTTGGGACTAGCTGAGGGAGAGGAGAGGGGGCTAAGACTAGGGGGTAGGGAGAAGGGGGTTAGGGGGTAGGGGTAGACAAAACAGAGAGAGGAGCAGCACCAAGAGAAGGGGGAAAACAGAGAGATCATCAGTCATGATAGAATCCATGCTTTCATCCCACCAACACCTGCTAGGAGTCAGTCTCCTATCATCTCCTTTATCATCAATATGGCCAGTCAAACACTTCTGTTAACCCTCATGCACACAACAGTTTAAAGGTCGAGATACAAAGGGAGAAAAAGGGAGGGGAGTTTGTAGTAGATATACAAACACATAGCCACACCTGGCCGTTCCTGGAACCCCCCCCCCCCGCTCCTACCTTTCTGAGATTCCCGTTTTGATGCCGTTGTTCCTGACGCAGGCTGGCAGTGTGTCGTGACCATGGCCGTGGTGTCCGTGGCCACCGCTGCCCAGGGACACGTCGATGGACTCGCTGCTGGTGGCAAGGCTGCTGAGGGAGGGGTAGCCGGGGCTCAGGGTGTCCCTGCTCAGGGTGCTACTCCAGGCCAGGCTGTGGGAAGGGGTGGACAGGGCCGAGCCGGGGCTGGAAGCCAGGGGGGAGAGGGAATGGGCCTCAACACCCAGACGACCTCCACCCCCATACAGAGGGCTACTGCCCCCGCTACTGGCCGAGGGGGAGTCCAGAGCGCCACCCTGCTGGCCAGAGTTGGCGTGGGGGTTGGAGATGACGGTGGAGTTCTTCATGTTCTCTGCGGTGGTGACTGGGGCCTGCTGCTTAGCCTGCTTGCCTCCGAACAGTCTGGATGGCACGGGAGAGGGGAGAGGAGGGACAGGGGAATTATATGCGGTACATGGGTTTTAAGTAGAGAATTGTTGAAGGAATTTGTCATGAAAATGCTGGTTAACGCAAAGAGAAGCGAAACAAATACATATCATAACGTTGCCACGGGAACACAATACCTACTTCATGGTATAACCATATGATCACAAGAAAAATGAATCTCTCTCTCTGATTCACCGGTCCGTTTTGGGCGTCCGTGTGAACAGCTATCATACATCTTCTACCGTGGCTTTTAATCAACAGGTCATTTATATGAATTAAAGCAGGATGTAAAGCGTGTGCCACATTTGTTTTGACAACATTAAATCAACAAGGTTTAAATGAGAAGGGAGACTCTCAGACCACTGAGGGAAAACAGCTGCTCTCTTTTCTCATTACCTCATCAGGCGATTAGTCAGATAAGTCCAAGCACCAGCAGCATCAGTTAAAGCAACACCAGGCAGCCCAGTCCTGGGTTCGAGCTAGAGAAAACACTGGCCTCTCAGTCTGGGCCCTGTCACCCTGCTTTTAATGAGCAGTGATAGGCCATTATTTCACAGGCCACAAGGGAAGAGAGGCCCTCTAGCTGCCTAGTGATAAAACAAGCCTTTTGGTTTATGGTAAAAAAAAGTCCCCTGATAAGGGCTCTCTAAATGTTCTTCAATGCCGATATGATGATTATCCCAACTCAAATCTGTTTGCACTGTGCCTGAATACATCGCCCCTTGAAACACAAGCAGGATGGTGTGGTAGTGCTGTCAGGGCTGGAGGGAAGGAACTATCAGACTCATCGACAGTCAGTGTAAGACAGACCCTGATATATGGGGGTAGGTGGACTTTAAGTAGACTGTAGTATGGAGGTGATGGGCTCACCTGCGCAGAGTAGGGGAGGAGATGTCTGGGTACTTTCCCCCTGGCTGCCTGGCTCCCTGAGGGGGTAGAGTTGCTGAGCCCTGGGCCATGGGATTGGCTTCAGAGGACACCCCCTTCTCCTTGTCTGTCTGGTTAGATCCAGAGCCAGGCAGAGGGATGCCACCGGCGCTAGGCTTGGGGACTTGGCTGCGGCTTTTGGGGCCGTGGTGCGTGTTGGACCTGGAGCTGAGGTTGGACTCGATGCTGGTGCTGGAGGAGCGGTTGGCGCTGCGAACCCCGCCAGAGGCTCTGCTGGGCCGGGGGAGGCTGCGGTACTGCAGGGTGGAGTGGGAGCTCACAGGCAGGTAGCCATCATCCACACTGGCCTGGCGACCAAGACCCCGACCCCCGTGGAGCTGCACTGATTTGGGGATCTTCCCCAGGGTGGCGGAGCCACCGGTGATGGTGACTCCGCTGGCCGTCACCATGGTCATACCTCCTCCTGCGTGCTTCTTGAAGCCAAACGTGTTGGTGGTGGGGGTGCGGCTGGAGCTGGAGGTGGAGGGCGTCTTCTTGGCTTCGTCTCCACTGCTGCGGCCCGTGTCTGATGGGGAGCGCTGCATACTGCTGTTGGCCCGGGGCGAGAGATGATGCTGGCCCTTCTCAGACACCTTGGTGTCGTCCGTTTTACCTGTGGGTGGAGACATGACACAGTCTGTCAACCATGGACCAAGCACATTCACTCAGCAGTGCAGTTATACAGTAGCATCAGACATCCTGCTGAGTTCCAACACGTTTCAACTCAAAGGCCTCTCTATCTACCACTTCAATAATAAAAAGGTACGAGATCACGTCTTCAGAACAGTTCTCCGGAGAGTGGTTTCATCACCTGGCAACCTGAGCCCTGATCTCACCAGATAAAACCTCTCTGTGGTTGACTGTTGGCTGTCTTTTCACATGCTCCAGGAACCCATGCAGTTCCGACTGACAGAGCACAATACACAGACAGTGTGGCTGTTGGGACTGCAGACAGAGACAACATAGCTCTACTCTGTATGTAACGTGCCTGTCCCATGGGTCTTCAGCGTGCCGCAGACTGGCGTGACAGGTGCCTTGGTCCTGGGCGAGGTCACGCCCACCTGGGCACTCAGGCCTCGCCTCCAGGAGCCCGTGTGGGCCATGGAAGGCGTTTTGCGGTCCGAGGAGCTCCTGCCCGACTCGTCCGACATGTCTGAGGGGCGGCGGCACCACTTGGAGCCCGATTCCATTTTGAACCCGCTGTCCGAGCCCCCGTCCGACCTCTTGACCTCGTCGCTGCCGGACCACACAGAGTTCTGCTCGACGGCTGAGTGCTTCTCCGCGTCCGTCTGGAGCTGAGGGGGAAACCAAACATAAAACATCTGTTACTTCTGTTTATTCAAGTGGTGTAGATACTATACATACCATATCAGTACAATAACAGGTGAATCATCTCACAAGGAGAGCAAGCAGAAAGAAAAGCAACGATCTACTATAGCATCTCCCCTCATAAGCTCACCCTTATGCTATCATTCCAGTCAAACAACTCCACATGCCCCTATTACTGTGAATGCTTTAACATTCTCATCAGCACACAGCCCTCGTTGAAGAAACACTGTTAAGACCAGGGTGCTTTTCTTAGTAGCGTAAGCCCAGGTCCACCTGAGGATCTGTCTTTTTTCAGTCATCTATCTCCTGTGTTTGAGGGTTGCAAAATTCACTTGTCACTTCAATCTTGCTGAGACTAAGTTATTCTTTTTTTTTTATGTTTTTTTTTTCACCTTTTATTTAACCAGGTAGGCCAGTTGAGAACAAGTTCTCATTTACAACTGCGACCTGGCCAAGATAAAGGAAAGCAGTGCGACACAAACAACCACACAGAGTTACACATGGAAAAACAAACGTACAGTTAATAGCGCAATAGAAAAATATATGTACGGTGTGTGCAAATGTAGTAAGATTAGGGAGGCAAGGCAATATATAGTCCATAGAGGCGAAATAATAACAATTTAGCATTAACACTGGAGTGCTAGATGTGCAAGTAGAGATACTGGGGGTGCAAAAAGCAGGACAGGACCATTACGTTGGGCCTACAAATAAACAATGTGTTGTAGCAGTATTGTGTGTTTTTCCGGCACTCACCAAGCTTACTTAAGCCCCAGTTATAACAGGGTATTGTTTAAATAGCTACTGAAAATACTAATAAAAATGGATTGCCAGGGAAAGAATTTTAATGGCCTTGTTCTTTATCAGCATGAATCTGAAACACTAATCTCTAGGCCTATACCTGCAATAATATATCCAAACTATATTTTACAGAACAGCAGAAAAATGCAACACAAAGCAATGATTGATTGTTGGCTTGAAGAGCTGGTTTTGGGGCCGGACTTCAATCATCTGTTGATGTTTAAGTCACTCGTTGGCACAGGAGGATGCAGAGAAAATCTTAATGGTAGAAAACATGAAAACTAAACGGGTGCCAAAGCAGCAGTCTCTGCTCTCGTCTACCAGTGCTTTTTCTATGACTGGAAACAACCTTGCTGTAGTCTTCTTCACTGTAAAAAAATATATTTTGTTTTTATGTTAACTTACTGGCAGCCAGTTACCTGTACTTTACTGTAAAAAAATGTACACTATGTTACCGTATATTCCAAAGAACCTTTGGTTTAACAGTATATTAGTGTCTAACGTTTACAGTAATGTACTGCTAAACCAAAGTTTCTTTGGAATTTATGGTAACATACTGTACCTTTGAGTTTTTTTTACAGTCACTTAAAGGTAACTGGCTGCCAATACGTTACCGTAAAAACAACTGGATTATTTTTTTACAGTGTACAATAAATATCACAACCATGCCAACTGCTTTATTCCCGAGAAAACTCATTCAGTGCTGTTCTCGGGATGTTCCATTGAAAAGAGACGGTCTCTATAGGAGCATTATGTGGTTAACTTTGGAAAAACATGAACTGCTTGGAACGGCTACAGACTTCTACCACACAGACTTCAACATAGGCAATGTGGACAGACATAACCCACTGGGCACAAACTGGTTGAATCAACTTCATTTGTCAACTTATTGTGATGTGGAATCTAGGTGTAAAATACATTGGATTTGAAAAAAAAGTCTGCAACTGTGGTTTTGAGGGAGAAATTTCAACCACAGGATTATGACATCATGGTAACAAATGTCAACATAGACACATCTTGTGTAAAATATTCCTTTAAAACAACATCAATTCTTTAATGTTATATCCAATATCAGAAAAAGACTATAGGCTGGGCAGTACCTCCTACTGGAGAGTTGACCTATAGCCACTACCCTCTGGTCTCCCATCCAGGGTTTTAACCAATCCCAGCCATGCTATGATACAGTACTTGTCACTGAGTATTGCCAATGTGCTATCGTGAGAATGATTGTTGATTGCGCTCCACTTAAAAACTAAATAGATGCTATCGAAGTCATTCCAAACAGTAGATTTAACAGAGCAAATCAAATGTGACCAATCTTTATCACTCCTATATAGTCAATGGTGCTATTTAGGTCTATATAACATTTACAAAGTCATCAACAATGGTGCTATTTAGGCCTATATAACATTTACAAAGTAATCAACAATGGTGCTATTTAGGTCTATATAACATTTACAAAGTCATCAACAATGGTGCTATTTAGGCCTATATAACATTTACAAAGTCATCAACAATGGTGCTATTTAGGCCTATATAACATTTACAAAGTCATCAACAATGGTGCTATTTAGGCCTATATAACATTTACAAAGTCATCAACAATGGTGCTATTTAGGCCCATATAACATTTAAAAAGTAATCAACAATGGTGCTATTTAGGCCTATATAACATTTACAAAGTCATCAACAATGGTGCTATTTAGGCCCATATAACATTTAAAAAGTCATCAACAATGGTGCTATTTAGGCCTATATAACATTTACAAAGTCATCAACAATGGTGCTATTTAGGCCCATATAACATTTAAAAAGTAATCAACAATGGTGCTATTTAGGCCTATATAACATTTACAAAGTCATCAACAATGGTGCTATTTAGGCCTATATAACATTTACAAAATCATCAACAATGGTGCTATTTAGGCCCATATAACATTTAAAAAGTCATCAACAATGGTGCTATTTAGGCCCATATAACATTTACAAAGTCATCAACAGAAATTGTTTCAATTCAACCCAGAATTCAACTAAAAATAGACATTACAATAGTCCTTTGGTTTCAAGCTCTGGTTGATTTCAAATGTCATGATATTTAGTGACTTTGAATTGTGTTTGGTTGTCAACGCAACCAAATATCAACATTTAAAGGAGATGTATCTTCTGCTTGGATAGTTCAATCTGTGCCACTGACTTAGTCTGGCCTTAATAAAATTTTGTCTACAAATGAATCATTGATATGTTAGATTCACGTCTGCATCTCAACCAAAAATCTAAGTTAAAGAACAGGACTGAATCGAATCATACTTTGATTGTGTATTTAAAGTTTGATTTGATTTAGTCCTATTCTTTAATAAATAAAAGTTGGAGAATAGGATTAAGCCAGTGGCTCAAATGGAACTACCCAAGCAGTCGGTACAGCTCCTTTAAATTTGGATGTTTTGTGTTGTCAACCAAACACAATTCAATATTACTTTCAAAGTAAATAGCCTAAAGTTAAGGCTCTCTTACAAACTAATGTAACAGTATTTATTCAACCTTAAAATGAGTAACAGATCCATGGTCCTATTTTGAGGAGACTGTAACTCTACAATTCTTCTTATATCATTATATAAAGTCTGCATGTTCAAGATAGCGTGGATAGGTCATCGCAGGTCTGTGTAGATATTCACAATAGCTGTAATAATCTCTGCAGGATCTCAAATAGCATTGATCACTTGCACCATGCACTTCTAATCAGGGCAGGTGTTGTGGGCGGGCCCTAGGGGGTCTGGCACGCTCTACCGTACCTCCTTGACTGTCCTAAATAAAACATTGAAATATCAATAATTGATTTGACCGACAGGCAGAACGACACATCAATCTCATATAAAGCATCCGTGCGAGAAAAAGAGCCCCTCTGTCTCAGTACGTGTAGCCCATGTATCTGATGCTGCCTGAACAAGAGTATGGCATGTCATACTCTTTTTGTCCAGACAGCATCAGATACATGGTTCACCTACAGTGAGACAGAGGGGCGCTGTTTCGCTCACCCGGATTCTTTCTCCAGTGAGATAGTTTCAGCCACTAGCGAGTTGAACAGGGATGTAGTGCTGCCGGAGGCGTAGTAAAATAATATTTCTGGATACATTTTAAATAAATTATTTAATTGCTACAAAAATCCATGAAAACGATAGAATGACAAACCAAATAAATATGTAGGCTGTAGCAGCCTATAGGTAGTTAAATGGTGCTTTCTTCCCGACCTCTCAATTCAATTCAATTCAACGGCCTTTATTGGCATGGGAAACATATGGTAACATTGCCAAAACAAGTGAAGTAGATAATATACAAAAGTGAAATAAACAATAAAAATGAACAGTAAATATTACACTCACAGAAGTTCCAAAAGAATAAAGACATTACAAATGTCATATTATGTATATATACAGTGTTGTAATGATGTGCAAATGGTTAAAGTACAAAAGGGAAAATAAATAAACATAAATATGGGTTGTATTTACATTGTAATTTTTTCTTCACTGGTTACCCTTTTCTTGTGGCAGGTCAAAATCTTGCTGCTGTGATGGGCCACCGTGGTATTTCACCCAGTAGATACTGTATGGGAGTTTATCAAAATCGGGTTTGGGTTCGAATTCTTTGTGGATCTGTGTAATCTGAGGGAAATATGTGTCTCTAATATGGTCATACATTTGGCAGGTTAGGAAGTGCAGCTCAGTTTCCACCTCATTTTGTGGGCAGTGTGCACATAGCCTGTCTTCTCTTGAGAGCCAGGTCTGCCTACGGCGTTTCTCAATAGTAAGGCTATGCTCACTGAGTCTGTACACATTCAAAGCTTTCCTTAAATTTGGGTCAGTCACAGTGGTCAGGTATTCTGCCACTGTGTACTCTCTGTTTAGGGCCAAATATAATTCTAGTTTGCTCTGTTTTTTTGTTAATTCTTTCCAATGTGTCTAGTAATTATCTTTTTGTTTTCTCATGATTTGGTTGTGTCTAATTGTGTTGCTGTCTTGGGGCTCTATGGGGTCTGTTTGTGTTTGTGAACAGAGCCCCAGGACCAGCTTGCTTAGGGGACTCTTCTCCAGGTTCATCTCTCTGTAGGTGATGGCTTTGTTATGGAAGGTTTGGGAATCACTTCCTTTTAGTTGGTTGTAGAATTTAACGGATATTTTCTGGATTTTGATAATTAGCAGGTATCGGCCTAATTCTGCTCTGCATGCAGTATTTGGTGTTTTAGGTTGTACACGGAGGATATTTTTGCAGAGTCTCAATTTGGTGTTTGTCCCATTTAGTGAATTCTTGGTTGGTGAGCAGACCGAAGATCTCACAACCATGAAGGGCAATGGGTTCTATAATTCATTCAAGTATTTTTAGCCAGATCCTAATTGATATGTTGAATTTTATGTTCTTCGATGGCATAGAATGCCCTTCTTGCCTTGTCTCTCAAATCGTTCACAGCTTTGTGGAAGTTACCTGTGGCGCTGATGTTTAGGCCGAGGTATGCATACTGCAGACTTTTCTAGTGCCCCTTGCCAATTCGTTGACCTTCTCTCACTCTCTCTCTGGCGGTGGCGCAAATGATGAAGAACTGCAGATGTGTGTAAAGAGGCTGTCAGTGGGAGAGTTGACCTCTTTGAGTGGGCCAAATGCAAGAACAGCCACAGACTGAAAACACGACCAGGGGGTGATAACACGTCTGTCCTCAAAACAGTTTGTTACGGACTTGGGGTTCATGTACGACGCATTTGAGCTCGCCCTACTGTCCGAGTGTTAAGCTTAAGGAAAAGTACTACCTCTATTGCGCATGCAGGCAAACTGATCCACCGCATGAACCGTATCATTCCACCAACGGGATCTAGCGTCCAAATTCACTGTGTGTCCGCCTTGATGTTCATAAAACTCCACGGTCCTCCTCTTAAGCAGTGGGACCCAAAACGATATGTGACCAACCCGGTTAGGGAGTTGACCAACTTGTTTTTCTCTGTGAGCTTATTACTCGGACAGTAGGGCGGTTTCAAGTGCGTCATCCAGCACCACATTTTAAAGGGGGCTCAAATTGCTTAAATTAACCCGTGTCAAGTTCTGCTGCCTACACCTACTCATCACATATTAGTATTATTAGTATTGCTATTACAAATAAAAAAGACTATCACTTCTCACAATGGTGCTTGTTTAGTAAAGTTAGATCCAAGCTGAATCCTTGCCTCACAAAATCACATCATGATTTTACATAACAGAACAGAATATAATAGCATGTTCTGTACAATAGTAGTAGGTGTATAATATGTTACACCAAAAACACCTCAGTTATTTCTTATCTAGAGCTGAATAGTCCAAAATGTTTCCTCATGCGGCCAAAACTCAATAGTGCACAGGACCCAAGTGGTAAATATAAAGATCCAGTCCATTTAAAATGTTGTAGGCCCAATACACTTCAGCGTTGTGATGGAAAAATTCTAGTAAAATGCATAGAGCACAGAATTAAAAAGCTATTGTCGCATATTATTCAACCTAATCAGACAGGTTTTTTACATGGACAAAAATGTGGAGATAATATAAGGCAAGTACTGGAAACAATAGAACACTATGAGAAATCTGGGAAACCAGGCCTGGTTTTCATAGCTGACTTTGAAAAGGCTTTTGATAAAGTATGACTGGAATTTATATATAAATGGAATGGAATATTTCAATTGTGGAGAATCTCTTATACAATGGGTTAAAGTTATGTATAGTAACACTATGTGTAAAATAGTAAATAATGACTACTTCTCAGAAAGTATTCAACTGTCAAGAGGAGTAAAACAAGGTTGTCCACTATCAGCATATCTATTTATTATGGCTTTCGAAATGTTAGCTATTAAAATCACATCCAACAATAATATCCAAGGGCTTAGAAATCCAGGGCTTAAAAACAAAGGTGTCATTGTACGCTGATGATTCATGTTCTTTTAAGTCCACAATTTGGATCCCTCCACAGCCTCAGAAGATCTTGATACTTTTTCTAACCTCTCTGGATTACAACCAAATTATGATAGATGTACTATGTTACGTATTGGATCACAAAAAAATACAACTTTTACATCATCGTGTAGTTTACCAATGAAATGGTCTGACGGTGAAGTGAACATACTCGGTATTCATATCCCGAAAGAAAGAAACGATCTCACTACAATACCTTTTAACAGAACATTAGCAAAAATAGATAAGATCTTGCTACAGTGGAAAGGAAAATAATACCTGTCTATTTGTGGAAAAATCCCCCTGATTAACTCTTTAGTCATATCCCAGTTTACCTTTTTGCTTATGGCCTTGCCTACACCTAGCAAACAGTTTTTTAAATTATATGAGCAAAAAATATTCAATTTTATTTGATACGGCAAGCCAGACAAAATTAAACAGGCCTATTTTATATAATTAATATGAATTTGGAGGGCAGAAATGATTAAATATGAAAGCATTAGACCTCTCACTAAAGGCTTCAGTCATACAGTTATACTTAAATCTGAACTTATTTCAGCTCATGAAACATGGGACCAACACTTTACATGTTGCGTTTATATTTTTGTTCAGTGTAGTTTTAATTAGTGTTCAGCGGCGTGTCGCCCAGAACCTGGGGGGCTGCTGGGTAAGAGAGTTTCCCACCACACCACGTCTTGCCTGTCACCAACCCTGATGGGCCCTAACCAAGACACCGTTTTAAAGGAGGTTTTTGTGGAGCCCAGGAGATAAGAAATAGTTGGGATGTCTGTGTCTCATGCAAACTGCCTTCTGTATAATGACAGACAGCTCCACACCAGGGCCTCCCTGTGGGTTCACACCGAGGAAACCTTTAATTACAGGAGTGGAGGTCTGACTGAAAATGTTGCTATTCTCAGGGCCAGATTTAAAAAATGTAACTAACTTGGAGCTGGTTTCCTTGTGTTTTCACCGGGGTTTTATTGCTCAAAAACTTGCGGGCCCAAATAAAACCAACCGCAGGCCAAATTCGGCCGCGGGCCACCAGTTGGAGAACCATGACCTGAAGGAAATGCACCATAAGTCTCTAGAACCAAGATTGAGACAGGTTTACTGTATGGCAAACAAAGTCTGCACCTCAGATTGATGGTCTAAAAAGTTGAAAATGTGCACTTAAGAAAAAATACCTACTGATGGGATTGTCGGGATAAGATGAACCGTGAACCTGGGTGGTGGTGTGCCTGGCTGCGATTTCAATACACACTTTGAAGCAACCACTTCAGCACATACTGCAGAACAGACACAGATGTGTATTTTTCACTATGCTTATAACTGCAGTGAGAAAGTTGAAGTGAAGCCTAGTGTATGCAGTTCCTCCCAGCTTACGATATCCATTCAAATGATTGGGGCCAAGAGAATCAAGTATATAAACTTAGATACCCTATAAGTCCTTGGTATATTACATAGGAGAGCCTAAGCGCTCATACATTAGACTAATAAGAATATAAACTATGGTAATGTCTGGCTGCAGACATCATGTGATCTATATACTCTGAGTCTCTTAAAGGGAAATACAAGTTTAATAAAAAACGTTTTTTTTTAACTTAATAAAAAAATCAACATGTTTCAAAGCCAAAGATGCTGCCACCCTAGAAATAACATGTTCATTCAACCTTCTAGTAATTCTAATAATATGCCACCTCCTACAGTGTGATTGGGGCAGAACCTACCTGGCCCTCTAGGTCCTTGCAGGAGACGGACGGAGTGTTGACATAGGAGCTGACTGAGGAGCTGGTGTTGATGTCATCTGTGTCGACGGTGTCACTGATCCCACTGCTCACCGAGCTGCTGTCGTCCCAACTGGGAGCGAGGAACACAGAAGAGAGAAAGAGTATGAGTTAGAATGTTATGTGGTAGGAGTTCGTAGCGAGAAAGGGGGAAGACATGATAGACCGAACGACAGGGAGAAAGCAAGATACACTGTAGAGCAGGGGTGTCAGACCAGACTCTGTGACAGAGGGGTGTAAATGCTTTTTTTTTAGGCTGGATCATGTTGTTGTATTGTTTTGTTGTATGTTTTAATGATGTCATGTATTGATTGTTGCTGCCTTCTTGGCCAGGTCTCCCTTGAATAAGAGACTCTGAGTCTCAATGGGTTTTTCCTGGTTAAATAAAGGTTAAATAAATAAAAATAAAATCAGGGAGGTTCTGAGGGTGGAACTTAAAATGTGTTATATTTCCTTGTCATCAAAATGTACAAAAGACTGGTCTCCTCCCTGGCTGTCTAGCGACATGCGGTCGGGGGGTACCCACCCTGTGAAAATTAATGGAAAAAAATAACTGTCATGTAAAAAATAAATAAATACACATTTTTATCAATAATCATTTTATCAATGAGCTTAAGGACATACAGCAAAAGAAGGGACAGAAAATGACAGGATCATTTCAAACTGAGCGTTATCAACAGAAAAACTGTCTCTGTGGCTGCGTTGCTCGCAATCAACTCGACTGCTTCCCCTGCCTGCTGTTCTCCACCAGCAACAGCGTGTGGACAAGAGCCGGTTACTGCGACTTGAACAACTAGCCCACAGCACTCAACAAGCATGAGAAATCTGTGCCTCACATCCAGAGCCAGATAGCTCTGAAGAGATTCAGTAGGTCACCGCTAGATCTGCCATTGAATGAACAACGGAGGTTGACCATCAGCATGCACAATATGCAAAGGTAAACGAGAACCGTGAGATTTTGAAAGACCTAGCTAATTAATGCTACATGCTACCTAAACAGGAGATGACATTTCGTGGCAACGATGAGAGTGCCAGCTCATCAAACAGGCCCAGGGGGCAACCATGTGGAACTAGTACACGCCTTAAGACCCAGCTGAAAAAGATGAGCAGTTAGCAACCCGTCTAGAGACGCCACCGTGTTTGATTTTTGCTCCCATGGAGTTTTCAAAGAAACAGTCGCGCTCTTCTGTGTTCTGCGGAACCAAAAAGATGAATATCGGTTTCTGCCGTACCCGTAACGGCGGCACAAGAAAGAGCTGGAACGGCAGCGACAAGACGTTGATCGTTTCTATGAGCGATTCAAGCAGAAATCCAATGACCTGGGCCTGGCAGAAAGCGAAACTCGTAGTGAACAGCCGATCAGTAGAGAGGGGGCGAATCTACTACGACATGCTGGACAATATTAATGTTCAGATGAGAGCCAGGTTTGACCACTTTGGTGACTTTCATTTCCTTGGCTTAGAGGACTGCAAAAAAATCGAAACAACGTCACACATTTCGACACCAGCAAACGAGAGCCTGTCAAATTATGCCAATTACTTCGATTTCGTTTAGACCGAAGGAAGATCTCGTCGGATTGTACAGGACAAATCACACGGACAGCTCCTCAGCTTTTTCTTCCAGCATGACCAGACACAGACAGAGTTACTTCAGCTGGTGCTCACTATACCAGCCACAACAGCATCCGTTGGGAGGTCATTTTCACCGCTGAAACGGATAAAGACATACAGTCGAAACCGGACCGATAAAGGGCAACTCTCATCCCTTGCCATCATCACCATTGAGAATCGAGACCGAGAGACTTTTAAAACGGAGGGCCAACAGGGAGGAGTTCTACAGTTCAGTCGCTGATGTCTTTACCCAGAGGGAAAGAGGGAGGGAGCGCCACTACTATAATCACATTACATGTCTATTGTGTTAGTATATATCTCAATCAGTAGCACCGACTACTAGGCATTTAGTGTGTGTAGGGCTGTCTACAAGTAGCCCTACTCGCTGGCATTTGGGTCGCTGTCTGTGGTGCTGAAAGTTGCCTGGTCGTGCTGGGCAGTTGCGCATTAGGGCCTGTGAATGTGTGCCTAAAGGTTGTTCCGCCTACCTGCTGCTGTTTGATGGTTGGTTGTGGTTGTTTGATGGTTATCTTTGTGATCGCGTCATACTGAAAAACAGCGTAGCAACAAATCCGCTTTATGGGTGCGTGCGTGCGCGTGGAGTGAGTGATAGACAGTAGAAAGTGTCGCCCCGGCCTCGGACCTGACCGCACGTCACTGTTTGCTTCGACGACATTAGCAAGCTGGACAGAGTGAAAAGACTTTAGGCGTAGGCCCGTTATCCTTTCTTCACGGTTTCCATTTGGTTTCAGCCATTTCAACGTCGATTCAAATACTCAAACCACCCGCGGGGCCTTGAGTTTAACACCCGCTGCAGAGAGACAGAGAAACATTAATAAGACTGGACAGGGTAGAAAGAAGAAAAGAAAATCCTATTATTCTCCCTCTTTCTTATTCTCCCTCTTTTACCAGGTCTGTTGGCCAGAGACAGCATTCCCATCATGCCTGTGACGTTAGGAACGTCTCCCTCCAAATTCCTAACTAGTTTTAATTAGCGTTCAGCAGAGTGTCTCCCAGGTCCTGGGGAGGGGGGGCTGCTGGGTAAGAGAGTTTCCCACCACACCACGTCCTGCCTGTCACCAACCCTGATGGGCCCTAACCAAGACACCGTTTTAAAGGAGTTTTTTTGTGGAGGCCAGGAGATAAGAAATAGTTGGGATGCCTGGGTCTCATGCAAGCTGCCTTCTGTGTGATGACAGACAGCTCCACACCAGGGCCTCCCTCTGGGTTCACACTGAGGATACCTTTAATTACAGGAGTGGAGGTCTGACTGAAAATGTTGCTATTGTCAGGGCCAAAGGCTCTATCTGTGTGTGAACGGACTTAAAGATGTGTGTGTGTGTGTGTGTGTGTCTGCGTGCATGTAGATGTGTGAGGAGTTTATCATCCAATAGTCTGTGTGACAGAACCACTCCTTTCACAGTACTCACAGAGGTGTTGAAGTGTGGAGGGAGTTGGGTGGGGTGGGGGGGGTTCTCTTTATGATTCTAAGTTCACACGGATCAGGACACTCACTCCTTCCAAGTCTGCCTGTCTGTCTGTCCTCAGTCTCCCATGCCAGTGTGATTGTTGCTGAGCTAACCAAAACAAACTCGGCCAGCCACAGCCAGACACTGCTGAGTGTTCCCTGTGAGAGCATTAACACCTCAGCCAGAAGCAACAGACCCCTCAATTCACAGGTCTACTCAGTCCACTGTCTCAACTAAGTCCAACCCTTTCAGTATAGTACCACGTTTACTGTGAGGAATATAAAATGGTAGCAGGGGGAAATCAGAGTCCATAGATGACCATAATGAATGATGAACTGACTCAACAGTAGTTCTAAACATCACCCGCAGGTTCCAGTCTGGCAGGTAGGTGGGCAGAGGTTTGGCTCTAATCTAACACTAGCCAGGCTTGGGTTGCAAAGCTACCGGTAATTTACCAAAGTTACCAGAATCTTCAGTAATTTTGGTAATTAACCAAAATCTATGGCAATCTATCGTATTTGATCATTTAAACTTGAATAACCTACTTATTTGTTATTGATATATAGTATTGTCCATAAGTTTGTAACAGATAGACCATATGATTCGAGAGAAAATAGCACAATTAATGAAAAAAGCATCTTAATCAACAACGCCAATACTTTCAATGAACTCTGCAACTCTTCCATTGACATGGTCAAATGAGGTGTGTAGAAAATAACAGATAGGTTCATGCTGAAACCCTCATATTAAACATCAATGGTTTTCACTCAGTTGGTTTGTATTTAGGTATAATGTTTTACAGCTTTGTCATTCTATTTTGTATTTTAAAATCATCTTATTTAATTATTTCATATATTTTACATGCGATAAGGCCAGACAGGGGGCCAAAGATAATTACAGACACCTGCGATAATCTGAAGTACCCAAAATGTCCACTAGATGTCTTGTGATAGATTACATAAAATCCCACATTCTGGTAGTTTACTGGTAAAATGTGAAAGTTTCCAGTAATATACCCTCCCTCTGCAACCCTAAGCCAGGCACAGTTGCTACATTTCCATTGAGGATTTACCACAATGTTTTACCCAAAAGGCTCAGACTTTTCTGTTTCCATCTACATGGGCTGGCACCGGTGTCTCCCTAGGCCATGGCTCCGGCGGACCTACTCTAACTTGGAGCCAAGGCAAGTACCCTGGGTAATTTTTAGCTTGCATTTACATAACAATGTCTAACTGTGAACTTTAACACCTTCTCACAAAGCAACAGTCTTGAATGATGCCGAGGTTGTTGATTCTGATCGCCAGAAGTCTTTAGTGTCACACTCCTGATGGAAACACCATAACACTAGAGCTGGCATTAACATAAAACACTGGCGGCCCACTGGAGTGGGGGTAAGTGTCAGTGGTAAAGCACCAGGTGTGTTCTGCTGGCCAGATGCCTGCCCGGTGTCCTGCAGTGCCCAATCCAGCCCTTGTTTCACTGCATTGGTCTTTGCGCGCACGCACACACACACACACACACACTAGAACTCCATCCACACAGCTACACCAAAACAATTCATCTTTTCACTGAGCCAGGGCCGAGACATGCAAGACAAGGCCAGGGGCTGGAGTGGGGTGGCAAAGGTGGAAGAGGTCCAGCACAAAGACACAGTCACTCAGTATTCGGAATGTCTCCCTTCCTCCGTTTCAGCTGGGGAGAGTTCTACTGTATACTTTATGGACTTGTGAGAACTGAAGTGGTCAAAACAATACATATTTCAGATGGACCCATTCTGCTTCTAGCCACCCAGCACAGGACTAATCATGGCTGGTGGGCTGAGGTTCAGACAGGTTACGGTTCACCCTTTGCTATGCTATCAACCCTGATTATTTGTTAAATGGAGGAGGGAGTCTCCTGGGGGTGTTCTAGGCTGTGAGTCAGAGATTGACTGGGGGTAGAGTGAGCTCTCAACCCATGTAGGCTGACTGATACTGTAGCTCCTCCGGGGCCTGGGGGAGATATAGGTTAGGTACAGGTTAGGCCCTCCCCTCCCCGGCTCCTGGTGCTGCAGTGCTGCTGTCTCTGCTTCCTCCAGTCTGAATAATGAGCAGAGACTGGAGCTGGCAGGGTACACCTGGTCCCTAATCAACATCGCCCCTAAGCCACCATTAGAGTCTCTCTCTCTCTCTCTCTCTCTCTCTCTCTCTCTCTCTCTCTCTCTTCCCTTCCCTCCTCTCGTTTCCCCCTGACTGGGAGATTGTTTCTTGTCAAAAATGTGTACTTGTAAAGAAAGATGACCAATATATTCCATGACCGGAAAAGGATGTGAAAGACTAAGGTGGGAAGTTGGGAGTCAAATGAGTTGATATTGTTGTTTAGATATTAAAGACTGGAGTCTCTATAGAGCGAGTTGGGGGTGGTGTGGCGGCACACACTGTATACCCCCCTGTTTCTGTGTGGCGAATGCAGGATTAGAGACACAGGGCGCCAGAGGAGTGAGGGGATCAGTGGACACTCTTGGGACAAGACATTGGGTGACTTTGGTCTGAGAGGCCAGTGGAGGGAAGTGAGCCGAGCTCAATCCAGAGGCCCCCGCAACACACTGCCCTGCATGTCCACTCTGTTTGGTCAGGGTGGGAAGACATTAGTTCTACTAGACTTCTCACCCCCTCAGCAATATATTCAAAGCTGTTGCCAAGCGATGAACACCTAACTCCAGGCTGCTCAGGTCATTACACAGACAAAAGTGCCACATAACTGTTTTATACTTGCTTGGAATAAAAACAAGACCATAACTATAATTTGATAACAAATTATATTAGAATGGCTGATTGCTGACATAAAAAAAGCCAGTCTGTCAGTACACTAAAGCAGACAGATTAGAGAGAAAACAAACCAGTCAAAGCCAAACCCACCGGGCACACCGCGTCATTTCAAGGTGGAAATATGGGTAATTTTCGGTTGAGACGTTGATCAATGGAATTTCAACCTTTATTCGCCCAATCAAACAGACTGGCAGAAGCTTGTTGAATTCCCAGTGTTTTATCATTATGCACCACCAGATTCCAATAGAAAAACCATGTCTGATGTTTGGTTTAGCTGTCATGTAAATGTGTTATCACTGCACTTTCAAAGCAGAACAAAATTCTAATTGGAATACAATGTCAGATATTTCTGTATTTATACAACATAATGTGCTCTCACTGTGCTTCACCTAATACCACAACTAAATGACCTGGATCGCAGTTGAGATTACAATCAAAGTACATGGTGCAAGTGGTCAATGCCGTTCGGGATTCTGCACAGATACCTGTATTGTGAAGATCTCCACAGACCTTTGCATAATACGATTTTGTTATTGATAATGTGGCCATGGATGAGTTACTCATTTTAATGTTGAATTAAAACTGTTACATTAGTTTCACAGACTAGGCGTAACATAGTAGATGTAAATCCGGGACAATCCAATTGGTGTGATATGTAACGTTTGGTATGGTTACATAAGACGAAAGGTTGCTTAATGCAAAAACTAAAGGAGGGTGGTTGGTCGGTGTGGATGGATGGGCGTATAACGCAAACGTCTAGCAACCCAAATTGAGACATGGATTGTGTATGTGTGCCCATTCAGAGGGTGAACGGGCAAGACAAAGATTTAAGTGCCTTTGAATGGGATAATGTTCCCCCTAGCTTCCCCGGGACTGCTGCTCAGAAGAAATATCAACCCACACAGAGAAGCACAAGATTGAACTTGAGAGTTTTCCCCCTTAGTTAACACTATCAACGTTTCCCTTTACTGTGGCAACTGTGATCGAATCAACGCAATATTAGCCAGTTTCAATGCAACACACCGAAACAAAATGAACTATGCAAGAGGTTTTGTTGTAGGCAGAAGGCATCGGAGTAGGATTCTGTTGCATTGACAAGCAGGACTCAGCCAGTACTCCACACATACCGGTGTGTATAACCAATCAGAGCTGCAGTAGGCCTGTATGCAAATAGACCATTGCCATATGGGGGGCAGCAGGGTAGCCTAGTAGTTAGAGCGTTGGACTAGTAACCGGAAGGTTGCAATGAGTGGTCATGAGTTGATGTGCTTGTTTTGAGATCAAAGCGAGAGCTGCACGTAGCAACGTGTGCACATTATGTTCATATCCTTTGCTAGTTAGTGAGTTATTAGCCCAGTTATAGATCATTTGTAGTCAGCAAGGGGGGAGTGATTGCTTCCTACAAGGGCACAAAACGTGTACATTTCTAGACACCTTTGGAAAGCAAGTCAGGTATAGAGCTTTTCTTTTGTCTTAAAGGGGCAGTGTTGTATTTTGAGACACGCTTGACTAAGCTAAGTAGCCAATAGGCAGAGGGTAGCATAATTTGTCTGATTCTCTGTAATAATGGTATGGGAATAATTATGCATTTTATTTTGTAAAGTGGTTCCTTGCAACAAACAACAATTCTCTGGAGAGAATTGCTTGTGGAAGATTAACGAGTGCATGTTTCCATGGGATATCTGTTGCTGCTAAGGAGTACCGTCTGCATTGATAGCCGTGCTTGCTGCGGATCTCGTGAGGACACCTGCACGGAACTGCCATGCTTCGCCGAGGGAATATCTACGAGTCGTGAGGTGGGGTGCTTCGGGACTTTATGTGTGTCGTCATTTCTTTTGAGCTCCAACGCGCGCCAACGGGTTTAAGCAGGCTTTGCAAGTCATTTGGGCATAGGTTGTGAGAAACCATTGGGGTTGAGTCCTTTTATTTCTTTTGATGTGGTACATTGAAAATGTGATAATATAGACCTTGAACCTTATGTCTGTTCTATCTGAAGTTAATACTCAAGTTGTCGTCACCCGAGTGAGTTTACAATAGGGATTCTTCTTGGAGACGTCCTTCTTACCTAACATCCGTGGAGATATTCTAAGTAAGGTCATATCGTGAGAGTCAAATTCGAGCCTGGTGAGAGGGTTACACTAGCAAGCAAGGGATAAGGACGCTGCAAGCCAATATGTCAACGGAACATTTCGAACAAATGACTGGCTTGCGTCCATTGATACCAAACAAAATGACTGAACGACTGGGTGTCGTCTCTGGCAACCGAACCGATAGATCGAACGACCAGCCGGCTTGGGTAGCAACCCTAGATTTGCGTCGGGACTGTATCTTGTGGACGGATGAAATAGTATGAATAATGTCATAATAATAAAGATTTGAATGAAAATATGTAAATCATTATTTGTATATGTTGGTAACTCGCTGTGCAACAGTAATAATGCCATCGAAGGCGGTGTTTGGAGGATATGTTGGCACGATTTGCCGGCCCTTGACTTCGTCTCTGGCCTAACAGCACCCGTGCCAATATATCCTCCAAACAACAGCTTCTCGGTTATTATCACTTAAATAGCCACGGTAGCCTACTTGACCCCTGTCTGAAACTGTAACTCAAAGTGGGTTCAGCCTCAGTGTTCACAGTAAACACGCGTTGGAAGTTGCACAGAATTTTCACAACGTTAAAAGTGTGTGCTCAGCAGACCGGAAATTTGCTCAGTACCAAAAAAAATAGAGGTAACATTGGTAGTAGGTAGCAGGCGCACCAGTTTGTGTCAAGAACTGCAACCCTGCTGGGTTTTTCACACTCAACAGTTTCCCCGTGTGTGTCAATAACGTTCCACCACCCAAGGACATCTAGCCAACTTGACACAACTGTGGGAAGCATTGGAGCCAACATGGGTCAGCATCCCTGTGGAACGCTTTTGACATCTTGCAGAGTCCATGCCCGACCAAATTGAGGCTGTTTTGAGGGCAAAATGGGGGGGAAACTCAATATTAGGAAGTTGCTCTTAATGTTTTGAACACTAAGTGTTTGACTTACATTTGGTTACATTTCATTTGCTCTGTTAAACCTTCCCTTTCAAATAACTTCTCAATAGCAACAGTGAATCTATTTAGTTATTAAGAGATCTCTCAATAGTCATTCTCATGACAGCACATTGGTAGTAGTCATTGACAAATATCAATGCTGGGCTACGCTAAAACCCTGGATGGGAGACCAAATGGATAGCTGTAGATAGATCAACTCTTCAGTAGGAGGTGCTGCCCAGCCTGTTGTTTTTTAGCGGATATAACATCAAAGACCTGACGTTGATCCAAAGGCACAAATTCAACATATTTTAAACAAGGTTTGTCTATGTTGAAAATTGGTTAGCATTATGACACAATTCTGTTGTTGAAATGTCATCCTCAAAACAACAGTGAATGACTTTCTGCAAATCCAATGTATTTTCCACACAGATTCTACGGCACAATACGTTGACAAATTACGCTAAAACAACGTTGATTCAACCAGCTTGTGCCCAGAGGGAAGCTCTCTGTAACCATTGTCTGTAGGCCTTCAGCACTCGGCAATGAACCGTTCACATGAATAAAACACATCACTCAAAAGGAGCAACACTGTTTAAGGACAATTTGCATGCATGAATAGGAACACGTGGCCTGACATTAAGCCATGCGCTACATTCAAGGATAAATGACATTTAGCTGCCATTTTAGGAGCTCCTGTGAAGGTTTTGTCACATATTCACTACGTCTAAAAAGAATCCATTGAAACAAACACACCTGTAAAAATGTATAAGAAATGTACCCGTTTTAAACTCCAACACAAAATTGTATAGCTCCACAACACCACAAATACAGATTCTCTATTCTAATCTCACACAAACAAGACAATGATAGTGAGCCAAAGCCAACTCAGACCCACATGGCTGTGGTCCTGCAGAATTGTCTGTCTGTCTGTCTGTCTGTCTGTCTGTCTGTCCATACCTGAGAGAGCCAGCAGCAGTAGCAGCCCACTGAGATATCCCCTGGCTGCAGTAGGAGCTACTAGGAGCTCACTGAGGGAAGCAGCTGAAGTTGGACTGACTACACTTCCCCCGTCCTACTCAGTCCTCCGCTACAGCACACTGACTGACTTACTGACTGATCTCTCCCCCTGCAGCGAAACAGACAGCCACACACACACACGGGGGGGGGGGGGGGGGGGGGGCCTCACACACACAAACACACACACACCCTCAGAACTGCCACAGAGGGGAGTAATCTGAACTGGGAGCAGAGTTAACCTGGGAAGTACTTCAAACACCACTTCAGCTTCTGAGTCACCATCCAGACAGCCAAGTCAGAGCTGATAAAACAGAACAGAACCTGTGAGGTCCTTCAAACATAGGTAGGTAAGCCTCAGATCTCAGAACAGCTTTACCTCTGAGATGTTCAAACAATAATAAGCTTTTAACATGATCTCAGAACAGCTAATCTAAGAAGCGTTTTAAACCCACATTTGTCCAAACCAAATGCTTTTATTTTGCCAGGTGGATGGTGCGTATGCTTGGGGGGTATTTGTAAAGACAACAAGCCCAGGAGGACACGTTGGTGGATTTTCCTAAGCCAATCTAAATTGTACATTCCAATGAGGCTCATTTTTTTCCCCTGCTTTCCCTTAAAAGGATTGTTCAGGGTCATGTCCCCGGGTCAGGGATCAAGTTTTAAAAATGGCTGACTCACTAACTCAGAGGAAAACATCAACATTAAGCAAGAAAGCCAAACCAGCCCCCTGGTCATGTTCAATATCTCTCCACTTCCCAGTGGAGATATTCAAGTGACATGCATTTCACAAAGATCTTTAGAATGACTGAAAGTAAGGTGGTCACCCAGGACTGTTAACAAACTCTAACAAGCTGACTGACCCATATTTTAAATTCGCTTCATAAGCAGAAACCAACAACACACATATAGCAGAACCGCACTTGACAAGCATAAAATATAAAATGTAGTATTATATTTATATGCGTGTTTTTTTTTTACGCACACTTAGAAAAAAAGTTGTCATCTAGAACGTAAAACGGTTCTTTGTCTGTGCCTATAGTAGAACCCTTTGAAGAACCCTTTTTGGTCCTCGGTAGAACCCTTTTGGTTCCAAGTAGAACAGTTTTAGGTTCCAGTAGAACTCTTTCCACAGCGGGTTCTACATGAAACCCAAAATGGTTCTACCTGGAACAAAAACGTTTTTTTTTAACCTGGAACCAAAAAGGGGACGGCCAAATAACCCTTTAAGAACCCTTTTTTTCTAACAGTGCATCATAAAACGGGACCGCTATACATTTAGCTTCAGATTCAGTGTGTAGAGGGAGTTTGATTGGCACATTCCAGGCTAGCAGGCCAAACCTCTGAAGCCAGTCGTGTGTAATGGCATGGCTGCCTCAAAGCCGGAGGACTGCCAGGAATTCAGCAGAACAACACATCTCTCGACGGACTCAGTCTCTCTCTCTCTCCCCGTCTTTCTCTCGCTCTCTCTTTCTGATGCGCCTGTCTGTCTCTCAAATGAGTGTAGTAATCAAGCAGCAGAGAAATGACACAATTTCCACTGTATTCTGTAGTTTCAGCTGTCCTGGGGAAAAAAAACATTCCACTTCTGAATAAATTCGGTTCCGAATGAAAAAGAAATGAAGAAAAAATACATTGCTGACAAGCTGACCTAAATATAATTAGCTAAGTCAAATTGTTTCTTTTCTGAGCATGTGCAGTACCTTAAGTAGTCCAGTTTCTTCGCAAGTTATTGGCTGCTAGCTGCTACCAGCAAAACATTTGACCCAGAGTGATCATGTGTTATGTGCTCCTCTGGCCTGGTCCGGCTGTGACTTCACATCTGTGATGTGAACCCAAGCCGAGTTCCCTCTCCCTGTTCCAGTGTTACTCTGCCGAGACGGTGGGAGCTGGAGTCGGACTGTGGAATAGCAGGTCACAGGGCGGAGTAGTGCTCTACACACACACACACCCCACACGCAAAGTTACTCAAGCACACAAACAGTGGGGCAAAAAAGTATTTAGTCAGCCACCAATTGTGCATGTTCTCTCACTTAAAAATATGTGAGAGGCCTGTAATTTTCATCATAGGTACACTTCAACTATGACAGACAAAATGAAAAAAAAACATCCAAAAAATCACATTGTAAGATTTTTAATTTATTTATTTGCAAATTATGGCGGAAAATAAGTATTTGGTCAATAACAAAAGTTTATCTCAATACTTTGTTATATACCCTTTGTTGGCAATGACAGAGTTCAAACATTTTCACAAGGTTTTCACACACTGTTGCTGGTATTTTGGCCCATTCCTACATGCAGATCTCTAGAGCAGTGATGTTTTGGGGCTGTTGCTGGGCAACACAGACTTTCAACTCCCTCCAAAGATTTTCTATGGGGTTGAGATCTGGCTAGGCCACTCCAGGACCTTGAAATGCTTCTTACGAAGCCACTCCTTTGTTGCCCGGGCGGTATGTTTGGGATCATTGTCATGCTGAAAGACCCAGCCACGTTTCATCTTCAATGCCCTTGCTGATGGAAGGAGGTTTTCACTCAAAATCTCATGATACATGGCCCCATTCATTCTTTCCTTTACACGGATCAGTCATCCTGGTCCCTTTGCAGAAAAACAGCCCCAAAGCATGACGTTTCCACCCCCATGCTTCACAGTAGGTATGGTGGTCTTTGGATGCAACTCAGCATTCTTTGTCCTCCAAACACGACGAGTTGAGTTTTTACCAAAAAGTTATATTTTGGTTTCATCTGACCATATGACATTCTCCCAATCTTCTTCTGGATCATCCAAATGCTCTCTAGCAAACTTCAGATGGGCCTGGACATGTACTGGCTTAAGCAGGGGGACACGTCTGGCACTGCAGGATTTGAGTCCCTGGCGGCGTAGTGTGTTACTGATGGTAGGCTTTGTTACTTTGGTCCCAGCTCTCTGTAGGTCATTCACTAGGTCCCCCTGTGTGGTTCTGGGATTTTTGCTCACCGTTCTTGTGAACATTTTGACCCCACAGGGTGAGATCTTGCGTGGAGCCCCAGATCGTGGGAGATTATCAGTGGTCTTGTATGTCTTCTATTTCCTAATAATTGCTACCACAGTTGATTTCTTCAAACCAAGCTGCTTACCTATTGCAGATTCAGTCTTCCCAGCCTGGTGCAGGTCTACAATTATGTTTCTGGTGTCCTTTGACAGCTCTTTGGTCTTGGCCATAGTGGAGTTTGGAGTGTGACTGTTTGAGGTTGTGGACAGGTGTCTTTTATACTGATAACAAGTTCAAACAGGTGCCATTAATACAGGTAACGAGTGGAGGACCGAGGAGCCTCTTAAAGAAGAAGTTACAGGTCTGTGAGAGCCAGAAATCTTGCTTGTTTGTAGGTGAACAAATACTTATTTTCCACCGTAATTTGCAAATAAATTCATAAAAAATCCTACAATGTGATTTTCTGAATTTTTTTTCCTCATTTTGTCTGTCATAGTTGAAGTGTACCTATGATGAAAATTACAGGCCTCTCTCATCTTTTTAAGTGGGAGAACTTGCACAATTGGTGGCTGACTAAATACTTTTTTGCGCCACTGTACATGCACACTGCATTTCAGAACAAAAACGCGTGGGCGAGCACACACAGATACAAACAAACACACACACACAATCAAAGCTCAAAATGCAGCTCAAATCCACTACATGACATGCCACAATAACAAACGCTGATAGAGTCACACTAGCGTTGAGTGTTCTTTTGTTATCGCTCTCTGAGTGTTCAACATTCTATTGCTTCTGCAGAGAAAGACGCAGGGAAATGACAGAGCACTTCATTCACTTCCACATTAAATCCACTTCCATCATCCATCGCTCCAGGTGACAGAGTACGATTTACACCTTCCCTTCCTTGCTTCCTTTTCACGCCGACTCATTTGCATGCCAATCGGCTGCAGGGTGTTATTCCTCTCAAGCATAATTAAGACTATTGTCTGGAGCACTCAATTACCACAATTTAGGGTGTGAAACGCCTCTATTTCGAAACACTCTGACTGAAGGGCCAAACACAATGTAGTTTCACATCAGCGTGGCGAGGAGTTTGAAGAGGCCTCTCTTCCTATCCACATGACATGTTGAGGTCAAGAGCTGAGATGTAACAAAAAAAAAGCTATTTTCATTCATTGTTTTCCGTATAGGCTTGGCTTTCTATCTGATTCTCATACAACAGTCCAATCACGTGCAAATATATCTGCATCCATCCATTCAGCCGTCAGCGAAAAAGCATTTTGATTCCCGACGTTCCAACGCATCGCTTGTGTTGATCTTGCTCTGCGAAGTGGTGGTTTCTTAACCAGATGAACGGATAAAACACGTTGTCCCATCGCTCTTCTTCTCTTCCAGACGTTGTGTTTGCAGAAAGCCCCCCCCATTGCCCCATTGCTGTATTAGCTAAGCCCCCTCATAGCCAAGACTCACCAGACCAGACACAGCTCTTGGGGACGGGCATGAAACACAGCCAGCAACACATCGCTAAATCACTTTCACACCACCCTGGACTCCTCTATCCCTCTGGTTTAACTCATAGACAATAAAACAATATGGTGTTTGTGTTCACGTAGTGTTTGCCGAGATTTCAGCCAATATCACACCGTGTCCTAAACTTAATCACATGGGCCGCCTTTAACTGTGTCAACAAGTGGCATCTGCTCAGAAGCTACTGACGCAAACTCCATAGGAGGTCGTCAACCTTTCGTAGCCGTTCCCCGTGTTCCAGCGGCATAGTGTCATCCCTAGAGAACCAAGGGAGGTCCTTCACTTCTTCCCAGGGCGCAAATCACATGGACATAAAGAATGCTCATTCTCGCCCTAAGTTCTCACACTTTCTGCTTGTACCGTTAGAGCCCAATGACACTGCACACTTATCTGTTGTGTAGTGGGCTGTTCCTCTGGTTTTCACAGCTGGACTTCTAGCTTGTGATTGGGTAAGAGAGCCAGTGGGCCACTCCGAGATCATAACGAATGGCTCACCGTTCATCAACATTACATGAGATAGGAAGTCTTCAATAGCAAACAGGCCCGATCACACCGACCCTGAGAACATTCTCATTCCTACACATCACATTTAAAACATGCCAATTCACATTAATAAACAGACAAAAAAAAAAACACTTACTCCGCAGCTTACATTCTCCACTTTGTTATATTGTTCTCTGTATCCAGTTTGTCCCGTTGCGTTGCAGACAGCCTCTCATTCCCACTGCATGCATAACAGAGCAGAGCCCGGTCTGCACACCAAGGAGCTGCACTCAACAGGTAAGCAGCCCAGCAGACAGACAGCACGGTCACGACGACAGCCCTCTGCCAGCCACCCAGACAGCACAGGGTTATCACTGATCACTATCAGCCCTCAGCCCAGACAGACAAAACCGGAGGATTCTAAGCTATCAGCATTGTGCTCCCCGACAGACTGGAGTGGAGCCCCTCCCTGCTAGTTCTCTCTCTGGCTGAGGTGTGTGTGTGTGTGTGTGTGTGTGTGTGTGTGTGTGTGTGTGTGTACAGTCGAGAGTCCTGGGGCTAGAGCAATGAGACACGGAAGATCCTCCCCTCTCTCTTTTTCCTCTCCACCAGATTCAAGCCCCCTCCAGCGCACTCTGCTACTCCCACATACATTGCCGGTGCTCCACTCCTCTGCGTGTGTGTGTGTGTGTGTGTGTGTGTATGCCTCTCTGATCATCATCTGAATAAAAATGCATGTTTGTACTGTAGCGGTGTACTGTAGGTGTAGCTTTGAGGGGATGGATTCTCACTTGAAATGCGTGGGCGGCCGAGCTAAACGCAGCGCAAATGCTCAAACAGACCGGCGGAAAAGACTTTTGGCGAACACAAGTACTCTGGAACTACTGTAAGAACTATAAAAACGGGCCAGGTTTCGACACCAAATCAAATATCCGATGCATCTCTGTCAGAGACAACACAGTCCTCCCTCCAAAAATGCCGCTTTCCAAAAGCCCTTGTAGGGCTGAGATTACAGAGTGGAGCATCGATCAGAGTCCGAGAGACACAGCGTAGGGGCTTTTTTTAAAACCGTTGTCAGCATCTCAAAGACAATAAGGCTGAGCAACTGTGACGGCTGGGGGACAAGAACGCATGTAATCAGGCAGGGTGCCAGGTTACACTGTCCTGTCTACCTCAGACTGCCTCGAGGCAGCGGACTGCCACCAGACCCCCCCCCCCCCCACACACACACACACGGGCTCTGAGCCTCCAGAATACACATGCATACATTTACACAGCCATGGTTAGGACACAGCTTACACCGTCCTGTCAGCCACATCACAGGTCTGATTTTACGGCGTACTTCCTCTCCGTCACCTAATTTGAACCGTTGGTAAAAAGAAAAAAAGACGCAAAAGTAGGTTTTCATTGAGGCTCTCTTGTTCGTGTTGTCACAATCTTCACCTGACCATGCCGAGCAATCTTTACAATTCCAAAGATTTATAAAATAAAGAGCAGATGAAACAGGGGGGGGGGGAAAAGTATTTCATTTTTTACATTTTTTTTATGACAAAACAACTGGTTTGCCATGTTGCCAGAGTTTTGCTGGTCCTCTATGTCTCCTGTTGGAAGCAGAAGCTCAGTGTGTCTGTGTCGAGTCGTGGCCTGTGGACTTTCCACTGGAGCCCAGGGTAACAGGGGGGAAGGAGGACTGAGTTTCCATGCCTGGAGTAAAGAGGGCCTTGTCCAGACAGGTTGGACACAGTGGGGTGGGACTATCTAACATTCTGCAGGATGGAGAGTCGAGTAAAAAAATCGGCACCCTCATGCGTCTAGACTACATGTACAGTTACTTCACAGGTACACGAAAGACGGCATAGGTACGGCAATAAAATTGTCATTTTCTTTCGCGAACGTGCATGACAGAAGTCCGTGCAATTATTTATCAATGGTAGCGATACTGTTTCTGCTGTTATGGTTGTTATTCCTGCCAGTACGTGAGCTCAGCTGCTCTCCTGTAAGGTGGTCCATTATTACAGCCACTAGAACCCCTCTAATGTGTCCCATTAGCTCTAACTCTGTGGGAGGTGGGCTGGCACCGGGTTTGTGCTTTATACTAATCTTGTTAAGACGTGGAACCACCTTAATTAATTATCCCCCCCCCCGTCTGAATTCTTGATCTCTCAACAAAGGCCCAAACCAAAAACGGTACTGTTAACAAGTGTTGACTGTGTTGCCATACCATCTGTGATGTCTATTTAAGATAGTAGTGTCCTTTCTGGTGTGAACCTTTGTTCACAACTGTAGACACCTTCATCAATAAATCAGGACACCCCTGTCGGTTTGTGCGTAAAGCGCACAGGGCAGTTTTCTGTGCGGAGGAACACAGCTGGATCGTCTTTGTGTACCTCTCTAACCTCCATTCATTAGGTTGTAAACACCACAAGGGAATCAGAAAAGAGATGAGCCTGCAATGTAGTCTAGATCTGTAACACAGGCACATGGGAGAGGAATCAAGAAAGCGTACAGCGTTGTATAGAGCCATTAGAGAACTCCCTTCTCATATTGCTCAAATGAACAGCAAACCAGTTTTAAAGATAATGAAAAACCTCACGGCACAATACCTTGTGTGTATGTACTGTTATGTAGGCTACGTGTGCCATTTTAAAATGTATGTAGTTCTGTACTTGAGTTGTTCTTGTCTATTGATGTTCTGTATTATGTCATTCTGTATTATGTTTCATGTTTTGTGTGGACCCCAGGAAGAGTATTATTATTAGGGGATCCTAATAAAATAGCAAAATACCAATTACCTCCAAAAAGGAGTTGGTTGGCTGAAGACAATGAGGGGGGAGGGGGGAGGGGGGGGGGACTGTGAGTGTCTACTGTCTACTCCGAAACCATCCATTACCCATCCATAGCCTGTAGCACTGAGGAAAATGCAGTCTGTTTTCACTCAGACTCAGTCAGCCTCCCAACAATGGCAGCTCTGTTGCTTCTAGACTGATCCTATTGGATGACTCAACATTCTACTGGATTCTTTGGCAGAAGCAGGGACCTAATCCACAAACCAATCCAAAACTGGCCAAACTTACAGTAAACCTCTGTCCGGTACATGGTTCCTCGATAGGAACGTGTGACTGTACAGAAGCCTCACCTCACCCAGACACTGCAGGTGGGGTGAGGGGACAGGGGAAGGGGTGGTGCTGACCTACCTGTCAGTGGTGTCCCCTTGGCCCTTGAATGTGTTGCGATGGAGCGTCTCTCGGACAGCGGCCATGCCATCTGGCAGGCGGTTGAGGCAGTGCGTGTACCGGCTCAGCCCGCCGTCCGTCATGTAGCTGCAGACAGACAACACAACAGGCCTGTCAGTCACAGTCTCTGTACCTGTCTCAATATCGGTGTCTGTCCTGGTCTCTGTCCTTGTCTCTGTCACAGTCCCTGTCTCAGTCCCTGTCAGTCTTGGTCTCTGTCCATGTCTCTGTATTTGTCCCTGTCCTTGTCTCTGCCACAGTCCCTGTCTCTGTCCTTGTCTCCGTGTATATCTATGTCCCTGTTTCAGTCTCTGTCTTTGTATATGTCCCGGTCCCTGTTTTTGTCCCTGTTTCAGTCTGTCCTTGTCTCAGTGGCACTCTATCCCGGCCTCGGTCCCTGTCTCTGTCCCTGTCTCGGTCTCTGTCCCTGTCTCTATCTCTGTCCCGGTCTCTGTCTCGGTCTCTGTCTCTGTCCCTGTCTCTGTCCCTGTCTCTGTCCCTGTCTTGGCCCCGGTCTCTGTCCCGGTCCCTGTCTCGGTCTCGGTCCTAGTCTCAGTCTCAGTCTCGGTCTCTGTCTTGGTCCCTGTCTCGGTCCCTGTCTCGGTCCCTGTCTCTGTCCCGGTATCTGTCCCGGTATCTGTCTCGGTCCCGGTCTCTGTCTCTGTCTCGGTCCCTGTCTCTGTCTCGGTCCCTGTCTCTTTCCCTGTCTCTGTCTTTCTCCCTGTATCTGTCACATCTCTGTCTCTGCTGTGTTACATGACAGGCTGAACCGATCTACTTCACTGACAGGATTACAGCCTTCAACACACTACAATCCTGTTATATACTTTTATGCTGTGTCTGACCTGAAGACCCCTATACAGAACAACCATGACGTATGTCATCCGGAAAATGCACTGGAGACAGCTCAGTTGGAGACGCATATTTGGTTCGTATCATCTGGTAACACTATCATTGTTATTCCACATAGTATGTGTGTGATGTCAGTGCCAATAATACCGCAAAAAAAGAAAAACCACGATATCTCCTGTCAACATGGCTACAGAATATGGCACGGGCATTCAGAACGGTCACACCATCCCTGCAGTTGGAGAGGTGGGGGTTTGACACGACAGAAGAAATGACAACATATAAAACAGAAGAACGTGCCCAACGTCATCTCAGCATACGAGACGATTAACCCCGCCGCAGCTAAATAAACATTCACATTTGCTCTCAGTCAACACCAACTAACCCCCCATAATTACCCATTTTCAGTTACTCATTTCGAGGGCCATTGTCATGCCTTCAGCCCAGAGCAACGCCATAGGCTTACCAGCTTAGGTTGAGATAAATTCATTGAGGCAGTCCCATTGAAAGCACAGCTTTATTGTCATCCCTGCAACTTCACATAATCCCGAGCACGGTTTCACGCTAATCCAGGTGACGCAGGGATTCTCGGCTTGTCTTGGAGTGTGACAGGAAATCATGGGAAACTGCCTCTGTTTAAACTACCACTCATTAAACACATACAATTGCTTCCCAAGCCTGTAGTACTACTTTTGTAAAAATGTTTATGGGTTTGTTATTGCAAAGCATTTTCTATCTCTAACTGTTAGGAGAGTTGAGCAACACCCAACCTGAGGGCTTGGTTTTCGAAACAAAAAGTGAGGAAGTTTACGTTACCATTGTCATGTTGTGTGTCCCAGAGCCATTTATAACCATGTATATTAATGGCTTTGGTGTGTAGAGACACGACAGCTCCCAAATCAATGTTGAAAAGGTGAATTTGAGTCATAACGAAAGCCAGATTTCAATGGGACTACTGATTAACTTGGGTTTTGTCCACACATTTTGGGAGTCATTACTTGGGTTAGCACACCCACCTCGGCATAAGGTGCCTGACCCTAAACTGAAGTCCTTCAGTCAGTTTAGGCTTTTTCACATAATTTTTTTTTATTTTCTTCTGCTTTTTAAAAAAATTGAGTAGATTGGAAAACATACCTGTCAATATTGAGCTTCTAGAAAATGCCAATCCTGCAGGTTGGTCAGAGGAGAGATTTCCCTACTGAATGGTGAACTCAAGGTGGTCCAACACAAAGTCATCCGAGTCACCCAGCCAGTTCTCCTTTACTACTATCCTCTCTTTCTTTGTATATCTTTCTCTGTCTCCTTAACACAACTGCCTCTCTCTCGCTCTCTACCCCTCTCATCCCCGTCAAGTCTGCTCAGATGGCGGAGCTCTTCAGGAGGAATGATGGGGTCATTGGTAACAGAAGGAGCAGACGAAGGACCAGGGAGCTGCAAGCTCAGTATTTCAGGCGGAGGCAGAGTGAGAGGAAGAGGGGAAGGACATGGCAGTACAGGACAGGAGAGCCCCAGCACAGGAGGGGAGGGGGTGTTGTTTGCGGAAGGGGTAGGGGTAAGAGGAGGGGCCGGGGTAAATGTCTCGGGGGTATGGGCTGTGAGTCAGGGAGTAGCTGATTAGAATGATTTTCCTCAGAGCATCTTCCCCCATTAACTGGAGGAGGGATATGATTCGTTAAGGCCACAATAGGTCACTTTTTGGGCAAACCAACCAAATTCACATAGAAATGTGAGTTATTGATCTGTCATTCTTATTGAAAGCAAGTATAAGAAGCCGTAGACATGTTCTATGTGCGCTATTTCTATGCGGCCCATTCCTACGTTTCCTATTACTTTCGGTTTTATACACCAGCTTCAAACAGCTGAAAATACAATATATTTGGTTATGGAAAATATATTTCAAAGCGGTTTAGATGGAACAATTATTCTCTACACCATGACTGCTTTTTTTTGTCAAATAAATTAGGCAAACTTTTAGAATTGTAGGAATCAGGAAATTACCCTCAAACTGAGCAAACAGAGAGACTATGATTACTCCCCAAAATCATTTGTACAAAAAATCCTTACTCTCTAAAAAGTTACTGTTGAAGCCAACCTGATTATGGGCTTTAGGTGATAACACTTCATAGTGAGTGATGAAAGAGAGAGACACCAACCTAAATTCAATATCACCTTTCATCTCAAAGATCAGGAAGTACCAATTACACGCAAGCCCTGGCAGCACTAGCATGAACAAAAGGCCCAGCATTTCCTCTGATAAGCAAAAGACCTAAATAGCAGCCACATTTCCTGGGACGAACTCTTTTGAGTGGTTCGAGGTGGACAGTGACTGATGTGACTGGAGCTATACTGTAGGCAGCTATTAAAGCGGAGTCAGACCAGTTGTTGACTAACCAGCCGGACAGGTAAAAACCCCTAACCGTTGTCAAAGGAGGGAGTGGAGTGTGTGCCTTATGCCTTCCTGTAAACAAAAAACAGCACCGACATGGGGAAACAAAAGACAAGTTAGGATTTTGAATGAACCGCCTGCTGCCATGAGACACGCCACAGCGGATGACTCATTGACTGGCTCACTTTGTTATTAAGGAATAACGCAAATGTAATTCAATGCAAGCAAACCAAGTACAAAGCAATATATTTCCAAGCAGGTCAGTGGTATATGGTATATATATGTATATACACAACCCAAAGCACAAGTTCATAGAAGTATAAGTTCATAGAAGTATAAGTTCATAGAAGTATAAGTTCATAGAAGTGGTCTGATGTTGGTCCCTACCTCTTCAAAGGGCATAAACATCAATAACTTGAATATCTGCCAATGTTTAGGTTTTAGAGTTGCGTGCTTGCAGTGGGCCATCCACTAACTCTGGTTACTGAACAACACCGGTCGGTTTGAGCAGAGACAGTTAACCTGCAGCAGGTCACTCATTTGTACTAAGTCACTCAACTCTCGACCACGTCAGGCCTTGGTTCAAAACAGAGTGAAACCCAGTAGAGTTTAAAGGTCACGTTAGTATTAGGCCTATGTGTTAACCCAACCAGAAAAAAAATACAAAATAGATTTAAAAAATGTTGTGAAATATTTATACATTTGAAATACATTCCAAAATATATAACAGCATTCATGTAAAATGTATATATAAATATAGGTCAAATGTATATCACAATATATGTTAAATGGATCAGAAAATGAATTTAATGTGTTTAAAAATACATTCTGAAATAGATTAAAGAATGTATTTTAGAATATATTTTCACATGCTTTTTCAAACCGCTTGTGTTGCAAAATGCGACATCTCACTGACTCTTAAGGAAGTCGTTTTTGGGATATCTGTACTTTACTATTTATATTTTTGACAACTTGTACTTTTACTCCACTACATTCCTAAAATAATGTACTTTTTACTCCATACATTTTCCTTGACACCCAAAAGTACTCGTTACATTTTGAATCCTTAGCAGGACAGGAAAATGGTCCAATTCAGACTCTTTTCAAAATAACACCCCTGTCATCCCTACTGCCTCTGATCTGGCGGACTCACTAAACACAAATGCTTCGTTTGAAAATGACTTCTGAGTGTTGGAGTGTGCCCCTGGCAATCCGTAAAAAAAGTAAACATTTATAATCGTGCCGTCTGGTTTGCTTAATATAAGGAATATGAAATGATTTATACTTTTACTTTTGATTCTTAAGTATATTTTTGCAATTACATTTACTTTTGATACTTAAGTATATTTAAAGCTAAAGACCTTTACTCAAGTAGTAGTATACTGGGTGACTTCACTTTTACTTGAGTCATTTTCTATTAAGGTATCTTTACTTTTACTCAAGTACTGTAGGACAATTGGATACTTTTTCCACCACTGACCATACTTACAAATATAGTTAGGATTTAACAAAAAGTTTCACCTGACTGGTATCTTAGCAGGAAGAGTAGGGAACTATGGCACATTCAAGGACCTGAGGGTATGAGGTCAAATCCCGTTTAAAGGCACACTATTTCAATAAAAAAAAGAAGTGAAACCACAGTTTCTGCGCTGTTGTTTAAATCATTTGTTTTATATAGTACAGTATAAACTTCTGTCTTAATTAAGCATCCTAAATAATGCCATAGATTCAGTTTCTGCGCTGTTGTTTAAATCATTTGTTTTATATAGTACAGTATAAACTTCTGTCTTAATTAAGCATCCTAAATAATGCCATAGATTCAGTTTCTGCGCTGTTGTTTAAATCATTTGTTTTATATAGTACAGTATAAACTTCTGTCTTAATTAAGCATCCTAAATAATGCCATAGATTCAGTTTCTGCGCTGTTGTTTAAATCATTTGTTTTATATAGTACAGTATAAACTTCTGTCTTAATTAAGCATCCTAAATAATGCCATAGATTCAGTTTCTGCGCTGTTGTTTAAATCATTTGTTTTATATAGTACAGTATAAACTTCTGTCTTAATTAAGCATCCTAAATAATGCCATAGATTCAGTTTCTGCGCTGTTGTTTAAATCATTTGTTTTATATAGTACAGTATAAACTTCTGTCTTAATTAAGCATCCTAAATAATGCCATAGATTCAGTTTCTGCGCTGTTGTTTAAATCATTTGTTTTATATAGTACAGTATAAACTTCTGTCTTAATTAAGCATCCTAAATAATGCCATAGATTCAGTTTCTGCGCTGTTGTTTAAATCATTTGTTTTATATAGTACAGTATAAACTTCTGTCTTAATTAAGCATCCTAAATAATGCCATAGATTCAGTTTCTGCGCTGTTGTTTAAATCATTTGTTTTATATAGTACAGTATAAACTTCTGTCTTAATTAAGCATCCTAAATAATGCCATAGATTCAGTTTCTGCGCTGTTGTTTAAATCATTTGTTTTATATAGTACAGTATAAACTTCTGTCTTAATTAAGCATCCTAAATAATGCCATAGATTCAGTTTCTGAAAAATTGTAAACTTGAAGGCAAAAAAGGGAAGCATGATGTGAACTCGGTGTGTATTCCAATTGACGACAGGCTACTAAAGCCAACGACTTATCGCTGCACCACAGCGCTTCGATGAAAACAGTGGAGAAAGAAATACTTGTATCTGATCATTAAACACTGCTATTGAATTGTGAACAGAGCTCAGAGTAATGAACTGTTTTTCAGCACAATATAGTGAAAGCCTCAGTTTTCCATCACTAGCTGTTGACTGTATTAACGATGAAACTCCAGATGGCTCTTCAGTAGCACATGCACTTATGCCATGTCTCATTGCTCCTGCAGAACAGGCAGTGTACAAACTTAACCTTCAACCAGAGAACACAACATAACACATTAACTGGCATGACAATCCGTCACATGGTGAGGCCAAAAAGCACTACGACAAAGCCACACCCCCAACACGCCCTGCCTCCAAGTCTTCTAATAGGCTACTGCTGCTACAATATATTTTGTCCAAATTTGGCTTGGTCTGTGAATCCGTATATACCGTATACCAGGGTACTTGGAAATAGCCTGGGGCTTGGTTTTTCAAAAACCCTCAGTACCATTGAAACAAGTTTTTCCAATACATTTTTATATGTGTAGCTACACTTTAAGAAAATACCTGCAGTCAACTTGTGCAATATGTTAGGAGATAAAGCAGATCGTATTCTTCATTTCATCTGTCACATTATTTTACATTATGAAGCTTACCATACTGTAGTTCCCCAGGACAGTTGAGCCAGTCACACGTTTGTTTGTACATTGCACAATGGGAGAAAGCGGGAGCAGGTGAGTCCAGCTGTTTATTGACAGGGATCTGGGTTTACATTGAAAGTCAACAGTGTTTTTTTTGCTTCAATAGAGTGATAAGAGATGTGCAACTATAGATTTCCTTCACAAGTTCAACACATTAGGCCGAAAATAGCTTCATTGTAATCAGATGACAACAGAAGTAAATTAGTTTACAATGAAAAAGCAAGGTATTTTTTGGAAAAAAAACAACAACATATTTCTAATGTTTATCATAGAAGGAATGTAACCAGCTACATTTCCTCATGTTTTGCTTAAAGTTAATATGTCATTTTTCTCGGTGTAGGCTGGCTACACCGAGAAAGGCTACACATCAGTCAGAGCCCTGTCTTTTGATAGAAAGCCCATTTGTGAATTCTCATCTAAGTGGAGATGCGCGTGGAGAAGCGCAACTGAAGCACAACATTTGTTTGATGCTGAGCAGAAATTACAATAAGAAACATTTTAGATACGCGTTTGTATCTTTTTTTCCTGCGTTAAAAATGAAGAATTCTGCGTTAGGGCAACCCCTAAGTTTAACTTGCTAGTTATCTAAGTAAGTGGCTGAATTAATAAGATCACGGAGCATCATAGTGTGTTAGCTTTCTGCCGTGTTTGAGAAGTCAAAGCCCTTTGCATGAGTTATCTACAGCTGCCACTGCAGCTTGATTTCCTTGCGTTTTTCCTACTCTCTCTTCAGGGCCGTCTGCTTCTCCCCCCTATCTTCTCCTGAGCAGAGCAGGCAGGCCCGTTGCCGTAGAGACTCCCAGACACCACACAGACACAGAGTGTACACAGTACTCTTCTTCCTTCAGACAAGCATGCGTCAAAACTTTGTTCATTTGCACAATGTCTCTTGTTCACATTCGCTTGTAAATATCCAAACTCACCAAAAAATAACATTTGGTAGCTCCTACCTACATATGTATTACTTTTTGAGTTGGACTGCCTGTCTTTACAATTTGTTTATTTTCATTTGCACTAGTTAGCATATTTAGGTAGCAGCCTCCATGGAAATTCGCTATTACTTGTGCAAATTTAGTTTGCATTCTGGTAATAGACAACCAATGGCTTTTTTACGTTTTTGGCGCCCCCTTGTGTACTAAGCCAGTAATACGGTGAGAGAAGGACGGTATGATGATATGAAAATCTGAATACCGCCCAACCCTAGTCAAAATGCATTTTTTATTGTTCTTGACAAATTCCAAAAGCATACCAAAAGTACTAACATGCATTTAAATTACTACAAAAATGACTACAAACACAATACATTATCGGTCATGTAGTGACTCCATGTCTTTCATGCGCATATGACAAATAAACAAATTAACTTGATGAGAGAATTGCAACTAACGTCCAACGGGCAGAACTTAACAGGTACTGGGTCGTTCCACGAAATGAGTGCTTTTTTTGTTGCGTCCCTTTGATAAGTTAAGTAGAAATGATGCACCCATATAGAATTTTAAAAGCCAAATATATCGTGCCCTTAAAAATACACCACATGGAGAGCTCAATAAATCTGATTTTCAATATGAATAAAGACTAGTGCAAGTACTCTTTTTGACAATTTTCTGGTGTTTTGGGGTGAAAACTGAGCATAACACGTTAACCCTGTTAACCATTGTTAGACAGGCTAGAAACGTGTGAATGATGACATTTTCTTTTGTGAATCTTGCATTCAATTGCCCTTCCCCGTTGCACACAACACGCTTATATTCCTCCTGTCACATGGGGATTCATGGCTGATTTAACTAGTAATTACCAGTTGGGGGGCCGTTCAAGTGGATTTTTACCAGATGTTCCCACTTCCCACTTGGTTACGAATGCACCAAAACACCGCTAACCAGCCACCGTATAATACCACTTATTAAAAGCACAAGACCTTGACATATTGTGGTGTGTTGTACGATGTATAGTTTTTGTTTAAATCGATAAAAATGAGAAATAAAAAATAGCAAATACAAGGCACTAGATTTCTTTTCATTATTTAATTAAGCTGGAGCGAGGCACTTTGCTATAGTCTTTTTTTTTTACCTCTCGAGATGGGATAATCTTTTTTTTTTTTAATGAGGTTGAACATGTGCTATTCATGACAGAATGTAAAGAATGATGTGACAATTCAAATTTATATCACTTCCAAAGAGTAATTTAAGAAGCTGAATTAGGAACCACTTTGGCCACCCTGTAGACTCGATGTCATAGCCAAGCATTTCTGGAATATTGTCAGGCATTAAACGCATTTGAGCAAAAGATGCAAATATATCTACTGTACACGTATTTTTAAATACATTTTACATCGCCATGGAGACCATGGGGTACATGGAATAATTATTATTTGTTTCTTTGTATGGGAACTCGCACCCTTTGACAGGTGTGGTCGTCCTATCCTTTTTTTGACAAAGTGCTATCACATCACCAAGACATTCATAATGAACTTGCATAAAGCCTTTCCAGAGCAAGGACCCTGTCACCACCGACCTTCTCCATTGCTTCCGGATCCTAGAGGACAATCAGATAATAAGGACAATTGTGGTGAACAACATCCAAGTTCTCCAGCATCCAGTGCCGGTTTCAAGCTGACAAGGAGATGATGGTAAAGTAAACAGCCTATTTTGTCCAATTCCACTGAGATGAAACACACAGCATTCTTTGTCATCACATCATCTACAGACATAACCTGACCTGCATTTGGCTCCGTGTCACATGACTTACCTCTTTGTGGAGACCTCTGGTTGACTATGTGAGGTTGTTACCACAGAACCTCTCGAGGCCCAGTAAAGGAGAGGATTCAAATCGAAGCGGGACCAGCATTCTTTCTCTAGGAGTGCATGTTGCATATGAATAAGAGCTCTCACTTTCTCATGTCATCTCAAGGCTAAGAAGAATATTTCCCATGAGCTGCTTTCTCTCTAGCGCACAAAGGGCAGTTTATTTTTTTGAAATCAAAACTCTCTTCCCCTCTGAGAGCTTTCCAAATAAGACAGCATGTTACCAAGCTATCTTCCAAACGAAAGACGTTGCCTGATGTCTCAAGTGATCTCTCATCTGTCGTTCTCTCTGAGCTACCACTGACAACTAAGAGACATTAGCAGAGAGGACAGTCACACTCACAAGGAGAGAAGACAGAAACACTACCATCTAGTGACAAGAAAGCAGAAAACAGAGGTGGTCCATTCATAGCGGGGTTATTGCTCTTCCCCTGGTTGCTTTCGCCAGTTGAATACATAAAAGTACAGATGTCGTGTGCACTCACCCACTGGAGACTTTGTCCATGCGGAGATTCTTCCCCAGCACGTCACCGTCGCTCATGTACCCCATGGTCTCCATGGCGATGCCCTCCAGCTCCTCCGTCTTATCTGGCGGATCCAGGTCACACACACTGTTCCTCTCCTGGCCTGGTGTCTGCCCGCCGCGGAGGTAGCGCCCGCTCTCGGGGCTCACCATGCGACTGGCACTGTCCCGTGTTGCCACCTCATACCCGTTCCCCACTGAGGGGGCGTCGCCCGCCTGCAGACGGGGGCTGGAGGGGCCCAGTCGCCAGGGCAGCGCTGGGTTGGGGCGGGGGGACAGGTTGAGCATGCCTCTCCCGCTGACCTCTGTGGTGACGCTGCCGTCAAAGGTGGTCTCCAGGGTACTGGGGAGAGAGAGGGAGGCGAGGATGGGTTGAGGGTGGGGGGGTAAGATCCAGATTCAAAATTAGACAGACCCCTGCTGCGAGAGGCTGTGGTGAGTCAGGAGCCAGACATGAAAAAGTCCCTGTCCAGGGCAACGGGCTGTCACTCAAATAAATCAAAGGTTTGTTCAGGGGGTGAGTGGGTCAGGACAGGAGCCTGCTGAAACCAACAGCATAGCCCAGCATACATTTCAATATGTTGGTCAGATGCTGGTCAAGCTGGTCGTCTAGCTGGTCAAGCTGGTCTAACCAGCATGGTCAAGCTGATTATCGCTGTGTTTTGGACACTGGTGACCAGCCTTCGCTGGGGTTTGGACTAGAGGTCGACCGATTAATCATTAATGGTTGATGATATTACTAAGTTAATTAGCTTGTCCTGCGTTGCATATAATCAATGTGGTGCCTGTTAATTTATCATCGAATCACAGCCTAATTCAACTTTGCCAAACGGGTGAAGCTCATTCGTGAAAAAAGCACATTCGTTGCACAAATGTACCTAACCATAAACATCAATGCCTTTCTATGATTTGATATTTGATAGAGCAGTCTGACTGAGCGGTGGTAGGCAGCAGCAGGCTCGTAAGCATTCATTCAAACAGCACTTCACTGCGTTTGCGAGCAGCTCTTAGCAATGCTGGGATGCACAGCTCTGTTTATAACTTCAAGCCTATCAACTCCCGAGATTCGGCTGGCAATACTATAGTGCCTATAAGAACATCCAATAGTCAAAGGTATATGAAATACAAATGGTATAGAGGGAAATAGTCCTATAATTCCTATAATAACTACAACCTTCAACTTCTTAACTGGGAATATTGAAGAACTGGGAATATTGAACCACCAGCTTTAATATGTTCTCATGTTCTGAGCAAGGAACTTAAACGTTAGCTTTTTTTAACATGGCACATATTGCACTTTTACGTTCTTCTCCAACACTGTGTTTTTTGCATTATTTAAACCAAATTGAACATGTTTCATTATTTATTTGAGACTAAATAGATTTTATTTATGTATTATATTAAGATACAATAAAAATTGTCATTGTTCATTCAGTATGGTTGCAATTGTCGTTTATTACAAATATATATACAAATTGGCCAATTAATCGGTATCAGCTTTTTTTGGTCCTAAAATAATCGGTATCGGCATTGAAAAATCATTATCGGTCGTCCTCTAGTTTGGACACTCATGACCAGCCTTCACTGTGTTTTTGACACATACCAGCTTATGCTGGTGAGGCTGGTATGCTGGTGACAAAGCTGGTCCAGCATGGTCTAGCTGATCTGACTAGCAGGTCTGACTATGCCCATCATTATCATATTTCCCAGCATTCTCTATTGCAGCTGATTTTTAGAATTGTTTGTTTCAATATCTTTTTTTTGTTTGTTGCGTTTTTGCATGTACATTGATTCATTAATCTTATAGTAAGCAAAGATTAATAACATGTTGTTTAAAAAAAATAATAATCTAAACTAATCCAATCTGTTAGTTGGACTTATCGCACCGGATACTGAAATGGTTGTTCCAGTTTAGATGGTTTGTGTCGTCTCATTTATCATACTTTCTAACCCTGGCAGACATTCTGCAAACATATTATGGGTGAACAAAAGTTCAAATTGTTGGATAACCCCACTCTGGCTAGATTACAGTAGGAATTAAACGTCACTTTGCAAGCCAGCATGATGTGACTTGATGCTGGTTTTGCTGGTGACCAGCATAAGTGTCCAAAACACAGTGAAGGTTGCTCACCAGCAACAACAAAAAACACAGTGAAGGCAGGTCACCAGCAAAACACAGCGAAGGCACCACGAAAACATGGCGAAGGCACCACGAAAACACGGCGAAGGCACCACGAAAACACGGCAAAGGCACCACAAAAACACGGCGAAGACACCACAAAAACACGGCAAAGGCACCACGAAAACACGGCAAAGGCACCACGAAAACACGGCGAAGGCACCACAAAATGCGGCGAAGGCACCACAAAAACGCGGCAAAGGCACCACGAAAACACGGCAAAGGCACCACGAAAACACGGTGAAGGCACCACAAAATGCGGCAAAGGCACCACGGAAACACGGCGAAGGCACCACGGAAACACGGCGAAGGCACCACGAAAACACGGCGAAGGCACCACAAAAACACGGCGAAGGCACCACGAAAACGCGGAGAGAGAGAGAGAGAGAGAGAGAGAGAGAGACAGAGAGAGAGAGACAGAGAGAGAGAGAGAGAGAGAGAGACATGAGATGAGCCACTTCAACATGAAAAGCTGCATTTACATGCCGTTCAGAGAGCATGTCAATCAAAACCCCATCAAAACCCCATTCGAATGCATATACTATGAACATGTTTGTCCTGGCTGAACAATCCTACGAGTTGAACTGAACTTTTCCCTCCCATATGATGCTAAAGAGTGTAGAAATGCTTTTGGCATTGTAGAGCAGCCCACCAGGAGTGCTTTTCATGTATGTTCTCCCCTTTTATCGACTCGGAAGACAAAAGCAGCTTTTAACCCAGTGCTGGCTGACCACGGGGGTCCAGTCAACCCCTCTGAGACGATTTTCACGGCTGGCCTCAGGACGAGGCGACTGGGCAACACATCAGATTCATCAGACCAGAGACAAAAGAGGATGCCTCCAGATCAACATCTGCTCTACCAGTCCAACTGCCAATCAGGCCGAAGGCAGACTCTGTCATGTAGACAAGATGGAATCCAAATGGTTCACATGCTGCACATAATGGTCCTCATTTTGAACGCTTCCTTCCCACATCAATCAAAAATGAATGTCATGTTTTTGTTTCACCCTGCTGTTCTTCTGCCCTCGGTAATAGATCGACGATGCATTACAGAGCTTGTGAAGACCGACATTAAATGCTCCGTGGAGAGCACTTTGCAAAGTAAGTATCCAATCATGTTTGGGAAGTGCGGCGCCAAACCACTCAAATAAACCTCTCAGTCCATAAAGAGCATCAGAAATGACACACACTCGCACTCGCATAAAATGGGTGAGTAATGAGTGACACACACAGATGGTGCTGAAGCAAGGTCAGTGATCTACCTGTGGCTGATCTGGGTTCCCCTCAGGCTGGACATGGTCTCTTCCAGGTTCTGCCTCAGATCGGCAATGTTCTTGACCGTCCGCAAGCGCCTGGCCTCAGGGTCTTCACCTAGGAGTGGAGGGGGCGGGTCTGTTAGAGACAGCCTACCTGAAACAGCTGCTACGTCAAACCACACACGTGGCACAGGCTCGCCAGGACATCCTCAGAAATGTGCATCTTTCCTTCAAAAGGTACCCATTAACACTTGAAACAGACCATTCACAACAAGAGGGTCCCAAACGTTGCATTACCGTCCTGTAGCTCCTTCAGGGCCAATCAGAAAAAATATACATACAAAAAAACGGCATATGAATTCTCGGTGCTTTTTAGGAAAGAAAACGTTGATAAAGTTCTTACGATCAGTCAAAACAGTTGCTGGGAAGGAGAAAAGCTTGGCCAACTAACTCACCCTTTTTCCAAATAAACATGAGCAGTAGGTGAGTGGAGGGTGTTACTGGGCAGATTGAAATGTATTTGCCTATTACAAACACACACACACACACACACACACACACACACAAACACACACACACACACACACACACACACACACACACACACACACACACACACACACACACACACACACGCGCGCGCTGCCGTGACATGGAAACGTGGGCTGGAGAGCTGAGGAGCACTACCAGTCAAGGCATTCCAGGGGGGCCTTGAAGGGAACACAAACGAGCCCATTCACAGGGCTAAACCTCTACAACACCACTAACTCCTTACAGGCAGCCCTTTGATGGAGGGATTGTGTAACTTTTCTCCCGTTTTAACGCTGACCTCCCTTGACCAAGTCCCGATTCACGTCAGCTTCACTGAGAAACATAACGGTGAGGGCTGACGGAATGTTCTGCCGGCAGAGTAACGGTAACATGCTCTGAATGCTTTGAGAGCATGAACAAACTTTTGCTATGCGAATGAAAAAAGCCGCATCTAAGTCCGAGAGGTCTGGGACGGTAAAGGAAAGCAGCCCTGAAGACCACATGCAGAGGGCAGCGGAGGGGGAGGGGGGGGGACGACACACGCATGCACACATACACAAGCACTTACTCTCGTGTTTCTCATATATCTCCAGCATGGTGAGGAGGATCTCCTCGTTGAGTTGAGCGATGCCGTCCCAGACACAGGTCTGCTGCAGGTGCACCTGGTACAGCCGGCTCTGCCTCCGACTGGACACATAGTTCTCCTCCCAGGTCACATGCTTGGTTCTGACCTCTGACGTCCTGGCTGTCTGCCTCAGTGTCACAGGGTCACAGCTCTCGGCGCCCTCTCTTCCTGGACTCTCCAGAGTCTCCACAGAGGTGTTTAGCTCAATGGCTGGTTGTCTAGTTTCGTCTGGCGTTGGTCTGGTGGGGATGGGGATGTGACAGGCGGGGTGGCTGTGCTGGCTGGAGCCCCTCAGGGTAACACTACCCAGAGACAGTCTGGTCCTGGTTCGGTCTCTGCTGTGTCCTACCACTCTGCCACTGGCTCTGCTGGGTGAGGAGTCATTGCTGCTGCCATTCTTACCAACACCCTCCTTGTTTCCGTGAGGAAGCATTTCTTCTCTCTCCCTGTAGTCCTTACTAGGTGCTCCAAGTCTCTGACACAAGTCCTGTCTGATCTTGACACATCCTCTCCATGACACGTTAGGATTCGGATCGGAACAGAACGTAAGTGAGTGCTCGTTTTCTTGAAAATCCTTCGGCCTCGAATTGACAGAGAGAGAATGATGTCGCTGACACAACTGCTCCAGCGTTGCCCACTCCTCCTGTGGCGACTGGTTTGTCTGGAGAAAGGCCTCTCCAGCCATCCACAACGCACGCACGCACGCACACGCACACACACACACACACACACACACACACACACACACACACACACACACACACACACACACACACACACACACACACACAGTGTGGTGAGGAGCCTTGGCAACTCCATGACATCCACAGCCTTTAACATGCAGATGAGCTTTTCCTGTTCCATTCAGTCAGCCCCTGGCCTTTTCTCTCCCCCCTGGCTGCCATGTTAGACACAGAGACACAGATTCCGGGCTGGGGCTGCCTCAGGACAAAACTCCATCACTTCACCAGTCAACACCAGGGTCAAAACAAGCCTCTCTCTCCACACTCTCTCAACGAGTCTTGCAATTCATACAAAGCTCAATGCGAATCCAGTGTTTCACTTTTCTTTATTTTTCCATCTCAATATTTTTCTGTTTCCTGTGTGGCAGCAGAGCAGCTCTCCAAATGAACAGTACCAACCAACATAAACCCACTTACTTCCTGGCTGAGAAACTAAGAGTTTCCAATAACGTTTTTTTTCCACAGTGCTGTTAATTGAATTCAGACAGACTTTGTGTGGGCCTGCCAAATCATTGTGAACTTTGAGACAATATCTCTGATCCATTACGAAGAGGCTAAAAAGGATCCACAGGGAACTGAGGCTTTTGCCCTCCATGGTGGCATTTTGATTCAGTCCTCGCTATAGAGTACTGACATGTATAGCTGGGAAGAGAGACCCTCATTTGTGCCTGGGAACAATACGAGGCTGAAAAAAATGGTTTCCATGGACAGGATCCTTTGATGCTAATGAGAGTTAGCTATTTATCACCAGAAACCGATGCTGGCACTAAGACTGCACTCAGTGAGCTGTAGAAGGCCATAAGCAAACAAGAAAATCCTTTAATGCAGGAAAACTTAAATCTGTTTTACCTGCTTTCTAACAGGACGTCACAAAACACTCAAGACCACCTGTATTCCACAAACAGAGACACATGCAAAGCTCTCCCTCGCCCTCCATTTGGAAAATCTGACCATAATTCTATCCTGATTCCTGCTTACAAGAAAACACTAAAGCAGGAAGTACTAGTGACTTGCTCTATACTGAAGTGGTCAGATGACGCGGATGCTAAGCTACAGGGCTGTTTTGCTAGCACAGACTGAAATATGTTCTGGGATTCCTCCGATGGCATTGAGGAGTACACCACCTCAGTCACCGGCTTCATCAATAAGTGCATCGATGATGTTGTCCCCACAGTGACCGTACATACAGTGGGGAGAACTAGTATTTGATACACTGCCGATTTTGCAGGTTTTCCTACTTACAAAGCATGTAGAGGTCTGTAATTTTTATCATAGGTACACTTCAACTGTGAGAGACTGAATCTAAAACAAAAATCCAGAAAATCACATTGTGTGATTTTTAAGTAATTAATTTGTATTTTATTGCATGACATAAGTATTTGATACATCAGAAAAGCAGAACTTAATATTTGGTACAGAAACCTTTGTTGGCAATTACAGAGATCATACGTTTCCTGTAGTTCTTGACCAGGTTTGCACACACTGCAGCAGGGATTTTGGCCCACTCCTCCATAGAGACCTTCTCCAGATCCTTCAGGTTTCGGGGTTGTCACTGGGCAATACGGACTTTCAGCTCCCTCCAAAGATTTTCTATTGGTTTCAGGTCTCGAGACTGGCTAGGCCACTCCAGGACCTTGAGATGCTTCTTATGGAGCCACTCCTTAGTTGTCCTGGCTGTGTGCTTCGGGTCGTTGTCATGCTGGAAGACCCAGCCACGACCCATCTTCAATGCTCTTTCTGAGGGAAGGAGGTTGTTGGCAAAGATCTCGCGATACATGGCCCCATCCATCCTCCCCTCAATACGGTGCAGTCGTCCTGTCCCCTTTGCAGAAAAGCATCCGCAAATAATTATTTTTCCACCTCCATGCTTCACGGTTGGGATGGTGTTCTTGGGGTTTTACTCATCCTTCTTCTTCCTCCAAACATGGCGAGTGGAGTTTAGACCAAAAAGCTCTATTTTTGTCTCATCAGACCACATGACCTTCTCCCATTGCTCCTCTGGATCATCCAGATGGTCATTGGCAAACTTCAGACGGGACATGCGCTGGCTTGAGCAGGGGGACCTTGCGTGCGCTGCAGGATTTTAATCCATGACGGCCTAGTGTGTTACTAATGGTTTTCTTTGAGACTGGAATCCCAGCTCTCTTCAGGTCATTGACCAGGTCCTGCCGTGTAGTTCTGGGCTGATCCCTCACCTTCCTCATGATCATTGATGCCCCACGAGGTGAGATCTTGCATGGAGCCCCAGACCGAGGGTGATTGACCGTCATCTTGAACTTCTTCCATTTTCTAATAATTGCGCCAACAGCTGTTGCCTTCTCACCAAGCTGCTTGCCTATTGTCCTGTAGCCGATCCCAGCCTTGTGCAGGTCTACAATTTTATCCCTGATGTCCTTACACAGCTCTCTGGTCTTGGCCATTGTGGAGAGGTTGGAGTCTGTTTGATTGAGTGTGTGGACAGGTGTCTTTTATACAGGTAACGAGTTCAAACAGATGCAGTTAATACAGGTAATGAGTGGAGAACAGGAGTTCTTCTTAAAGAAAAACGAACAGGTCTGTGAGAGCCGGAATTCTTACTGGTTGGTAGGTGATCAAATACTTATATCATGCAATAAAATGCAAATTAATTACTTAAATATCATACAATGTGATTTTCTGGATTTTTGTTTTAGATTCCGTCTCACAGTTGAAGTGTACCTATGATAAAAATTACAGACCTCTACATGCTTTGTAAGTAGGAAAACCTGCAAAATTGGCAGTGTATAAAATACTTGTTCTCCCCACTGTACATACCCCAACCAGAAGCCATGGATTACAGGCAACATCTGCACCGAGCTAAACGCTAGAGCTGCCACTTTCAAGGAGCGGGACACTAATCCGGACTCTTATAAGAAATCCTGCTATGCCCTCAGACAAACCATCAAACAGGCAAAGCATCAATACAGGACTAAGATTGAATCCTACTACATCAGCTCTGACGCTTGTTGGATGTGGCAGGGCGTGGAAAAATATTACGGACTGCAAAGGGAAACCCAGCCGCGACGACAGGCTAAATGCCTTTTATGCTCGGCAAGCCACACTGAAGGATGCATGAGAGCATCAGCTGTTCCGGATAACTGTGTGATCACGCTCTCCGTAGCCGATGTGAGTATGACATTTAAACAGGTCAACACTCATAAGGACGCAGAGCCAGATGGATTACTAGTGAAGGCTCCTCAGATGAGGAAGGGGAGGACCATCCTCCTCAGTGAATTTCATAAAAATGGTAAAATATTGAAAAGTTAACCTTTTTAGATAGAACTATACTAAATATATTAACTTGTAACCAAATAACTGATTAAAACACACTGTTTTACCTCTTGGTACATTGACTTCAATACAAAACCTAGGTTGCTCTTGGTTCTCACCCCCTTTCATTGACCCCCACAGTAATTATGACAACAAATGTAGCTGGCTAGTTTAGTTACTCAAACACCCGGCTCAAACAGAGGGATGCAATGTCAGCTAGTTGGCTATGACTATACAACACAACATAAGAACTCTTCCAAGTCAAGGTAATCTTTTGGCTTTTTTATTGCCACCAGGGCCCACCGGCGTAACTGCTTACTGACTGTACACTGTAACGTTACTGCATGATTGTAGCGGGTTTACTAACGCATTTGTTCTATTAGCTGTGTTACTTTAGCTAATATGGGAACAACGATGTAGGCTGTGTGTAGCGGTTATGACATGGTTTGGCTTGGAAAGGTTTTTTCGCCTGGTCACATACAGCTGATGTGTTGTTCATTGAAGTCCACAAATGAAGGGAAAGGGTGAAAGGAGGAGAGTGCATAGAGGCGAGAAGGAATACAATGTGGCTGCTATGAAAGTGAACTGTGTTTATGCATGATCAGGGGTGAATTCATTCCGCCGATCCTGTTGAAAAACGTTTCTTAAACGGAAACAAATGAAACGGGGATAAAAATACCTGAATTTGTCCAATAGAAACTCTCGTTTGTAACTGCTGGACTAATGATTACACCCTAGATAAGCTAGATGCAGGCAAGAGTGTGCAAGGCAGAATTTAATGTGTCACTGTCTGTTCATGTGTCACTGTTTGTCATCTCAACATTTTCTCCCGACCTGTTGTGCACCAACGTTGTAAACTTTCATTCACAGGCTAGGTTGTAGCATGATGGGTATAAGGAAAATGCAAGTATCATGTAGTAGCCTAAACCTATCTATGCTACATTGAGCTGGGTGAATGGAATATGAATGACAGACATCCAACATGCTGTAATAGAAATAGGGCCATGCTCATGAAAAAAAATGGTCCTCCCTCATCATAAACGGGACTGACCGCCACTGGTCTTCACTGACATTTTCAACCTCTCCCTGACCGAGTCTGTAATACCTACATGGTTCAAGCAGACCACCATAGTCCCTGTGCCCAAGGAAGCGAAGGTAACCTGCCTAAATGACTACTCATGTCTTTAGCCATGAAGTGCTTTGAAATGCTGGTCATGGCTCACATCAACACCATCATCTCTGAAACCCTAGACCCACAACAATACGCATACCGCTCCAAAAGATTCACGTATGACGCAATCACAATTTCCCTCCACACTGCCCTTTCCCACCTGGACAAAAGGAACACCTAGGTGAGAATGCTGTTCATTGACTACAGCTCAGCGTTCAACACCATAGTGCCCTCAAAGCTCATCACTAAGCTAAGGACCCTGGGACTAAACTTCTCCCTCTGCAACTAGATCCTGGACTTCCTGACGAGCCGCTCCCAGGTGGTAAGGGTAGGTAACAACACATCTGCCACGCTGATCCGCAACAAGAGGGCCCCTCAGAGGTGCGTGCTTAGTCCCCTCCTGTATTCCTTGTTAACCCACGACTCCAACACCATCATTAAGTTTGCCGATGACGCAACAGTGGTAGGCCTGATCACCGACAACAACGAGACAGCCTATAGGGAGGAGATCAGAGACCTGGCCATGTGGTGCCAGGACAACAACCTCTCCCTCAACGTGATCAAGACAAAGGAGCTGATCGTGGACTACAGGAAAAGGAGGGCTGAATTCTCATCGACGGTGTTGTAGTGGATCAGATCGAGTGTTTCAAGTTCATTGGTGTCCACATCACCAACAAACTATCATGGTCCAAACACACCAAGACAGTCGTGAAAATGGCACGACACTGCCTATTCCCTTTCAGGAGACTTGGCATGGATTCCCAGATACTCAAAAAGTTCTACAGCTGCACCATCGAGAGCATCCTGACCGTTTGCATCACCGCCTGGTATGGCAACTGCTCAACCTCCAACCGTACGACACTACAGAGGGTAGTGCGAACGGCTCAGTTCATCACTGGGGCCAAGCTTCCTGCCTTCCAGGGCCTCTATACTAGACGGTGTCAGAGGAAGGCCCAAAAAATTGTCAAAGACTCGAGCCACCCAAGTCATAGACTGTTCTCTCTGCTACTGCACAGCAAGCTGTACCGGAGTGCAAAGTCTAGGTCTAAATGGCTCCTTAACAGCTTCTACCCCCAAGCCATAAGACTGCTGAGCAATTAATCAAATGGCTACCCAGACTATTTGCATTGACCCCCCCCCCCCCCCTCCCCCCACACACACACACACTTTACCCCCTACCTACATGTACCTATTACCTCAATTACCTCGACTAACCTGTACCCCAGCACATTGACTCGGAACTGGTACCCCTTGTATGCAACATAGCCTCGTTATTGTTATTTTATTGTGTTACTTTTTTTATTTTCTTAAAATTGCATTGTTGGTTAAAAACTTCTTCGGGATCGGTGTCTCTTCCAAGGGACGGTTGAGCTAACGTGGGCTAATGCGATTAAGCATGAGGTTGTAAGTAACAATAACATTTCCTAGGACATAGGGTGAAACACTGAAATAATACCATGCTATTGTTTGAGGAGAGTTCAGTTTTGAACATAAAAAGTTATTAATAAACAAATTAGGCACATTAGGGCAGTCTTGGTACAACATTTTCAGTCTAAAACTTTGCACATACACTGCTGCCATCTAGTGGCCAAAATCTAAATTGCAGCTGGGCTGGAATAATACATTACAACCTTTCTCTTGCATTTAAAAAAATAACAAAAAAATACAAAAGAACAGTTGTTTTTTCTTTGTATTATTTTTTACCAGATCTATTGTGTGTTATTCTCCTACATTCCCTTCACATTTCCACAAACTTCAAAATGTTTCCTTTCAAATGGTACCAAGAATATGCATACAGGCAGTTCGATTTGGGCATGTCATTTTAGGCGAAAATATAAAAAAGGGGCGAATCCTTAAGAGGTTTAAGGGTTTTTAAGTAAGTAAGCATTTCACAGTCGTATTCAGCGCATCAAATTTGATTTTGATTTGAATTTCGATTTTTGCCGTTCACAACACTCATCTTCTTAACTACAGTCTTTTACCGGAACAGTGAAAAAAAGACCCCGTTTCAATCTGCATGTGCAGTGTGAGGAGAATCTCTTGAATAACTACTCAGCAAACACAAATGTCTAGTATGCTCGGAAAGCTGTGAGATTTAACCAGTGAACGGACATTGTGATGTACAGCGACACATGTACTCATACATCGTAGTGAGCCAGTCTTACCTGTGAGGTCCGACAGGGAGTTGTGTGCTGATTTGCTGTAGGCTGCAGTCTCCCTGTGACACTCCAGTGACCCTGCTGCCTCCATCATCATGTCTAATCCGGTCACATCTGGCTGAGACCTATAGGACATGACAGCAACAACAAAGACAGTGAGAGATGTCACAGAGCCCGCTCTCAGTCTACCTCTCTGTGCCTCTCTCTACCTCTGCGCTCCATCAGAAGTAAACAGTTGCCAGTGAGTATATGTAGTTCAGTCCTCTCCAATTAGTCATTTAATATCATCTTTAAGCTTATACAGATCCTCGACAATCGGTAAAAAGGTTTGATATGTGGTATGTATAAAATGTTTGACATTGTGGTATATTCCTACTATCAAACTATGAAAGCTCAAATTCTGTACATCAAAGCGGGCGTAGTACCTGTACATGAATGGTGCAACAGTAGCAGTGTTGGGGTGGTTGTATTGCTGCTGAGGATGAGGTAGCTGAACACTGATGGTGTTGCTGGCTGTGGTAGCGACTGGGGGCACTCTGTTGGTGTGGTGATAGTGAGACCTCCCTTCAGAGGCGGCCAGGCTGGAGCAGGAGCTTCTGCTGTCCAGCTGGCCCTTGTGCACCGAGAGACCACCACCCCCACCGGCCCTCAAAGTGCGGGGCCTCTCTCCATCTCGACCAGAAGAGGTCTTCCCTGCCTTGGAACCTGGCTTTGGTATTCCACTGTGTGCTGCTGAGGCTGAGCTCTCCTTTGTGCCACTGCCAGCCTTGCCTCCTTTTGGGATGAAGCTAGTGATCTTGGCATTCCTCTTGGGCTCCGCTGGGTCTGAACCTTCTACCTCCTGCCTGGTGTTGTCCCTGCGTAACTCCTGCTCTGTGACTGACCCCAACTTGGAGCCTTCCTCCTGGGCCTTGTCTCTCTCCTTGAGCCTGGCCTTGTCTTTCTCCTCCCCAGTCTTCAGAGAGCTCTTCCTGGGGGTGAGGGCCCGGCTGAAAGTGCGCTGGGCAATGCCCTTCAGGGCCAGTTTGGGGCTGGTCGCCATGGAGCTGGGGGGCCGGGAGTTCCCATTCGCCTCTTCCAGGGGATCCACGTCGGTGGGGCGCACCTCCATCGCTTCCGTCTCCTTCCCCGTCGGACTGTCAGTCAGGACTCCAGCTGCCTTGGAGGTTCCTTTGGTGTTGAAAAGCTTGAGTTTCTCCAGCATGGACTTCTGGGCAATGACTTTAGGGGGGACCTCTAGGGGTGGGGCCACGGGCTGCCTGGTGGGAGGGTCCTGCTTGACGGACAACATGGAGGAGGTGGCACTGTGCTTGACGTTCAGGGACTTACTCCTCCAGGGCTTGCTGCTGTTGCCTGCATCGGGCTGGGGGATGGAGGAAGAAGAGCAAGCATTGATGGGCCCTGGAGACAGACCATGCTCAGTCATGATGGGGGAGGCCATGGAGCTTCTCTCTGTGGAGATACACAAACAGAGGCAGGGAGAGATGAGGGAGGACAGAGTGTCTGCTGTAGATCGAGATCTCTCTTTGAATTGTTATAATTGGGATAAGGGATCGAAAGCCATCGATCACGTGACACCATTCATTCCAATGTGAAGACTCAGTAGCGCATTGAAGCCAAATGAAGTCGGTTAAGATGGCATCTCATGGAGACATAACATGCGCTGTTTGACTTTCTCCAGGAAGTGACATTGCAGGCTAGTTCAGCGCTGCCCCCTCTCATTGAGTAACTCCAGTTGAAGGCTGACTGGAGTACTGCAAGCTGCCATTAGAAACAACAATTATCTTCTTCTGTGTGCAATAAAAAAAAAGATGGTTCAAGGACATAGATCTGATGTATTAGAAGCAATTATTTGGTACCATGATTGTCTTCTAAACATTGACCACGAAGATTGACCACGAAGATTGTAATTTTTCCATTCACTATAATGGGGGATCCTGTTTTCTGCCTGCCTGCAGTTGGCCTTGAACCTCTGGTTGGCCTTGTGACTTCAATGAGAGGCGGCAGTCGTTCTCCCCTGGGATGTCTGTCTGTCTGTCTGTCACTCACTCACTCACTCACTCACTCACTCACTCACTCACTCACTCACTCACTCACTCACTCACTCACTCACTCACTCACTCACTCACTCACACTGGTCTCCATGGCTACACTGGGCTTCACACAATACTGATCTATTGCAATACAAAATGATTACTCTGTGAATTACATGCTGAGTAATCACATACACGGATTGAAGTGGATTTAACATCAACAAGGGACATCCATAAGGGATCACCATTTTCACCTGGTTTCACCTGGTCAGTCTATGTCATGGAAAAGAGCAGCTGTTCTTAATGTTTTGTACACTCAGTGTATAAGCTAAGTGAATTATGCATGTGTGCGATTTACTGCATGTATGTGTTACAAAGCTCAACATTGTTAGAGTGTTATTTGTGAGCTGAGGTGTGTGTGTACAATTTGGTATAAGAGTCATGAAATACACTCCAAAATTTGAAATATTAATTGCAAACAGTTCTGATCAAAAAAATACATATTTCTCAGTATGATTTAGAGTACCCCAGCAATCTTTAACATGCAAATATTTAATGATCAATTAGCTGGGAATTCTATTGTTATTAACATCCTTTAAGCATATCTGACCTACCTCTAAGTCCAGTAGTCTACATGGGCAACAACAAGCAGGGAAACTCGCTTCAGACGTTAATCCACTCTCAGTAAGCACACCTTCAGAGTAAACCCAGCCACATACCTGTCTTTTACCATGCCTGAGGGGAGGTAAACAAAAATGTACTGCCCCAGCTAGCAGACGTTTAAATTTCAAACCCAAACATCAGCGGCCGGTTGTGTACAGTTTAGAGTGCAAGGCTATGCAGAATACCTGGGAGAGAGAGTCAATCATGAAAGCCTGTCTGTTCTTGCCAACTCAACACTGAACACCAGTGACCATATACAACTGTCACACACACACACACACACACACACACACACACACACACATACACACACACACACACACACACACACACACACACACACACACACACACACACACACACACACACACACACACACACACACACACACACACACAACTCAGCTCACAAATACCGCTCTAACAATGTTGAGCTTTGTAACACATACATGCAGTGAATCGCACACATGCATAATTCACTTAGCTTATACACTGAGTGTACAAAACATTAAGAACAGCTGCTCTTTTCCATGACATAGACTGACCAGGTGAATCCAGGTGAAAATGGTGATCCCTTATGGATGTCCCTTGTTGATGTTAAATCCACTTCAATCCGTGTAGATGAAAAGGAGGAGACAGGATAAAGAAGGATTTTTAAGTCTTGAGACAATTGAGACATGGATTGTGCATGTGTGCCACTTAGAGGGTGAATGACAAAAGATGTAAGTGCCTTTGAAAGGGGTATGACAGTAGCTGACAACTGTGGGAAGCATTGGAGTCAACATGGGCCAGCAACCCTGTGGAACGCTCGCGACACCTTGTAGAGTCCATGCCCAGACCAAATTGAGTCTGTTAATGAGGACAAAAAGAGGAATGCAACTCAATAGTAGGAAGGTGTTCTTAATGTTTTTTTTACTCTCGGCGTGTTATCAGGCTCACTTGTTAAGCTCATAACCCTGGCTAGGAAGTAGCGTGTTTCAAGTGCAACATTTATCAGCAGTGTTGCGCACCAGTCTCCAACAAAACGTACAACTCAACACCAAACCCTTTCCCTCCCCGAAAAGTGTTGATTCTTCCCCAACAAATGGATACCCAGCAGGTGTCCTGGCCTCTCTGTGTCCACCACTAGTGCTCAGGTTTACAGGTCAAATCACCAGAGACACTTGGCCAAAAGCACTCAACTCCCCGTTAGTTACACTATATACTCAGTAGCTTCAGACGCTCCATACGGTATACTTCCCAGTGTCCCTGTGCCGTGGAAAGGTGTGCTCACAGCATTCCCAGCCCGGCAGCTGCTCCAGGGTCTAATGGTCAAGTGCAGCGGGAAACTGTTTTACATTCTCAATTACTAGACCGTAATTCTGTTTGTGTGGGAACCCTTTAACGATCATGAGTACTTCCTTTCACCTCAGTCACTCGCGGCGACATACGAGTGTTCTGTTCCACCGGGTGTAACTAGAAACACATTGGACCTTTCACATCATATAGTAGGACAGAATTGAGGTGAACAAGATTTTTTTTTTTGTGATTGTGGCGAATTCATTGTAGTCGTCATGTCTCTCATTCACCGCCTAAAGAAATGCATCTACGTAGCACATGTATAAGTGAGTTAGACAAAATGCTCTGGTTCTTTATAGACACTGGTAGCTCAGTTGGCAGATCATGGCACTTGCAACGCCAGGGTTGTGGGTTCGGTTCCCATGAGGCACTTGTATGAAAATGTTGGCACTCACCCCTGTAAGTCGCTCTGTGCAAGAGCGTCTGCTAAATGATGTAAAAAGTGAAAGTTCCTTCACATGAATAAACACAAATAGAACACCATCTGGGATAATCATCCTGTTCTAGCAGAGAGGAACGACAGTGACTTTACTTCATCAAATCTCCTGTTGACTCCACTACAATAAACATTTTGTAACGCATAAGGACAGACAGACACATAAACAATCTACAGCCAAGCTCTAGCGTCTACTGTTTCACTAGCATAACCCTATACCCCCCCCCCAGTCAAAATTTGGCAACAAAAACAAATCTATTTACTCCCCCCCCCCCCTACTCACCCTCTCAGATGCTCCTTGATTGACAGGTCAGGAATGACAGTGGTCATTGTATAGTTCCAATCATGCTTCTATCCTCTCCCAAGAAGTGAACACTAACCTTTTCTGATTCCCGTAACTCTCACTGTGTCCTTTCCACCAGAGATCTACACTTAACAAGCTATGAGGCTCTCTCCCTCACCGCCTATCTTTTCCCCTCTCTACCCTTTCCTATCTGTTCAGCTCTCGTTCACTCGCTATCCCACCCTCCCTGTCGCTATCCCACCCTCCCTGTCGCTATCCCTCCCTCTCTGTCGTTCCCTTTATCCCTCCCTCTCCTTACCACAAGTACACTAATTAGGGCTCAATCAATGCACAGTGAATGCCTCATCAACACAGCAGCAGCAGCTTACCACAGGCTGGCTTAAGTAGACCGTAGACTGGGTTATCCAGGCCCCGGCCCAGCCAGAGCGCTAACTCCCACTGTCACGCTGCTCTGCTCGGCTCTGCTCTCACTAACATACATCACAGTACTTGGGGAGTACCGCCTGTCTGGCTTCATACCACCGAGGACTCAATCTGTCAATCTAGGACTTAGTCGTACAGTGAGTATACATTATGGGATGTATAATTCTACGTCAAACAAGGCCACCTTTTCATACAGATGTATTTACACCACTACGATTGTAAAGCCATGGTGTGATGTGACGTCCACCACACTATAATCCAACACAGAGGCAGGAATAAACAGTAAATATAGGCTTCAGAAAGGAGAGGAAGTGACACATTTGTTATGTCAAATGTAGCACTTTGCAGTGCTCAAATAGAGGATAAGAAGGTGGCGAGCCAGCTGAAATGATAGGTGCCGAAATAGCACTTTACTTCACAAACAGAAATGGCAACGGCTTAAAGGTTCTCTTTGAAGCATTACAAATAAAACCTCAACCCTAAACCTAAGACCTAATGTAGAAAGACACCGGAATAATTCATATCTTTCATTTCGTGTAACATTTTACCTCGAACGATCCACAGGGGAGCCTGTACGCCACAAGGTCAGCTTGAGTGGCACCCGTGTTTGTTAAATCATTACCTGCTCCTCTTAAGAGCAGAGGAAATATAAAGGCAGAAACCACGTTTACATAGGTCATCTATCTATGTGTGTGTGTGTGTGTGTGTGTGTGTGTGTTTAGGATCACTGTCTATGCGGTTAGCTATTTAGGTGTGGTGTGTGTGTGTGTGTGTGTGTGTGTGTGTGTGTGTGTGTGTGTGTGTGTGTGTGTGTGTGTTCCGGCTCGGGGAAACCATGCCTTCTCACCTCCCTGTGGTCCAGTCTGTTAATGTACCTCTAATGGTGCGACTGTTGACAGTTCAGTCACACGGTAGTGGATAAATGGTTCTCTCCCAGCAGACAGCTGTTTCCCACACCATTCTTCTAAGGAAGAGGTCTTTAACTCGCAGCACGACTCTAGCTACAACCAGCTAACAGCACACAACTAATAGACTGTACGATAGACAGGATTGCTACCAATCCAGATGTGTTTAGATATTTCTCTGTTGTTGTCGCCCTGGACGACCACCCATTGATTTTTAAAAAGTGGTTTCCCTCTAAAAGCACAGACCCGACATCCTCCTGTACTGTAACTCACCTCTGTCGCTCCTGGAGGGCTTGGGCTTGTCGTAGTGGTTGAAGCTCTGGCTGCGACGGTTGCCGTTGGAGGCCGCGCGGGGCTTCCCCTCGCTGCCTGGAGCTGAGACCCGCATGGTGGGAGCTGGCAGTCTGTGGGCCACAGGGGGGGGGGGGGGGGGACAAAAGTTACAGGTTCAATAAAACACCCAACAGTATAAAAAACATCTCCTAAAGAGGATTAAATAATATTCCTCAAATCAGTCTAAATAACTCCCTTTTAAGGAGTGCATTCAGCATCTCGTGAGAACTTGAACAGACAATCTATGGACAAGAGTTCAAGAAAGACGCATGTGGTTGCACAGTTATTCCATTAGGTGGTGCTATTGCATAACCTCATGCTGGGCATTTCCCGAACTCATCAAAAGCTACTGCACATACTCACACACAGTAAAACAGAATACTTTTTTCTTTAAGGACAAGTTGAAAAGCACTTCCAGTCTACTGAAACCATGCACACAGCAAACCCACCAGGAAGCAAGTGTTAACACATCAAAAGTAGTCTAACATACTACAAGACAACCTGAAGTTAGGTGGGAGAATGGGGATGGTGGCAGCTTTTCAAACACAATACGTGGTGCCTCTCCAGTGTGAGTGGATTGCGGCATGCAGTGTCTATGGAAGTGAGATAGAGGAGAGCTGACCTAGAGGATTTTCTCTGAGCCACAGAGAGCTTTAGCCCTTTACTCTGAGTGGAAGAAGCCTTGGATGACAGACTGCATGGAGGAGAAAAGAGAGAGACAGGTAAGAACGAATGTTAAGAGTAGACAGAGATATGAAAGCTGATTGGGTGAGACCAAGAGGATCACAGAGATTTGGACCAGTTAACGGAAAGCGAAGCGATTCACAGACGTGGAATGAAGGTGGCCCGCTACGCATGGAAGGCGCAGAAGACGAGACCACGTGAATGGATGACATAAACAAACCTGAGGAACCAGTGTCATGAGGAAACATGAGGAATCAACGTCACATTTTATGGGGAATGACTGGGGGGGGGGGGGGGGGGTCACTCACAAATAACCTTGCATACTATATCTGAATCTTCTCCAAACCATTGATCTCTTGCCATTTGTGGAAGCTGGAGGTTGGGTTGTTACAAGGTACTGTTACCTAGACAGCATTTCTGATGCTGCTTTGTGTGCTGGTGCGGTGGAGCTGTGGGTATGATGGGTGTGGGTCTGAGCGGGGGCCGGTGACCCATGGGGAGTATGTCCAGGCTGGTTCCTGTGCTCTGGGTGATGAGAGGCCTGCTGCTTCAAGACCTTCTGCTGCTGCTGCTTGTAGCGGGACAAGCTGAAGAACAGGCCCAGGATGGTCTTCAGGTTCCCATGAAGGATCTCTGCAATAGGAGGAGAGACCGAGAGGCTGGTCATCTTTGGTATCATTTCCTCTTCACAGTCGGCTCTAACGTGAAGTTACTCGTTAGAGGCTCTAGATGAGAAGTCGATATGAGGGAGAGTGTCCGGTAGATGACGTACCTTCTGCACTGAGTCCCTGGATGTTCACCCCTTTAGCTGCCAGGAATCCTAGGCAGGTATTGATGTTCTCAATCTGGGGGAGAGGGGAGAGGAGAGAGGAGGGCATGGTACTTTGTCAGCGCAGATAAAGCAGAGTCATCCATTAACAAATATTTCCCCCCATACAATGATAAGGTAATATTAGGCTTGATGTTCGTCTGCGATGTAGGAAAACCTGAGTCAAATCAAGAACCATATGGTCCTCTGTGGATTATATCCAACCACTAGTGATGCAAGGTGAAATAATTCTGTCTAATCCACAAGCAGAAATCATCCTTCAGACAGTTCAAGCATAGTAGTAAAGGAGTAGAACTAAACTAGCATACAGGCCACAATGGAATGATTAACCTCTCTTAATTCAGACCTTATCACAGATCTTTTCATGCAATTCACAATAACCCATTGGTAAGAGCAGGGACGTTTCCCAACAACTAAAAGCAACATGTTTCTGAGGAAATCTAAACGTGTTCCCACCCATTACACTAAACTCCAGGAAGTTCACTTTGAGGGAGCGCAGATTACTGAAAGACTTCCATTCATAGAGCTACTTCTTATTTTAATAATACTTTCCCAATTTCTGGCCCGCCACAAGAGAAAAAATGTTGTACAACAATGGGATCTGTCATTTAATGTGTAGGGGAGCTGGTGCTGGTGGGTGAGCCAGGGTGAGTCAGCTAGAGTGAGATATATTAGACTGAGGGAGGTGGTCCAAGTGACAGACAGTTTGTAGGAGTGAAATAAGGTCAGAGAAAGAGAATGAGCTGCAAAATTGAAAGCAAGGGAGATATCTAATAATATTAAAGGTCCAACACAGCAGTTTTTATCTGAACATCAAGTCATTTCTGGTTAACAATTAAGTACCTTTACTATCATAGTTTTTAATTCAAAGGGTCAAAACGTCAACAAAAGTAGCTTTTAATAAGCAAAGAGCAATTACTCAAGCAAGATTTTGCTAGGACTGCCTGGTCTGAGTAAGGGCGGGAAACCTGAAAACGAGCTTTTATTGGAAGAGATGTTTGGTCTCTTTCTTAATGTTAAGGATATGGCAGACATACGCCCCCTTTGGAGAGATTGGGTACCCCTAGTAAACTGGAAAAAAAATCTGTCAAAAATTGCTAATATATGCAAATAAAAATTATTATTGGATAGAAAACACTCTAAAGATTCTAAAACCGTTGGAATTATGTCTGTAAGTATAGCAGAACTCACAGGGCAGGCATTCTTCCAAACTAGTTTTTGTGGCCATGAAAGTTGGAGCAACTTTGACGTCATGGCCCCCACCCTTCCCAACCAGCTATGATTCTGGGGACACTTTCTATCTCTTCCGCTAGATGTCCTCTTTCATTAGAGCTTTGAATCGTTCAAATCCCGCGAGAATTGACCCTATGGGAGTGAAATTAGTGCGTGCCACGAGAGAATAGGCTGTGCGTATGGGCGCGAATTGGTCCCAGCCATTCCTTTGTTCCAGCACTCAAGAGAAGGGCAGACGATGGCCGATTGAATTGAAGTTTGTTTTGCGTGTCTAAAACATCATAAAGCTTGCTTCTGCACTTAGTTTGACCTGTTTAGTCGACATATAATGTGTAATTTTGAAGTTTTGATGCGCAACTTTTCCGGACCAGAGGACGTTTTGGGTGCATTTCAGCTGATGTTATTAGCAGTAGCTAATACAAAGACGCAAGACTTGAAACCAAACGATGTATTGGGTAAGTATGAAGCCTTCCAGAACATTCTGAACGAAGACCATCGAAGGTAAGGGAATATTTATGCTTAAATCTGTGTTTCTGTTGACTCCAACATTACGTGGAAATGTAGCTTGGAACTGAGCGCTGTCTCAGCATATGGAATAGTGTGCGATTTCTGTAACGTTAAAAATAAATCTAACACAGCGGTTGCATAAAGAAGCAGTGTATCTTTCTAACTATATGTAGAACATGTATATTTAGTCAAAGTTTATGATGTCTATTTACGTTATCTTGCCGCGCTACATAGATTTCCTGCGGGCATTTTTGAGTAATTTCTGAAGGTGAACTTACTGTAAATGGACATTTATGGATATAAATGGCATATTATTGAAAAAAAAAAATATGTACTGTGTAATATGTCATATTACTGTCATCTGATGAAGATTTTCAAAAGGTTAGTGAGCGATTTATTTTTTAATCCTGCGTTTGTTGATTGCATGTTTTGGCTATTGAAATGAGCTGTGTCTGGTGGTGGTTTTACATATATATGTGCTATGTTTTCGCCGTAAAACATTTTAGAAATCTGACTTGCTGGCTAGATGAACAAGGTGTTTATCTTTCATTTGAGCTATTGGACTTGTTAATGTGTGGAGGTTAAATATTTTTAAGAATATTTTTGCGTTCCATGCGCCACCGTTTCAGCTGAACGTGGGAGGGTTGATCCCCAATTGGGAACCAGTATCGTAGACAGGTTAATGGTCTACTAACTAATTTGCCGCCTTGTGATGCCTTCCGGCAGGCTAAAACTCCGTCCCACCGAAACAGGCGGAAATTTCAGGCTGTCTTTTCAAACAACTCTTACACTGAAAGGGCATTGTCAAAACGTTCACACTTTCACAGTATTATTTTAACTTCAAAGTGTAGAAATATATATGAAACACATGAATATCAGGTTTTTTGACTGCACTGGGCCTTTAAACTAATTATCTTGGATTATCATACAACCAAAATAGAGGCTTCTAGAGTATGTCGAGCGCGATCACAACAATAACGAAGTGAACGGATGTTTAACCCATGGATCCACGGATAAGCATGATAGGCAAGGGAGGTTGTTTGGGTGTCAGCGGGACACCGGTCTATTTAATGCCTCCCCACAGCCTCCCTACCGTGTTAGTAGGGCATCAGTAGAAAGGCCGTTCTCTTACAGGAAACAGTGAGGAAAGAAGCACATGCCACCAAGGGTTCTCACTCAGCGTCAGGATTTCAGATTTGGGACGGATCATCCGGTTGTGTTCGCACAATTACCACACATGCGATAACTCATTATCCGTACTATGAAGTACTGCTAGGCTCACGCCTCCCTGTTATCACTGTTTTAGGGGCTGGAGGGCTGGTCCCCTTATGTTACAGAATAAACACAACACTCACCATCTGAGTCTGGCTCTTTGGGTAGCCATTGATGTCTTCTATCTTCTCATTCGCTAGAAAAGAATGATGAAAAGAGAGCGAGAGGGCATGAAAAGAAACAGGACATTTAACGATGACGTAACACATCCTCCTTGGGACTTCCCCTGCACTACGACGAGTCACATTGAAGACGCCCGTACAGTGTCTATCCTAAAGCAGTAATAACTTACGCTAACCGTGGGAAGCAGCCGGGTTTTGCACCTGATGCCATCTCAGTCAAATACCACCGCTATGATCCTCATTTAGCCTCCGCTAACCACGCTGCCTCTATTCACCCCACTTAAATATAATGTACAGTGCAGACACACAGGAAATAATGACAGGCTTGGCTGCTCCACCTCTCATCCACCCTGGCAGGCTAAAGGCAGAGCTGGAATCTCAAATTGCTGAATTTCCGAGAAGGAAAGAGTTGATTTTAAAGACCCTCCTGACCTAAAGATCCCGCCTAACCTCTCCACAGTAAAGACCCGTAGAGGCCACTTGAGTTGGAGGCCAGAGAAGAGAGAGGCAAGAGGCCACTTGAGTTGGAGGCCAGAGAAGAGAGAGGCAAGAGGCCACCGAGTTGGAGGCCAGAGAAGAGAGATGCACTGTGACATATCATACTCATCATAGCACACTAATATTCGGCTATATGATATGATAAGCATGCAAAAATGTTGTTCTTGTCATTGCATTGCAATGGAAAGCCAATAGGAAACACATAATGGTTACATGGAAGCATTCCAATTGATCTGCTGATTTAAAAAAAAAAAAAGTTACCAATAGAATGCCAGGCAAGTCCTTACCGACAACCTGTATGATCTCAGCCAATAGCACTCCATCTGTAACATCCTGCTGCAAGTCCTTGATCAGTCGCTGACGGCCCGACTTCACCAGGTAATGGTTGGCCCAGTCCGTGTAAATCTGCCCAACAACAAAACACATAGGAATACAATTTTACATATTAGAAATACAAGCAATTCACTTAATACCAGACCATTACCAGTTAATGCAGGCAAAGCAATAGCCTGTAGATAACCCCTTTCAGAACACACTCGCTTTTCAAGGCGTGACACTCACATTCCTCCAGAAATCAGGCCAGCGAGCACAACGTACGTTCTGCTCTGAGAGTGAGGAATCATGTCTTTCAAAGAGTAGGAAGTATGACGTCACGTATTAAGACAGAAACTCACTGGCTGAGAGCACCGGTGTGTGGTGTCTGTAATCTGAGGAGCTTTGCTCATAATTGGATGATTACTGCTGCTGCATTTTAACATCTCAGTAATTTTAACATCTCAGTCATTTTAACATCTCAGTCATATTTTAAGTCTGTTTGATCTGACGGAAAATAGTCTACACTTTTTTGCCCCAAACTGTTTATGAGATTATTATGCTTATACTGTAGCTAGATAATACAGATCCACCCAGAGTTTACGCTCTATGAGAATCAGGGGGATAAGTACTTCACCATGCTGTTAAGAGGAGTTACCAGGGGGATAAGTACTTCACCATGCTGTTAAGAAGAGTTACCAGGGGGTTAAGTACTTCACCATGCTGTTAAGAGGAGTTACCAGGGGGATAAGTACTTCACCATGCTGTTAAGAGGAGTTACCAGGGGGATAAGTACTTCACCATGCTGTTAAGAGGAGTTACCAGGGGGATAAGTACTTCACCATGTGGTTAAGAGGAGTTACCAGGGGGTTAAGAGGAGTTACCATGGGGTTAAGAGGAGTTACCAGGGGGTTAAGAGGAGTTACCATGGGGTTAAGAGGAGTTACCAGGGGGTTAAGAGGAGTTACCATGGGGTTAAGAGGAGTTACCAGGGGGTTAAGAGGAGTTACCAGGGGGATAAGTACTTCACCATGGGGTTAAGAGGAGTTACCAGGGGGTTAAGAGGAGTTACCAGGGGGTTAAGAGGAGTTACCAGGGGGTTAAGAGGAGTTACCAGGGGGATAAGTACTTCACCATGGGGTTAAGAGGAGTTACCAGGGGGTTAAGAGGAGTTACCAGGGGGTTAAGAGGAGTTACCAGGGGGTTAAGAGGAGTTACCAGGGGGTTAAGAGGAGTTACCAGGGGGTTAAGAGGAGTTACCAGGGGGTTAAGAGGAGTTACCAGGGGGTTAAGAGGAGTTACCAGGGGGATAAGTACTTCACCATGGGGTTAAGAGGAGTTACCAGGGGGTTAAGAGGAGTTACCAGGGGGTTAAGAGGGGGTTAAGAGGAGTTACCAGGGGGTTAAGAGGAGTTACCAGGGGGTTAAGAGGAGTTACCAGGGGGATAAGAGGGAGGCACCAGACGGGTAATCGGACATGAAAGTGAAACAGATGAAGACAATCTGTGGGTTTGAATGGCAAAACTGAACAGGTGATCGAGGGTAGGTAGAGTGCTTAACGTGGACAACAGAAAGTAGCCTGGCAGAGAAAGATGGTTTTAAGAAATGTACACCTTTCAAGGTACTATAAAGACATTACAAAACAGCTAAGAGCACAACACAGGTTTGCTATTCTTTTTCCTGCATGGTGTTTCGCTGATCTGTTTCTGGTGGATTTGCATGAGAAAAAAAAGAGTGTTGAGTTTGACACTAAAACCTCAGGCTGTCTCCTACAGATAAAGCTATGACTTTCACTATGGAACAAAACACAACGCAACAATAGGGTCAATGAAAAGTCACAAACCAATCAAGTAGCTCATGAAGCTCAATATAGATAAATAGTTACAAATGTGCATAATTGCTTTCAAAAACTGTGAAAACTTAATGTGAAGAACTTGAAAGTAAAATGGCGCCAGAGAGGAAGGCATATGTTTTACGTGTCGCCAACCTGTTGTGTTTTTTTGTTTGTTTATTTACGTTGTTTGTAACTTATTGTTTCACTTATTTTTGTACATACCCTCTCTTATGACCGAAAAGAACTTCTAGACATCAGGACTGCGATTACTCACCACAGACTAGCAGAATGCTTTTTTGCCTTACACGACACTGACGAGCCCGACACGAAGGATGTCCTGCTTTCTCGGGAACAGGCCCAGATCCCCATGATTTGCGTGAAGAGAAGGCAGAGAAAAAGGGAACAAAGGGCGGGCTGCTTTCTGATAATTCGTAGGCGATCGAATAAACCCCCACTTCCTTCCACTCTGCTAAAAAACGTACAATCTGTGGAGAATAAAATCGACGGAGTCGTGGCTGAATCACGACACTATCAACATACAGCTGGCTGGTTACACGCTGTACCGACAGGATAGAACAGGGGCGTCTGGTAAGACAAGGGGCGGCGGACTATGTATTTTTCTAAATAACCGTATCTAAGGAAGTCACAATATCGAAGGAAGTCTCGAGCTATTGCTCGCTTGAGGTAGAGTATCTCATGATAAGCTGTAGACCACACTATCTACCTAGAGAGTTTTCATCTGTATTTTTCGTAGCTGTTTACATACCACCACAGTCAGATGCTGGCAATAAGACAGGATTGAATGAGCTGTATTCCACCATAAGCAAACAAAGAAACGCTCACCCAGAGGGGGGGCTCCTAGTAGCAGGGGACTTTAATGCAAGGAAACTTACATTTCTATCAACATGTTAAATGTGCAACCAGAGGGGAAAAAAACTCTGGACCACCTACAGTGACTTGCGAAAGTATTCACCCCCTTGGCATTTTTTCCTATTTTGTTCCCTTACAACCTGGAATTAAAATAGATTGTTGGGGGGGGGTTGTATCACTTGATTTACACAACATGCCTACCACTTAGAAGATGCAAAACATATTTTATTGTGAAACAAACAGGAAATAAGACAAAAAACGGAACACTTTGTAGAGCCACCCTTTGCAGAAATTACAGCTGCAAGTCTCTTGGAGTATGTCTCTATAAGCTTGGCACATCGAGACACTGGGATTTTTGCCCATTCTTCAATGCAAAACTGCTCCATCTCCTTCAAGTAGTATGAGTTCCGCTGGTGTACAGCAATCTTTAAGTCATACCACAGATTCTCAATTGGATTGAGGTCTGGGCTTTGACTTGGCCATTCCAGACATTTAAATGTTTCCCCTTAAACCACTCGAGTGTTGCTTTAGCAGTATGCTTAGAATCATTGTCCTGTTGGAAGGTGAACCTCAGTCCCAGTCATTCTTCCAGAGATTTGAGAAACAGGTTTCCCTCAAGAATTTCCCTGTATTTAGCGCCATCCATCATTCCTTCAATTCTGACCAGTCTCACAGTCCCTGCCGATGAAAAACATCCTCACAGCATGATGCTGCCACCACCATGCTTCACTGTAGGGATGGTAACAGGGTGATGAGGTGTTGGGTTTGTGCAAGACATAGAGTTTTCCTTGATGGCCAAAAAGCAAAATTTTAGTCTCATCTGACCAGAGCTTTGCAGCTCCTACAGGGTTATCTTTGGTCTCTTTTTTGCCTCTGATTAATGCCCTCCTTGCCTGGTCTGTGAGTTTTGGTGGGCGGCCCTCACTTGGCAGGTTTGTTGTGGTGCCATATTCTTTCCATTTTTTAATAATGGATTTAATGGTGCTCCGTGGGACGTTCAAAGTTTCTGATATTTTTTTATATCTCAACCCTGATCTGTACTTCTCCAAAACTTTGTCCCTGACCTGCTTTGAGAGCTCATTGGTCTTCATGTTGTCGCTTGCTTGGTGGTGCCCCTTGCATAGTGGTGTTGCAGACTCTGGGGCCTTTCAGAACAGGTGTATATATACTGAGATCATGTGACACTTAAATAAAGTCCACCTGTGTGCAATATAACTAATTATGTGACTTCTGAAGGTAATTGGTTGCACCAGATCTTATTTAGGGGCTTCATAGCAAAAGGGGGGAATACATATGCACGCACCACTTTATTTATTTATTTTTTAATCTTTTTTTTTTAATCTAATTTTTATTTTCACTTCACCAATTTGGACTATTTTGTGTATGTCCATTACATGAAATCCAAATAAAAATCTATTTAAATTACAGGTTGTAATGCAACAAAACAGGAAAAACCCCAAGGGGGATTGTCACGCCCTGACTGTAGAGAGCTTGTAATGTCTCTATTTTTGGTTTGGTCAGGGTGTGATTTGGGTGGGCATTCTATGTTCATGTTTCTATGTTTTCTATTTCTTTGTGTTTGGCCAGGTATGGTTCTCAATCAGGGACAGCTGTCTATCGTTGTCTCTGATTGGGAATCATACTTAGGTAGCTTTATTTTTTCTCCCTCCCTTCTGTGGATCTTGTTCTTCGTTTGTGACCAGGTAGTCTGCACAACAAAGCTGTTCGGTCGTTGTTTTCTTTATTGGTTTTTTTTTGTCTAAAGTTTCACTTCAGTAGTAATAAATATTATGTGGAACTCAAGGACCGCTGTGCCTTGGTCTCATCCTTCCGACGACACCCGTTACAGGGATGAATATTTTGAAAGGTACTGAATACTCCACACACAGAGACGCATACAAAGCTCTCCCTCGCCCTCCATTTGGCAAATCCGACCATAATTATATCCTCCTGATTCCTGCTTACAAGCAAAAATGAAAGCAGGAAGCACCAGTGACTAGATCATTAAAAAAAGTGGTCAGATGAAGCAGATGCTGAACTACAGGACTATTTTGTTGGAACAGACTGTAAAATGTTCCGGGACTCCTCCAATGTCATTGAGGAGTACACCACATCAGTCACTGGCTTCATCAATAAGTGCATTGATGACGTCGTCCCCACAGTGATCGTACGTACAGTACATACCCCAACCAGAAGACATGGATTACAGGCAGCATCCGCACTGAGCTAAAGGCTAGAGCTTCCGCTTTCAAGGAGCGGGACTCTAACCTGGAAGCTTATAAGAAATCCCGCTATACCCTCCAATGAACCATCAAACAGGCAAAGTGTCAATATAGGACTAAGATGAAATCGTACTACACCAGCTCTAATGCTCATTGGATGTGGCAGGGCTTGCAAACCACAGACTACAAAGGGAAGCACATCCGAGAGCTGCCCAGTGACACGAGCCTACCAGATGAGCTAAACTACTTCTATGCTCGCTTTGAGGCAAATAACACTGAAACATGCATGAGAGCACCAGCTGTTCCGAAATACTGTGTGATCACGCTCTCCACAGACGATGTGAGTAAGACCTTTAAACAGGTCCACAAGGCACTAAAGGTAGTGCGAACGGCCCAGTTCATCACTGGGGCCAAGCTTCCTGCCATCCAGGACCTCTATACCAGGCGGTGTCAGAGGAAGGTGCTAAAAATTGTCAAAGACTCCAGCCACCCTAGTCATAGACTGTCCTCTCTGCTACCGCATGGCAAGTGGTACCGGAGCGCATAGTCTAGGTCCAAGAGGCTTCTAAACAGCTTCTACCCCCAAATCATAAGACTCCTGAACATCTAATCAAATGGCCACCCAGACTATTTGCATTGCTCCACCCCCCTTCTTTACACTGCTGCTACTCTCTGTTGTTGTCATCTATGCATAGTCACTTCAATAACTCAAACTACATGTACATACTACCTCAACTAACTGATGCACCCGCACATTGACTCTGTACCGGTACCCACCTGTATATAGTCTCGCTATTGTTGTTTTACTGCTGGTCTTTAATTACTTGTTACTTTTATCTCTTATTCTTGTCCGTATTTTTTGAAACTGCATTGTTGGTCAGGGGGCTCGTAAGTAAGCATTTCAATGTTGTATGCGGCGCATGTGACTAATACAATTTGATTTGATTTGAACAGCCATTTATATCCTATAGCTAGCTACCACTGAAAACAAAAGGCTCAGGGCTTAAGTTACCTCTCCAACCAGACAGAGAAGGCATGTGTAGATCATAGACTTAGACATTACATCATTGTATCTGTCCCATTATGGTGTCTGTGAGTAGTACATTTTATTAATCTACTACTACCATGAGTTGGCAAACAAACTGAAAAGACAAATACTGCCACCGGAACTGTGTTGTTTGAACAGGTATAAAGCCAAGGTGGGCGATTTACTGCCACCTGCAGTTATGGAATGTTTGCTTAAGAGTATAACTCATTGGCTGATCCCTCCCGATGACCTGGACGGAATTATATGATCTTTCTTAACCCATAGGAAGTCCCACCCAGTTAACTACTTCAAAATGCTGAAAGTCATCAATGGCGCTTCCCATACTAAAACATACTCCATCTATCGCTATGGTGTCGATCCTCTTTCTTACATCTCACAGCATGCGGACGCTGCGTGAGCCAAGAAACACGAACCACAAAGTGCGGCAGACAGCGAGAATATTCTTGATATAACATTGAATGAGGCGAGCACCGCTTTCACCATCCAGCTGGGGTGTCCATTAGTAAGCATTAGTCATGTCTAACACCGTCATTGTTTAACAAAATATCAAGAGGCACCTACTGTCCATCACAGTTCTACACCCCCAGTAGCTTGACTTTCTGTTTAGAACCAGAAATCTTGCTTGTTTGTAGGTGACCAAATATTTATTTTCCACCATAATTTGCAAATAAATTCATAAAAAATCCTGTAATGTGATTTTCTGGATTTCTTTTCTCATTTTGTCTGTCATAGTTGAAGTGTACCTATGATGAAAATTACAGGCCTCTCTCATCTTTTTAAGTGGGAGAACTTGCACAATTGGTGGCTGACTAAATACTTTTTTGCCCCACTATGGTGAAAGATTAGAATGAAAATACCTCTTTCTGGGATTTTTTTTTATCTCTTTTGCGTCTAGTTTTTGTTTTATGATTTGTTTGTTTGTCCACACTGCTAAATATGTGTGATTTATGGTCATTAGGTGGAGGTTACCCGACAAGCCCTTTTGTGCTTTTTCCCTCCTGCGTGTAGCCTTTTAGCTTTTTTCAGCTGTTACAAACTGTCTCTCTATTTGTGCAAATTAAAATAAAATAAACTAGTCTAAACTCTATGGTCCACCAGCTCCCTCGTCTATGTCCTGTCCTGTCCAGGTGGGAAAAGCCAACACCAGGGGGCAGTGTTGGTGTGTGTGTGTGTGTGTGTGTGTGGCCAGTGCATCCCATGTGTCAGTGGACCAGAGGTAATCTATTCTAACACATCATGTTACTGTTCCCCCCTCCTCCTCTTCCTCCCTCAAAGCCACTCTATTTCATTATTAATGTCCTACACACACACACACACACGCACATACACACACACACACACGAATAACTCATCCAGAATTAGGCTGCGTCTGATCCTACTTTTTGTTTGTTTGTAGTATTGCAGTGAGAAACCGAGCACTACTCCACCCAACCAAACCTTATGCATTACGGCACCACTTCAGACCATCGGCGGTGTTCATCTGATCCTCACATAAATAAACACGTAACCATCCTGGTGGAATGGAACCCTGTCTGTGGTGGTGTTCGGCTGGAAGTCAGTGCAGGCCAGCTGGATGTGTGTTCACTGCAGAAGAAGGCTGTGGTGGTGTTCGGCTGGAAGTCAGTGCAGGCCAGCTGGACGTGTGTTTACTGCAGAAGAAGGCTGTGGTGGTGTTCGGCTGGAAGTCAGTGCAGGCCAGCTGGACGTGTGTTTACTGCAGAAGAAGGCTGTGGTGGTGTTCGGCTGGAAGTCAGTGCAGGCCAGCTGGATGTGTGTTTACTGCAGAAGAAGGCTGTGGTGGTGTCTTAAAGGGATTCTCTCTTCATGGTAGGACCGAACGAGCGGTTGCAGACCCCCCCCCACGCACAGTAGGCCTGCTAATCTCATTAAACTCATGCCGCCAGCAGCAGGTGTTGTCGAGTAGCAAATGACTACCAGCGATCTTCATTATACCGAATGTCATGTACTGTGTGAATGTAGCTGATAAATCACGTTTTAGGTGGAAGAGAAGCTGTGTATATTCTCATTTGGTAGAGAGAGTGCAGGTAATCAGCAGTAAGATTCACTGTGATCTTCTTCACTGATGTGCTGAGACTGTGTCAAGGAATCACTCATCTTGTCTGGTTCACTGGGCGTACAGTGTTCATTGTGAACATACTGTGCTTCCATTCAGGAAATATCTGGGATCTGAAGACTGAGATCTGGTTGTCGCTTCTCCAAACTTTCACAATATGTAAAACAAACACACTCCAATCCCACTGGGCACACACTGGTTGAATCAACGTGGTTTCCACGTCATTTCAATGAAATGGACGTTGAACCAACGTGGAATAGACGTTGAATTGACGTCTGTGTCTGGTAGTTCTACGCCACAAAACACCACACTGGCTAACTCTTCATGATTCCATAATGTACCAATCCCAGAAAGAGGTATTTTCATTCTAATCCTTCACCATATGTCCCCCATTAGGATACGCCAACAAAATAAAAAGGAAATATGAAATTCAACAATATTATTCTACGCTTGTGTGTTCCCGTTTTCTCTCCAGTTGGCCCCCTGGCACCCCAGCCCCATGAACTCTGTAGCCGGGCTGCAGTGTGGAGCACACTGAGCCACAGCACAGTACTGCCACTCCAAATAGAGCGCTGGAGAAAACCCCCTGACCGCTGTTCACTCTCACTGTGTAATGATAGGCTATGCAGGAATCTTTCATCCTCCCCACCACATGAAGAGGAACATCAGCTCCTGCTGCCTGCCTGGGACAGTAGGCTATGGGATAGGCCAAATTCACATAGGCTACATATAGGCTATACATGGCCAGGCCAGCAATATAGTCACAAGACCGGCACTCCTGGACTATAATCTATAGTCACTTTCAGTTGAACTATAATCTTTGTACAGTTCTGCAAATATACGAATATAAAGGCATACGTTAGCAGACATCAGCCAGACCAGGTGTGTAGAGCCCATCTGCCTGCCACTCACACATCTGCCTTCCACTCACACATCTGCCTGCCACTCACACAGGCCAACATAAGGGGTTAAAATTCTCACACCAGCAACTGCCATGAGGCCAAACCCTGCTGTTGTATTCTGTTCTCACTGCGAACCTTAGTCTTTTCAAATTTCCCCTTGAGAAAGTAACTAAGGTACGTCGAAGAGAATTAGATATCTATTGAAATGAATGCATTACATACAGAAGATTTCAAACAAACACTTCCTTGCATGGGGCTCCATGAGTGGCGCAGCGGTGTCAGGCACTGCATCTCAGTGCAAGAGTTGCCACTACAGTCCCTGGTTTGAATCCAGGCTGTATCATATCTGGCTCGTGATTGGGAGTCCAGTTTGGGCGGTGCGCAATTGGCCCGGCGTCGGCCGGGTTAGGCAGTCATTGTAAATCAGAATTTCTTCTAAACTGACTTGCCTAGTTTAATACGACACAAGCTCCACATAGTAGTGACAGTGAAGACAAGGGAAGAGTCGTCGTTCTCTATGTGCACCGCTGAATGACCGTCTGATTAGAGTATTAACTCCTCCTCTTCACTGCCTTAAACAACATGCGACTAATGCTTTAACCTGTGACATATGTTTACATTACTTACCACACACACACACGCCATTCATCATTACGTGCCTTAGACACATTAGCCTGCATGTCTCCTATACACCCAGCAGCTGCAAAACGCCGATAGTGTTCGCTGTCCAATTACGCATGCTGAACAGGTGCAGAGATCCTATATTTTATCCCAGTTCACTCCAGGTTTTGTCTTTTTAGTATGTAACAAATATGAGATGGAGAAGAACAGTGCTCTGACCTGAGGGTCTTCTCGGTCTTCACTCTCTGCGGTGGAGAGGCTTCTGTTGGGGGTGGGGGTCGTCTCTCCCTTTCCCTGGCCCTCTCCCTGCCGGTGAAGGGCTTTCAGGGGGCTGTGTCTGAGGGCTGGAGGTCTGGCCCTGTGAGGGCTGGAGGTCCTGGACCTGGCAAGGTTCTGTGCCTGAGGGATGGGCAGGGCGCTGTGCACCGGTTTGGGTAGTCCTGACTTCATCTTAGAGGCGACCAGAATTGCCAGCATCTTCCACTCATCTCAGAAACCTCTCCACACACTCACACACATACAAGCACTCCAAATCTCCCTCTCTCCCTTTCTCTCTCTCTCTCTCTCTCTCTCCGCTTCTTTCTAGGAAGGTTGGCCAAAAGCAGCCATACTCTCACACAGAAGCTCCACAGCTGGGGTAGCCTACATATAGACATGTACAGCAGGAGGATCTTTGTGGTACATACAAACTCACCAAAACTCACACACACATACACACACACACACACACACACACACACACACACACACACACACACACACACACACACACACACACACACACACACACACACACACACACACACACACACACACACACACACACACACACAGACAGTCCAATAGTAAACCTTTGGAAACGGCTCTGGATGCGACGCTCGGAGAGATCAGAGCTCTGTTTGTCCAGGCAGACAGCAGAAGTGTCTTACAGACTCTAATGACTAAACACCGTTGGGTGGCAGCCTGGAGGGACGTACAGCAGTATCCTCCTCCTCCTTCCTCAGCTTGTCAAGTAGTCAATGGAGACAGCCTCTCTCTCTCTCTCTCTCTCTCTCTCTCTCTCTCTCTCTCTCTCTCTCTCTCTCTCTCTCTCTCTCTCTCTCTCTGTACACTGATACTGAGAAGTGGGAGAGGAGCCCGATTGTAATTGGCCCAGTGTTGCTGTATAAAAGAGAGTAGGGTTTCTGGGTTCTGCTGATCTCTGCAGGAGGGGAGGGGCTCCAGTTCTGATGCCCCCTCCCTGGGTTTTATATTATGCTCCCCACGGCTTTGAACTCAACTGTTAACTCCACAGTGCCAGAACAATTTGGATGGTCATAGGGATGAATATGACGTTATCAAGTGCTTTTCTATGTTCTTTGTAATTCTGTACGGTTGATTCTCAGTGTCATGTAAACTTTCAGTCAGCAGACAGACTGAGGGGAGGGGGGGGGGGGTTATTATTCAGAGCCAGCCCAGGCAGAAGCTTTGTGAGGTTTCAAATAGTGCTGCAGCCAGCAGTTCCTCCAGCCGGTGGATTGAACCCTGTAATCCCTATGGGTCTAAGTCAAACACAACTCTCTCTAACTCTGTGTTTCAACACAAACCATCCATAGGCTGAGGTTTTTCATCCTCCTCTAAAAGGACCGTCTATCCCCCTTGCCGGTGAGAGCAAATCAAAGGTCATACGATCTGGAGAAACCCCAGGCTGATCGATAATCCACTGGGCCATCTTTTCACACCACTTTGATAACCAAAATGACCTTTCCATCGCAGGTTAGGATAATTAACAGCAGGTTAGGAGTCTGAGGTTAGGGTTAGCAAAAACGCTCTCCTAACCTGCTACAACAATCACTTTGCATCGAGGTGGCGTGAAAAGAGTTGGTCGCAGTCAACCAACCCTCCACTCTCATTCACTGTCATCTGTTGTCTGTACAAGACCTAGCTAGTTTGCCTTTGTTTCTATCCTACACACCTGCGTATTGATTGAATAGTTCACGTGTATTATAGAAATGAATGTGCTTTAGAGGTCTACGTGTGCCTGTTACTACAGTGTTGATGAGCCTGATCCCCATTCTGTGTATGTGTTTGTGTTCGTGCCGACTAAAACGTTCACCTCACTGATCACCCGGGTGGCACAGTGACCCCGCTGTGTCGTGACTTCTCTGATAGGGTCATAGAGAGGTCTTTTTTTTTTTTTAAATACTGTGCGGCGAAGACGCACAAGGTACGTCTTTCTCCACTAATGCACACATTCATTGTTTTCACGGCATGAATTGTTTGTCAATGTTTATGAATTCCCCACCATCCATCCGAAGTATCACCAGTAAAATGTAGGCTACCGTCTTTACCATTTCCTCATTCATCTAAAATGTTTGGTTACGGTCATTTCTATTCATTCAATGTACAGTACCAGCCCAAAGTTTGGACACACCTACTCATTCAAGGGTTTTTCTTTCTTATTTTTTACCATTTTCTACATTGTAGAATAATAGTGAAGACATCAAAACTATGAAAACTATGAAATAACACATATGGAATCATGTAGTAACCAAAAAAAAGTGTTAAACACGTGTCAAATATATTTTACATTTTAGATTCTTCAAAGTAACCACCCTTTGCCTTGATGACTGTCACGCCCTGATATGTTTCACCTGTCCTTGTGCTTGTCTCCACCCCCTCCAGGTGTCGCCTATTATCCCCGGTGTATTTATCCCTGTGTTTCCTGTCACTCCGTGCCAGTTCGTCTTGTTTGTCAAGTCAACCAGCTTTTTAGTGTCTCAGCTCCTGCTTTTCCCAGTCTCTTTTCCCAGTCCGCCTGCCTGACCACTCTGTCTGCCCCTGACCTCGAGCCTGCCTATCGTCTTGTACCGTTTAGACTCTGACTTGGTTACTGAATCCTTGCCTGTCCTGACCTCGAGCCTGCCTATCGTCTTGTACCGTTTAGACTCTGACCTGGTTACTGAATCCTTGCCTGTCCTGACCTCGAGCCTCCCTATCGTCTTGTACCGTTTAGACTCTGACCTGGTTACTGAATCCTTGCCTGTCCTGACCTCGAGCCTGCCTATCGTCTTGTACCGTTTAGACTCTGACCTGGTTACTAAATCCTTGCCTGTCCTGACCTCGAGCCTGCCTATCATCTTGTACCGTTTAGACTCTGACCTGGTTACTGAATCCTTGCAGGTTCTGACCTCGAGCCTGCCTATAGTCTTGTACCGTTTAGACTCTGACCTGGTTACTGAATCCTTGCCTGTCCTGACCTCGAGCCTGCCTATCGTCTTGTACCGTTTAGACTCTGACTTGGTTACTGAATCCTTGCCTGTCCTGACCTCGAGCCTGCCTATCGTCTTGTACCGTTTAGACTCTGACCTGGTTACTGAATCCTTGCCTGTCCTGACCTCGAGCCTCCCTATCGTCTTGTACCGTTTAGACTCTGACCTGGTTACTGAATCCTTGCCTGTCCTGACCTCGAGCCTGCCTATCGTCTTGTACCGTTTAGACTCTGACCTGGTTACTAAATCCTTGCCTGTCCTGACCTCGAGCCTGCCTATCATCTTGTACCGTTTAGACTCTGACCTGGTTACTGAATCCTTGCAGGTTCTGACCTCGAGCCTGCCTATAGTCTTGTACCGTTTAGACTCTGACCTGGTTACTGAATCCTTGCCTGTCCTGACCTCGAGCCTGCCTATCGTCTTGTACCGTTTAGACTCTGACCTGGTTACTGAATCCTTGCCTGTCCTGACCTCGAGCCTGCCTATCATCTTGTACCGTTTAGACTCTGACCTGGTTACTGAATCCTTGCCTGCCCTGATCTCGAGCTTGCCTATCGTCTTGTACCATTTAGACTCTGACTTGGTTTATGAACTCTCGCCTGTCCCCCGACCTGCCTTTTGCCTACCCCTTTTGTTATAATATTTGGGTCTCGCCTTTTGGGTCTCGCCTTGTGCCCTTATAGATGGCAGATTTCCACACTCTTGACATTCTCTCAAGTTTGGATGTCTTCACTATTATTCTACAATGTAGAAAATAGTAAAAGTAAAGAAAAACCCTTGAATGAGGAGATGTCCAAACTTTTGACTGGTGCTGTATTAATAGTACCGTTCTCATTCTCACAGTGGACACGTTGTTTGGAGAGCTCACAAACTGCCCAACGCTGTGATTTCTTGAATTATGTTTACCAGTTTTATGTCAATTTCCTCCTTGTATTTCGTTTGGAGCACATGTCTGGTTTCTCCATCTTGTCACTGTGGCGTGAACACGTGCGCTTGAGTGCGCACAGATGTACCCCCGGCCTGCGTTCGTTCCCTATCGCTAGGAAGCTCTCCTATCACAGCACGATCAGCTCCCTGACAAATCACATGGTAATCAAGCACCAAGAAACTTTCTCGGAGGGGAACAAGCAGCAGCAATCGAGCGTCACATCATTTGGCACTGCAAAAGCGCCGCTGTGACCACGCCAGAGCCTGAACCGGTAACACAGCTCATTATGGCATCAATAAACGAATTTTAAATGGCACTCGTTTTTTTTTATTGACTGAATATACAGTATATGGGGCAAATGAGGATTTGTCATCTGTAATGTTTATGATAAATTGGGGGTTGTTGTGCACTGTTGGCTTATAGATAAATACGCTCTTGTTTTTTTCTCCAGTAGGGGCCAGGTGTTCAACGTGTTTTTATTCTTCTTCATTCGAGTACTAGAAGAAAACAAATAATTTGAGTACTTCAACAGTCAACAAAATGTCAAATGCCCATCCCTAGTCATTCAGGTGTGGTCTAACTGTGTCGTTGCCGGGGACCGCGGAGACTTGCAACAGATGAGAAATCATGGGCTGATTTTTCATAAGAGCACACCGGAGTGACTTATTCCATCCTTTAGAGAGAGAGAAAGAGAAAGAGTGAGAGGAAGAGAGAGATGAGCATATTTCAGATGGCCTCTGGGCACCCGCTCAAATCTAACCAACGTGCCGTGCCGTACTGGCTGGGTCAGTCCCGTTGGGTTGTTGGGCTGGGGATAACAATGGGAGCTGAAGACAACACGACATCAGAAGGTTTTTTACCTGAACCCTGTCACTCATTTATATCGCCTACCACACCGATTCAGTCACCTCAGTCCTGCCAGCCAATGAGTCAAGAGTAACCAGGTGAGTTCTACCAAACCAACAATCTGACACTTCGCTGTGAGTGTGGACAAAATCCTTCGTATGCAGCTGAGAGCTGAATGAACGAGCTGAATGAGTACATGCGTGTGTGACTGTCTTCACGAGCGTGTGTGTGTGCGTGTAACTGTCTAAGTGTGGCTGTCTGGGGATGTGTTTAACCTGTGATTCAGTGCAGAGGAAGCCCTACTGACCTCTCTGGCGTTGGGAGGGCCTGCAGTGACAGCAGCACTATCACCCTGGCTGTATCCTGTCCTGAGTGGGGGCCGCACAGCAGATAGGGTGGGTGCCAACTGAGTGAGTGCCTACAGGGTGGTGACGCTGCTGCGCCACCCTGGCCACCCTCCTCCCCTCCTGCTTTCTGGATGACAGCAGCACGTGCCCCCGATAAAACAGACACATATCGTCTTGTCCTCTGGTGATGTTACGCAGACAGAGGCCCAAATGAACATTTAGCGATGACAGCGGCCATTAACAGACCAAGACTAGATATGGAGGGCAACAAGCTGCAAAAGGTACGGCGTAATACCTTTTCTATGTTAAGCAAACAGGCTGCCTGCCACAATACTGTCTGCCGCTTTATGAAACCGTAAAATGACCTACGAAGAGGGGATATCGAATCGACTCTGTGAATGTGGTGCATTAACCCCTACACACTGGATTTGACCACAATTCCACATCCGGATGTAAATAACTCGTTATTGACAGATGGTTGTAACGTCAACCTCCCTCCGACTATATCAGAGGTCAAAGGTCGCCCCTCAGCCCCAGTCGGTCCCACTTCCACCATAGCATTTGGGGGTTTTAAACGCTGTAAAAAGGTGGCAGACTGGCAACACGGTTAATTCCACTTTCGTGAAAATCCCATGATTAGATTACAAGATGAGTGCCCAGTCAGCAAATAATCCCCTTAAGGGTTTAGGTGGAAGCAGGGCAGGATGGCGCTACCACCACTGGGTCAGTAAGCCAGGGCTCTCTGTCGCCTCCCCAGCTCAGGTCCTCTCTGATGGGCTTTTATACACCACAGTATAGTCAGACTGCAACTGGCAGGGGTTAATACGAGGAAGTCAGTAGGCTGTGTTCATTGGCAATATTTTGGGTCAATGGCGTAATGAAGCAAGTATTTTACCATTGGCCAGCATTTTTTTTTTTTTTTTTTGCAGTTTAAAAGTTTTACAGACTATAATAATATGGTGCGTAATTGTTCTGGCACACTGTCGACTGACCAGGCTGCTCAGCTTCAGAAGCTCTTTTACGAAAGGCGCTAGATGAGATCGACGATGTGAAAACCAGACTATATCAATGATCTTCACATACGAGAGACTGACCAGAGAACATCTGAGAGAAAGTAACTGTGAGAAATCTTTTTTTTATGGGAAAGGATGTTTCCAGATTTTGAACCTCGGTCTTTGCTACTCATGGTGGCTAAAGGGCCCGGACTGGGTCAGAGATGGAGACATTCAGACATCCCCTGTTCTCTACCCCACAGGAAAACCCAAGGTACTGAGCTGAAAAGCTGTTGATACATCTGCCTATCAATAACACAGTATGCTGCTAAACGGATTGATCCGCAGGCCACCATTTCATGCCAAGAGACATATGGTCTCCTTTCAATGAGCCAGTCTGCTGAACTTCCCATCATAAATCCATAGATGTGGCTGAAGAGATGTTCAGACTTATAGAGATGAGCTACTATGGCTGTATTTAATCATCATATTAAACTCAATTAACGGTGTAAGAGCCCCTAAGTTATGACCAAAGTGACATCCCTATTTCCCAGCATCATATATACGATATCTGAGTGTGAGTGACTAACGAAGTCAATGGGGGGCCCCGCGCTTCCCATCCCCGCTGTAGACAGCGCGTCACCGCTACACCGTTCGGGTTTTAGTCACGTAGCAGAGCTTCCAACGAAGGCACATGAACAGCAATGACACAGATGGAGCGGGCTAACAGAGAAAGTTTCTGGTAGAAAGAGAGAGGGGCCAGGGGCAGAGATATTAATGTATGGATGCTTTGACTAGGCGCAGTATGTTATAGGGACGTTCACTGGGTGGGTTGGGGGGGGCACACATTGCACACCACCTGTTCTGCATCCTCCAACACCTCAATCCACTTACAGAGCTCACGTACTGTATCAACATCACCAACACAACAGTTTTGTTCTATAGTGATAGGGCAGCAACAGACCTGAATGGTAAACAACCGCCACAAGCTGTTGCCTACATGAAGTGGCTTACAGTTACTTGTCCAATATTCACATGGTGAGCATCTGATTGCATGTGAGAGTACAACACAGGTGCTATACATGCTTCACCAATAACATCAGCTGGATCAGCGTTGGATCAGCCATGCTGTGTTGTTGTCTTAGGTCTCTCTTCATGTAGTGTTTTGTTGTCTCTCTTGTGGTGATGTGTGTTTTGTCATATATATATATATATATATTTAGTTTTTTATCCCAGCCCCCGTCCCCGCAGGAGGCCTTTTGCCTTTTGGTAGGCCGTCATTGTAAATAAGAATTTGTCCTCAACTAGTTAAATAAAGGTTAAATTAAAAAAATATATAAAAAATCTGGAGTCTTGACTGAAAAGATCCAAAACTCAGTAGCCTTAATTTTTATTTTATTTTATTTCACCTTTATTTAACCAGGTAGGCAAGTTGAGAACAAGTTCTCATTTACAATTGCGACCTGGCCAAGATAAAGCAAAGCAGTTCGACACATACAACAACACAGAGTTACACATGGAGTGAAACAAACATACAGTCAATAATACAGTATAAACAAGTCTATATACGATGTGAGCAAATGAGGTGAGATAAGGGAGGTAAAGGCAAAAAAAGGCCATGGTGGCAAAGTAAATACAATATAGCAAGTAAAACACTGGAATGGTAGATTTGCAATGGAAGAATGTGCAAAGTAGAAATAAAAATAATGGGATGCAAAGGAGCAAAATAAATAAATAAATAAAATAAATACTGTAGGGAAAGAGGTAGTTGTTTGGGCTAAATTATAGGTGGGCTATGTACAGGTGCAGTAATCTGTGAGCTGCTCTGACAGTTGGTGCTTAAAGCTAGTGAGGGAGATAAGTGTTTCCAGTTTCAGAGATTTTTGTAGTTGTTCCAGTCATTGGCAGCAGAGAACTGGAAGGAGAGGCGGCCAAAGAAAGAATTGGTTTTGGGGGTGACTAGAGAGATATACCTGCTGGAGCGCATGCTAATACTGCACGGTCTATTCATAATGGAAACCTTCCCCCAGGACTATTCATAATGGAAACCTTACCCCAGGACTATTCATAATGGAAACCTTACCCCAGGACTATTCATAATGGAAACCTTACCCAATAATTATTAATAATGGAAACCTTACCCCAGGACTATTCATAATGGAAACCTTACCCCAGGACTATTCATAATGGAAACCTTACCCCAGGACTATTCATAATGGAAACCTTACCCCAGGACTATTCATAATGGAAACCTTACCCCAGGACTATTCATAATGGAAACCTTATCCAAGGACTATTCATATCAACGTTTTCTAACAGCAAAAGCCCTGTGTGATTGACAGCAGACTAACACCCACAGAACAGTGCATCACGGTCGGCATTCTTTCCCTGGCTGGTTCAGGTCAAAGGGGCAGCCAGGAAAGCTTCAGCAGTGAAGAGTGCTGTCATCCTGTCGATAAAAAAGGGTATATAAATAGTGCTGGGAACAGGAGGGCATTAAGGTGGCGCGAGAGAGGGCACAGGGAGAGAGGAAGCAGATGTGTGAAGACCCTTAAGACACTTCTTCTGGACCAATGCCAATAGATTAGAGCAGCTATTGCTGGTTCTGGTGAACATCGCAGCTCACAGAGTCTCCTCGGACATAAAGAAGCCCTTTGACGAGGATAGCTATAGCAACCCTCTGAACACAGCATTAATATTATCAACTTGTGATATTGTTATGAACTTGTGACATTGTCAAATACCTTTTTACGGTGTCTCTGGTGTGACTGGTGTTTAGAAGTACAGTGCATTCGGAAAGTATTCAGACCACATAGATTTTTCCAAGTTACGTTACAGACGTATTCTAAAATTGATTAAATACTAGTTTTCCCTTTTATAAATCTACACACAATACCCTATAATGACAAAGCAAAAACAGGTTTTTAGATTTTTTTGAAAATGTATTAAAAATAAAAACAGATACCTTATTTACATAAGTATTCAGACCCTTTGCTATGAGACTCAAAATTGAGCTCAGGTGCATCCTGTTGTCATTGATCATCCTTGAGATGTTTCTACAACTTCATTGGAGTCCACCTGTGTTAACTTCTCTAGGGTAGGGGGCAGCATTGGGAATTTTGGATGAAAAGCGTGCCCAAATTAAACTGCCTGCTACTCAGCCATAAAAGCTAGAATATGCATATAATTAGTAGATTTGAATAGAAAACACTCTGAAGTTTCTAAAAAATTTTAATAATGTCTGTGAGTATAACAGAACACATATGGTAGGCAAAAACCTGAGAAAAAATCCAACCAGGAAGTGGGAAATCTGAGGTTTTTAGTTTTTCAACTCTTTTCCTATCAAATACACAGTGTCTGTGGGGTCATATTGCACTTCCTAAGGATTCCACTAGACTTCAGCAGTCTTTAGAACATTGTTTGAGGCTTCTACTGTGAAGGAGGGGGGAATGAGAGGGGATTGAGTCAGAGGTCTGCCAGAGAGCCACGAGCTGACCATGCGCGTTCACATGATAGTTAGCTTGCGTTCCATTGCAATTCTACCAAAGGAATTCTTTGGTTGGAACATTATTGAAGATTTTAAAAACATCCTAAAGATTGATTCTATACATAGTTTGACATGTTTCTACTGACTGTAACGGAACTTTTTGACTTTTCGTCTGCACCTAGTGATCGCGCGTCATGAATTGTGATTACTAGGCTAAACGTGCGAACAAAAAGGAGGTATTTGGACATAAATTATGAACTTTATCGAACAAATCAAACATTTATTGTGGAACTGGGATTCTGGGAGTGCATTCTGATGAAGATCATCAAATGTAAGTGAATATTTATAATGCTATTTCTGACTTCTGTTGACTACACAACATGGCGGATATCTGTTTGGGTTGTTTTGGTCTCCGAGCGCTGTACTCAGATTATTGCATGGTGTGCTTTTTCAGTAAAGTTTTTTTGAAATCTGACACAGCGGTTGCATTATGGAGAAGTGGATCTAAAATTCCATGCATAACAGTTGTATCTTTTGGCAATGTTTATTATGACTATTTCTGTAAATTGATGTGGCTCTCGGCAAAATCACCAGATGTTTTGGAACTACTGAACATAACGCGACAATGTAAACTCAGATTTTTGGATATAAATATGAACTTTACCGAACAAAACATACATGTATTGTATAACATGAAGTCCTATGACTTGAAGTCCTATGACGCTAGCGTCCCACATACCCTAGTGAGGTTAAATTCAATTGATTGGACATGATTTGGAAAGGCACACACCTGTCTGTATAATGTTCCACAGTTGACAGTGCAAGACAGAGCAAAAACCAAGCCATGATGCCGAAGGAATTGTCCGTAGAGCTCCGAGATAGGATTGTGTTGAGGCACAGATCTGGGGAAGGGTACCGAAGAATTTCTGCAGCAATGAAGGTCCCCAAGAACACAGTGGTCTCCATCATTCTTAAATGAAAGAAGTTTGGAACCACCAAAACTCTTCATAGAGCTGGTTGCCTGGCCAAACTGAGCAATCCGGGGGAGAAGGGCCTTGGTCAGGGAGGTGAACAAGAACCCGATGTTCACTCTGACAAAGCTCCTGAGTTCCTCTGTGGAGATGGGAGAACCTTCCAGAAGGACAACCATCTCTGGAGCACTCCACCAATCAGCCCTTTATGGTAGAGTGGCCAGACGGAAGCCTCTCCTCAGTAAAAAGCACATGACAGCCCGCTTGGAGTTTACCAAAAGGCTCCTAAAGACTCTCAGACCATGAGAAACAAGACTCTCTGATCTGATGAAACCAAGATTGAACACTTTGGCATGAATGCCAAGTGTCACGTCTGGAGTAAACCTGGCACCATCCCTACGGTGAAGCATGGTGGTGACAGCATCATGCTGTGGGGATGTTTTTCAGTGGCAGGGAACTGGGAGACTAGTCAGGACCGAAGTAAAGATGAATGGAGCAAAGTACAGAGAGATCCTTGATGAAAACCTGCTCCAGAGTGCTCAGGACCTCAGACTGGGTTGAAGGTTCACCTTCCAACAGGACAACGACCCTAAGCGCACAGCCAAGACAATGCAGGAGTGACTTCGGGACAAGTCTCTGAATGTCCTCTAGTGGCCCAGCCAGAGCCTGGACTTGAACCCGATCAAACATCACTGGAGAGACCTGAAAATATATTTTAAGTGACGCTCCCCATCCAACCTGACAGAGCTTGAGAGGATCTGCAGAGAAGAATGTGGGAAACTCCCCAAATACAGGTATGCCAAGCTTTTAGCGTCATACCCAAGCAGACTCGAGGCTGTAATCGCTGTCAAAGGTGCTTTAACAAAGTACTGAGTAAAGGGTCTGAATATTTATTATGTTTTATCAATTTGCAAGAATTTCAAAAAACCTGGTTTTGATGTGTCATTATGGGGTATTGTGTGTACATTGATTAGGCGTAAAGAAAATTAAAAAAACTTTTGAAAAAAGGATTTCATCCATTTTAGAATAAGGCTGTAATGTAACAAAATGTGGGAAAAGTCAAGGGGTCTGAATACTTTCCGAATGCACTGTACATCTAAATCATTTGAAGTAAGAAAAGCTTTATCCCACATTTCCATCATTGGACGTATCTACAGGGCATTAGGACTAGTAAGCAGGTAATAAGGTTACATGGGCAATTCAGACACTCAGTTGATTGTTAGAGGCCACCATGAACGAATGAGGTAAAACAAGTCAGCCTTGAATTACGCGACTATGGTTGCCCTAGCGACTGCGCGCATTGCAGACTATTGACTCAAGTCAGTCCGTACCCTGGACTATGGCATCCATCTACTCCAACATCCGCCCGCCACAGTCACCAGGCCTATTACAGCTCACTCTATTAAAAGTAATGACAGGAAACCCACAAAGCAATAACACATCATCACGGACAGACTGACGCCGCACAAATCTGAGGACATCTTATGTCATTATTCATTACCAAACAATAACTAAGTAATATATATATTTAGCTAACTTTATATGTTTGGACTGTGAGGGGCCTCTTCTACATGATAACCGAGTGTGGCAGGAAAGGTTAATGCTCTTTTAAGTCATTCAGTTGGTCATCAGTTGGACCACAGCTGTGGTTACAAATCAAATCAAATCCAAATAAGAACATGACCACCAGGAGGTACAGAACAGTATATCATGTGCTGAGCGAACGAGACTTAACTACATCCCCTAATGAAAGTACTCGTTGCTACCTACTCCTTCCTTTGCACCGCTATACTCACACACTGTGGTGAATTGATTTCTGTACTACCCACAAGAGCCAAGTGAGGGCAGCATACACTGATGCTTTCTTTGCCACAAGAAATGCGCAACCTTATCAGGCTGGTAACAAGGTTACCCCTTATTGGATTGAAGGTAAACTCCATAAAAAATGTTTTTGTTTGAATTAAAGGGGCACTTCTCCCTTCATCATCTTTTCCCCTGAGTCAACCGCTGTTTGTATCTCTATGTTCACTCTCTGTGTTTTAAATGTTGATATGTGTGAATAAAAATGACCTCAGTGAAATAATACAAGATAGATTCCTTCTATTACAATTCATCCTGTTGAGGTATTGAGACATGAATGTATGCCTTGTTCTTTATAAGGCTGGGAACCCGTCAATGTCTGTGTGTGAAGTTAACAGGGTAGAACTGAGCTGTTCTGTGGGTTAGATTGTAGCTCCACACAGTGAGAGTGCTGACTGAACACAAGAGGTCTCCTTCACTGCACTGTGCTGAAGGGATCAAATATCACTGTTTAAGTACCAGGAACTTTTACCAGGTTTCCTCAATGACCTTTCTCTCCCTTCATGCCAGTGCTCTACAACAACTACTTCAAAAATGCGATAATACAACCCTCCAAAACAACTCCTTGAATAATGCAATAGCACACAATCAAACATTCACACGACTGCAACGTACAGAGACGCTCAAGTAAACTCCGTTCAGTGCGCAAATCACTCCATCACTCCGACACACAAGCACAACAATGTACAGTCAGACGGTATTCCTTTTTTTTTCTTTCTGTATAGTGTCTGTAAACCTGGCCAGACCTTGTGGCCCTTCGCAGTCTGTCCAGTCACCTTGTGTGATTGTGGAGTATTGCAGGCGCCTCATCTATTATTTACCGACGCAAAGCCTTGGAGGGAGGAAGCCAGAGAGAGGGGGGGGGGGTTCTGCCCTTCTAAAAAACATCACCATGAGGTGATCCTTAGTCACACACTTATTTATTTATTAACGGACCTTGGCTCAATCTCCCCTCGCAAAGGAGGGAGGGAGGGGAGGGAAAGAGAGAGAACGTGCCCTTTCACTACATCCCCTGTTTCCATACATCCCAGACTAGATCCTCATAGAGAACGACCGTGCCCGCTCAGGGTATAACGAAATTCACCACTCTGTTCCTCCTCTCATTCCTTCATCCTCCTTTCTTCTCTCCCTGTCTGACCAGTCGTTCCCTACCAGGGTTCTGGCACAGCTCTGTGATACAGACCTGGACAGACCTGACCATGGTTGATGAGATTACAGCACAACAAAATAGTTGAAATAAAACGCTTGATGGGTCCTGCATGAGTGCCTCAGCCTGTGAGGTTTATGAACCGAGAATTTAGCCGTTTCCGTTTTGGTTATTTCAGTTTGGTAACTCATTGGTAACACATAACTGCCACAACTATCATTGATTAACTTGGATGAATGAACCTATTCAAAATAGTTCTCTTTTCCCAATCTGATTTGAAAAGATGTGCTTGAGATGCAGTCAGCCAAGAGGGCAACTCAGCATTGCATGCCCAGCCATTCCTCCTCAATTCATTTGGCAAAAAGGAATATCTATTCAGTCAGACAGCTCAAGAGAGTAGAATTTTCACAGAGAATGGATTTAATACACATAGATTGAGCATTTCCTGCAAAAGACTGTGCAAGGAACTTTCATAGAACCTGTTAGCAGAACGTCCTCTTCTGTAATTTGTGTGCTAAATGTACTGCTCGTACACCACACATCCCTCAGTTGAGGAACAAACAGCAAATAACAGCTCTGGCCAACATTTCTACAGACATACACTACCGGTCAAAAGTTTTAGAACACCTACTCATTCAAGGGTTTTTCTTTATTTGTACTATTTTCTTCAGCATAGAATAATAGTGAAGACATCAAACTATGAAATAACACATATGGAATCATGTAATAATCAAAAAAGTGTTAAACAAAAACATATACAGTGGGTCAAAAAAGTATTTAGTCAGCACCAATTGTGCAAGAGAGGCCTGTAATTTTCATCATAGGTACACTTCAACTATGACAGACAAAATGAGAAAATCCAGAAAATCACATTGTAGGATTTTTAATGAATTAATTTGCAAATTATGGTGGAAAATAAGTATTTGGTCACCGACAAACAAGCAAGATTTCTGGCTCTCACAGACCTGTAACTTCTTCTTTAAGAGGCTCCTCTGTCCTCCACTCGTTACCTGTATTAATGGCACCTGTTTGAACTTGTTATCTGTATAAAAGACACCTGTCCACAACCTCAAACAGTCACACTCCAAACTCTACTATGGCCAAGACCAAAGAGCTGTCAAAGGACACCAGAAACAAAATTGTAGACCTGCACCAGGCTGGGAAGACTGAATCTGCAATAGCTAAGCAGCTTGGTTTGAAGAAATCAACTGTGGGAGCAATTATTAGGAAATGGAAGTGTCACGGTTTTCTGTATGTGAAGGAGAGTCGGACCAAAATGCGGCGTGTAGATTACGATCCATGTTTATTGACTATAGCAACATGAATCTAAATACAAACAGTGCAAAATAATAAACGTAATGAAAACCGAAACAGCCTACACTGGTGCAAACTAACACTAAGGACAGGAACAATCACCCACAAACACACAGTGAAACCCAGGCTACCTAAATATGGTTCCCAATCAGAGACAATGACGAACACCTGCCTCTGACTGAGAACCATATCAGGCTGAACATAGAAATAGACAAACAAGACATGAAACATAGAATACCCACTCAGATCACACCCTGACCAATCAAAACATAGAAAATACAAAGTAAACTATGGTCAGGGCGTGACAGTACCCCCCCCCCAAGGTGCGGACTCCGGCCGCAAAACCTGAACCTATAGGGGAGGGTCTGGGTGGGCATCTGTCCGCGGTGGCGGCTCTGGCACTGGACGTGGACCACACTCCATGACAGTTTTAATCCCCCTCCTAAATGTCCCTAAATAGGTTACCCACCACAATGATAACATGGGACAGAGGGACAGCTCGGGACAGAGGTAACTCGGGACAGATGGGTAGCTCAGCACTGAGAAGAAGCCCAGCACTGAGAAGAAGCCCAGGCAGGTAGTAGAAACTACCAGAACCTGGCTGGCTGGCGGTTTCAGCAGATCCTGGTCGACTAGCAGATCTGGAAGAATCTGGTCGACTGGCGGATCTGGGAGAATCTGGTCGACTGGCGGATCTGGGAGAATCTGGTCGACTGGCTGATCTGGGAGAATCTGGTCGACTGGCGGATCTGGGAGAATCTGGTCGACTGGCGGATCTGGGAGAATCTGGTCGACTGGCGGATCTGGGAGAATCTGGTCGACTGGCGGATCTGGGAGAATCTGGTCGACTGGCGGATCTGGAAGAGTCTGGACGACTGGCGGATCTGGAAGAGTCTGGTCGACTGGCAGATCTGGAAGAGTCTGGTCGACTGGCAGATCTGGAAGAGTCTGGTCGACTGGCAGATCTGGAAGAGTCTGGTCGACTGGCAGATCTGGAAGAGTCTGGTCGACTGGCAGATCTGGAAGAGTCTGGTCGACTGGCAGATCTGGAAGAGTCTGGTCGACTGGCAGATCTGGAAGAGTCTGGACGACTGGCAGATCTGGAAGAGTCTGGACGACTGGCAGATCTGGAAGAGTCTGGACGACGGGCAGATCTGGAAGAGTCTGGTCGAATGGCAGATCTGGAAGAGTCTGGTCGACTGGCAGCTCTGGAAGAGTCTGGTCGACCGGCAGATCTGGAAGAGTCTGGACGACGGGCAGATCTGGAAGAGTCTGGTCGAATGGCAGATCTGGAAGAGTCTGGTCGACCGGCAGATCTGGAAGAGTCTGGTCGACCGGCAGATCTGGGAGAGTCTGGTCGACCGGCAGATCTGGGAGAGTCTGGTCGACCGGCAGATCTGGGAGAGTCTGGTCGACCGGCAGATCTGGGAGAGTCTGGTCGACCGGCAGATCTGGGAGAGTCTGGTCGACCGGCAGATCTGGGAGAGTCTGGTCGACCGGCAGATCTGGGAGAGTCTGGTCGACCGGCAGATCTGGGAGAGTCTGGTCGACCGGCAGATCTGGCTGCTCCATGCTGACTGGCTGCTCAATGCTGACTGGCAGCTCTGGCTGCTCCATGCTGACTGGCTGCTCCATGCTGACTGGCGGCTCTGGCTGCTCCATACTGACTGGCAGCTCCATGCCGACTGGCAGCTCCAGCTGCTCCATGCTGACTGGCTGCTCAATGCTGACTGGCGGCCCTGGCTGCTCCATGCTAACTGGCAGCTCTGGCGGCTCCTTGCAGACTGGCAGCTCTGGCGGCTCCTTGCAGACTGGCAGCTTTTGCGGCATCCTGCAGACATGCAGCTCTGGCTGCTCCTTGCAAACTGACAGCTCCTTGCAGGCTGGCAGCTCCTTGCAGGCTGGCAGCTCCTTGCAGACTGGCAGCTCCTAGCAGACTGGCAGCTCCTTGCAGACTGGCAGCTCCTTGCAGACTGGCAGCTCTGGCTGCTTCATGTAGACTGACAGCTCTGGCTGCTCCTTGCAAACTGACAGCTCGGGCTGCTTCATGCAGACGGACAGCTCAGGCTGCTCCATGCAGACTGACAGCTCAGGCTGCTCCATGCAGACTGACAGCTCCTTGCAGGCTGGCAGCTCCTTGCAGACTGGCAGCTCCTTGCAGGCTGGCAGCTCCTTGCAGGCTGGCAGCTCCTTGCAGGCTGGCAGCTCCTTGCAGGCTGGCAGCTTTAGCGGCAGCTCTGGCAGCTCCTTGCAGGCTGGCAGCTCCTTGCAGACTGGCAGCTCCTTGCAGACTGGCAGCTCCTTGCAGACTGGCAGCTCCTTGCAGACTGGCAGCTCCTTGCAGACTGGCAGCTCCTTGCAGACTGGCAGCTCTGGCTGCTTCATGTAGACTGACAGTTCTGGCTGCTCCTTGCAAACTGACAGCTCAGGCTGCTCCATGCAGACGGACAGCTCAGGCTGCTCCATGCAGACTGACAGCTCAGGCTGCTCCATGCAGACTGACAGCTCCTTGCAGACTGGCAGCTCCTTGCAGACTGGCAGCTCCTTGCAGACTGGCAGCTCCTTGCAGACTGGCAGCTCGGGCTGCTTCATGCAGACTGGCAGTTCTGGCTGCGCTGAACAGGCGGGAGATTCCGGCAGCGCAGGAGAGCAGAAAGGCTCTGGCTGCGCTGAACAGGCGGGAGACTCCGGCAGCGCAGGAGAGTAGAAAGGCTCTGGCTGCGCTGAACAGTCGGGAGACTCCGATAGCGCAGTAGAGAAGAGAGGCTCTGGCTGCGCTGAACAGGCGGGAGACTCCGGCAGCGCAGGAGAGGAGAGAGGCTCTAGCTGCGCTGAACAGGCGGGAGACTCCGGCAGCGCATGAGATGAGAGAGGCTCTGGCTGCGCTGAACAGGCGAGGCGCACTGTAGGCCTGATGCATAGTGCTGGCACAGGACGTGCAAGGCTAGGGATGGGCACAGGAGGCCTGATGCGTGAGACTGGAACCAACTTCACCAGCCGACTAAAACGGACCTCAGGACGAGTATGGAGCGCTAACCCAGGTGCCATCAAATCCCTGACACGTTCCGTCAGGCGAATTCTATGCAAAATGCACCAACACAGCAACTCCCTCATTTCTCTCTCCTCCAATTTCCCCATTAACTCCTTCACAGTCTCTGTTTCACTCACCTCCAACACCGGCTCTGGTTCTGCTCTCCTCCTTGGCTCCTCACGATAAACAGGGAGAGTTGGCTCAGGTCTGGCTCCTGACTCTGCCACACTCTCCCTGAGCCCCCCCCCAAGAAATTTTTGGGGCTGACTATGGGGCCTCCGTCCGCGCCGCCTTGCTTGCTTCGCAAACTCCATTCTCCTATATCCTTCCGCGCACTGCTCCATCGAATCCCAGGCGGGCTCCGGCACTCTCCCTGGGTCGGCCGCCCACCTGTCGATCTCCTCCCAAGTCGTATACTCCATACTGCACTCCTCTTTGGGCTGCTCCTGTTGTTTCTTCTCCCGCTGCACCTTTGGGCGGCTACACTCCCCTGGTTTAGCCCAGGGTCCTCTCCCGTCGAGGATTTCCTCCCATGTCCAGAAATCCTTATTGCGCATCTCCTCGCGCTGCTCCTGCCTGTTGACACGCTGCTTGGTCCTTTTGTGGTGGGTGATTCTGTCACGGTTTTCTGTATGTGAAGGAGAGTCGGACCAAAATGCGGCGTGTAGATTACGATCCATGTTTATTGACTATAGCAACATGAATCTAAATACAAACAGTGCAAAATAATAAACGTAATGAAAACCGAAACAGCCTACACTGGTGCAAACTAACACTAAGGACAGGAACAATCACCCACAAACACACAGTGAAACCCAGGCTACCTAAATATGGTTCCCAATCAGAGACAATGACGAACACCTGCCTCTGACTGAGAACCATATCAGGCTGAACATAGAAATAGACAAACAAGACATGAAACATAGAATACCCACTCAGATCACACCCTGACCAATCAAAACATAGAAAATACAAAGTAAACTATGGTCAGGGCGTGACAGGAAGACATACAAGACCACTGATAATCTCCCTCGATCTGGGGTTCCACGCAAGATCTCACCCCGTGGGGTCAAAATGATCACAAGAACGGTGAGCAAAAATCCCAGAACCACACGGGGGGACCTAGTGAATGACCTGCAGAGAGCTGGGACCAAAGTAACAAAGCCTACCATCAGTAACACACTACGCCGCCAGGGACTCAAATCCTGCAATGCCAGATGTGTCCCCCTGCTTAAGCCAGTACATGTCCAGGCCCGTCTGAATTTTGCTAGAGAGCATTTGGATGATCCAGAAGAAGATTGGGAAAATGTCATATGGTCAGATCAAACCAAAATATAACTTTTTGGTAAAAACTCAACTCGTCGTGTTTGGAGGACAAAGAATGCTGAGTTGCATCCAAAGAACACCATACCTACTGTGAAGCATGGGGGTGGAAACATCATGCTTTGGGGCTGTTTTTCTGCAAAGAGACCAGGACGACTGATCCGTGTAAAGTAAAGGATGAATGGGGCCATGTATCATGAGATTTTGAGTGAAAACCTCCTTCCATCAGCAAGGGCATTGAAGATGAAACGTGGTTGGGTCTTTCAGCATGACAATGATCCCAAACACACCGCCCGGGCAACGAAGGAGTGGCTTCGTAAGAAGCATTTCAAGGTCCTGGAGTGGCCTAGCCAGTCTCCAGATCTCAACCCCATAGAAAATCTTTGGAGGGAGTTGGAAGTCCGTGTTGCCCAGCAACAGCCCCAAAACATTACTGCTCTAGAGGAGATCTGCATGGAGGAATGGGCCAAAATACCAGCAACAGTGTGTGAAAACCTGAGGGGGCGCTAGAGAGCGTGCTATGGAGTAGACGTGCTTTGCTAGAGCTCCGCTCCATTTTGAAACAAATTAGTATTTATCTTAACCTCTCACGACCTATATCTTCAAACAAATAATGACAAAGGGAAAAGTCACCAGAAAAGGGAGCGCTAAACAAGATAATTTGAATGAGATAGACAACGAACCAATTTCAACGTCGCCAACCCACGAGGAGTTAGCTGAAGAGGCTAGCTTCCAAGAGTCCCCCACAGAGCCTACGCAAAGTGACATACTGGCTGCCATAAACTCACTAAGCAAGAAGGTGGACACAAGGTTGGCTGATATCTCAAAGAGTATTGGGACTTTGGCCGAAACTGTGAAGGCAGCTCAGAGAAGGGTGCATGAGGTTGAGCAGACGACAGTCGATCACAAGGCCAGGCTACAGGACATAGAGAAACAGTGTGCAATGTTAAAAAATGACAACAAAACCCTGAAAGCCCGACTGGAAATGCTTGAGTCGCATTCAAGACGCCAGAACATCCGAATATGTGGCATCCAGGAGGACACTGAGAAAGGGAAACCCACTGAATTTGTCTCGGAGCTGATACCGGCCCTACTGGGGAGCGAACACTTCAAAACGGCCATCCTGATCGACCGCGCACACAGATCTCAGGCAACGAAGCCGGCCAAGGGCGGGCCACCAAGGCCATTCATTGTACGGCTGCACTATCCCCAGACCAGGGATCTCATCCTCAAGCTGGCTAGTCAAAAGTTCCCCCTTAACTTCAACGAAGCCAGGGTGTCTTTCTACCCAGATCTTACCTTGGAGGTGAGGAACCAACGGAAAGAGTTTGATGAGGTACGCAACAAATGCAGGGCGGCCAACATCCGATATGGATTCCTCTTCCCATCCCGGTTTAAGGTGACAGTCGAAGAATCAACACGTACGTTTGACAACCCAAAAGAGGCCGATCTGTTCTTGACAAGCAAGCTCCCTGGCTGAGGATACAGAACGGCTGTGTCAGCCGGCTAAATGACCAAATACAGGCCAGGAATGTGTTTGGATTTCCGGACTATGTCTTTTCGATTAGAAGATCAGAATTTGGGACTTATGATTGGTGAGATGTTGTGGCTAATATAGCATTGTTTGGCACATCATGTTTTAGCGCCACTCACCCCCTAACGTGAGAGTTAAGTGTTAAGTGTTATTTAATATTAGCGTATATGCGGAGCATCTATAGACCACGAGTTAGTTCAAGCTGTATGTCTAGACACCCTAAAGTTTGTGTGTTAGCCAAGGAGTGCTTCGTTTGGGGAAGTCACTCAGTAAAGGGACGGGAGGTGGGGATGGGGTCTGTGTTTTATGTTCACGTTTATTATTAGTACAGGTGGCATGACAAGCTCCCGCACGGCGGGACGTTTTTCTTCTGAGTTTTGTATGACAGCAACAAATTGCTCTAAAATAAGAAATGCCACATAGTGACAGAGCACAGAGTAGACCAGGTGGAATAAAGATAGTCAGCTGGAACTGTAATGGCTTAGGGCATGTGGTGAAACGAGCTAAGGTTTTCTCTCATCTTAAATCACTGGGTGCTGACATAGTGTTTCTTCAAGAAACTCATATTAAACGCTCCGCTCAGGCCAAGCTACGAGTCGGCTGGATCGGTCAGATACAGTGCCTTGCGAAAGTATTCGGCCCCCTTGAACTTTGCGACCTTTTGCCACATTTCAGGCTTCAAACATAAAGATATAAAACTGTCTTTTTTTGTGGAGAATCAACAACAAGTGGGACACAATCATGAAGTGGAACGACATTTATTGGATATTTCAAACTTTTTTTAACAACTCAAAAACTGAAAAATTGGGCGTGCAAAATTATTCAGCCCCCTTAAGTGAATACTTTGTAGCGCCACCTTTTGCTGCGATTACAGCTGTAAGTCGCTTGGGGTATATCTCTATCAGTTTTGCACATCGAGAGACTGACATTTTTTCCCATTCCTCCTTGCAAAACAGCTCGAGCTCAGTGAGGTTGGATGGAGAGCATTTGTGAACAGCAGTTTTCAGTTCTTTCCACTCGATTGGATTCAGGTCTGGACTTTGACTTGGCCATTCTAACACCTGGATATGTTTATTTTTGAACCATTCCATTGTAGATTTTGCTTTATGTTTTGGATCATTGTCTTGTTGGAAGACAAATCTCCGTCCCAGTCTCAGGTCTTTTGCAGACTCCATCAGGTTTTCTTCCAGAATGGTCCTGTATTTGGCTCCATCCATCTTCCCATCAATTTTAACCATCTTCCCTGTCCCTGCTGAAGAAAAGCAGGCCCAAACCATGATGCTGCCACCACCATGTTTGACAGTGGGGATGGTGTGTTCAGCTGTGTTGCTTTTACGCCAAACATAACGTTTTGCATTGTTGCCAAAAAGTTCAATTTTGGTTTCATCTGACCAGAGCACCTTCTTCCAAATGTTTAGTATGTCTCCCAGGTGGCTTGTGGCAAACTTTAAACGACACTTTTTATGGATATCTTTAAGAAATTGCTTTCTTCTTGCCACTATTCCATAAAGGCCAGATTTGTGCAATACACGACTGATTGTTGTCCTATGGACAGAGTCTCCCACCTCAGCAGTAGATCTCTGCAGTTCATCCAGAGTGATCATGGGCCTCTTGGCTGCATCTCTGATCAGTCTTCTCCTTGTATGAGCTGAAAGTTTAGATGGACAGCCAGGTCTTGGTAGATTTGCAGTGGTCTGATACTCCTTCGATTTCAATATTATCGCTTGCACAGTGCTCCTTGGGATGTTTAAAGCGTGGGAAATCTTTTTGTATCCAAATCCGGCTTTAAACTTCTTCACAACAGTATCTCGGACCTGCCTGGTGTGTTCCTTATTCTTCATGATGCTCTCTGCGCTTTTAACGGACCTCTGAGTCTATCACAGTGCAGGTGCATTTATACGGAGACTTGATTACACACAGGTGGATTGTATTTATCATCATTAGTCATTTAGGTCAACATTGGATCATTCAGAGATCCTCACTGAACTTCTGGAGAGAGTTTGCTGCACTGAAAGTAAAGGGGCTGAATAATTTTGCACGCCCAATTTTTCAGTTTTTGATTTGTTAAAAAAGTTTGAAATATCCAATAAATGTCGTTCCACTTCATGATTGTGTCCCACTTGTTGTTGATTCCTCACAAAAAAATACAGTTTTATATCTTTATGTTTGAAGCCTGAAATGTGGCAAAAGGTCGCAAAGTTCAAGGGGGCCGAATACTTTCGCAAGGTACTGTATACCAGTCTAACTTTGATGCAAAAGTGAGAGGGGTAGCAATTCTGATAAGGAAAAACATTCCGTTTGTTTAGTCATCCTCGATTTCAGATCCTAATGGTCGGTATATTATTGTGGCTGGTACACTGAATTCGAAACCAGTAACCTTGGTCAATTTATATGGACCCAACTTCGATGATCCATTATTTTTTCAAAGGGTATTTAAGGACATACCAAATATCTCGGATACAAGTGTTATTGTTGGAGGGGACTTTAACTGTACGTTAGATCCTCTTTTAGATAAGCAGCTATCAAGGTCACTTCAACAATCAAATGCCAGTGTCTGTCTAAATACATTGATGACAAACCTTAACATTGTCGATATTTGGAGACTGACGCACCCAACAGACAGGGATTACTCTTTCTTTTCATCAGTTCATAAATCATATTCCAGAATTGACTATTTTTTGTTGGACTCCAAACTAATCTCAGCGGCTGAGTCGGTTACCTATCACCCTATTCTAATTACGGACCACTCTCCTGTGTCCATGGTGCTGAAACTCGACAATATGTCGACAGGTCGGCGACCGTGGCGCTTAGACGCATACCTGCTGAAAGATGAGGCTTTTTGTCAGTATTTGAAGGAGCAGATTGCCTTTTTCCTCGGAACTAACGATACGGGGGATGTTGACGACTCCACCCTTTGGGAATCTCTAAAGGCTGTGATTAGAAGTTACATTATTTCTTATACATCAGAGAGGAAGAAACGCGCCAATACTAGGCTAAGAGAAATTGAAAGAGAGTTAGGGGAACAGGAGAAAGTTTTTAGGACGAATTCCTCGTATACAGTCCTTGAGAAGATCACAAAGTTAAAATATGAATACAATAACATCCTTTCGAAACGGGTGGGCTCTTTACTTGCTAGAACGCAACAAAGTTATTTTGAACTGGGTGACAAACCACATAAATTATTAGCAAGACAGCTGAGGCATGTACAGGCATCTAGAGCTATTCACAAAATAAAAGACAAGAAGGGTAAAATAGTAACAGATCCGCAGGATATTAATAAATGCTTTGCGCAGTTTTACTCAGAGCTATACCAATCAAAATGCGATGCTACTGATCCACAAACTATGGAACGCTTTCTCGCTGAATGTGAACTTCCTAAACTAGACAGGGGGGCAGCTTCTGCACTCGATGCAGGGATAACTTTGGAGGAAATTAACACAGCGATAGCACAATTTCCAAACAGCAAGGCCCCTGGGCCCGATGGATATGTAATAGAATTCTATAAGAAGTACTGCGCCAGTCTATCTTCACTTATGTTGCGAATGTTTAAACAATCCAAAGAAAATGCCAAACTCCCGCAAACACTGTATGAGGCTACAATAGCACTGATCTTGAAAAAAGATTCCATGGAGATGTTGTCTTATCGCCCCGTGTCGTTACTCCCCATAGAAAACAAGGTGTTGACAAAGATATTGGCAAACCGATTGAAAACATATTTCTGACATCATACACCCTGACCAGACAGGTTTTATCCAGGGTCGACACATACACTACAATTTGAGACGTCTTTTCAACGTAATGTATCACGAACATAAGGTTGAGGCAGTGGTAATAGCTCTTGATGCAGAGAAGGCGTTTGACCGGATTGAGTGGAAATATATGATGTCGGTTCTGGAGCACTTCGGATTCGGAAAGGTATTTATTAATTGGATAAGAATTATTTATGCACACCCAATGGCGTCTGTGGTAACCAATCAAGAAATGTCGCAGTCATTCCGCTTGTTCAAGGGGTGCCGACAGGGGTGCCCTATTTCGCCTGCTCTCTTCGCTATAGCCATGGAACCCCTTGCTACTCGCATTCGGGCATGTGCCGATATAGCTTCTGTTAAAATAAAGGACACACAGCACAAAATGTCCCTATATGCAGACGATGTTCTTTTGTTTTTGTCCAAGCCTAAAACTTCTATTCCACCCTTACTTAACTTGATAAACACATTTGGCTCCTTCTCTGGCTACAAGACAAACAGGCAAAAAAGTGAGTTGATGCCAATATCACGGCCTGTGGATATGCAATTTCTGCAATCTACCCCGTTTAGAACAGTGATGGACAAGTTCACAAGCCTTGGCATTGTAGTGACAAGAGACCTTGATCAGCTGTTGAAAGCGAATTGGGACATGAAAATATATCAGCTTAAACAAAACATAGATTTTTGGAAAACTCTGCCTATCTCCTTGGTTGGTCGTATAAACGCTATTAAAATGGTTGTCCTACCCAGGTTTCTTTACCTCTTCCAATGTCTACCCAATTTCATACCACAAAGCTATTTTAAGAAACTGGATTCAATTGTAACTCAATTTTTATGGGATAACAAGGCAGCCAGAATTTCAAAGAAGCATTTATGCAAGTACAAGATAGAGGGGGGCTTTGGCCCTATTCACTTTAAACTGTATTATTGGGCTGCTAATCTGAACATTGTGTCTTTCTGGAGGGAAAGCTTACCTGCGACGAGACAGAAGGATATGCCTGCATGGCTTTTGATTGAGCAGGCCTCCTGTCAACGTTCCTCACTCCCTGCACTTGTTAATGGCCCATTATGTGAAAAAATCCACTTATGACTCTAACCCAGTCATTTGTCATACGCTTAGGATCTGGAAACAGATTAGGTATTTCCTTAACATACCCACTGTATACATTGACAGCCTGATTTGCCTGAATCATGCTTTCCACCCCGCATTGGATGATGTGGTGTTTTCACAGTGGAGGGAGAAGGGGCTCACAACAATTGGTAATCTATACATAGATGGTCAGTTAGCTTCAGTTCAACAATTACAGGGAAAGTTCAACATGCCAACAACACATTTTTTCAGATACCTCCAAATCAGGAATTTCGTAAGGACACATATCCCACAGTATGGCATGAAGCCAAATAGTCCTACATTAGATAGCTTGATCCTTGTCAAACCCCATTCAAAAGGGTCGGTCTCTAGACTGTATGATGTGCTACAAGCCCACATAGAGGTATCCACAGACACCATTAAAAGGGCTTGGGAACAAGAACTTGGCTCAGAAATCTCAGATGAGGACTGGGTAGAAGCTCTCAGGAATATAAACCACAGTTCAGTGAATGCCAGACACAACCTTGTACAGTTTAAGGTGATACACAGGTTACATTACTCAAAAGTAAAACTGCATAAAATATTCCCGGACACCTCACCACTGTGTGAGAGGTGCAAGCAGGATGAGGGGACGTTGACCCACTTATTCTGGACATGTCCTAAGTTACATGTTTACTGGGCTCTCATTTTTGATTATTTATCTAGAGCCTTTGATAGAGTTCTAGCCCCAGACCCATTGACCGCTCTGTTTGGCACAGTTGATGGGAATAATCACGAAGGGAAAGCTGTCTCTCTTTGTACTCTATTAGCCAAAAGGCTCATATTGCAATTTTGGAAACTGGAGACTGTACCTACCGTTGAAATGTGGTTACGGGATTTAGGAAATGTAATACATATGGAAAAGATTTGATACAACACCTCCAATAGAAGTCCAATGTTTTACAAAATATGGCAGCCGATTCTGGATAAATGGTCTAGTCCCGCTTCATAACTGGGTTGACGATCTGCTGCTACTCTGTGCTGTACTCCACTCAATATTTATTTTTGGCTTAACTACACTGCTTGTAATGACTATATGCTGTCTTCCTATACATGTACCACCTAATAGGATTTTGTTTTATTTTGTGTATGTGTGAGTTAAGTTTTGTTTTGTCCTCTAAATTGGCCTCTAAATTCAACAGTACAATGAATGTCATTGTTAGTATTGCTGTCTTTTTTATTTGATTTTTTATTGTAAAATAATAAACATATTATAAAAATAAAATAAAGTATATAAGTAATAAGACTTACAGAAAACGTTTGACCTCTGTCATTGCCAACAAAGGGTATATAACAAACTATTGAGATAAACTTTTGTTATTGACCAAATACTTAAATTCCACCATAATTTGCAAATAAATTCATTAAAATCCTACAATGTGATTTTCTGGATTTTTTCTCTAATTTCATCTGTCATAGTTGAAGTGTACCTATGATGAAAATTACAGGCCTCTCTCATCTTTTTAGTGGGAGAACTTGCACAATTGGTGGCTGACTAAATACTTTTATTGCCCCACTGTATTTGAGATTCTTCAAATAGCCACCCTTTGCCTTGATGACAGCTTTGTACACTCTTGCCATTCTCTCAACCAAGCCTCATGAGGTAGTCACCTGGAATGCATTTCAATTAACAGGTGTGCCTTGTTAAAAGTTCATTTGTGGAATGTATGTCCTTCTTAATGCGTTTGAACCAATCAGTTGTGTGGTGACAAGGTAGGGGGGTATATAGAAATACCCCTATTTGGTAAAAGACCAAGTCCACAGTATGGCAATAACAGCTCAAATAAGCAAAGACAAAGGACAGTCATCATTACTTTAAGACATGAAGGTCAGTCAATATGGAACATTTCAAGAACTTTGAAAGTTTCTGTAAGTGCAGTCGCAAAAACCATCAAGTGCTATGATGAAGCTGGCTATCATGAGGACCACTACAGGAAAGGAAGACACAGAGTTACCTCTGCTGCAGAAGATTAATTCATTATAGTTACCAGCGTCAGAAATTGCAGCCCAAATAAGTACTTCACAGAGTTCAAGTAACAGACACATCGCAACATCAACTGTTCAGAGGAGACAGTGTGAATCAGGCATTCATGGTCGAATTGCTGCAAAGAAACCATTACTGAAGGACACCATTAAGAAGAAGAGACTTGCTTGGCCCAAGAAACACAAGCAATGGACATTAAACCAATAGAAATCTGTCCCTTGGTCTGGAGACCAAATTGGAGAATTGTGAGACACGGTGTGTGTGAACGGATGATGTCCGCATGTGAATTTCCCACCGTAAAGCATGGAGGAGGAGGTGTTATGGTGTGGGGGTGCTTTGCTGGTGACACTATCTGTGATTGATTTAGAATTCAAGGCACACTTAACCAGCATGGCTACCACAGCATTCTGCAGAAATACGCCATCCCAACTAGTTTGCGCTGAGTGTTTTTTCAAAAGGACAATGACCCAACACACCTCCAGGCTGTGTAATGACTACTTTACCAAGAAGGAGAGTGATGGAGTGCTGCACCAGATGATCTGGTCTCCACAATCCCCTGACCTCAACCAAATTGAGATGGTTTGGAATGAGTCGGACCGCAGAGTGAAGGAAAAGCTCAGAATATGTAGGAACTCCTTCAAGACTGTTGGAAAATAATTCCAGGTGAAGCAGGGTGAGAGAATGCCAAGAGTATGCAAAGCTGTCATCAAGGCAAAGGGTGGCTATTTGAAGAATCTAAAATATATTTGTTTAATCATTTTTTTGGTTACTACATGATTCCATATGTGTTATTTCATAGTTTTGATGTCTTCACTATTATTCTACAATGTAGACAATAGTAAAAATAAAGAAAACCCTTGAATGAGTTGGTGTTCTAAAACTTGACCGGTAGTGTATAGTACCACCTCTCCCAGTTTACTCAATACTTGTGTAATACCCTTGTTAGAACCAAGTATTTTATTTATTTGTTATAATTCATTGGAAATGTATAAGTGAATAGGTTGGTTTACTTTTAAGTTTTGACCAATAAGGTCGCTTGTTAAGCTGTGGCCTATGAGAGTTGACCTGGTTAACGGAAGGCCTGGGGGGAAAAAAAGAGGGAGAGAGACGTTGAGAAAAGGATGGACATTACATTATGACCTTTGGTGAAGAGAAATTATAAAAGAAGACGATAGAAAAAATGTCAGTCTCTCGATGTGCAAAACTGATAGAGACATACCCCAAGCGACTTACAGCTGTAATCGCAGCAAAAGGTGGCGCTACAAAGTATTAACTTAAGGGGGCTGAATAATTTTGCACGCCCAATTTTTCAGTTTTTGATTTATTAAAAAAGTTTGAAATATCCAATAAATGTCGTTCCACTTCATGATTGTGTCCCACTTGTTGTTGATTCTTCACAAAAAAATACAGTTTTATATCTTTATGTTTGAAGCCTGAAATGTGGCAAAAGGTCGCAAAGTTCAAGGGGGCCAAATACTTTCGTAAGGCACTGTACGAGTAGTGAGTAACCACAATGGTGGGGTGCTTCGGGACATTATGTGTGTCGTCATTTTGTTTTAAGCTCCAACGAGTTTAAGCAGGCTTGAAATAATTTGGACATCGGGTGTGCACGACTCATTGGGGTTAATTATTTTCATTTATTTTGATGTGGGGCTTTGAAAATGTAATACACATTTTGAACCTTGTGTATGTTACCTTGGTGGAGTCATTTCCTGTTTCAATTGAATGCATGGGGAAATATATCCTTATACAATAACAAAAATCTATAATTGTCACGGTTTTCTGTATGTGAAGGAGAGTCGGACCAAAATGCGGCGTGCAGATTGCGATCCATGTTTAATAAACAAACGTAAAACACGAATCGATACAAACACTACAAAACAAAGAACCGAAACAGCCCTATCTGGTGAGAACACAGAGACAGGAACAATCACCCACAAACACACAGTGAAACCCAGGCTACCTAAATATCAAATCAAATCAAATTTTATTTGTCACATACACATGGTTAGCAGATGTTAATGCGAGTGTAGCGAAATGCTTGTGCTTCTAGTTCCGACAATGCAGTAATAACCAACAAGTAATCTAACTAACAATTCCAAAACTACTGTCTTATACACAGTGTAAGGGGATAAAGAATATGTACATAAGGATATATGAATGAGTGATGGTACAGAGCAGCATAGGCAAGATACAGTAGATGATATCGAGTACAGTATATACATATGAGATGAGTATGTAAACAAAGTGGCATAGTTAAAGTGGCTAGTGATACATGTATTACATAAGGATGCAGTCGATGATATAGAGTACAGTATATACGTATGCATGTGAGATGAATAATGTAGGGTAAGTAACATTATATAAGGTAGCATTGTTTAAAGTGGCTAGTGATATATTTACATCATTTCCTATCAATTCCCATTATTAAAGTGGCTGGAGTTGAGTCAGTGTCATTGTCAGTGTGTTGGCAGCAGCCACTCAATGTTAGTGGTGGCTGTTTAACAGTCTGATGGCCTTGAGATAGAAGCTGTTTTTCAGTCTCTCGGTCCCAGCTTTGATGCACCTGTACTGACCTCGCCTTCTGGATGATAGCGGGGTGAACAGGCAGTGGCTCGGGTGGTTGATGTCCTTGATGATCTTTATGGCCTTCCTGTAACATCGGGTGGTGTAGGTGTCCTGGAGGGCAGGTAGTTTGCCCCCGGTGATGCGTTGTGCAGACCTCACTACCCTCTGGAGAGCCTTACGGTTGAGGGCGGAGCAGTTGCCGTGCCAGGCGGTGATACAGCCCGACAGGATGCTCTCGATTGTGCATCTGTAGAAGTTTGTGAGTGCTTTTGGTGACAAGCCGAATTTCTTCAGCCTCCTGAGGTTGAAGAGGCGCTGCTGCGCCTTCTTCACGATGCTGTCTGTGTGAGTGGACCAATTCAGTTTGTCTGTGATGTGTATGCCGAGGAACTTAAAACTTGCCAGCCTCTCCACTACTGTTCCATCGATGTGGATAGGGGGGTGTTCCCTCTGCTGTTTCCTGAAGTCCACAATCATCTCCTTAGTTTTGTTGACGTTGAGTGTGAGGTTATTTTCCTGACACCACACTCCGAGGGCCCTCACCTCCTCCCTGTAGGCCGTCTCGTCGTTGTTGGTAATCAAGCCTACCACTGTTGTGTCGTCCGCAAACTTGATGATTGAGTTGGAGGCGTGCGTGGCCACGCAGTCGTGGGTGAACAGGGAGTACAGGAGAGGGCTCAGAACGCACCCTTGTGGGGCCCCAGTGTTGAGGATCAGCGGGGAGGAAATGTTGTTGCCTACCCTCACCACCTGGGGGCGGCCCGTCAGGAAGTCCAGTACCCAGTTGCACAGGGCGGGGTCGAGACCCAGGGTCTCGAGCTTGATGACGAGCTTGGAGGGTACTATGGTGTTGAATGCCGAGCTGTAGTCGATGAACAGCATTCTCACATAGGTATTCCTCTTGTCCAGATGGGTTAGGGCAGTGTGCAGTGTGGTTGAGATTGCATCGTCTGTGGACCTATTTGGGCGGTAAGCAAATTGGAGTGGGTCTAGGGTGTCAGGTAGGGTGGAGGTGATATGGTCCTTGACTAGTCTCTCAAAGCACTTCATGATGACGGATGTGAGTGCTACGGGGCGGTAGTCGTTTAGCTCAGTTACCTTAGCTTTCTTGGGAACAGGAACAATGGTGGCCCTCTTGAAGCATGTGGGAACAGCAGACTGGTATAGGGATTGATTGAATATGTCCGTAAACACACCGGCCAGCTGGTCTGCGCATGCTCTGAGGGCGCGGCTGGGGATGCCGTCTGGGCCTGCAGCCTTGCGAGGGTTAACACGTTTAAATGTTTTACTCACCTCGGCTGCAGTGAAGGAGAGACCGCATGTTTTCGTTGCAGGCCGTGTCAGTGGCACTGTATTGTCCTCAAAGCGGGCAAAAAAGTTATTTAGTCTGCCTGGGAGCAAGACATCCTGGTCCGTGACTGGGCTGGATTTCTTCCTGTAGTCCGTGATTGACTGTAGACCCTGCCACATGCCTCTTGTGTCTGAGCCGTTGAATTGAGATTCTACTTTGTCTCTGTACTGACGCTTAGCTTGTTTGATAGCCTTGCGGAGGGAATAGCTGCACTGTTTGTATTCGGTCATGTTACCAGACACCTTGCCCTGATTAAAAGCAGTGGTTCGCGCTTTCAGTTCCACACGAATGCTGCCATCAATCCACGGTTTCTGGTTAGGGAATGTTTTAATCGTTGCTATGGGAACGACATCTTAAACGCACGTTCTAATGAACTCGCACACCGAATCAGCGTATTCGTCAATATTGTTATCTGACTCAATACGAAACATGTCCCAGTCCACGTGATGGAAGCAGTCTTGGAGTGTGGAGTCAGCTTGGTCGGACCAGCGTTGGACAGACCTCAGCGTGGGAGCCTCTTGTTTTAGTTTCTGTCTGTAGGCAGGGATCAACAAAATGGAGTTGTGGTCAGCTTTTCCGAAAGGGGGGCGGGGCAGGGCCTTATATGCGTCGCGGAAGTTAGAGTAACAATGATCCAAGGTCTTTCCACCCCTGGTTGCGCAATCGATATGCTGATAAAATTTAGGGAGTCTTGTTTTCAGATTAGCCTTGTTAAAATCCCCAGCTACAATGAATGCAGCCTCCGGATAAATCGTTTCCAGTTTGCAGAGAGTTAAATAAAGTTCGTTCAGAGCCATCGATGTGTCTGCTTGGGGGGGGATATATACGGCTGTGATTATAATCGAAGAGAATTCTCTTGGTAGATAATGCGGTCGACATTTGATTGTGAGGAATTCTAAATCAGGTGAACAGAAGGATTTGAGTTCCTGTATGTTTCTTTCATCACACCATGTCACGTTAGCCATAAGGCATACGCCCCCGCCCCTCTTCTTACCAGAAAGTTTGTTTCTGTCGGCGCGATGCGTGGAGAAACCCGTTGGCTGCACCGCCTCGGATAGCGTCTCTCCAGTGAGCCACGTTTCCGTGAAGCAAAGAACGTTGCAGTCTCTGATGTCCCTCTGGAATGCTACCCTTGCTCGGATTTCATCAACCTTGTTGTCAAGAGACTGGACATTGGCAAGAAGAATGCTAGGGAGTGGTGCACGGTGTGCCCGTCTCCGGAGTCTGACCAGAAGACCGCCTCGTTTCCCTCTTTTTCGGAGTCGTTTTTTTGGGTCGCTGCATGGAATCCACTCCGTTGTCCTGTTTGTAAGGCAGAACACAGGATCCGCGTCGCGAAAAACATATTCTTGGTCGTACTGATGGTGAGTTGACGCTGATCTTATATTCAGTAGTTCTTCTCGACTGTATGTAATGAAACCTAAGATGACCTGGGGTACTAATGTAAGAAATAACAAAAAAAAAAAAAAAAAAAAAAAAAAAACTGCATAGTTTCCTAGGAACGCGAAGCGAGGCGGCCATCTCTGTCGGCGCCTGATTCCCAATCAGAGACAATGACTAACACCTGCCTCTGATTGAGAACCATATCAGGCCAGACATAGAAATAGACAAACTAGACAATGAAACATAGAATGCCCACTCAGCTCACACCCTGACCAACCAAAACATAGAAATATACAAAGTAAACTATGGTCAGGGTGTGACAATAATCATTCCATCTGAAGTTAATACCCTATTTGTCATCCCCCTAGAGAGTTTACAATAGGGATTCTTCTTGGAGATGTCCTTCTCACCTAACATCCCATGCTGTTGAGATACTCTAGCTAAGTTAATATCGTGAGAGTCAAATTCGAGCCTGGTGAGAGGGTTACACTTGAATGTGCTACTTTCCAAAGAGGATGAGAGTACAGTCGTGTGCTTTGGTAGTTATGAGTCAGGGCCATCTGACACATCCATTATTCTGAATTAGAATACACTTCACTAGTCCAAAAATGTCCAAAGATCTGAAGTGACAGTGCAAGGTGTGACCTGAAACAAGTCGCTGATCTGTAGTGTGGCACAGCTCTGGCATGGCCTGCCTACCTCACACAACACCAGTCTGCCCTGATCACATCATCACTACAGCTCTTTTGTCCACAGAGCACAGAGATCACAGCCCCTGGCAGAGACACAGAGGAAAGGAAAGGGAGTAAAGGAGAGAAAGGAATGAGGAGTAGAACAGAATAAGCCTCTGCTCAGTGGCACTAGACATGTCCTTACCTAGAGGGACAGTGCGAGAGAGCGAGACAGACTGACAAAGAGACAGAGAGACATCGAAAGAGAGAGAGAGAGGGAGTGAAGTTGAACCATATGTCCAATGAGGAAATGAAATGTACAACCACTATTGCAGTCATGATCCTGTTCGTCAGAACATAACAAACCCGTGTTGTATCACTCTCTGCAAACATCTACGTCGGGGGTCATCCTACTACACTTTGCAACCAAAGACCAGACTTCAACATTGTCTCCATCTGCAACTCGAACACAGACCTAGTTGAGTGTACCAGAGGCTGGAGTCTCCTAGCCTGGACCCAGATCTGTTAGTCTCGCTAAGTCCTAAAAATGTAGGATCTTAATTGGAGCCAGTTTCCTACAGAAGGAAAACAATCCTGCAACAACAGGACATTTTAATTATTATGTGGATAATAATTCATGGATATTTTTTTGTAGGGGTTGATGCACGTTCGTTAGGGAAAATCAAGTCATTTTAAACTTTAGAAGCCTTATTAAACCTCAAATGCACTCCAAGTTTGCATTTATAAATCCTAAAAAGACTACAATATGTCCAGAACTGTGCTGTACGTGTCCTCACCCACACCTTTATTTATTATATGTAACCAGGTAAGTTGACTGAGAACACATTCTCATACAGCAACAACCTGGAGAATAGTTACAGGGGAGAGGAGGATGAATGAGCCAATTGGACGCTGGGAATAATTAGGTGACCATGAGGGACAGATTGGGAATTTAGCCAGGGACACTCCTACTCTTCTGTGCCATGGGATATATTTAGTGACCAAAGAGAGTCAGGAAACCAGTATAACATCCCATCTGAAAGACAGCAACCTACACGGGGCAATGTTCCCATCACTGCAATATATATTTTTTAATTACACAAAGGAAAGAGTGCCCCCTACTGGCCCTCCAACACCACTTCCAGCCACATCTGGTCTCCCACCCCGTGACCAATCAGAACCAACCCTGCTTAGCTTCACAGGCAAGGCAGCAGTGGGTTGCAGGGTGACACGCTGCTGTTCAAACTCCACTGGCTCCCCATATGCTCACGCATTGACTTTAAAATCCTGGTTCCCACCTACCACGCTATCCACAACTCTGGACCCAAGTACCTGTCTGACTTTATCCTACCCTCCTGCCCCACACGCACCCTTCACTCCTCCAAGTCCATCTCCCTTCAGCAGCCCCACAACAGATTAAAAATGATGGGTGAAAGGGCTTTCAGTTGTGCGTCTCCTCGGCTGTGGAACGCACTTTCATTAACTGTCAGGGCTGCAGAGTCTCTGGCCTCATTTAAGGCACAGCTAAAGACTGTCAGAACAGCTTTCGAGGACCTATGTTAATTCTGTTCTCCTGTCCACCGGTTCTGATGACACCTGTATATAGCTTTGATTGTTATCTGCTTACAATGTTCTGTGTTTTGGATTGTTTTTATTGTCCTCATTTGTATTTTCTTCAGCACTTTACAAATGAAATTAATTGCTATTGTTTCCAACAAAATTCTCAGCAACAAAGGAGTGATCAAATTAAGATCCTACATTTGTATGATCTTTGTCACACATGGCAGCACAAACAGATCTGAGACCACCCACCAGGCACATATGTCAGTTCAACTTCTAGTTCTGATTTACATTTGGTTGAGTTGTCAATTTAAGTGAATTCAACGTGAAATCAACAACAAATGTCACCATGTCATCGGATTTAGGTTAAAAGAAAAATACATTTAGGTTAAAAGAAAAAAATGACGTTGATTACTTTTTTCAAATCCAATCGGTTTTCCACATTGATTCAATGTCATCACAATAGATTTTTTCATTTGAAATGTCATTGACTCAACCAGTTTTTGCCCAGTCTGCAGTTTAGGATTTTCCCAGGTTAGGTTTCCTGGACGGTAACCCAACAGCAGAAGCTGTCCTTTTCTTGACTGCAGCTGGCTGGGTTGCCTTTGGGAGCTGAGCTCCCTGACAGGCAGTTATCTCAATGCCAGATCTGAGACAACACGGCAGATTACAGGCAATAGATGAGCCAATCGAGCAGATTACAGCCGTAATCCACTGTCTCCTGACACTCAGGGCCTGATCCTGCTAATGTTGGTGTCTTTCTGGCTCCTTCCTTCCCTCTCACATCAGTACCATATGGGAGCCTATCATAACCATATGAATTGGCTAGGTCAGGTGAACATACGGTGTGCAAATATGCTACTTCCATCGATCTTCTGAGGGGAGCCAGTAGCCTACTACAGAATCACTTGGCTGGCCCACCACCAGCTTCTCCTGAGGCACAGAGACTGGGGGGTGAGATCCTGCAGGGATACTTCAGGGCAAAGGCGGACATGCCCAATGGAAATAGTTCAGCCTTTGACTGTGCATTCAATGCTACAGTATAGCACTTCAACCAGTAGCATTGATTTGACGGAGGGTACTGTATGGAAAGCAGTCGTCAGATGCTTTCCAAGATGAACAATGTTGGCACCTTCGCGTGCACATTTGATGCATACACGGAATCGGGCGCACGGTGATACTTCGACAAGGTCATTTAAGTTAATGAGCAAACCAGAGTCGCATTACCCACACTTTCAGAACAGCACACACTGTATGGCAACAAAGACCTACAATGCAGTCAATAACAGTACCATGGAAATGTATTTGACACACACTTGTATCAAACACACACACACACACACTGATAAGCTGTTCAGTGGGCCACAACCCTCCATGCTGATCTCTTGCAGTGAAGAAAGGAAACAACGAATTTGTATTACAACAGGGGTGAGAGAGAGAGAGAGGGAGAGAGAGAAAAAGAGGGAGACTAGAGATAGGGAGAGAGAGAGAGAGAGAGAGAAAAAGAGGGATACTAGAGATAGAGAGAGAGAGAGAGAGAGAGAGAGAGAGAGAGTTAGAGAGAGAGAAAAAGAGGGAGACTAGAGATAGGGAGAGACAGAGAGAGAGAGGAAAGAAAGAGAGAGAGTGAGACGGTGACAAAGAGGTCAAATGGACGGTCTCTCGGGGCAACTCATTCCCCTGGGCACTGAAGGCTGAACACAGGCAACAAGCAGAACCTCCTACACCGTAGCAAAGTGTGATCAGCGTGTATAACTGGAGGTTCCTCTCACCAGGCTCCTCCCAGCTACACCACAGCAGTTCCACGAGGACCTCCAGACCTCCACAGTGGCGGAACAGACAGCCAGTCAGACTGAATCACAGCAACCTGACGTGAAGACAGGGTTTACTACTCTCATTGCAATATTAATAAGGAGATGATGTCATCCAGACGTCGCTGCTGCACGATGGCGAGTCTGCCCTCGCTTGAACGCAGTGACAGAAGTCACCTCGAAGTGACAGGGGCAGCCTTGGGTGAAGAAATGCGCAGCAAGCTCCTCCTGCTGAATAACACATGGTCTGGGGCAAATCAAATCAAATCAAAAACACATTTTTATTGGTCGCATACACATGGTTAGCAGGTGTTTATACCAACAGATGGTATAAAATACAGTATATACATATGATATGAGTAATGTAAGATATGTAAACATTAGTCAAGCGGCATTATCTAAAGTGACTCGTGATCCATTTGTTAAAGCAGCCAGTGATTGGGTCTCCATGTAGGCAGCAGCCTCTCTGAATTAGCACTACTATACTACTGTTACAGAGTACCGAGGCACAGGTAACAGGAACGCACAAATGATGGAGGTATAGCGCTAATGATCATCTAAGTATCACGTTGGGGTCACCAACACAGGGTCGTTGGGAAATAGGTCTCAGCCTTACAGATGTTTCTCATTTTGTTCGAGGGGTGGCAGGTAGCCTAGTGGTTAGAGCGTTGGGCGTTCCACGGTATCTGTGGTTCTTTCACATTTGCCAGATGAATCAGTCTCTAAATCCCAGATGGACATTATTATTAATGAATGCCCTGTTTTCCATGTTAATTGGCTCCTCCAATGGCAGCCTGACAGCTGGCCATCAATAACCCCACGAGGGAGGCATCCTCCATTAGAAAACAGCAGGAGGAGAGGCAGGGGAGGAGACCTGCATAATGTGTCTGAAGGTCTGCCTATAACAATGTTCCAGCAGTCTGGAGCTCAGTCGTACTCTTTAGAGCAGCTTATGTGATTGAGGAAACAGGAAGTCAGGTTGAGACACCAGGGGTGACCACTATATTGTATGTACAGCATATCAAACTGGGGAAAGGTATAATCAGCTAAACAGCCTCAGGGATATACTGCTCAATATTTTATATAGTTATGCTTCCATTAAAAATGTATGGGTCTTACCCTCCTCCCAGAACATTGAACTATAGTTTAGTGAGAGGGAGTGAGGGATGCATTCCTACAGGCAGTGAGGCAGGTGTCCAGGTGTAAGAACACCTTCTGAACAGATGGAGGGGTGAGGAGTCTGTCTGGGGCTCACATTCCTCTCCATCGTCAGCCAGTGTCCATTAGCCAGCTTCTGCTCTGCTGCAGCCTGATCCAAAACATCTGGCAACGAGATCTTACAGTTCTACAGTTTAATCCATTACTCAGTTGGTCCATCAGAGAAGCCATCCAATCCAGGTGTAGTGTATAGTACAGAGTTTATAGTACAGTATAAACATCACATCTGGCCAGTCAGTCCCATCTGTTTCAGCTGGTGCCCTGCTACGTTTAAATCATCCAGACTGGCTTGTCTGCTTCAAACGCTGGGTCAAACACACAACATTCCTCAAATCTCTCCAACTATCAGTGTGCTTGAACATCTACTGTATCCTAGAAGGACAGTCATCAGGGAACGGCATAAAACACATTCAGTATGGGCTTTCAATGAGACACTATCAATGGGGTTGAGACTAATAGTGCTGCTTAAAACTCATAAGGAGTGATACGAATGATCATATCTGATAAACATTTACCATTGACACCCAAGCCAGTGACAGTCTAGGTATGAGATGAGAACAGTACTTTTCACAAGTTAATTCATTTAAATTAATTTATAGCCATTCATACTTATATTCCAGAGACTGCTAGTAGATTAGCTTTGGCTGTGGGCCAAGCTGCTCCTTTATGACTGAATTAAACGACCATCTGTGGAGCAGGCATCTCCACAACTAGGTTTACAGCATGGATCTTTCAGAGTCTTGTCACTTTCATGCAAATGAATATTGTCATTTTCACGTTTTCATAAATTCTTAGTATACGTAATTCCCAAACATTCTAAGGCATTTGTGAATATTCTATAGCAATAAGGTGTCACACCCTGATCTGTTTCACCTGTCTTTGTGCTTGTCTCCACCCCCCTCCAGGTGTCGCCCATCTTCCCATTATCCCCTGTGTATTTATACTCTGTCTGTTGCCAGTTTGCCTTGTCAGGTCTTACCAGCGGTCTTTCCCGCCTTCCTGTTTCTCTAGTTCTGTTTCCTAGTTTTTCCCAGTTCTGACCATTCTGCCTGCCCTGACCCCGAGCCTGCCTGCCGTCCTGTACCTGCCTGACTCTGACCTGATCACGAACCTCTGCCTGCACTCGACTTACTCTTTGCCTGCCCCGTGTTTCTAATAAATGATCTGAGAACTGTACTATCCGCCTCCCGTGTCTGCATCTGAATCATATCCTGAGTCGTGAGAGTACGAACTGGCATGACTGACCCAGCAGATTCGGACCAGCTCCGCAAAGCTGTCTCCTCCCAGGGAGCCACCATTGGAAGACAGGAGGAGTTACTTCAAGGTCTTCTGGAAGGATTCCAGACCTCGGAGGAACGTCAGGACTGTGCCTTCAACACATTGCTGGAGCAATTCCGCGGAATGTCTGTGACGCAGCCCGCCACTACAGTGACACCCCAGACTGTCAATTACCCCATTACCAGTGGTGTTTCTCCCTAATCTACCCCAGCTTCCGAAGAAGCCCACTTACCTCCTCCGGAGCGCTACGCTGGAGATCCCCAATCCTGGCGGGCATTTTTCTCCCAGTGTTCTCTCATCTTTGAGCTACAGCCCTCTTCATTTTCCTCGGATCGCTTGATTATAGTGTATGTGATAACGCTGATGTCCGTCGAGGGCACTTGTCTGGGCTCCGGCGGTGTGGGAGCAACAATCCACCGTTTGCCTCAGATTGGAGGAGTTTGTGGAGGAGGTACGGAAAGTGATTGATTCTCTGTTGTCTGGGAGACAGTGTAGTGTGAAAGACTACGTGGTGGATTTACGCATGTTGGCAGCTGAGAGTGCCTGGAACCCGGAAGCCCTGTTCAACGCGTTCCTTCCCGGGTTGTCGGAGGTGATTGAAGACGAGCTCGGGAGCTGCCCCTGGACCTTGACTCCCTTATAGCCTTGACCATCCGGATCGATGGGCGGCTACGGGAACGTAGGAGGGAGAGAGAGTCTGTTCCCTGTCGCCGACGTTCGTCCTCAATTTCCACCTTGCTTCTGAGGAATCCCGGAAATCCCCGAAGCCCACATATCCGAGTGAATCTGATGTCGGCTGAAGTTTCTCGGAGGTCACCAAGGGCTGTCGAGTCATCTCCTCCAGAGCCCATGCTACTGGACAGGGCTAGATTGGGTCTCTGGTGACTCTGGCTAGATTGGGTCTCCCAGGGTCTTTGGTGGCACAGTCTAAGTGCCTTAGACCACTGCGCCACCCAGGAGGCCCCGTGCATACGTAGACTTAACACCCAGAGCTGTTTGCATTGTGGAGCTATGGGACATTTTTATCTGCCTGCCCATTAAAGAACAAGGATCATCAAGGAGGTACTAATAAGAGTACGCTGGTGAGCCATATGGGGAGTTTCCATCTTCCATTGCTCGTACCCCTCTCTATGCTACCCTGTTGTGAATTGACCAGTCCAAATCTCTTTGGGTGCTCATAGACGAGAGCTTTATGGACGCTACCTGGTGTCGGAGCTGGGAATCCCCACACCACCCCTCTCCATTCCCATGAACGTCAGAGCGTTGTATGGGCGCTCTATTGGCAGAGTCACCCACACCACGTGTCCCATTAACCTGAGAGTGTAGGGTAATCACAGTGAGTTTATGCAGATCCTGCCCATCGAATCACCTCATGCACCTGTGGTTTTGGGGTTGTCCTGGCTCCAGAGGCAGAATCCCCTGATCGACTGGGTTATTGGTTCTATCCTGGGTTGTAGCCCGTTTTGCCATGGGCATTGCTTAAAGTCGGCGCTGTCTGCCCCGGGAAAATCAATACGAGGGGAAATAGTTAGTCACTCACCCACTCCTCCAATGACATTACATCCTGCTTGCAGCCAGCTAGCTATCTAGCTAACGTTAGGCTCTGTGTTTTTAGCTTGCTACAGAAATAGATACGCTAGCATATTAGCCACGTTATGACTGACTTGTGATCATTTCCCTTGCCAGTTCGATTGCATTGACTTTGCCAGCCTTAGTTACATTCTTCCATTTTTTTCCCCCAAATATTGAGTCATTGAAACTGAAACAGTGCATCCCGAATGAAGGCATCAAACAATGTGATTTACAATCTGAGAGCAATATTTCTTTATACCAATAAATCTATTGGTGAATCATGTATTGAACTGCATCCATCCATACTGCCAAAAATGCCTTAGTGTACGTCATGGAACGTTGAATCAAATAGAACCTACTTTTAAAACCTCTTGTAAATTTGTTTTTGTAGCATAAACTGGGAATTTGATATTGTTTACTGATCGTATGATTGTCTGTTTGTTTCATATCGGCAAAGTAGTTAAAACGCTGCCAGTTCCACTTTAAATGGTAGCCTTAACCTTTAATGGGATTTTGTCCCGCCACTGGTTCTCAGATGAAAACACGTTTTACGATCTCTATTACCGACTGCAATACATCCTGTCCCTGAAGAGTAGCTCTCAGATACTGTATGTTTCCTCCAAAGTGAACTCATCATTGCAGCCGGACACCACACTTCCTCAACCATGTCAATATAAGGGTTATTCCACAAAATGAGTCCCTTTTGGGTAGTGTAACTTGGTGATTTATATATATATATTGTTTTATACATCCTGTCATTAAGAGCACATTTTCAACTTAATACAAAAAATATGTTTTCCCATCTCAAGGGGGTAAAAAAAAAGACTATAGTAAGTGCCTATTAAGTGCCAAATAAAGTAACAGGGTTGACTGTAACAGGGTTGACTGTAACATGGTTGACAATTTCATCTTAAATCAGCCATAACTCCCCTTGTGACAGGAGGAATGGAAGCTTGTGTGCAACAGGGAGGGGCAATTGAATGCAAGCTTCACCCCAAAAATGATTGTAAAAAATGCTCTAGCCTGTCTTATATGGGGCGGGAGGTAGCCTAGTGGTTAGAGTGTTGGGCCAGTATGTGAAAGGTTGCTGGATGACGAATCCCTGAGCTGACAAGGTACAAATCTGTTGTCCTGAGAAAATAGTTAACCCCCTGTTCCCCGGGCGCAGGAGATGAGGAGGCAGCCCAGCGCACCTCTCTGATTCAGAGGGGTTGGGTTAAATGCCGAAGACACATTTCAGTCGGACAACTGACTAGGTATCCTCTATCAATGTGTAACAGGGTTGATGTGTTATGCTTGACTCGCTCAAGTTTCCCACCAAAAAGTGACGAACCGGCTCACCTGTTTTTACACTACGATTTTTCTATTAGATGTTTCTTTTGAAAAACGTATCAAAATAGGAATAGCTTCACCGTATTAGAACACGAGTTCAGTTCATGTAACAGAGTTGACCTGAAAAAGAGGGACAGGCGTAAATGAATCACTAATCACATGAAATAAATAATCATATTCAAAATGGACTTTGCCAAAGAAACAAAACGACCAGGGCTTTTACAATGATGGTGAAAACTTGGGAGGGATTGTTGGGTTTTAGGCTGGGTTTCTGTGTCAGCACTTTGTGACATCTTCGGATGTAAAAAAAAAGGGCATTAAAAATCTATTTGATTGATTGATCAAATCTTCCTAGAAGTCACAGAGGGGACACGGAGGGACACGTCAAAATGCAGCATTTTGTCACTTCAGAAAGTCTTTATTCATATTAAAAAATCTGATTTATTGAACTTTACATCTGGACCATATTAAATCAAATCAAATGTATTTATATAGCCCTTCGTACATCAGCTGATATCTCAAAGTGCTGTACAGAAACCCAGCCTAAAACCCCAAACAGCAAGCAATGCAGGTGTAGAAGCACAGTGGCTAGGAAAAACTCCCTAGAAAGGCCAAAACCTAGGAAGAAACCTAGAGAGGAACCAGGCTATGTGGGGTGGCCAGTCCTCTTCTGGCTGTGCCGGGTGGAGATTATAACAGAACATGGCCAAGATGTTCAAATGTTCATAAATGACCAGCATGGTCGAATAATAATAAGGCAGAACAGTTGAAACTGGATTAGCAGCACGGCCAGGTGGACTGGGGACAGCAAGGAGTCAGTCAAAGGGCACTTCATTTAATATAATATCAAATTCAATATTGATGCACAATTTCTACTTAAAACATCAAATGGACGCAAAATGGACACATTTCATGTAACGAACCATAAGCACATTACAGAGGACTACACTCTTAGAAAAAAAGGGTTCCAAAAGGGTTCTTCGGCTGTCCCCATCGGAGAACCCTTTTTGGTTCCTGGTAGAACCCTTTTTGGTTTCAGGTAGAATCCTTTTGGGTTCCATGTAGGGTTAAGGTTCTAGACAGCACCTTTTTTTCTACGAGTGGATGTATTTCTATAGGATGTCGCTAAGATGGGGGCACAGGTTATGATTAGGCATTAAAACAAAGGAATAGAGACTTCATAAACAGTGGTAATGCAACATAATGTATTAGAAATACCACAAAGCTAGCTATTGGAAGCACCCAGATGAACCATGACCTCAGCATTACTGCTGGGGGCCCTTTGGGATGATGATGATCATAGAGTGTGGTGTTGTTATGAGGTTGTTGCCAGTAATCAGGGGCCCAGTGAGAGGCAGGGTCAGGGAGGTCTCCGTATGCAGGTTCGCCTGGGTAGGCAGCCAGTCACCTATACCCCTGGTCCCAACCCTGTCTCACCCCTATTGCTCTGTTCACTCAAGCAAAAAACAACCGCATGCTAAGCAATCCCAGGATGTATTGCATCCACATTCTCTCCAAATGACAGTTCCCATGTACAGCACATAACTTAGTATGCAAATGTTTTACCAGTACCGTAACATCATGAGCGTACAAAACACTCATCAAACCTAATTTATTGGTTCATCTAAGTTGAAGATGACAAACTCAGCTGAACTACTGGGATGCTTTGGCTGTGAACAAAAGGTGATTACTGAAGTGCATCTGAAAGAACAAGCCTAGAGAATTTGGGCACTGAAAATCATAGTTATAATCCTGTAATAAAAACTTGTGATGCCAGTGACAGATGGTCCGAGGGGAGGCCAGTGGGGGATGCTTCTGCAAGACTAAGGCACATAGCCAAGGTGAACGATTCCATCACACTGTCTCACTGATCTGCCTACAGCACTGTGGTTCTGAAAATAGCACAGCCTACAACAACCCATACCCTCAGCTTAACCGCACAACACTGTTCCTATTCAACCTACAAAACACTAACAGGGTACTTCGCCAACAGACGGTCATTGAGAGGTGAGCATAGGGCCACTGGAGCCACATATTCAGGCTGAAGCATTATCACACACACATTTTGTACATCAAAGGCATCCTGCTTATTAGCATTCACCACACACCACATGGCCCTTCTTATTCTTCCGAATTCAAATGAACCCATAGCAGAACCAGGACAGGTACAGTAGTAGTGGGGTAGTGGGGTGTAAGAACACTCCTGCCCTCCCTCAGGTGTCACAGCTCTGCCCCTCGACCTGTTCTTCAGGGCCTAGAGGAGGACCTAATTGAAACAAGTGCCGTCCATCCTCCAACCTCTCCGCATTTCCATCCCACAGACAGTACCAGTCAGTCCCTTCAGTGGCTTGTAAGCTCCAGTCCCCTCTGGTTCTCTGTTCTTTAGTATGGCCCCTGAAGAGGCTTGTAAGCTCCAGTCCCCTCTGGTTCTCTGTTCGTTAGTATGGCCCCTGAAGAGGCTTGTAAGCTCCAGTCCCCTCTGGTTCTCTGTTCTTTAGTATGGCCCCTGAAGGGGCCAGTGCTTGTAATGGTGTTCCCCTTAGTAAGTGCACTGCGCCATGGAGGGGATCATGGGTTGATATTACCGAGGCATCGCAGGGGGTTCCTCACATTAGAAGAGCATGATTTAAGCTCTGTCCAAAAGTGTAAGTGTGTGTGTGTGTGTGTGTGTGTGTGTGTGTGTGTGTGTGTGTGTGTGTGTGTGTGTGTGTGTGTGTGTGTGTGTGTGTGCGTGTGTGTGTGTGTTTTACCACTGCAGCTGCAGCATGGTAGGTAAAGATGATATTGACACCTTCTAAAAGAACAGATGTCTAATCAGATTTACAACCAGAAGGAAACATGAGATTCTGGGTGACCTCACCCACAGTTCAGGGACAATCCTCAGGATAAACACGCCATTTAATAGTCTTACCATTGTCCCCCTTGCAAGCTTTTGTGTCTGTAATCTATGGTTGCTTTGGGCAGAATAGCACACCTGCTTCACTGTGAAGTAGAAGAATGTCTAAATGTTTACACAGCAGAGAGAAGATGTGTGGACATTCTCTCATTTCTGCAGGAGAGCAATTCTCTCCCTGAGATCAAATTGTCATCCATTAAAAAGTGGAGAATGATATTTTGACTCAGAATGCAACGGCACAGCTCTCACCATACGGCCTAATCCCCGAGGTTGATGATGGATGTGTGTACATTCCGAATAAAACAATGAATTGCATATTCCACCATATCGCACCGTTCATATCACAGGTGTACAACCATCCATTACACCTTCCTTTATCTTTAGCGAAATCAATCAATCAATCAATCAATCAATGCCACCCCTTTCCATGGGAGACCGAGACTGTGGTGACAGGGTAACACAAAACTCCTAGCGACAAGGATAGAGAAAAATATGACTCTGGATTTCTGAAATATGACGCACAGATTATGGACTAATATGAACGAATATATGAAGAAAATAGTAGTAACCCTCTTGAATAGTACTGTACTCCTCATCCTCAATCACGTCATCTAACATACTTTAGGCTGAACTTTTCCAATCGATCACGAAGACAAAGTCTGAGCTAAAGATACCCTGGCTCTGTGTAGTCTAATACCTTTTGACAGGATCACTTGATGCCCCTCCATAACTATGGACAATCCACCATTATTTCCAGGCCCTATAAACTGATTAGGATCAATGTCAGTGACTACAGCTAACGCATTTGACAGGACCCTAGTTCACACAGAAGTCCTCTCCTCCAACTCCACAGTGAGGAAAGGAGAGGAGACAAAGCTCTGTCCAACACTACATAGGATCAGCAAAATAATTCACTTTTATTTAACCTTTATTTAACCAGGCAATTCAGTTAATAACAAATTATTATTTACAATGATGGTCTACCCTAACCAAACCCTAACCCGGACAATGCTGGTCCAATTGTGCACAGCCCTATGGGACTTCCAATCACGGCCAGTAGTGATACAGCTTGGAATTGAACCAGGGTCTGTAGTGACACCTCTAGCACTGAGATGCAGTGCCTTAGACTGCTGCACCACTCATCACACCATTCTATTCCTAACCTTCCATTACAGAGCTTGCAGAAAAGAAAAATAAATTAATATATAGTGCTGCAGAGCCTAGATGTGCACCAACGTAAGAACACACAAAGACAAACAGATGTTATGTCTGACTCTATGACAACTTTCAACAACTCAACAAAAATTGTTATGAAATGTGTGCTTTGTTATAAAAGTGCCAATAAGTGTAATTCAAGGAGGGCACAGTTGGGGCACATGTGGACTGTGAAAACAACTGCCTAATTTGACTAACTTTGACTAACTTTCACGACAAGAAATCAAGAAATAGCAGGCCAAAGTAGATATACAGTGGGGCAAAAAAGTATTTAGTCAGCCACCAATTGTGCAAGTTCTCCCACTTATAAAGATGAGAGAGGCCTGTCTTTTCATCATAGGTACACTTCAACTATGACAGACAAAATGAGGAAAAAAAATCCAGAAAATCACATTGTAGGATTTTTAATGAATTTATTTGCAAATTATGGTGGAAAATAAGTATTTGGTCACCTACAAACAAGCAAGATTTCTGGCTCTCCCAGACCTGTAACTTCTTCTTTAAGAGGCTCCTCTGTCCTCCACTCGTTACCTGTATGAATGGCACCTGTTTGAACTTGTTACCAGTATAAAAGACACCTGTCCACAACCTCAAACAGTCACACTCCAAACTCCACTATGGCCAAGACCAAAGAGCTGTCAAAGGACACCAGAAACAAAATTGTAGACCTGCACCAGGCTGGGAAGACTGAATCTGCAATAGGTAAGCAGCTTGGTTTGAAGAAATCAACTGTGGGAGCAATTATTAGGAAATGGAAGACATACAAGACCACTGATAATCTCCCTCGATCTGGGGCTCCCATAACCACCTAGGGACCTAGTGAATGACCTGCAGAGAGCTGGGACCAAAGTAACAAAGCCTACCATCAGTAACACACTACGCCGCCAGGGACTCAAATCCTGCAGTGCCAGACGTGTCCCCCTGCTTAAGCCAGTACATGCCCAGGCCCGTCTGAAGTTTGCTAGAGAGCATTTGGATGATCCAGAAGAAGATTGGGAGAATGTCATATGGTCAGATGAAACCAAAATATAACTTTTTGTTAAAAACTCAACTCATCGTGTTTAGAGGACAACGAATGCTGAATTGCATCCAAAGAACACCATACCTACTGTGAAGCATGGGGGTGGAAACATCATGCTTTGGGGCTGTTTTTCTGCAAAGGGACCAGGACGACTGATTCGTGTAAAGGAAAGAATGAATGGGGCCATGTATCGTGAGATTTTGAGTGAAAATCTCCTTCCTCAGCAAGGGCATTGAAGATGAAACATGGCTGGGTCTTTCAGCATGATAATGATCCCAAACACACCACCCGTGCAATGAAGGAGTGGCTTCGTAAGAAGCATTTCAAGGTCCTGGAGTGGCCTAGCCAGTCTCCAGATCTCAACCCCATAAAAAATCTTTGGAGGGAGTTGAAAGTCTGTGTTGCCCAGCAACAGCCCCAAAACATCACTGCTCTAGAGGAGATCTGCATGGAGGAATGGGCCAAAATACCAGCAACAGTGTGTGAAAACCTTGTGAAGACTTACAGAAAACGTTTGACCTCTGTCATTGTCAACAAAGGGTATATAACAAAGTATTGAGATAAACTTTTGTTATTGACCAAATACTTATTTTCCACCATAATTTGCAAATAAATTCATTAAAAATCCTACAATGTGATTTTCTGGATTTTTCCCCCTCATTTTGTCTGTCATAGTTGAAGTGTACCTATGATCAAAATTACAGGCCTCTCTGATCTTTTTAAGTGGGAGAACTTGCACAATTGGTGGCTGACTAAATACTTTTTTGCAACACTGTATTAGAGTGTGCATGTGTGAGAATCCAGAATATAAATATGTGGTGTGTAGGGACAGTATATCATTTGGAAAAGAAAACGGTATGTACAGTAGTAGGTATATAGGATGAGAATACAGTATATACACATCATCTTCTGAGGAAACAACAGTTTATAAACAGAATATGATATGACCGGCTTTCAATGACTCTATCTATATACATGGGGCATTAGTCTCAAGGTGCAGGGCTGAGTACCATGCAGGTAGCTGGCTTGTGATGGCTGTTCAACAGTCTGATGGCCTGGTGATAGAAGCTGTTTCTCAGTCTCTCAGTCCCGGCTCCGATGCACATGTACTGTCTTCGTGGTAGCACAGTGAACAGACCTTAATGAGGGCATGCAACGTGCCCCCGGCGGTGCGTTGGGCTGATGGCACTGCCCTCCGAAAGAGCCAGGCGGTGACTCAGCCCGACAGAAGGCTCTCAATGGTGCATCTGTCGAAGTTCGCGAGGGTCTCAGGGGCCATGCCGAATTTCTTCAGCCACCTGAGGTTGAAGAGGCGCTGTTGTGCCTTTTTCACAACAGTGTAGGCGTGGTGGGACCATTTCAGGTCCCCAGTGAAGTGCACGCTGAGAAACTTGAAGCTTTTGACCCTCTCCACTGCGGCTCCCTCGATGTGGATGGGGGCGTGCTCCCTCTTTTGTCTCCAGTAGTCCACAATCAGCTCATTTGTTTGTTTTTTATGTTTAACATACTTTTTTTTTTAATGTACTGTACTTTTGGCAAACTATTGGAGATTTACGATGCGTTAAAAAAAATTCTTCACCCGTTTCGAATGTTGTATTGTTTTTGTGCATCTCTGAGCGATGTTTTATCTATTCCCGGGGTCATTTGATGTTTTCCTGTGTATCTGAGCTATTTGCCGTTCAAGCAGGCAGAAGTACAGCCAGTATGACGAGTTATGCATCGTATGGCCCCGGGAATTGATAGAAGATCGCTCAGAGACGACACAAAAATGATATAACATTCTAAATGTGTGACTCTTTCCTTTAACAAACAGTATTCTTCTACCTGTACCCATCAAGAATCCAAGAACCCTGAATCATAGAAACCGCAGGTCTGAACAAACATAAAATTTTATCAGCCACAGATGAAATAATGACAAATAAGGGTCGGCTGAATGAAGGACAACAATGAGTTAGGAGTAACAAGGCAATTAGGTTGCCATAAGGCGTGAGTGAGGGGTCTAATGTAATAATACTCAACACCGAGCTTTACTTTGTTCAAAGGGAGACTTCCACACGGGAAGTCATCAAAAGCGATTTATCAAAACAAATTACCTAATTTCTACGACAGCCCCACAGTTCAAAGTTGACGCTTCAGCAAAGCGTGACCAATATATGCTGCCCCAGCTGCCAGCCATGGAGGTGGGGTGGGGTGACAACCTAGCTACCGCAGAGAACCCCCTTATAAGATCCTGGTCTAAGGCCTGAACAGATGGGGGGGACGGGTTCTCCAATAACTCTCTTATAAAAGACACATAATCAACTCTGCAAATATGCATATTGTATCTAGCCAAGCATAACAATACTTTTGTTCCTGCCATCATTTATATTCTTTCATACCATTTCTAAGTTTTCCAACAGATGACAATCAAAATGACTTATTGAGTAGTGATTATTCAATAATTTAGTCCTATTCAGATTCAGAGATGAAAGCATTCAGAAACTCCTGTGACATGCACACATTTTGATGTCAGCAGAGGATTTGTCCAAAGAATCAACCATCGACACTGAGACACATGGTGCACCATCCGCTGATTTGATACACCACCTTAACATCATTATGTCAAAATCAACAAGCTCCTGTTTGTGACACGATGACCACTGTGGAGCAGGGCTTCAGGGCAGCTACCTAGAGGTCATTAGGGAACAGACAGAGAGACAGACAGCATAGTGGCCTCCACTTACCTTTTTCTGGTCCTCCAATGCATGTGTCACAGGCTTCCTCCTCTGGTGCTGGTGCTGGTGCTGGTGCTGGTGCTGGCTCCCCTCAGCTCCCGATTCCATCTCAGGCTGAATGCCAGATACCCCCTCTCTTCTCTGCTCAGTCCCAACTCGTCAATATCCACAACCCAATAATCCCCAAGGGGAAGGGAAATCCCAGATCCTTCTTCCCAGGTTGTCAATAAGGATACACCACTTCTCAAAAGAAATGATCAGATTCGACACCTCCCAAAGGACTCTGGCAGTGGTGAGGTCAACCATAGCTCTGCTTCTTCAGTCTCAACCCAGAGATGCTGCATTGAGGACTGGGCCACAGGATTGACAGGAGAAACTGGGTCCCAGAGGATGCTGGTCTCTGACCCATGGTGATTCGTTAGGGATGCAGCCTGCAGCAGTGATGCCCTGCCTTCATTGGAATTGATAGGGTTTAACCCACTGATGATGAGCTCTGATGAGCATAGTTCAGTCCAATGGGCTTAATACACTTCCATCACGCATGATCTGAGAGAAGAGCTTGAATTACCCACCATGTAAATCACACTAATGCTGCAGTCAGAGATGTTGGGCCCCATGGAGACTGTTGTCTTTTTATGATTGTTGGAGATAATCTGATCATTTGAGATGCCAACAGATATTGCAGCTGAACTAAACTGTATTTAAAGATAAGTAATCACCATCTGGCAGTTGCAACCTAAATGTATTTTATGAACATTTAGCTGCAATGAATATCTATTTGTAAGGTTAGATTAAATTGATACATCATCTTTGTGATCTTCATCATCATCGTTTAGGAAAATCATGATTCTCAAAACTCCACACTGTCACTAAACTAAAGTTACCCAAATAAGCTGCAGACTATAGTAGTTAAACGCATTTAAAGTTTCCCCATTAGAAGTAACCTACAACATGAATGATATTCTGACTGTGAATGCAATGTAAAAAAGAAAGCTCTACAAATGCACTCCAAAAGGAACGTAGTCCAACATGATATATATCACTGTGGGAAAATTCTTGAAATGTAAAACACTCACCGCAATAAAAATCCTGTGTTCGCTGAATATCCATGCAAGAATATGAAACGCTCATCTCCCGTGCGCACATCGTGCAACAGCACAGACCATGCTTCCCATCCCCATCAAATCATTACGTCACCACAGTGAGCGCCAGGCTAATTTTCAATCGTTTTTTTGGGGCACAGCTTTCTTGTTCCATCTATAGAGCTCGTTCCCATGCGTACTTTTAGCAATGAATTTTCTGCCATCTAGTGTCAAAAGACGTAACCTCCGCTATTCATTTATTGCACCTTCGACCGCAGGGGCATCGAGCTTTGCTAGGCTACTGTATGAAAATGCTCGACTTTTCGGAATGATACATTCTTGAACTTTCCATCTCCTTGAAATTAGTGGTAAATTGTTATAACATAATCCACAATAACCAGGTGAATACAATATAACTAACTGGACTGTCTACAGGCTGGGTGTACTAGGGAATTGGTTGTAAGTCCTATCACGCATGATGGTCCTACACCAGAAGTAGGTGGAAACAGCAAAGTGATTTTTGGTGTCAGGGAAAATGTATGGGAGTAAAAAGTACGTATTTTCTTTAGGAATGTAGAGGAGTAAGAATAAAAGTAGTCAAAAATATTATAGTAAAGTATAAATACCCCCCAAAACGACAAAGTATTTTTACTTAGGTACTTTACATAACTGGTAACTCACTAAACCATGGCCCCTTATAATAGTTTAGGGAGAAGTGAGTAGGAAATCAGACGGCTGAGAAGTCTTTCAAGTCAAACTTACAGTTACATTACTTATTTTCCCTAAGCAAAGGTTTACTCCTGTTGTGAATAAACCATGCCAAATAGTAATCGAGAATTTATACACCGTATTTGTTTCTAACCCTGGCTGTTGGCTAACGCCATGGTACAGTGTACCATGTGGCACATCAGTGGATGTGCTGACCTAAAGGTGTGGGATCTTAATTTGACCACTCTTTTGTTGATGAGAATTTTCCTGCCCCGAGCTTTGGGATTTACATATATTAATTGAAAACCTGCACTACCACACCTATTAACAGTACTGCACTTTTCATGTAGCCTACTTTTGTCCAGCTAATAGCCTAACCACCGACCAAGCAACATTATGGAATAAACGTTCAAATCCTGTTGCTGCAAGATTATTTTGCTACGACAATACTGGTCAAATTCAGATCCTACATCTGTATGTGGCCTGAAGGCTGAGTGGGTTCTCTCAGAGAGGGTCATCGGCAGCAGGACCAATCTGGACAAGCACGGTTCTGCTTTCTGATGGGAGAAAGACTGCAGGTCCACCCCAGCATTGTCCATGGCCACACCACCACCCTCCTACCTCTCCTGTCAAAAACAGCCTCGCAATCAATCCATACAAACATGTTGAACTTTGAACTGTTTATACATACATTCATTTTAAACAGACCAATTCAATGCTGTTTCAGGAGTTGATCATCCATTTGAGATTTGATGGATACATACTGTCCTTGTTGTTTCCTCTTTTGTCCACACAGCGGCGGTGTGGAGTGGGGCCAATCATGGCTGTGCTCCAGAGCCTCACTAGAGAGCTGGAGGCTGGATAGGACTCAGACCTTTATTAACGGTACTGACGACCAGCATTATCCCTGTCACAAGGAAGTGTGTCATCACTAAATCACTAGAAACAAGGGCTTCAATTCCAGTTGGTATTATTTTGAGTATACACACACAGTAATATGTGAAATGTCTGTCTTTAGTGCTTATAAGGTGATCTGGCTGAACCTCCTGGGCCAAAGGTCTGAGTGTGTCCAGCCTAGCACAGGTCAAACTCAAGAACCTCCGCACCATTCACCCTTTGTCCACCCTCACCAAGGTAGGTAGACCTGCAAAACAGTGTATTGCCTACTGTAATAGCGTAATAACAGCTGTGTGTATTATAACATATTGTTGTGGAAAACTCAATCCAAAGATTAAGGCAGAGACTATTTAATTGTATAATAGAAACATATTTAATCAAGCAAATGCGAGGGAGCTCTGTCTTTGATTTCACTGGGAAATGGCGCCAGTGTCACATCCTGATCTGTTTCACCTGTCCTTGTGATTGTCTCCACCCCCCTCCAGGTGTCGCCCATCTTCCCCATTGTCCTCTGTGTATATATACCTGTGTTCTCTGTTTGTCCTTTGCCAGTTTGTCTTGTTTGTCAAGTCAACCAGCGTTTTGTTTCTCAGCTTCTGTTTTTACCCAGCCTCTCTTTTCTTGCCTTCCTGGTTTTGACGCTTGCCTGTCCTGACTCCGAGCACGCCTGCCTGAACACTCTGCCTGCTCCTGACCCTGAGCCTGCCTACCGACCTGTACCTTTGCCCCCCGCTGGATTTTTGACCTCTGCTTACCCTGACCCTGAACCTGCCTGCCATCCGGTACCGTTGCCTTACCTGTGGTTTACTGACCCCTGCCTGCCTTGACCTGTCTATTGTCTGCCCCTATTGGATCATTAAACAATTCGACGTGGTCTGCATCTGGGTCTTACCTTCATACCTGATAGCCGGAGGGGATGGCTGCCGTTTTACGGACTCCTAACCAACTGTGCTATTTTGTTGTTAACTTATTTTGTACATAATGTTGCTGCTACCGTCTGTTATGACTGAAAATAATTTCTGGACATCAGAACAGCGATTACTCACCTGGAACTGGATAAAGATTTTTATTTAACGAGTCCGACGCGAAGGATATACTGCTTTCTCAGGAACGGGTCAAATCCCCGTCATTTGCGCGAAGAAAAGACAGAGAAAAAGGGAGCGGAGGTCGGGCTGTCTTCTGAGAATTCGTAAGCAAGTGAGGACACTTCCACTACCATCTGTTCTATTGGCCAACGTGCAATCATTGGAAAACAAAATGGATGATATACGATCAAAACTATCCTACCAATGGGACATTAAAAACTGTAATATCTTATGTTTCACCAAGTCGTGGCTGAACAACGACAAGGATAATATAGAGCTGGCAGGATTTTCCATGCATAGGCAGGACAGAGAAGCTATGTCTGGTAAGACGAGGGGCGGGGGTGTGTGTCTATTTGTCAATAACAGCTGGTGCGGGATGTCTAGTATTAAAGAAATCTCGAGGTATGGCCTACCTGAGGTAGAGTACAGTATGATACACCAAACTGTCTACCAAGAGAGTTCTCATCTATATTAGTCGAATCTGTATATTTACCACCACAGACCGATGCTGGCACTAAGACTGCACTCAACCAGCTGTTTAAGGCCATAAGCAAACAAGAAAATGCTCATCCAGAAGCGGCACTCCTAGTGGCTGGGAACTTTAATGGAGGCAAACTGTTTTACCTAATTTCTACCAGCTTGTCACATGTGCAACCAGAGGGAAGAAAAGTCTAGACCACATTTACTCCACACACAGAGACGCATACAAAGCTCTCCCTCGCCCTCCATTTGGAAAATCTGACCATAATTATACTTTTTTTGACCAGTGACTCGCTCAGTACGGAAGTGGTCAGATGACACGGATGCTACACTACAGGACTGTTTTGCTAGCACAGACTGTAATATGTTCCGTGATTCATCTAATGGCATTGAGGAGTATACCACCTCAGTCATCGGCTTCATCAATAAGTGCATCAACGACGTCGTCCCAACCAGAAGCCATGGATTACAGGCAACATCCGCATCGAGCTAAACGCTAGAGCTGCTTTCAAGGAGCGGGACACAAATCTGGACGCTTATAAGAATCCCGCTACTCCCTCAGATGAACCATCAAACAGGCAAAGTGTCAATACATGATTAAGATTGAATCCTACTACACAGGCTCTGTGTAACTATTATGGACAACAAAGGGAAACCCAGCTGCGAGCTGCCCAGTGACGCGAGCCTACCAGACGAGCTAAATGCCTTTTATGCTCGCTTCGAGGCAAGCAACACTGAAGCATGCATGATAGCACCAGCTGTTCTGGACGACTGTGTGATAACGCTCTCGATAGCCAATGTGAGCAAGACCTTTAAACAGGTCAACATTCACAAAGCCACAGGGACAGACAGATTACCAGGACGTGTGCTCAAAGCATGTGCGGACCAATTGACAAGTGTCTTCTCTGACATCATCACTAAGCTAAGGACCATGAGACTAAACACCTCCCTCTGTAACTGGATCCTGGACTTCCTGATGGTCCTCCCCCAGACGGTAAGGGTAGGCAACAACACATCTGCCACACTGATCCTCAACACAGGAGCCCCTCAGGGGTGCGTGCTTAGTCCCCTCCTTTACTCCCTGTTCACCCACAACTGCGTGGCCAAACACGACTCCAACATCATCATTAAGTTTGCTGATGACTCAACAGTGGTAGGCCTGATCATTGACGATGATGAGACAGCCTATAGGGAGGAGGTCAGAGACCTGGCAGTGTGGTGTCAGGACAACAACCACTCTCTCAATGTGAACAAGACAAAGGAGCTGATCGTGGACTACAGAAAAAGGCATGTCGAAAAGGCGCCCATTAACATTGACTGTAGTGGAACGGGTCGAGAGTTTCAAGTTCCTTGGTGTCCACGTCACCAACGAACTATCAAGGTCCAAACACACCAAGACAGTTGTGAAGAGGGCACGACGTCACCGTTTCCCCCTCAGGAGACTGAAAAGATTTAGCATGGGTCCCCAGATCCTCAAAAAGTTCTACAGCTGCACCATCGAGAGCATCCTGACTGGTTTCATCACCACCTGGTATCTGACCATAAGGTGCTACAGAGGGTAGTGCGTACGGCCCAGTTCATCACTGGGGCCAAGCTTCCTGACATCCAGGACCTATGTACTAGGTGTTGTCAGAGGAAAGCCCAAAAAATTGTCAATGACTCCAGTCACCCAAGTCATAGACTGTTCTCTCTGCTACTGCATGGCAAGTGGTACCGGAGTGCCAAATCTAGGACCAAAAGGCTCCTTAACAGCTTCTACCCCCAAGCCATAAGACTGCTGAACAATTAATCAAATGGCCACCCGGACTATTTACATTGACCCCCCCCACCCCCCCCCCGTTTGTTTTTACACTGCTGCTACTTGCTTTTTATTATTTATGCATAGTCACTTTACCCCTACCTACATGTACAAATGACCTCGAAAAAACTGTACCCCCGCACATTGACTCCGCACCGGCACCCCCTGTATGTAGCCTCATTATTGTTATTTTATTGACTTACTTTTTATTATTTTTTACTTTAGTTTATTCTTTCTTGAACTGCATTGTTGGTAAAGGGCTTGTAAGTAAGCATTTCACGGTAAGGTCTACCTACACCTGTTATATTCGACGCATGTGACAAACAAAGTTGGATTTGAAGAACTCAAAGAGTAAATGGCAACATGTCCCTTACATAGTGCGAGGTAAAAATACAATCATATCGTTTACACAACAGTTATTTTATACAAGCAACAGTTCCAGAACACAATGGCATCGTGCTAGGTTGCAGACATACCAGGAGTCTATGAAAGGCATAACATCACATGCCACACAGAACATATCCCTGGAGAAGTTACAACAGCTGCCACCACAATATGTGTGTGGGTGTTGTGATTGTGTATTTTGTGGCGTGTGTGTGTGTGTGTTTTTTTCTAGGGCATGTTAGAGGAAGAGGTGTTTCTCCATGTGCTGGGCTGGGAAGGGATGTATGGAGTACTGATGAACATGCCCCAGAGGGACACAGAAGCTCAGGGACTGCAGGAGAGTGTACAGATCCTGGGACAAACCAACAGAGCGCTGAGCCTCTGAGCCACAGAGCTCCAGGACAAAGAATGAATTAAGCTCATACATTAGTTTACACTGAGGATAACTAACGTTGTTCCATATAGAGTAACAACATCTAAACATGACCCATCGAGCTCATTCAAGCGATTTATGTTGTCTCGTCAATAGTGATTTATGTATAGCAAAAAAAAACAACAACAAAAGAAAACAGAATGCGTTTGATGAATAAAGAGAGTTGTTGAAAACAAATCTGCCCCATCTCCAATAGATAAAGGAGAGTTAGCGAATTATGACCAAAGGAGGGCATCGTTGTCCTCTTTTCAAGTGAGGTAGCATGTTAAATGTACGGCAAGAAGGCGGCAGAATATCCTTTCCTGACCAGGATTGGCCAAATGTAAGGTGGCAGCAGAGTGGCTTGTAAACAGACAACGTGAGCTAGGCAGGTTCAGTAACACTCTTCCCCTGCTCTTCCTGACACAGTGTCTTCCTGACACAGCATTGAATCAGCAGGCTCATAGTTCCTGATGTCTGTCTCGCTCCTCTTATGGCCCCCTCTGTTTGCGTGGCAGTTTCTCTTTGTGCGTCTGAAATCTCCTCACCTCTGGCAGGTTCATTTCTAGGTCAGCCATCTGACTGGGACATGAAGCAAGGTAACATGGGGACAGACTGTGAATGAAACCTGAATGGATGATTACCAGCACAGTACATGACTGCTTTAATTGCGGCATGTTGTCTTGAAAAATACATTTAACTAAAACAACAATCACAAAATATTGGTCAAATGTAAAGATTTAGTGAAAGACAGAGAACGTAAGAAACTTGATGTCTCTGATTATTTAAGTATAATGCTGCCTTTAAATAGTAATGCTATTGCCCAAATAATGGGTTAAGCAAACAAACCGTTGACCATCTAACACGGACACTAATACTGACATGCCCCTGTCAATCTTCCTCTGCATTTGACTGAGTTGTTCTGACAGGTAGAAGCTTGCAACAAGGCACTGCTAGGCCTCAGGGCCTGCTGTGTTTCCTAGACCAACTGAAATACCCTGCTGACCCCACTGATCCATCTGGAGGCCAAGACATTTGGGTGATGTTGTTATCCATTGCGCTTCAATTCACACAGTGGGTTACTTCCCTTTGCACGCCTGTCATTGTGTGAGTGTGAGGGAGCCAGCGTCACCCTAACCTATGTCGTTTGCATGTTGTGTGGGGTGAGTGTGTGTGTGTGTGTGTGTGTGTGTGTGTGTGTGTTTGTATGTGTGTAACTCACACGCCGTCTGAGATGACGGGGCTTGCTCTGGGTCCTCAGTGTTGAGTGTCATGAACAAATGAAGCAGCCAACCAGAGGACACAATATGTAACTGCCTCAAGCTCTTACTAGAAATGGGTTGCCTGGAGTCACCTCTAATGAAAGTAAATGGAATTGAGAGGTCCAGCGGGTTTCAACAACAATAAAAATATCCACAGCGAGTGGTACGTTATTTTTGAGGTGTTAGGTCGGAAAACAATCGTTGCGGAAAAGCGCAATGTTCCCACGTTTGTGGAGACCATATTCACAGTAAATGCTGCAAATGTCAGTCAATGGAAATTACCTTTAAATGGCGTATTGTCCAGATCTGCAATCAGATTGAATCGCAGCCTTTTTTTATGCAAAGTAAATCAAATTCTTGCAATAGAAGGAACGTGGAATAACAAAAGAGTGGATACTGTAAGCGTAACTCATTTTTCATATTGTTATGGGGTAGGTAGGGGCAGATCTGAGCCCCCCCCCCCCTCCAAAAACTGTAATGGGATTTACACTACTGTTCAAAAGTTTTAGAACACCTACTCATTCAAGTGTTTTTCTTTATTTTTTAAAACTATTTTCTACATTGTAGAATAACAGTGAAAACATCAACATTATGAAATAACACATATGGAATCATGTAGTAACCATTTGTTAAACAAATCAAATCATCAAATCATTTGAGATTCTTCAAATAGCCACCCTTTGCCTTGATGACAGCTTTGCACACTCTTGGCATTCTCTCAACCAGCTTCATGAGGTAGTCACCTGGAATGCATTTCAATTAGCAGGTGTGATTTCTTAGAAGTTATTCTCTTAATGCGTTTGAACCAATAATAAAGAAAAACCCTTGAATGAGTAGGTGTGTCCAAACTTTTGTCCGGTAGTGTATAGTAAAGACATGTCATTTAACTGTAAAATTGTATGACCTTTTAATGTGCCATGAACACAACCAGTCATGTTTTCATCTGATTGTCAAATCACTTAAAAAAGTAGGTTAGCTCTGCATGTTCATACAAAATAATTCCAGCATCCGAACAGTGCACTATGAACCCGCTAACTCTCCTTCAATTTGCAAGTGACTGAAACTATCTCACCTGAGAAAGCATCCGAACTTGCGAAACAGCGCCCCTCTGTCTTACTATATGTAGCCCATGTATCTGATGCTATCTGGCCAAAAAAAAGTATGACATGCCATAATCTTTTTGGCCAGACAGTATCAGATAAATGGGCTACACATACAGTACATTTCCTCTGCCTCGACGACGATGGCAGTATTAGCAGCAGAACCTGTCTTTTTACTAAAGAAATAGAAAATGTATTCTCCTAGAGCAGGGTTACCCAACTGGCAGCCCGTGATTTTATTTGGTCCCCAAGTTTTCAGAATTAATTTTTTTAAATTGTTGGACATAAAATACTTAAAAAAAACACCAGCAAATCAGCTCCAAGTGATTTTAATTTTGTAAATCTGTTCCAAAGTATTACCATGCATAAAAGAGAGATATATGTGATTGTATACAAATGTAAGCAAGTTTTGAAATAATTATGTTTTAGTCAAATATTATATCTATTTGGGCTTCTTGCGGTCAAGATGATTTGTACAGTGATTTGTACAGTGCTTTGCGAAAGTATTCGGCCCCCTTGAACTTTGCGACCTTTTGCCACATTTCAGGCTTCAAACATAAAGATATAAAACTGTATTTTTTTGTGAAGAATCAACAACAAGTGGGACACAATCATGACGTGGAACGACATTTATTGGATATTTCAAACTTTTTTAACAAATCAAAAACTGAAAAATTGGGCGTGGAAAATTATTCAGCCCCCTTAAGTTACTTTGTAGCGCCACCTTTTGCTGCGATTACAGCTGTAAGTCGCTTGGGGTATGTCTCTATCAGTTTTGCACATCGAGAGACTGACATTTTTTTCCCATTCCTCCTTGCAAAACAGCTCGAACTCAGTGAGGTTGTATGGAGAGCATTTGTGAACAGCAGTTTTCAGTTCTTTCCACAGATTCTCGATTGGATTCAGGTTTTAAGATGGTCATACCAAGGATCATTTAGCTTGGATTTGAGCTTGGATTTAGAAATGTAGGACCGCTGTAGGTATGACAAATGTATATACAAAAACATTCATTGATGGAACATTGAATTAGACTATTATCCCATAGAAACACATTGAATAACAGATTCATAAATGGAAAAACAGTCTAAAATGTAATCAGAAGGAAGTAAGTGTCTGTCCTAAATCTGAGAGATATAAGGAAGCTGAGAAAATAAAAAATTATCTGTATACCTTTGACAAGGAAATGCACTATTCAAATCCATTCATTTTTCGTCCCGGTACCAGGTTAACCTGCAGACGAGTCCAGTCTCATAATTGCATTGTTTTATATTTCTATTAATTAAATATGTAGCATAATTTTGGTGTTTAGAGGAGAATAACGGTCATTGTCTAATGGGAGATTTTAAAGCAAACTTTGCATGCTAAATGCCTCAACTCTGCAATGCTGACGGAATTCCTGATCATTACTGCAAACGTGTAAATATGTTGACTATGTGAATAGAGCCGTACTCCGTAAGAGTTAACAGGTTCCAACTTGAAAAGGTCTAAGGGTATCTTCTTGATGTTGTTTTGCAGCTGCACATGGAGCCTCATACATCTGGTCAGACAACATCTGGTCAGAAACATCACCTTCAGGCTCCTAGGCGTTTTGACTGAATAAAAATAGCAAACCCTCATGCTCCACCAGCTTACCTACATTGACAGAGATGGCGGTGTGCAGTGACATAAACATGTTAGAAAAGTATTCATACCTGGCAGTTTAAAAATATATATTACATACACTGTAAATGCAAACATTGTGGTAGTGACCATGCAACCTGCAGCATTCTGTTTTCAACATTTTACAAGATGTTTGCTGGCTCACTTGGCGTGTCAGATTTTTTTTATTACTAGGCAAATCAGTTTGGAACAAATTCTTATTTACAATGACAGCCCAGGAACAGTGGGTTAACCGCCTTGTTCAGGGGCAGAACTACAGATGTTTAACCTGGTCCGTTTGGGGATTCAATCTAGCAACCTTTCAGTTACTGGCCAAATGCTCGAACCACTAGGCTACCTGCTGCCCAAATTGAAGAATTTCAATTTTGTTTTGTCATAGACAGAGGTTTCGAAGTGATTCTGAAGAGTTCCATGGATCATTTACACTGAATTTGGCTAGAAGCTGACAGAAAGAGAAGCAGCCAGCTGCAGATTATGCACACTGATGCTGTGTGGTCTGCGAACCTCAAAGCCTGCAGTCCCTGGTTCAAATCCAGGCTGCATCACATCTGGATGTGATTGAGAGTCCTTTAGGGACTAGGGTAGGCTGTCATTGTAAGGATTTGTTCCTTATTTGCCTAGTTAAATAAAGGTTACATGTGCAGCTAGCTAGCTAGTACACACTACTATGTCTCAGCATCTGTGGCTTGAGGAGGTACAGCATATGCTGGAGCCAGACCCTATAGCATAGAAATGCATTTAATACCGATAAAGTGTCTGTCCTATATCTGAGAGATACATTCACCAGACAGTTTATTAGGTGCACCCATCTGGACTGGGTCGGATCCCCCTTTGCCTCCAGAACAGACTGAATTCTTCAGGGAATTCTACAGGGTGTTGGAAACATTCCACAGGGGTGTTGGAAACATTCCACAGGGATGTTGGTCCATGCTGAAGCGATGGCATCACGTAGTTGCTGCAGATTGGACGGCGTTACATTAATGCTGTGAACAACCCGTTCCATATCATCTTAAAGATGCTCTATTGGGTTGAGGTCTAGGGACTGCACAGGCCACTCAAGTAAACTGAACTCTCTGTCATGTTCCAGGTCATGTTTTTCCAATCCTCAATTGTCCAGTGTTGGTGGTAGCGTGCCCACTGGAGCCGCTTCTTATCTTTAGCTGATGTAGAATTGTCTGGAAATTAACTGAAATTAGGCCGATGGTAATTGATGGCTGATGATTTGTGGTCAGAGGCAACAGGACGCCCACCCACTGCTTTAAAAAAGGGTAGGTAGCATAAACATAACCACATGTAACAGAGATTTTCATTAGCATATGCATCAAAAGTCCCAATGAAAAGTTACACATCACTTTTCAATTTTTGTCATTGTTACATAAAACTGGACATCATTCCGTAGAAGGGCTTAGTCAAGTCGGGATGTTGTTTTTTTCCGGGTGTGTGATGTAATATGGAGGACCATATTGTTTGCGTTTGATCGTTAGTGTCTATCAATCCCCATTACATACACAATATATACAAAAGTATGTGGACACCCCTTCAAATTAGTGGACTCGGCTATTTCAGCCACACCCGTTGCTGGCAGGTGTATAAAATCGAACACACAACCATGCAATCTCCATAGACAAACCCAGACTTGTTGGAAAGGTGGCATCCTGTGACGCTGCCACGTTGAAAGTCACTGAGATATTCAGTAAGGCCATTCTCCTGCCAGTTTGTCTAATTTCTGCCCTGCTGGAACTGCCCTGATCAACTGTAAGAGCTGTTATTGTGAAGTGAAAACATCTAGGAGCAACAACGACTTAGCCCGGGAAGTGGTAGGCCACACACAAGCTTACAGAAGTGGACCGCCGGGTGCTGAAGCGCGTAGTGTGTAAAAATCTCTCTCCTCGGTTGCAACACTCACTACCGAGTTCCAAACTACCTCTGGAAGCAACGTCAGCACAATAACTGTTTGTCGGGAGCTTCATGACAATGGGGTTCCATGGCCGAGCAGCCGCATAACGCCTAAGATCATACCAAGCATCGGCTGGAGTGGTGTAAAGCTCACCGCCATTGGACTCTTGAGCAGTGGAAATGCGTTCTCTGGAGTGATGAATTAAACTTCGCCATTTGGCAATCTGATGGACAAATCTGGGTTTGGTGGATGCCAGGAGTACGCTACCTGCCCCATTGCATAGTGCCAAATGTAAAGTTTAGTGGAGGAGGAATAATGGTCTGGGGATGTTTTTCATGGTTTGGGCTAGGCCCCTTAGTTCCAGTAAATGGAAATCTTCACACTACAACACACAATGACATTCTATGTGTTTTAATAGAAATCAACTATATGTGTCCACATACTTTTGTATATAGTGTACATTAAAGTAAACCAAGTTTTAGAACTCCAGCTATCAAAGAATTTTAGCTATATGAAGTGATCTTTGCCAGCAAGTTTGTCAAGTAGCTAATGTTAGCTATGTAGCCAACTAGCTATTAGCCTAGCCATCCACCATGGTTATGGTAAGCAAGCTAAAGCCTTACTTCTTGAGACCAGCTAGAACACAACACAACTAAAGCATAACCGCAGATTAAAATCAAAGAGAGAGCAGAGACTTACAGATTGATGGTTGGGGCCCATCTGATGGTTAAACTTTTAAAAGTGTTAGCTACCAAAGCGAAGGGGAGGCGGGCATTTCAATGGACCAAAATAGATTGAATCCAGATGTCAGTCAGGTGGAAAAAGTTACAAAACACCCGTAGCCTACTTCACAGAGAACATGACAAAAAGTTGACAAAACAAAAAGGAGAACAGACGAGGTACTACACTTTTGGAGCAAGCATGTATGATTTTCTCTTTTGTTTTGAGCACACGGCAAGAAGGCACCAGAGCCTGCCGTGCTAATGGGTTCCCACTAGATAACACAACCACAAAGTCTGAAAAGCATGAGGTGTGGCTAACGTTAGCCAGCTTGATCAAGCTACTGAGCTAGCATTTGAACTCTGTAGCAGAGTAGATCCTCCACGTGACGTTGAGAAATAGTGCATTGTGTATAGTTTAGAAGTTACCTGGAAATACGTTATGTAATCACCCAAAAACACAACTACGTTTGTGCTTATAGGTAACCAGATCTGGACTACACTGCGGTTACATTGGCAAGTAAAAACTCATGCCTCCTACCCTTCAAGTACACATGGTCGTCTGTTTTTTTACTCAGCTCTGCAGCTCTCTACCTTCAAGCGGAGACAATCAAGCAAACACCCCCACACACAGGGTGGCAGTCAGCCTTCCTTCCCCACCATGCCCCTGACATCCATCAACGCCAAGGCCACCCTGAGAATTCTGCCCAATCAATAGTAGGTGTCAGGACAGCATAGGGCCACAGCCATCCTTGTCAAGAGCAGCCATTAATCCATGTTGCGGTCAGTCAGGGGATAAGTAATAGACTTAGGGCTTGATTCAATCTGTATATAACGGTGAACTTTACTGAAACAGATGAAATCCACCCCGCAATCAGTCTGGCCTAGACAGATGGTGCACAAATACAGCTTCACCTCTAGCCAATGGAGCGAGAGATAGGGGGATGCTTGAGCAATGTACGCTTTCCTTTAGTGTGCTCCGCTACTAATGTATATAAAAGGTCAAAAACAAAACTGTATAGCTATTCAACAGGTACAAATATGGCAATTTTATTTGCATATAAAGGCAACTAAACGTATTACAAGTTAATCAAAAGGTTCATAAACCAGGAAACTAAACAGGCATTTACAATGACAGAAGACTACCGTTGGCAACTTTTTTTTTGTGCTAGCAAGATTGCATTTTCACACTGTGCAACAAAACAAAAATAATTAGCAAAATTCTTATTACTGTATTTTAGGGAACAACTCACTTCTGCTAAGACAGTTGTGAAATATAATTTAAAACAGCTGTTTGCTGAATATCGATAAAAATATAAAAGTGAGATGAAAATGCATGTGTGCTTTGAATAGCATATAACATACATTTTTGAAAGGCTTTTAGTGGGCCTATATAAATTCACACAAACACCAATTCACATGTACTCCATGGAAGATGGGGACATTTGAGAATGTACATAATATTTTGCGTCCTGTTGAATGTGCCCCAGATCAAGGTAAGATGATGCACCAGTACATACCTTTCCAAAACAAAATGTGAGAGCCCAAGGGACTACACTATATAATAATTGGATACATTTCGTATACTCAAAATGTTTCATTTTCAACAATACACAGAGCTTTAAGAGAGACAAAATAACTTATGTTACAATGCCAAATGCATGTTCTATTATCATCATGAGGTCAAGTATTGCTGATGTAGAGGGTACGATTACTGTCAGGCAGTGTATTTGCCTGTCAGACAAAAAGCGTATACAGTTGAAGTCAGAAGTTTACGTACAACTTATCCAAATACATTTAAACTCTGTTTTTTTTCTCACAATTCCTGACATTTAATCATAGTAACAATTCCCAGTCTTAGGTCAGTTAGGATCACCACTTTATTTTAAGAATGTGAAATGTCAGAATAATAGTAGAGAGAATGATTTATTTCAGCTTTTATTTCTTTCATCACATTCCTAGTGGGTCAGAAGTTTACATGCACTCAATTAGTATTTGGTAGCATTGCTTAACTTGGGTCAAAAGTTTTGGGTTGCCTTCCACAAGCTTCCCACAATAAGTTGGGTGAATTGTGGCCCATTCCTCCTGACAGAGCTGGTGTAACTCGAATCAGGTTTGTGGGCCTCCTTGATCGCACATGCTTTTTCAGTTCTGCCCACACATTTTCTATAGGATTGAGGTCAGGGCCTTGACTTTGTTATCCTTAAGCCATTTTGCCACAACTGTGGAAGTATGCTTGGGGTCATTGTCTATTTGGAAGACCCATTTGCGACCAAGCTTTAACTTCCTGACTGATGTCTTGAGATGTTGCCTCAATATATCCACATAATGTTCCTCCCTCATGATACCATCTATTTTGTGAAGTGCACCAGTCCCTCCTGCAGCAAAGCACCCCTACAACATGATGGTGCCATTTCCATGCTTCACGGTTGGGATGGTGTTCTTCGGGTTCCAAGCCGAAGTGTGCACTTCCTCTAAACATAACAACAGTCATTATGGCCAAACAGTTCTATTTTTGTTTCATCAGACCAGAGGACATTTCTCCAAAAAGTAAGATCTTTGTCCCCATGTGCAGTTGCAAACCGTAGTCTGGCTTTATGGCGGTTTTGGAGCAGTGGCTTCCTCCTTGCTGAGCGGCCTTTCGGGTTTTACTTTCCTCCAGTATCTTCACAGGGTCCTTTGCTGTTGTTCTGGGGTTGATTTGTACTTTTCGCACCAAAGTACGTTCATCTCTAGGAGACAGAACGCATCTCCTTCCTGAGCGGTATGACGGCTACGTGGTCCCATGGTGTTTATACTTGCATACTATTGTTTGTACTGATGAACATGGTACCTTCAGGCATTTGGAAATTGCTCACAAGAATGAACCAGACTTGTGGAGGTCTACAATGTTTTTTCTGAGGTCTTGGCTGATTTCTTTTGATTTTCCCATGATGTCAAGCAAAGAGGCACTGAGTTTGAAGGTAGGCCTTGAAATACAAACCACAGGTACACCTCAAATTGACTCAAATTATGTCAATTAGCCAATCAGAAGCTTCTAAAGCAATGACATCATTTTCTGGAATTTTCCAAGCTGTTTAAAGGCACAGTCAACTTAGTGTATGTAAACTTCTGACCCACTGAAATTGTGATAGTGAATTATAAGTGAAGTAATCTGTCTGTAAACAATTGTTGGAAAAATTACTTGTGTCATGAACAAAGTAGATGTCCTCACCGACTTGCCAAAACTATAGTTTAAGAAGAAATTTGCGGAGTGGTTGAAAAACGAGTTTTAATGACTCCAACCTAAGTGTATGTAAACTTCCAACTTCAACTGTACGTCTTGAGAGAGAAAACAAATGACAAATGGCACAGAAAATTATTATTGCAGCAAATGCAAACAATTGGAAAATATGAAATATTTTACGAAGTTCATCATTTCATTACTAGAATCAGATTTTTCATGCATTTTTACAAGCATTTTTTACAAAAGCCAAATATCTTGAAGATTAACATTTAGTACAACTCATTTGATTTAAAAAATGCTGGTTCATTTACGATGCTCTATGGGTTGGGCAGGTCGAATATGATGGGGGGGTTGGTGGGCTGGAAACTGGCTGTACAGGTGGAGGAGTTGATAAAAGTTGTGCACCCATCCGTCATAATGCCGTACCCTGCAGACAGAGGACAGAGAAATAAGACGACATCAGAGTCAAAACAGAGACAATAAAAGGTCTGTTAAGCTAGAGATGCATGGCACAGGATAGCCCCCACTGATACAGTATTAAGTGCCCTAGTACAGCATCCATGTTAGGAAGTGTTTTGGCTGAAATTGGACTCCTTCCTATAATTGTGTAAACTGCCTTAATTTTGCGGGACCCCAGGAAGAGTATGTGCCAAGGCAGCAGCTACTCTTCCTGGGGTCCAGCAAAATTAAGGTAATGGGGATCCATAATAAATACAATATGGATGCTGTACATCAGTACTCTACCAATCTGTTATTGCGTAGAACCAGGACTATGGAGGACGGGGTACAGAATACTCACCCTCGTGGATGCCACCGAAGGCGTGGAGCTTGGGTCGGACCCTCTGCTGTACCGTGTTCAGCAGCTCCACACAGCCCACTCTCTGGAGCTCCTTGGGGACCCAGTCACGGAAACCTGTCCCAAACCACACCAATAGATTGATTAACACACTGGATTAAGCATAAGAAGGATACATTTTGTAACGAAAATACTTTTAACAACAAATTAATGTATAACATGTAGGCACAAACTAAGGGCGACATATTCCTCGTCTTAACGCTGTTTGGAATTACATTATAAAACAATAATGTGTTACGAACATATGTGCTGTGAATGTTTGAATGGAACTTAGGCAATAGATTATAGATGTTGTTTTTACTGGCAAGAGTTTAAAACATTAACAATATAATACACAGACAATAATATTATTTTAGTTAAATATTAAAAACATAGGCAACAACACCAGCCTCATTTCAAGCATGGGCCTATGATGGCCTACTCTGCACTATTCATCATCTACCATTATTGTCCCTGTTGTATTCTTATCTTGTAGCCTACACCAATACATTCATGTAATTATACTTGATGTGGGAAGGTTAATTAGCATACTCTTCCCCCAAACCTCCGTTTGACACTTCCATTTTTGGCTCCACCTACGCAGAAGCACATACAGGTGAGGCGAAAATACCCAACTCGTCATTGCACAGGCTTTGTAGCTCGTTGCTCGTGTTTCACCGCGAGGAAAAGGTCACCCTATCTCTGCTTCCATTACTACCAGTTAAAGCCCAAACTATATGTTATTTTGGGTCCGATACCGATTCAGATTTTTTTGAGGGGGAAAATTGACCTATACTGATATATCTGCTAATATACTGGTTTAACAGCAGGGATTTTTTTTTCCAATACTGAATTCTCGTGTGCCACCCAAACGAGCAATTGTCCAAGAAATATGCTTCAAACGTTGATTTCTAACATGGTGACAATAATGAGAATTACCGCAAGTGTTCAGATAAGCATGAGATTCCGGTTTTCATCCTATTTATTGAATATCAGCTCTCTGTGGAATTACTTCCAGTATGTGACACAGTAATCACAGCAATACAGCAACCAGTTTTAGCAGTCTGTGGGATAGTGTGTTTTGCGGTTATATGAACTCAACTCACCGAGGGGAGGTCCATGGGTCATGAGAACATCTATACCCTCTGGAACCTGATTCCACTTGTCCAGTAGTGACTGACCGCGGGGAAGGTTAAAACCCCAGCCATTAAACCATGGCGTCCTGTAGAAACAGTTTAAAGAAATCTACATTACACACACCTGCGCTAAATACTGAATACAGTATGTGGGCATACATGCAATTCAAACATGAACACAGAACTGAGTACAATGTTTTTTTAAAGTAAATTGCGAGAAAGAGAGAAACAGTTTTTTTCCACCAGGACATACAGTGCATTCGGGAAGTATTCAGGCCCCTTCCCTTCTTCCACATTTTGTTACAGCCTTATTCCAACATGGATTAAAAAAAATGTTTTTCCCTTAATCCACACACAATACCCCATAATGAGAAATTAAATGACAAAGCAAAAACAGTTTGTAATTTTTTGCAAATGTATTCAAAATAAGACAGAAAAAACTTATTTACAGAGGTATTCAGACCTTTTGCTATGAGACTTGAAATTGAGCTCAGGTGCATCCTGTTTCCATTGATCACCTGTGGTAAATTAAATTGATTGGAAATTATTGGAAAGGAACACACCCGTCTATATACAGATCCACAGTTGACAGTGCATGTCAGAGAAAAAAACAAGCCGTTAGAGGTTGTCAATAGAGCTCTGAGACAGGATTGTGTTGAGGCACAGATCTGGGGAAAGGTACCAAAGAAGGTCTGCAGCATTGCAGCCTTGAAGGTCCCCAAGAACACAGTGGCCTCCATCATTCTTAAATGGAAGAAGTCTGGAACCCCCAAGACTCTTCCTAGAGCTGGCCGCCCGGCTAAACTGAGCAATCGGGGGAGAAGGGCCTTGGTCAGGGTGGTAACCAAGAACCAGATGGTCACTCTGACAGAACTTCAGAGTTCCTCTGTGGAGATGGGAGAACCTTCCAGAAGGACAACCATCTCTGCATCACTCTACCAAATCAGGCCTTTATGGTAGTGGCAAGACAGAAGACACTCCTCATTAAAAGGCACATGACAGCTTGGAGTTTGCTATTAGGCAACTAAAGGACTCTTAGACCATGAGAAACAAGATTCTCTGGTCTGATGAAACCAAGATTGAACTCTTTAGTCTGAATGCCAATCATCACGTCTGGAGGAGACCTGACACCATCCCTACGGTGAAGCATGGTGGTGACAGCATCATGCTGTGGGGATGTTTTTCAGCGGCAGGGACTGAGAGACTAGTTAGGATCGAGGCAAAGATGAACGGAGCAAAGTACAAAGAGATCCTTGCTCCAGAGCGCTCAGGACCTCAGAATTGGGCAAAGGTTCACCTTCCAACTGGACAACGATCCTATGCACACAGCCAGGAGTGGCTTCGGGACAAGTCGCAATGTCCTTGAGTGGCCCAGCCAGAGCCCGGACTTGAACATCTCTGTAGAGACCTGAAAATAGCTGTGTAGCGACGCTCCCCATCCAACCTGACAGAGCTTGACAGGATCTGCAGAGAAGAATGGGAGAAACCACAAATACAGGTGTGCCAAGCTTGTAGCGTCATACCAAGAAAACTTGAGGCTGTAAATCGCTTCCAAAGGTGCATCAACAAAGTACTGAGTAAAGGGTCTGAATAGTTATGTAAATGTGATGTTTCAGTTTCTTTTGATACATTTTCTACATTTTAGAAAACCTTTTTTTGCTTTGTCATTATGGGGTACTGTGTGTAGATTGATGAGGAAAAAATATATGTAATCAATTTTAGAATAAGTAACGTAACAAAATGTGGAAAAGGTCAAGGGGTCTGAATTCTTTTGGGGGGGGGGGGGGGGGGGATGTCCCTCCCAGATTGGATTTTTTTTGTTGTATTATTGGTGTAGAAAGACTTGACTTTACTGAAAATGTTTAAATTCAGAGTGATGTTATTTTGGGGGCATATCATCTGGGTGTACGCCTATGAGAATCAGAACCATTTTCTAAGTTTGAGAACCTTAAGCCTTTAACCGGTCTTCGAGATTGAAGTCTTATTTACATATGTACTTATTTAGTTGTTTAGTGGTGTTTTAGTGGTAGAGTTCGCAAAACAAAAACAATAATCATGATATCATTGATTATGTGACATCATGGTAAGCATAGGCTACTATGTAGTTAGCATGTAAATGAGGTTTTCGGGAAAGCCTTTCCATCTACCAGAGGACTGTTTTCATTAGCATCAATACTAACGGCTACACAAAGTGGTAGACGTGCGAACTGCACACACGGACATTCTCCTTGCCCCTTCAGAAAGTTGTTAATATCTTATGATAAACTTGGACAAGTGAATTTAGGTCAATACATTTTGGGAATATTGTTGAATTCTATTTTAATGCCTGGATTCTGCGAGGGCCCTAATCATCATATTTGGACCATAATGAGGCTCTCCATCACCTATTGGTGTAGTTACGATTCACCATCTTCATAACATGTTTTCATCATTTATCTACATATAAAATCACCAACAAGCCTAAGCCTACCAGTAGCCTATCCATAGTAGGGAGCCAAATTGATGTCTCTCACCGATTCGATAGGCTACACCGGCTGCCGAGACACACACTTCAGCATCACTGTCCGGCAACCCCCAACATCCTAGGAAAGGAAACCTAGGAAATCCTTTGGTTTACTTGTCCCGATGCGATATCGTGGACATAAACACATTGCGGGGTTATAGATGTTATAGATGTACTTTATTCGTTCAGTTCAAAACTTTTTATAAGCTAGTCCACGCCTGTTCAGTTGTCAAATCAAAGCACAGTAAATAGCAGGGATGTCGCTGGGCCTTTTTTTACGGGGGGGGGGGGAGCATCGTGTTCAGTTCTCCACCATGTATTTGCTACTGATGTTTCAGTCCCTCCTTTCTGTAACTGAGGGGCTTCACAAGTTCCTCCGGAAAGAGACTGCAAACCTGGCAGAAGCTCGTTTCGGCCAACAAGCTGCATGTGACACACCGATAGGCAAACGCACAGATGCATTTGCCACAGAACTTTATGACAGAACCAAAGCACTCCGTGAAAATTCACATTATTCCAGAGGCAGATGCAGCAAGAAAGTGCAAACAAAGAGAGATCGTGTGGTGGAGACCTACTTGGGTTTAGGTAGAGAATTGTCATGATCCCAAACAATGAGAACAGAGTTGTTGCTCCCCATGCTTGGACAAGATGGATTCTCTAACTGTAGATGCAGGTCTGCTCAAAGGCATACAGGCATGCAGCCCCAACTCAAACAAAACAATTCCTCGATACCTCATGCTTAACTGAGTTTGCCAAGCACTACGGTATTGATGTTAAAACACAAGAGATGTTGGTGGCCAGAAACTTTCTTGCCCGGAAAAGAGAGGCTGGATGTCCTCCCAAAGATATACTTGCTGGGCATAACCTCCTGGATGATGAAGTGTTTCCTTCTCTGAAGGAAATCATTCAGCTTGCCCTGACAGTTCCTGTGAGCAGCTGCTCCTGTGAAAGGTCCTTTAGTGCACTGCGCCGGATGCACTCCTGGTTGCGTAAGACAATGGGTCAGAAGAGCCATGTCCATTGAGGGTGAAGTGTTTGGGTCACTAAATGTCATTGACCGCTTTGCCCCCTTTAAAAATAGGAGGTACACTGATGCGTCCACCCACAAAATAAGCATCAAAAGAGAGAAGCAGGAGGAGCAGTTCCTTAATATAGGTTGTAATATTTGTTTGGGATCTTACTTTATCAGATTTTATTCCTAATTATTTTATTTAGCTCATTAGTTTAATTTAGTTTTACCCCTTTGTGGATGAATGATACTGTTTTTTTCTAATGGTATAACATGATATGCATCTCTCGCTCTCTCCTCTCTCTCTCTCCAAATAAAATCCCAAAGTATTTTTGATACATAGTACTCTCATTTTTGTGCCTTTTGTTGTTGGATGGATGGGGACAGAGTAGACTTTAATTTCTTTATTTGGATATAATTTAAGTAAGTCATATTAGATCAGTGTCTAACCTAATGTAACATCTACTTCCACTTCACACTCTCAAAACACATAGATCCCCCTGAACGCAGCCCACTCTCCAGATCCCAACCACCTGAATTCTGATCGCACATCTTTATGTCATTAGCACACACTATTTAGTTCAGTTCTCTGCACCGCATCATTGTGAGGTATTGTTTGTTTTGTGACACGTCTATTCGGAACTCTGTTTTTCCCGTAATTTAATCCTCCTGTGTATGATAGTTTTTGCCTGCCTCACTAACGACACCTTTTGCCTATTCCCTGCCTGTACTTTAGCCTATCAGATTTCCTGTTATCAATCTATTGCCTGATCTCCTGGGCAACGTTACTAGCCTTTTCCCTGCCTGTGTTGTTGCCTTTTTGGACCCCCTGTGTATGACATTCTGTCTGCCCCTGGACCCAGCTACCTGCCTCCTCCTTCCTTTAAAAAAACATGAAAATATGTTTTGGGGGCTTAAAAAAAATCCCGGGGGAGGATGCCCAGACCCCCCCTAAAAGAGGATTAGTCCCCCCTATTCATGAATCTCTAGTGACATCTATGGTAAATAGCCAATGCGCCATGAGTCCGCATGGCTGGCTATGAAAGAAAATAAATGAATATGCCAGAAAACAATAATTAGGCTAAGTGGATTTCGACTCATTGTTACAACTTACACGGTATGTGCAAATTCACAAGCATCATGCTCTCTCCATCCTCCGTGTAAAGAAATTTGACTGCAACCAACCACGGCGCACACAAATTGTACCAGAAGGCGGGACAGATGACAAGTAAAAGCAGTCTGCTATCACTCCCTTTATGACTGACAGGCGCCTATCCTATCAATAGATCGCTAGAAGATGCCCAGAGAAAATGCGAGAAAGAGAGAGAGCTAAAGACAGCGAGCCATAGAGGGAGATAGAGGGCTATTAGACGACCAGGACATTCATTCTGGCCACACGGCTGTGCCACAGCATAACAGAGGTCATCCAAAGAGGAGGCAAATTGATTAAGCTGTCAGCACCAATGAGAAAGAGCATGTTAAGAGATTTATGTCTCTCCTGGGACAGGCCTCGTAACACACACATCAGTATGTATGGGCAGCCCTGCCCTGACTGCCGCCTTTATAGCGACTGCTCAGACAGCCAGGGCACAGGGAGGTAAAGAAATGGCCCGGCCTCAACGGCCAGACAGCACAGCACACATCAGGCCACGGCTAAATCTGGCCAGAGCTGCCTGGGAGAGGGTGGGGAGACAGACGGGCGGGGGGGCGGAGTGGAAGCTCTTTGGTCTCGACTAAATGAACGCTGATAGCTGTGGCCTTATGACTGATGTGGCCCGTGGGGCATTTATCAACCTGCCTGGACAGCCTAGGCTACACCGTGGCGCAGGTCTCTCTGCAGGGTTCAACCCAGGGCTGCTGCTGCCTACGGGGGACATTAACTACGTACAAAACACTCCAGATTGATGCTTCCCTTCTGACCAAAGACGCATTTCACGGTTCGAGTCATTCCGGTCCTAACCGGCGTATAAGAAGCGCATGAGCTCCGTTCCTTTCTTAATGGTCCTGGCGAGAGAGAAAAAAAATGTCAGGGTGAGGTTCTCTTCTGCACTGTTCAACCAATCCAGTAAATGTGGGGTTAAGATGCAGTGTCCTCTGTTAAACTCCAGGCACTGCTTCCATTTCCCCCTGATGCCTATGGACTAGCCTCTGGACCATCTTTCACATCGAGTAATGTGAGCTTGAATCAGGCACATTTTGTATAGTGTGGCTTTCAACAAAATGAAAACATCAAACTCACACACTGCCAAGTTCAATTCAAATGCAAATTTGATTTGTATGGTCTCGTTACATATCAGCATTTCTGTTAAACCCCCCCACTGTGCGATAGCAAAGGCCTGCTGACACAGCTCTGCACTGCGTTGCTCACAAACAGCCAATTCATATTGACTGCACCTATATATTTCCCTCCAGGCTGGGTAACACTGCCTTCTCCAACCTTGTGACTCAAAGCTGAGCCTGTTCTGTGTTAGAACTGGTCCTACCGCTGACACCAGTGCACAGATTAATCCTGCGTTTTCCCCCGGCGTCTCTCTCGATCCCAGCAGAGCAGACAGAGATGAGAGGTGAACAATGAGCTGTGCTGCTCAATACAGGAGCCTGTAAGAGACAGGAAGTGGAGGGGGGGGGGGGGGGGGGGCAGGCTCCGGGCCGGAGGACTCCATTAGCCGGAGCAGGGGGAGCAAGAGCATCACCTCGTTGTGAGTGGGGGGGGGGGGGGGGGGGGGGGGTGGGGGGGGGGCCTTGGGAAGAAAGTACACAGATACATCTCTATGTTGTCATACCGTCAGGGGATTCACAACAAGACAAAGACCAGAAATGGGGGGGGACGGGACACACACACACACACAGAAGAAACAACAACCTTAGCGTCCCCCAGTTTAATCATGGACAAAAATTATTTTAAAGTGCCCACATAGGCCTAAACATATCAGCAAAGATTGGGGGGGGGGGGGGGGGGTAGGATATTGAGGGTAGACATGAGTAGACATGAGATAAGATCAGATGAGATTCAACTCTGCGTGCCTGTCATCACTAGGCTAACTGATAGACTACCTCTGGCCACTGCTGTTGTCTCCTGTTGGGGAATGATCCATCAGGACGTGCGGTGCTCTGGCTGCCCGGACTCAGGCTGTTAAAAAAATATATACAATAACGCTAGGTCCTGTCCTGCATGCCTGGGCCCTCTGCTTTAAGAGGCCAGTGGCAGCTTGATCGTGATTGATGGCAGAGTAAATAAAGCACAGTGCCTGCTTTAGAGCATGGTGTGTCGGGGGGTATACACACGGGTGCAATCCTTCATCATTGCTAGGGCTAGCGTTTCTGCAGACACCCCCACCCCCCACCCCCCGACAGGCAGGCAGACATTCAGCAGATAAAGCCCTGCAATAACAGCCACTGTCTGGACTTGCTGCTATCTGATCATCACCTCACTCTCTGTCATTACACCCACACGCACAGTACACACATGTAGGTGTGCACACACACAGCGTACACACACGCAAATGCAAACACACATTTCTGCTTTTCCAAGCATAGATCTGACAACATCCTCTTGTTAAATATGCCAACTTGTACAGTGTACATCGTCTTGACACGACAAGCCACGTGTGTCATTGGTTGGAACTTTTATCAGCATGTGAGCTTGGTGACCTGTCAGCTGAACCGAACACAGAATGCAGACATGGGCCAGACATTTTTCGCTCTAAAACAGTGCCCCAGCCGCACCCCTAGCTTCAGGTTATTTATGAAAGGGGTCAGGTCAGCCAGTAATGCACTGCCTCGCGAGTCCCTCAAGTCTCTCCAATCTAAAAGGGCTACTGGAATCTTCAAATATTAATCCACTCGGTCAGGACTATCTGTGGGTAGTAGCACTAGACTAGAAGTGAGGGGCATGGGGCTGTGTACGGCTGTAATGTTGAACAGCTCTCTGCTGCAGCAGAGTGTTACTGAGAGGGAAATTAAGGGCCAGGGGATTTCCTGTCTGTCTGCAATGGCATTCGATGCTACATACCTGGTAACATACTCTGTCAGTCACAATACTGACATGAGGAAGCTAAAATGGTCAAATGCTGCATTTTCTCTGTGTAAAGCCTACCATCTCCCGTTTCTCTCTATCGCCTGGCCTGGACAGATGGTCTTAGCTTCTAGCAAACACTAGTCACACTACACTCGACGGTGTCGTGTACTCAGCCAGGCTTGTTGTGACACTGCACTGGTGGTCCAGTCAACCACTCAACCCCACTGAGTAGGCTAGCTGCATCCTCCTCAGTCTGAATGTCACCTGGTAGTACGATCAGCTTTTCTGCATTCATTCATTTGCTAGTCATTGAAGCCTGGGAGCGATCATCAGTAGTCTACACACACCACAGAGGGCTACACACACACACACGTCGTCTCATTCAAGGTCTCCTCTACCGAGATGGCTCTGGACGACCCTGGTTAGTCAAACGAGCCGCATAATTCATTGTGGTAAAGGGCACCGCACTGGTTGGTTATTTCACAGATCATTACATTGTGGTGCTAGACGGAGGCTGTTAAAGCACTTGTGATGTCACTGTAAAATTCTGGAAGATGTTGAGGTAACAAGGCTCTGGCTGGCTCCTGGCGGGGGGGCAATAGCAAGGCCTCTTACTGCTGACTGACACATACAGGGACTGAGGAGGGGCAGGCTCACAGAAACACATCGCTAGAGAAATTGGTGTCAGCGGTGGGATTTGCCCCTAACACCTGAACATCATTCAACCTGGACACAAAGGCCCTAGCCATCCGAATCCACTGTGGCCTTGTGGTAGGCTGAAGTTCATCCAAAATGGTAATCATCTGAATAGAGGGCAGGCGTCTCCTCCTCTCGTCTGTGGGTGTTCATCCCACTCCTAATCTCAGCCACTTACTGTCTGCCTGACCCACTCTTCGCTGTGCCCCCCCCCCCTCCCCTCCCCTCCCCCTCCTTTCCTTCTCTCTCCCCCCCACCACCCTTATGACCCCGCTTGCCGCCTTCGTGGCAACCTGACCCCTCTTCCTGTGCACAAGTTTGCCCTGCCTGCCTGGCGCTGTGTGAGAGCCTCCAGCGCTGGGCTGCAGTCAGCCAGAGCAGGACAATGGACTGCTGAAAGATCTGAGGAGGGTAGCGGACACGAGCAGCTAATTAACACTGACGTGCAGCTTGCACAAACGGGTCAAAGGTCACTTCACAATCAGTGATGTCAGCATGTAAGGCCTCGGAGCGGCCTGTAGGGCAGAGCAGAGCAGCATTTCAACACCTCCCCAGTGAAAACCAACGCTCCCAGAGGCTGAGCATAACCATACAGTCCCTTGTGGTTTTGATTTTGGGGAAGGAGAACAGACCGTGGCCTATTTTCCCCAGGCTCTCACGTTACTGCTTCTTCCTCTGAAGTGATGGATCTTGTGGAACAGTCCGCCAATGGACAGACGGACATTTTAAACTTGACCAAAACCGCTGCTATCCCAAAGGCACTTCTTTTACATATTGTATTATTACATTATCATATCCAGCTATATTCTGGAAAGTCTTTATTGAAAAGTGAGGTGAAGTATTTTGTCAGAAAACTAGGGCTGGGAATTGCCAGGGTTCTCACGGTATGATATTATGGCAATTGTTTTGTGCTGATATGATATGTATTTGCGATTCTCATGATTCTATATGTTTTACGATTCGATACTGCGATTTTATTGCGGTTTCCAAACATATTGCTCACAACATGTCTTCCGCAGAGAGACAAGAGAGCATGAGAGAATTTGTTTTGATCAATCATCGAAAATAAGTGCTGAAAACACGTTGGCTCACTATTTTTAAAAAATTATACGGAGAACAAGCTATAGGATGAAAAATAGGAGAGTTTTGGCAGAGGTGCAGACGACTAGCGCTAGCTAACGCTACCTAGCAACAAAATAATAATAATTCCAAATAATATAATAAGTCATACTGTGTGAGGAAATTGTTGTTGTGGTGACAGGATTAACACATTGAGGGGTAACAGGGATTTCCACCAAGTGATACCGAGAGTTGGAACCTCATTTCAGATATGCCCTTTATTTCCTTGCATAAATACACCAGGGTCATTTGAGGCTTGCTCGCATACTGTTGCCGATTAGTCAGGCAGCTTTTCCCATTCCCATCTATTCATCTGCTACACAGATGGACAGGGAAAAAAATCAAAGCCACACATGACATTAAGACAATGGCCAGTCAACCAGTCAATAAAGTACATTGCTATCCCAGCATGAGTGTCCATGTGAGAGATTGAGCTTGCATTAACCTCACAGCTACGCTGTCCTCACTGACCCACACACCCAGTGGAACTGATTTAAATAGCAAACACACTGAGGATGACACACACACACACACGGCTGTGCCACGGTTTCTATGGAAACAGAGAACCACACCTTCTTTGTGGCTCTGCCTGGCAGGCTCTCACCCGATGTGAACCCAGAGGTCACATGACCAGTGTGTCCGCAGTCATAGGCGGATTAGAGGAAGTCTTAGCATTTCTAAAGCCATACTCAGGCTGCCACTGTCACCTTGCTGCCTATAGCATAGCAGCTCAGCTCCCTTTGCCCTCAGTCCCACTGACACACACACATAGAACGCTACTAGGTCAGGTCATGGTATATCTGCCATGAAAGGAAGAGGTATTAGCTGTTCAATGCTACTAGGAGATATGGACCATTTCAAGTAAACGTTGTAACATTTTAGGCTTCAAGGGATACTTCAGGATTTTGGCAATGAGGCCCTTTATCTACTTCCCCGGAGTCAGATGAACTAGTTGAAGTTGGAAGTTTACATACACTTAGGTTGGAGTCATTAAAACTTGTTTTTCAACCACTTCACAAATTTCTTGTTAACAAACTTTAGTTTTGGCAAGTCGGTTAGGGCATCTACTTTGTGCATGACACAAGTACTTTTTCCAACAATTGTTTATAGACAGATTATTTCACTGTATCACAATTCCAGTGGGTCAGAAGTTTACATACACTATGTTGACTGTGCCTTTAAACAGCTCGGAAAATTCCAGAAAATGAGGTCATGGCTTTAGAAGCTTCTGATAGGCTAATATACATAATTTGAGTCAATTGGAGGAGTACCTGTGGATGTATTTCAAGGCCTACCTTCAAACTCAATGTATCTTTGCTTGAGATCATGGGAAAATCAAAAGAAATCAGCCAAGAACTGAGAAAAAAAATGTGTAGACCTCCACAAGTCTGGTTCATCCTTGGGAGCAATTTCCAAGCGCCTGAAGGTACCACGTTCATCTTTACAAACAATAGTACGCAAGTATTAACAACATGGGACCACGCAGCCGTCATACCGCCCAGGAAGGAGACGCGTTCGGTTTCCTAGAGATTAACGTACTTATGTGCGAAAAGTGCAAATCAATCCCAGAACAACAGCAAAGGACCTTGTGAAGATGCTGGAGGAAACAGGTACAAAAGTATCTATATCCACAGTAAAACGAGTCCTATATCAACATAACCTGAAAGGCCGCTCAGCAAGGAAGAAGCCACTGCTCCAAAACCGCCATAAAAAAAGCCAGACTACGGTTTGAAACTGCACATGTGGACAAAGATCCAACTTTTTGGAGAAATGTCCTATGGTCTGATGAAACAAAAATAGAACTGTTTGGCCATAATGACCATCGTTATGTTTGGAGGAAAAAGGGGGAGGCTTGCAAGCCAAAGAACACCATCCCAAATGTGAAGCACAGGGGTGGCAGCCTCATGTTGTGGGGGTGCTTTGCTGCAGGAGGGACTGGTGCACTTCACAAAATAGATGGCGTCATGAGTGAGGAAACGTATGTGGATTTATTGAGACAACATCTCAAGACATCAGTCAGGAAGTTAAAGTTTGGTCACAAATGGGTCTTACAAATGGACAATGACCCCAAGCATACTTCCAAAGTTGCGGCAAAATGGCTTAAGGACAACAAAGTCATGGTATTAGAGTGGCCATCACAAAGCCCTGACCAGCTCTGTCAGGAGGAAGGGGCGAAAATTCACCCAACTTATTGTGGGAAGCTTGTGGAAGGCAACCCGAAACGTTTGACCCAAGGTAAACAATATAAAGGCAATGCTACCAAATACTAATTGAGTGTATGTACATTTCTGACCCACCGGGAATGTGATGAAAGAAATAAAAGCTGAAATAAATAAATAAAATTATGACATTTCACATTCTTAAAATAGTGGTGATCCTAACTGACCTAAAACAGGACAGTTTTTACTAAGATTAAATGTCAGGAATTGTGAAAAATTGAGTTTAAATGTATTTGGCTAAGGTATATGTAAACTTCCGACTTCAACTGTATCTGTTGGTCACTGATAACTTAATAGAAAAGTAGGGGCGTGGATCAGAAAACCAGTCAGTATCTGGTGTGACCACCATTTGCCACATGCAGCTCAACACATCTCCTTCGCATAGAGTTGATCAGGCTGTTGATTGTGGCCTGTGGAATGGTGTCCCATTCCTCTTCAATGCTGTGCAAAGCTACTGGATATTGGCAGAACTGGAACACTCTGTCGTACGCATCGATCCATAGCATGCCAAACATGCTCAATGGGTGACATTCCTTGTCAACAAAAACCCTCAAACTTTTACAGATGCAAAATTGAGAGCATCCTGTCGGGCTGTATCACCGCCTGGTATGGCAACTGCACTGCCCACAACCGCAAGGCTTTCCAGAGGCATCACCGGGGGCAAACTACCTGCCCTCACTCATCCACATATTTATATCTACATATTCTTATTCCATCCCTTTACTTAAGATTTGTGTGTATTAGGTAGTTGTGGAATTGTTATTTATTACTTGTTAGATATTGCTGCACTGTCGGAACTAGAAGCACAAGCATTTCGCTACACTTGCATTAACATCTGCTAACCATGTGTATGTGACCAACATTTTCAGCTTCCAGGAATTGTGTACAGATCCTTGCGATATGGGGCTGTGCATTATCATGCTGGAAATACCTTGACTTTGTTGTCCAAAACCCCACCGCCATCACATGAGGTGATGGCTGCGGATGAATGGCACGACAATGGGCCTCAGGATCTCGTCACGGCATCTCTGTGCATTTAAATTGCCATAGATAGATAAAATGCAACTGTGTTTCTTGTCCGTAGCTTATGCCTGCCCATACCAAAACCCCACCGCCACCATGGGGCACTGTGTTCACAACGTTGACATCAGCAAACCCCTCGCCCACACAACGCCATACACGCTGTCAGCCATCTGCCCGGTACAGTTGAAACCGGGATCCATTCGTGAAAAGCACACTTCTCCAGCATGCCAGAGGCCATCAGTGGTGAGCATTTCCCCACTGAAGTCGGTTATGACGCCAAACTGCAGTCAGGTCAAGACCCTGGTGAGGATGACAAGCACGCAGATGAGATTCCCTGAAATGGTTTCTGACAGTTTGTGCAGAAAATCTTCGGTTGTGCAAACCCACAGTTTCATCAGGTGTCCAGGTGGCTGGTCTCAGACGATCCTGCAGATGAAGAAGCCAGATGTGGAGGTCCTGGGCTGGCATGGTTACTCATGGTCAGTGGTTGTGAGGCCAGTTTGACGTACTGCCAAATTCTCAAAAACAACATTGGAGGCGGCTTATGGTAGAGAAATAAACATTAGATTCTCTGGCATCAGGACATTCCTGCAGTCAATTGCATGCTTCCTCAAAACTTGAGACATCTGCGGCATTGTGTTGTGTGACAAAGCTGCACATTTTAGACTGGCCTTCTATTGTCCACAGCACAAGGTGCACCTGTGTAATGATCATACTGTTTAATCAGCTTCTTGATATGCCACACCTGTCAGGTGGATGGATTATATTGGCAAAGGAGAAATGCTCACTAACAGGGATGTACATAACTTTGTGCACAGAATTTGAGAGAAACAAGCTTTTTGTGCATATGGAACATTTCTGGGATCTTCAATTTCAGCTCATGAAACATGGGACCAACACTTTACATGTTGCGTTTATATTTTTGTTCAGTGTAGATAAGGGGCCAAAATCCCAAAGTATCCCTTTAACTTTACCAGTTACGTTTGCAGACAGACATGCTTTGTGGCAAGTCTGTTGCACTGCTATCAGAAGTATCTAGGGGTCAAGGTCATGAACTACTGGCTTTGACAATCACCCCCAAAAAACAATTCATTTAGATGATTTCAGTCAGCATTGACCCTGAGACTTAGAGCAGGCCTGCAGTGTGTGTCAAGCCTGGCTGAGCTCTTTGTGGGCGGTGGGAATTACCTCTGTGATCACTAGGCTCAGAGGTAGCAGGGGCCACCGTGGCTTGCGGGGAGGGCTGTCCCTAAGGGAGCGGGGTCAGGCCCAGGGTTTGATCCTTACGCCCCAACAAAAGAACCAGGATGTGTCGGAACAAAAGGCCACTTCCTGCTGGAGAGGCTGGGAAATCGCCCCGGTAAAGATCACCCCAGAGCTGCACCAAAGACCTCCCATCATGCATCCTGTCGGCTGGTTCGCTCCCCTTCATGTCCCCGCCCCTCTTGCCAAAATAATAATTGTATTCAGCAGTACTCTGTGACAAACACAGTTCTGCCCTCATTGTTGCTCTTTCCTCATGGCCTGCATTGTGAGAAACTGTCCACTATCACCAGGAAAACCAAAACCTTTGAAGTGGAAGATTTAGGATTAAATCAAGCTAGGAGAGTTACCCTCAAGACAGGAAGGTTTGACACTGAGAATGAGAGTTGAGAGAAGCAAATATAATATAATACTGACTGAGCCAGGTTAAGGTATGAAGACCTAAAAGCACTACTTCTCGCACGATCATCAGCATAACATTACACCTGGTCAGACTTTCATTGTCAGATGAGTCATACCTATTCAACTGGGGCTTGAGGAGACAAAAGCCCCATGACCTCTCTCCGAGACCAAACGTCCAGGGGCTGATGAAGAACAACACAGGCAGATGGAGGCGTGTGGTTGACTGAGAGATTATTAGCTCTGGGAAGGGGGGGGGGGGGGGGGGAGAGCCTTTGAAAGGAGGTTGGTGTGTGCCAGCCAGCAGGGAGTTGTGATGGCCAGACAGGGGGTCAGTCAGACTGACACACAATGCCATGATTCCACTGCTCTGGCCCTCTCCAGCCACCCAGGGCCTCTGCACTGCTAGCCAGGCTGCATGTCTCTGTCCATCCTGCTGGGGAGAATACCAGGGGGGTGGAGTTTACAGTCGGTTATGTTTTGTAAGTCTAGCCTCTTAAAAAAAGGTAAATAAAGGGTCTTAGAGGAAGAAATATTAAAAATGTGTCACTGGCACAGCATTAACCTCTTGAAGCTAGGGGGCACTATTTATGTTTGGAAAAATAACGTTCCCAAAGTAAACGGCCTATTTCTCAGGACCAGATGCTAGAATATGCATATAATTGACGGATTAGGATAGAACACACTCGAAAGTTTCCAAAACTGTCAAAATTTTGTCTGTGAGTTAAACAGAACTGATATTGCAGGCTAAAACCTGAGGAAAATCCAATCAGGAAGTGCCCCTGTTTTTGAAACCTCTCCGTTGTTATGCATCCCTACTGCCCATTTAAAGGAATATCAACCAGATTCCTTTTTCTATGGCTTCCCTAAGGTGTCAACAGCCTTTAGACATAGTTTCAGGCTTTTATTTTGAACGACAACATTGCGTAAGTGGATAGGTGGGGGCTCTCAGAATGAGTTGTGTGCAAAAGAGAAAGGTGGCCATTGTTACTCCCGGTCCTAGTGAAAAGCCAACTGTCCCAGTTGATATATTATCGAATAGATATTTGAAAAACACCCTGAGGATCGATTATAAAAAACATTTGACATTTTTCTGTGGACATTATGGATATAATTTGGAATTTTTGTCTGTGTTGTCGTGACCGCTCTTTACGGTGGATTCCTGGGCATAACGCACCAAACTAACGGAGGTATTTAGATATAAAAATATCTTTATGGAACAAAAGGAACATTTGTTGTCTAACTGGGAGTCTCGTGAGTGAAAACATCCGAAGATCATCAAAGGTAAACTATTAATTTGATTGCTTTTCTGATTTTCGTGACCAAGTTAACCTGATGCTAAGTGTACTTATTGTTTTGTCGAGCGATCGATAAACTTACACAAACGCTTGTATTGCTTTCGCTGTAAAGCATAATTTCAAAATCTGAGACGACAGGTGGATTAACAAAAGGCTAAGCTGTGTTTTGCAATATTGCACTTGTGATTTCATGAATATGAATATTTTCTAGTAATATTATTTGACTGTGGCGCTATGCTATTCAGCGTTGCTGATGACAATTATACCGGATCCGCGATGGGTGGTTCAGAGAGGTTAAAGAAAATTGCGAAGAATCATATGACAGGCCTGCAGCGAACCTCTTCACTTGCCTCATGAACTACCTGAGTCGGACTTCCTAATCTAAATCAGAGATCAGTCATCCCCTCGCAGACACTGTAGTACACTGAGTACACTATAAGTACATGTCTCCATGGCAGCCTGTAACATGTTAGGACATGCCACAAGTCTAGGACAGGAGGTGACATGGCTGGGACTGACCCACACCCAACCAATCAGACGTGTGTCTCAAGCCCTCTGTGTCTAACCAAAAACATGGAGTCCCCTGTCAGGATTCAGGACAACAAGGCCATGACCTCAATGAGGTATGGAAATGGTAAAAAGCAATAACGGATTTAGAACATAGAAGCAGTGAATACTCTGTAGAGTGTTTGATATCCACCATGGACACACACTAGTTAAGAAAAAATAAACTAGACTCATTCAGGGTCTTGATAAGCAAGCAAAGCGAGTCACCACACACATTCTGTCATCACCTCCACTGTATGTAAAGCATAAGGTATTTGAGCAACACGGCCAACTCAGGTACAGTGATCCGTGTCACTGAGGCCATATTATGCAGTAGCCTGTCATTCAGCGACTAGCCTCTAGAGCAGGGGTAGGGGCAAATAGATTCAGCCACGAACCGATTGTTGTCGGAGTGAATGGTCAAGGGGGTCAGAAAATATAATCATTTAGACACTGCAAATTGACCACAACTAAACCCCAAAAGAGATGATTTTTAAATATTTAATTTCACACCTTAATTACATTGAGACATGAGACACGTCTCTTTTTTTTGTGGTAATACTTGAACAAACTTCCTAAATTAAACACATTTTTATCGGAATTCCTGTTGTTGTTTTTTTACTCAAAAACTCAAATCTGACCTATAGTCACTGTAGAATAACACTGCATAGCACTCATTATATTTAACCCAAGACAAGAGATAAACTTACCACGGTGCCCCGAATATTTGGAAACCCTTGACTGTAACCTCAGAGTCCTGCAGGTAAGTACAGTTTGAGAGGAGGGCCTGAACATCGTCAAAGTCCTCAGGTCTCAGCTTGGAGACGGAGGGAAAGCGATAGTAATCCTGCTTGACCAGCTCAGCCATGAAGTCCTTGTCAAACGTCAGTTCATGGTTCCCTGCAATCACCACCTTGAATTCATACGGTAGACTCCCTGCAGGAAAGACGGAAACAGAAAGAATTGTTGAATATCAAATAAAAAATGTAAATACTCAGAACACACCATGAAATGCTTACTTACAAGCCCTAAACCAACAACACATTTCAATGTAAATAGTCCGTGTGGCCATTTGATTAATTGTTCAGTAGTCTTATGGCTTTGGGGTAGAAGCTGTTAAGGAGCCTTTTGGACCTTGACTTGGCGCTCCGGTACAGCTTGCCATGCAGTAGCAGATAGAACAGTCTATGACTTGGGTGACTGACATTTTTTGGGGGCTTTCCTCTGACATCGCCTAGTACATAGGTTCTGGATGGCAGGAAGCTTGGCCCCTGTGATGTTCTGGGCCGTATGCACTTTATGGTCAGATGCTGAGCAGTTTCCATACCAGGCGGTATTGCAACTGGTCAGGATGCTCTCAATGGTGCAGCTATAGAACTTTATGAAGATCTGGGGATCCAGATCTGGGGGTGTTGGAGTCGTGCTTGGCCAAGCAGTCATTGGTTAACAGGGAGTAAGCACACATCCCTGAGGGGTCCCCGTGTTGAGGATCAGCGTGGCAGACGTGTTGTTGACTATCCTTACCACCTGGGGGTGGCCTGACAGGAAGTCCAGGATCCAGTTGCAGAGGGAGGTGTTTAGTCCCAGAGTACTTAGCTTAGTGATGAGCTTTGTGGGCACTATGGTGTTGAACGCTGAGCTTGGATTGGATGCCACCTTTCTAACAACTCAGTTAGTCAAATATCTGACCTGCTAGAGCTGCCGTGGTGAATTGTACGTGCTGTTATTGTGAAGTGGAAACATCTAGGTGCAACAACGGCTCAGATGCGAAGTGGTAGGCCATACAAACTCAGAACGGGACTGCCGAGTGCTGAAGCGCGTAAAAATAGTCTGTCCTCGGTTGCAACATTCACTACCGAGTTCCAACTGCCTCTGGAAGCAATGTCAGCACAAGAACTGTTCGTTGGGAGCTTCATGAAATGGGTTTCCATGGCCGAGCAGCTGTACACAAGCCTAAGATCACCATGCGCAATACCAAGAGTCAGCTGGAGTGGTGTAAAGCTCACCGCCATTGGACTCTGGAGCAGGGAAAACGTGTTCTCTGGAGTGAGGAATCACCCTTCACCATTTGGCAGTCCAACGGACAGATCTGGGTTTGGCGGAATCCAGGAGAACGCTACCTGCCCGAATACATACTGCCAACTGTAAAGTTTAATGAAGGAGCAATAATGGTCTGAGGCTACTTTTCATGGTTAGGGCTAGACCCCTTAGATCCAGTGAAGGGAAATCTTAAAGCTACAGCATACATTGACATTCTAGACAACTATGTGCTTTCAACTTTGTGGCAACATTTTGGAGAAGGTCCTTTCCTGTTTCAGCATGACAATGCCCCCATGCACAAAGCGAGGTCCATACAGAAATGGTTTGTCGAGATCAGTGTGGAAGAACTTGACTAGCCTGCACAGAGCCCTGACCTCAACCCTATCGAACACCTTTGGGATGAATTGTGGAATGACGACTGCGAGCCAGGCCTAATCATCCAACATCAGTGCCCGACCTCACTTATGCTCTTGTGCTGAATGGAAGTAAGTCCCCACAGCAATGTTCCAACATCTGGTGGAAACCCTTCCCAGAAGAGTGGAGGCTGTTATAGAAGCAAAGGGGGGGACCAACTCCATATTAATGCCCATGAGTTTGGAATAAGATGTTCAATGAGCAGGTGTCTACATACTTTTGGTCATGCAGTATCTATATATTTACTGAAATAGAAAGTTGTCTAAGGAGAGGTTAAGGGAATGGTCCATGAAAGTAAAATGCCACAAATGAAAAGGTGAAGGCTTCTTGACCTCCTCAGATCACAGTAAACATTTTCCCTCTCTTACCAAAGAGCAATAACTGCAGATGAAGACCTTAGTTACCCAGTCAACGGACATCTATTAAAGTCAACAAGTGACATTTTAAACATTTTCATTTGACCTTGTAACTTTCTTGGAGATAAAGGTCCTTTGTCCCAGTTACTTCATCTATTACCACGCTAAGACAGTTCTGTATAGAGCTCAAACTGAAAGCTCAACTCCATTTTCTCTCGGCTGTAGGCTAAAATGAATTTGAAACTAAGGAGGATGGCAGTGTTTTAATATGTGTGGCCTTCAGGGAAAATGACTTCTTCCTTTTCGTAGCTTCTTAATCTTAAAATGTTTTATTGCAGTAGTAAATATTAAATAAAGGTCAAAGCAGACATGAGAAGACCACATTAGACTAAACGCTGTTCTTGTAGTAACTTACAGATATTTACATTTGATCAGATTGCACAAAACAGTGATTAGCCTAGATAGAGGTTACATGTTATAGTATGATGAGTGTTACGAAACAGCATTGTGTGTGCATTAAAAAGAGACACTTTACCTAGCCAATCGTTGAACTTCTTGACCTCAGAGGGTAGGCCCAGTTCAGTGAAGTCTCCAGTATGGAGCAGGATGTCCCCATATGGCATCTGGATCCCATCGGTCCTGGAGTGTGTGTCCGACACGCAGACGAAACGTGTATGACCGGAGGGCTTAGGGGTGTCATAGGGAATGGGCTCCACCCTGTCATCGAAGAGGGACAGCATAATCAGTTTCTTAGCTTGTATCAAATTATTAAAGCAGCCCTGTGTCAATCAAATGTTTTAAAATCCCCATGAAATCCATCAGTTTAAGCCAAAGATTAAACTTTTTTTATTCAAAAAATGTCGGTCTTCCGCATCTACGGTGGAAGGTGGCCAGGCTACATTGGTGTTTGTCAGACCATGATACATCTCGAAAAATCAGTTCTCTCACAAAAACGTAGCGTCTGAATTGTTTGGCCTACAAAGTAACATAAAGAGCTCACTTATATCTCCTAGACATTTACAGTTCTGAAGTGTCTGTCCTTCCTTATGATTGAGTTTTTATTGTCTTTTTTTGCCATTTATGAATGTGTTATACATTGCGGTTCTATGGGCTATATTGTAGTAAAGACAGAAGTCAACATTTTACCCCCCCCAATAAGTAATATATCTAAATGGGTCCTAAAATTCAAAATCAAATAACTAATTCCAT